>NC_090996.1:12994737-13607237 GCF_041146395.1 Eulemur rufifrons | reverse complement strand
TCGCCCTCCTGCCCCGCAGTCGCTGGTCCTCCGTGGGGATGAGCACAGTTCCTGGCCACTTGGAGTACCAGGGAAGGCAGGGGCACCCAGAAATGGCTCGAAGGAACCAGGAGAATCGGGACAGCGCGTCATGTCGTCTGCTACAAGTGCCGGGAGGGGCTGGGGGTCCGGCCTGGAGTCGGAGCAGAGCTGCTGTCCTGGTGCTCTGGGCCGGCGGAGTGGGCCTTGTCTTAATGAATGAGGCTCAGAGAGGGGGAGCCATCTGCCTGAGGTCACACAGCTGAACGTCCAGGAAGGGAGTCTGTGCTTGAGGAGGGAGCAAGGCTCAGTGAGCTCATATCCCACCTGCCGCTTCCTGGCTGTGCGAGCTGACGCAGGTGGCCAGAGTCTCTGGGCCTTGGGGTCCTCGTTTCTCAAATCGGATCAAGGTTCCCCACCACCACCAAGAAAAACCTTGCCGTGGAATGGGGAGGACCAGGTGCTGCTGTAGCAGGTGGGGGGGGGGGAACCGTTCTTGTTTCAACAGGTTTTGCTGATTTGTAGGCTGAAAGATGACAGATGCCTAGAGCTTGCCCTGTGTGTAATTGAAATCAGTATTTCTCTTTACAAACAGACAAATAAAACCAAGTGGGATTTGGGGGGGTTAGGGCAGAAGGGCAGGGACGTGGGCAGAGTGGGCAGAGCCAGGAAGGGCTGGGCTGGGGTGGGGTGGGGCGGGGCGGGGCGCCCACTGGCCTGGCTCCCCGCAGATCCTGGCAGCCCTGCCCGTGGCCTGGCGGGGCACCCACCTGCTGGCCTGCTCCTGCCTGCGCGTGGTCTTCATCCCCCTCTTCATCCTGTGCGTCTACCCCAGCGGCACGCCCGCCCTGCGCCACCCCGCCTGGCCCTGCGTCTTCTCCCTGCTCATGGGCGTCAGCAACGGCTACTTCGGCAGCGTGCCCATGATCCTGGCGGCCGGCAAGGTGGGCCCCAAGCAGCGGGAGCTGGCAGGTAAGGCGCTCCCGCAGCCCACGCCCCTCGTGGTGCGGGCAGGTGAGTTTGGGTGCCGGGAATCAAGTCAGCGTCAGGGTGGCCACTTCATTCATTCATTCATTCCGCAACTACTTCGTGGGCCTCTCCTGTGTGCCAAGTACTGTCCGTGGGGCTGGGGACACAGTGGGACAAAACAGCGCTCCTGGCACTATGGGGCTGACGCTCCCAAGGTGGAGACAGCCGATACAAGGACAAATAGCAAGGAGATGTAATGTGTGGGGTGGGGTAAACGCTGTGCAGAAGAACAGAGCAATCTGGGAAGGCCTCACTGAGGAGGTGACTTTTGAGCAAAGACCTGGAGGAAGTAGAGAGGGGCCAGCACATGGAGCTGCAAGGGGACAGTGTCCAAGCAGAAGCGTGTGCAAAGACCCTGAGGCAGGGGCAGGAGCAGAAGCAGGAATGGGGGTACAGCGAGGAGAGACCAGGTGGGGGCAGGGAGATGAGGGAGGCACTGCAGCCACAGCCCAGCCCCACAAGGACAGGGCCACGGAGCTGGGGAAGGGGGCTGGATTCCAGACCTGCTTTGACAGTGGAGCCCACAGGGCCGTGGACGGGTTGGGAGGTGGGTGGGGGTGGTGGGACCAGGTGTGGGGCCCGCTACTCGGGGCAGGAAGGTCAGCACTCCCACTCACTGAGATGGGGGCGTTGGGTCGGGTTTGGGACATGTACGTGCACGCGTTCAGGATGCCCACTGACGTCCCAGAGTGTCCCCGGCGAGGAAGCCACTGGAGGCCGGAGACTGGAGAGAAAGGTGCAGGTGTGGGGCGGAGCAGGTGTGGCCTGGGCGCCTGGTGGGCGACCTCAGGGAGCAGGAGCAGCCGGCCGAGGCAGGCTGGGCCCCGGAGAGGGCGTTCCTGGGAGGACGAGGAGGCCAGGGTGTTCACCAGGGCTGTTGTGAGCTCCCAGGAGCCGGCAGGTGACCCCCGCACGTCCCCCCTGAGAGGCAGAGGCCGGAGGGTGGCTGCCCCGCACCCCTCAGGTCAGTCTCGTCCGCAGGGAACACCATGACCGTGTCCTACATGTCAGGGCTGACGCTGGGCTCCGCCGTGGCCTACTTCACCTACAGCCTCACTCGGGACGCCCACGGCAGCTGCCTCGTCACTGTCACCGCTGCAGCCAACGGCTCGGCCCCCACCGGCCTCTGAGCCGGCCCTGCCCCTGCCCGGGGAGCTGAGGGCCTGACCTCGCCCCAGGCCCGAGGCGCCCCCTCCCCGCCTGCAGTGCCTGGGGGCCCCAGGCCTCCTCCTGTGCCAATAGCGCCACCCTCTCTGGGTCCACCCAGCCACCACTCCAGCCCGAGTTCTACCAAGTTCTCTGAAGCCTGGGTGTGTTTCTGCGGCCCAGGGCTCGGCCCAGCGACGTGTTCTGTGTTCGGTCTCACACCCACTGTCACCCTCCGTCTGTGCAGGGCCCCAGCTCCAGCCAGGCCAGTGCTCTGGGGTCAGACCCATGGCCGGCCCCGAGCAGGACAGCAGACCGCCAGCCAGTGACCCCACCCAGGGTCTGCTTCCTGTGTCCACAGCGCTGGTCGGGGTGCAGCCTGACCCAGCCTCCACCAGGGACGCCTCCCCGTGAACCTCAGGGCCCCCAGAGGAGGGGGAAGCCCACCTTGGGCCTTTCCCCCATGACCCCCCCCCTTAGACACTGGATCTCCGTTAGCCATGAAAGAATCGTAGCCCTGGGGCTGAATGGACTCAGATCACGTCTGCGCCAGCCCCTCGTGTTTGCAGCGCAGCGCCCGCCAGGGCGGGCCGCCCCACGCCCTCCCAGCCCCCGCCCCACCTGCCCACGCCCTCCCAGCCTCCCCCCACCTGCCTGCAATACAGGACGGAGACAGGTTTGGGAGCTGCAAAGCAGGGCCCCACCCTGGCTGAAGTTGACCCTTGACCTAGGTCTTGACCCCTGTCCAGCAAGGCTCAAGGAGGGACCTGACGTACGCAAGAGTCCCCAGCAAGTGGGAAGGGGCCTGGGGGGGTCACTCCAGCCTGGACCCTGCAGAACACCCAGCTGGTGAGGTCAGGGCCCTGGGGTGGGGGGATTCCAGGGGTGTCCTGCCAAAGACGGCTTTCCCTGGGGGAGGCCGGCCTGCCCTTCCACACCCCGGCCCCTGCTGTGTCCTGTCCCCCCGTCTGTCCACTAACTGTACCGCACTGGCCATTAAAAGATGAAGGCAGAGAGCCTGCCCCACCGCTGCCTCCCGAGGAGTGCTTGTGTGGGTGGGGCTGCGACCGCCATCTTGGAGTCCTGGTGGGATTGGTGCACCTGTGTGGCTGGGACCTCATTCTTCCCATCTGTGAAGTGGGCGGGTGGGTCAGGTACGGGGGCCGCCACAGGCCTGGTGGGCCGGGGACAAGTTAGCATGGAGGGGTCAGGGCAGGGAGCTGGAAGCATTTGGGGATTTTCCAGCACCTTTGTGCTCCTTTGGCCCTCGGGAGGGGAGGGTGGCTGCCTCAGCCCGCTCGAAGCGGGAGAAAAACGAACTCGAAGTAGGAGGCAGCTTGGCCCCAGCCCTTGGGTTCCGCCGGGCCCTAGGAGCCAAAGCCTTCTGGGCTCAAGCCCTAGCTCCTTGCTGGTTTGTGCAATTTGGGCAAATTCCAGGCTGTTCAGTGGCTCATTTTCCCTAAGGGGGGGGGGTTGGGTGGGCCCCGAGTGCTGCCTGTGCTCCAGGGTAGGTGTTGTCCCTGGGGCCCAGGTGGGCGGAGACAGCGCCAGGTGGTACCAGAGCTGGCCACCAGGTGGCGCTGGCACACCACTCACTCCGCGCCTCCAGGTGTGTGTTGGGGGACGGTGCCCCCTGCGAGCTTCTCTGCAAGGAGCCCGAGCCCTGTAGCTGCCCTCTACACTTGTGACGGCCATGCCCCCTTCACAACAGAAGTAGTGACACCCAGAGCGTCCTCTGCAGCCCATCCACAATGACAGGGGCACATGCTCAAAGGACAGCCAGACCCCCGCCCCCAGTTCCCCCAGGTCCCTGAGGTTCAGGGGCCGGAAATGCCGCCTCCCCTGCCCACAATTTCAGGGATGCTGCCCCACCCCTCTCTAAGGGAGGACTCAGGGCCACTGTGACCATCAGCATCACTGTCTTCAGGTGTAGGCATGGCTAGGCAGGCTCAGCTGCAAGCCCTCCAGCCCCACCCTGACCAAGAGAACTTCGGAAATGGTGGGTATGTTCTGTCCTTTTTGTCATGGGACGTGTGGCTAGTCCAACTGAGAAACTTAACTTTTAATTTTCCTTCATGTAAATTAGCTCCGATTCCAACGGCTGCATGTGGCCAGTGTCCTCTGCCCAGCGGTGCCCGGACATGGCAGGCTCCCCCCGCCCCCGCCCCCCCCCCACCCGACCCCACCCCAGCCCCTGAAAGAAATCACTCCAAACAATGGGATTTTTCCAATTAAATCTTTTTTCTTTTCTTTTTTTTTTTTTTATGAAAAAGATCACACAGAATTTGCCAACAAACAAAATTCCAAAAGAAACTTAAAAAAAAAAAAAAAAAGGAAAACAATAATTCCCCCCCAAAAAAACAAAACCAAAGTCTGGCTTTTCCTTCCCTCGAGATTGTCTGGACGAGGCCTCCCGTGTCCCTGGAAGGCTCGGGGGCTGGTTAAGTGCTTTCTTGGGCCCGAGCAGGACCTTGGGCTCGGGCGGCTCCCTCCCTCACCCTCCCTGTCCCTCGCTCAGTCTGCTGTCTGCTGTCCCTGACTCCTCAAGTCCTGGGGGCTGTGTGGGACCCTTGGGCCGCGGTGGGTGTGCTGGGGGCTGGGGAGGCCGGTGAAGCCGGGTGCTAGACACTCACAATCTAACAGGAAATAAAAAATAATATTCTGCACGTCAGAATGTGTTCGCTTTTTTTTTTATAATTTCATAGCTATTTTTTCACAGTTTTAAAAAGTTTATATTTATATATATTTATATATATTTATCTTTATATATATAATTAAAAAGTTGACTCCATTTAAAGGCTTATGATACAGGGGCAGGGCGAGTCTCTCTTGGTACAATAAAACTGTACAGGTTAAGAACTGCCACCTCCCTCCTGGGCGGGGAGGGGCCGGGCGTGGCCGGGCGAGGATTTCAGCACCATTGGGGTTTTCTGTAGTGTGAGGATCTGGGCCGGAGCGGCCCTCGCTGGGCCCTGGGGCACGCAGCCCCTCCACCTGCGCCTGGCAATGCTCCCGGGCTCCCCGCTTGCCTGGCTCCTTCCCCAAGTCCAGGCCATCCTGAGAGGTTGGGGGCAGCCAGGCAGGGCGCCCAGAGCAGGCCGAGCGTGGTCTTTGAGGCTGGCTGGCGTCGGGCCACTCCATCCCACGGTGGGCGGCCTTGGGGTGGGCTCCGTGCCGACGGTGCCCAGGAGCCCCAGAGTGAGCATCAGTTTGGTTCCTTGGAAGCCCCCCCCCACTGAACCTCCAGTCTGCTTGGGCCTGGGGGCACCTGGCCAAGTGCTTACAAGGTGCTGGACAGGAGGCCTGAGGCCAGTCCTGGCCGAGGCCACCCTGAGGGGGGACGGCAGAGCCATACCCTGATAGCTGAGAGGAGCCCCTGTCCTGGGGGCACTGAGGGGTTAGGGAAGTCGGGCGGAGACGTGTGCACATGTGTGTACGCACGTGCATGCATACGGGCACACACATGTACACACACTCGCCCGGGGCGTCATCACACCTGGCCCCATGCACACACCCACGGGCACACTGGCATGCACACAACGCACGTGGTCCCTGCGCCGTGGCAGTGACGGCGAGGGCCCCGTCGGCCCTCGGGGCGCAAGGCGGCCGCGGGGCAGTGGGGCCCGGCAGGCTCAGCAGAGCACGGGCACGCCGTCCGTGGAGAAGATCATGCCCGTGGTGGGCTCGTAGGTGCCCGCGAGGTAGTACAGGCCCTCGCTGTCCTGGTACTTCTTGGTCTTGAGCATCTGCTCGTACTGCTCCAGGCCCACCACCAGGCACTTGTGCGACACCGTCTGCACGTCGTTCTCGTCCACGTGCGAGGACTGGTACAGGGCGCGCTGCGGGCACGGTGGGGGGTGGTGGTGTCAGGATGGGGGGGGCACCCTCCAAGGCCAGAGGGGCCAGAGGCTAAGAGAGACCCAGCGACCAAGGGAGACAGAGACGAAGAGAGACAAGCATTGAGAAAGACCCAGAGACTGACAGAGACAGAGTGAGATATAAGAAAGAGACCCAGAGACTGAGAGAGACAGAGGCCGGGGATAAGAATAGACAGAGACTACGTTTACGAGACAGAGACTGGGAGACAGAGACAGACACAGAGACCACGAGAGATGGGGAACAGGAGCCAGGCAGCTCAGAGTGGCAGAGACAGGTCGGAGGCTGAGGGCAGCCACCGTAGGCAGAGGGGACACAGCCACCACCTCCGGCTGCCCCTGCCTAAGCCTCCTGGGAGGCGGCGGCCACCCGCCCACCCACCTTACCTCCATGAAGTCCTTCCTCTGGCTGGAGACCCGCAGGGCTGCAGGGAGGCTGCGGCCGGACTTCTGGTCCCAGTGCTGTGTGGGGACAGCAGAGGGGCTGCGGGTGACCCCAGACCCCAGGGCAGGCTAGGCGAGACCACAGACCCGGGGCGGGCGGAGACCCAGCCGGCTCACCTGGCCCTCGTGGAACTGCTTGCCGGGGCTGGTCTCCTCGGGGTGGTAGAACCACTTGACGCGGACCACCATGTTGTTGCCCCACGACTCCCACATGCTCTGGATGCGGCCGATGTAGGGCAGGTTGGGGCGGCCGGCCGACAGGAACACGGCGCAGTCCCCAATGCGGATGAGCTCCTTGCCGCGCACGATGGCCTTGTAGAAGAGCTTGCGGGCCTTGCCCTTCATGCCGCGCCGCTGCGGGGGCAAGACTCAGCGTGAGGGCGCAGGCTGGGCCCACTCCTGCGGCCTGGGACCCCGTCCCTCCGCCTCTAAGTCAACCGCTGTCAACTCAGGGCTGCTGCAGGAGGCGGCGGAGGGGAGGGAGCCCCTTGTCTTGCTCTCACGGGGAAGCCCCTCGTCCACAGCTTTGACATGCCCGGTCTCCAAGAGGGACTTCACCTAACCCAAGGGTTCTGCAGCCTGAATCCCTGTTCTAGAGCAGCCTCGGCCCCCCTGGAAGCACAGCTGTTCCTGCCGCCCCTGCCTATCATCCACAGGGGCCTCTGCCCCTCGGCACTGTCCACGCTCCTCGCCGGGTCCCGCCACCACCGCCCTGTGAGGCAGAGTCGGCCACCTGCAACCTCACTTTGCCAGTGGGGACAATGAGGCCCGGGGGTGTGTGTGCACGTGTGTGAGCCCATGGCCACTGTGGCTCAGGACCAGAGCACAGGGTGGCACACACGCCCCGCAGCCCCATATGTGGCAGGTGCTGGGGCCGTCCCAAAGCAAAGGCTCCTTCAACACACCCTTGTCACTCCCTGCGCAGCGCCTGGGTGGGATCACTCTGCTGACGGGGCTTCTGAGGTTAAAAGGGGGTCCTCGTCCCAGAAACAGATGCTAAGACGAGGACTTGGGATGAGAGTGACCTACTCTGGAAGTGTTCCCAGGAAAAGCGGGAAGGGCCGTGCGGAGGTGGGATACAGAAGGGCAGATGTCCCAGAGCCCTGCTGGGGGCCCAGTATGAGTCAGCCCCCCACAGAGCCTAACCAGTGGTAACGGGGGTGTCACACCCACCCCGTCCCCCCGCAGGTGCGGACAAAGGGCTGTCCCTGGGAGGACTTAAACCCCAGGCACTGCCTCTGAGTGCTCCAGCGCCTGCAGGACCCAGCCCCAGCCAGGCTTCCTGGTGTGTTGGGGGTTTCATTTATTCACTCAACAAACACTGCCTGAAGTGCCCCGGGAGCCCCAGGCAGCTCCCAGACATGCCTGGCTCCGTTGTCACCATCTTAGGGGAGAAACTCCTCCAAGAGTCAGGCCAGGCAAAGCTCTGCCCTCCCACGGAACCAGCACATTCTCACCTCAAACGAAATTCTAAGACGTGCTCCCTTCTCACATTGGCTGCCAGACTCAAAGTCAAATGTTTTGCCCAAGCGGGGAACGAGCCCGCATGCTGGTTTCCTGCCTTATCCACCTGTCCCCTGCCTACTTTTAATCCGCTGGGTCCCTGGCAGTAATGGACTTTTCAACAGCCACACTAACACTGCCAATTTCTTTCTTTCTCTCTTTTTTTTTTTTTTTTGAGACCAGATCTCGCTCTGTCACCCTTGCTAGAATGCAGTGGCATCAGCCTAGCTCACAGCAACCTCCAATTCCTGGGCTCAAGCGATCCTCCTGCCTCAGCCTCCCGAGTAGCTGGGACTACAGGCATGCGCCACCATGCCCGGCTAATTTTTCTATTTTTAGTAGAGACGGGGTCTTGCTCTTGCTCAGATTGGTTTCAAACTCCTAAGCTCAAGAGAGCCTCCCACCTTGGCCTCCAAAGTGCTGGGATGACAGGCATGAGCCACCGCGCCCGGCCATGTAATTTCTTATATGTGTTCTGTGAACTCAGGTTCTCTTTGGCTCAAGGCACAGGAGAAGCGTGTCCGAGGTGGTACGAGCAGCTAAGACTTCCAAGCTCAGGCTGGCCTCTCAGTGGTGACAGCCCCACTCCCCCAGAGGCTCTTTCAGCCTGCAGCCAGCAAACCAGGAGGATTTAAAGTCAGATAATCCTGTGCCCCTCGGAGTCCTCAAATTTAGGTGAATGCCCTAAAGGCAGGGCGGCCGGTAAGAAAACCGGAGCCGCGGCTCCAATGGCCGCACGGCCTTCCTGTTCTGCACCCGCTGCCTGACAGGAGAGGGAACACCCCGCTCTAGGGAGCCCCAGTGAGGCCCAGCCTGGGGCGGGTGCAGCTGTTGTCCCACTGTGGGCTTCTCCGGCTGCCCACGGGTGGCCAAGGGCGGGCCCCGACAGGCTGCAGGAAAGACAGACATCCCAGAACCCACTCAGAGTCTTCCTCACCTTCTCCAGCCTCGTGGACTCACCCCAAGGAGCCGGCACACGGCAGATACGCCAGCCTCCCAAGTTTCTAAGAGGTGTGTTGCCAGAGACTCCCCAAGCCTGTCACTGCAGACCCCAACTCTGGTGAGAACAGGGGCCTCAGGGGCAGAGCCAGCAGGGCTGTCTGCTCCCCGCCACCTCCCCCTGCTCCAGGTCAGCGCTGTGGGCAACACTCAGGCTGCCCCCCGCAGACTCGGACTCCCCCCGACTCGCCCAGCCAGAGCTCAGCTCCTCCTGCCCAGGGGTGTGGAATGGACCACGGGGGCTGTTCCCATTCTCCACATGGAACCTCCCAGAATAGCTGCTGCCAATTTCCTTCACTAAGTGCACGTGTATGTGTGTGCTCGTGTATACACCTGCATGTACATGTGTGCATACTTGTGTATGTTCAGTGTGCACGTGTGTATATATTCGTGTACATGTTGTTCATGTGTGAGAGCGCATGTATGCTTGAGTGCATGTGGGAGCGTGTTCGTGTGTGCATGTGGGTGGTAGTCAGCCACAGCGTGGGCTGGGAGGGCTCCTTCTGGGCGACCTACCCCTGACTGCAGAGTGGACGTGGGACCCAGGCCTGCTAAACAGAACTTTCTGTTCTCAAGGCCGTGCAGATGGGCTCAGGGTGGGCACATGACCTGACCTTGGCCTTCTGCTGGGACTGCCGCGCTGTGGGCCAAAAGCCTGGAGCATGCTGCCACGTGAGGCTAAAGGGTGGCTAGAGACAAAGGGACTACAACGAGAAACAGGCTGGCTGGCCAAGAAGTCTGGAAAGACCCTTTCGTGTGGTCCCTGACCCCTCTGGGACAGGTCTGTTGGTCCCTGCACATGGTCATCATGAGTTCCACGTGAGGGTGGCTCTGGGTCCCGAGCCTACAGGGCAGGGCTGCTCTGTGAAGGACACAGGCTTTGGTGTCAGACAGACCTGGTGGCCTCAGACACCCTGAAACTCAGTTGTACCCATCTGTAAAATGGGAGGGCAGCCCTCTACCCGGGAATTGCCGGGCAGTTATGAGGGGCAGGAGGGCCTGACATGGAGCCCACCAGGGAAGACGAGGCCTCCAGACCTCAGCCCCATCCAGACGCCCCGGCTACCTGGGTGGGTTTGCCGAACCACTTCCAGAGCTGCCGGGCTGGCAGGAAGGCGGCGATCTTGGGCCGGTTCTCCACCGACGGAAGGCGCTGCCGCTTGGCCAGCTCCTTGGTAGTGGGGAGGTGGACGCCCTCCCTCTTCTTGGGCCGGCTCTTGGCCCCGGCCTGAGCTTTGGGCTGCAGTGGCTGCGGGGGCTGCGGCGGGGGCGCCTGGGGCTGGGGTGCGGCCGCCTTCTTGCCGGGGGAGTGAGCCGAGGAGCGCGCCTTGCCCGCCTGCTTGGCCGCCTTGGCGGGCAGCGCCGGCGGGGTGGAGGGCCCGGCTGCAGCGGCGGGAGCTGCCTCGTCGTCCGAGCTGCAGGAAGAGTCCTCGTCTGTGGTGGAGGAGGAGGAGGAGGAGGAGGAGGACGAGGAGGAGGAAGAGGAAGAAGAGGAAGAGGAAGAAGAGGAGGAGGAGGAGGAAGAGGAGGAAGAGGAAGATGAAGAAGAGGAGGAAGAAGAGGAAGAAGAAGAGGAGGAAGAGGAGGAGGAGGAGGAAGAAGAAGAAGAGGAGGAGGAGGACGCAGGGGAGGATGCCCTGGAGCTGGAGGCGCTGCAGTTGCGGCCCCCGGTGCTGCGGCCACCATCCCCGTTCTTGTCGCCGTCCTCCTCGCCTTCCGTCTCCGACCCGCTGCTGCTGCTGCTGCTGCTGCTGCTGCTGCTGCTGTTGCTGCCGCTCTCTGACTCCTCAGCCCCGTCCTGCTCGGCCTGGGCCTTGTCTGGGCTCTTGGGGTTCCCAGAGTCCTCAAACGCGAGCCCTGCCCCGGGCTCCTGGGCCAGGTCCCCATCCGCAGCCTTGGGCCAGGCGGCCTTGGGCTCGCCGCCGCCCGCCGCCGGGGGATAGCCGCCCAGGCTCAGCAGGCCCTTGGGCTCCTGCCAGCCCCCGGCCCCCGGGTCCTCCCGGAGCAGCAGGGCCTCTTTGGCCTTCTTGCTTTTGGGCGACATGACCCCCTCGTGGTCCAGTTTGACGAGCAGCTCGGCCTCCTCCCCCGGCCTGCGAGGGCCTTTGGCGCCCGACTCCTCGGCAGCCCGCGCCTTCTTGGGCTTGGGGCGGGTGGCGGGCATGGTGATGAGGGGGGTGGCGGGGGGCGCCGGCAGCTCCCCAAAGGGCTCAGGAGCTGGGACACTGGCAAAGGTGGGTGGCACAGGGCTGGGCTGTGGGGCTGCCGTGCGGGCCTTGGGGGCTTTGGCCCGCTTGTCCACAGGCTCGGGGGGGCTCTTCTTGGAACTTGGGGTGCTGCTCGGCTCCAGGGCCAAGGGGGTACTGGGGACGTCCTCCGTTGAGCCCCCTTCCTCCAGGACAGCAGCTCTGTCTGGAAAAGAGCAGAAGAAAACAGATTCGAGGCTGGGCAGGGGCCGCGGCCGGCCTGGAGGGAGACCAGTCGCAGCTCAGTCGGAAAGGCCGGGCCTGGTCCTGGCCCTGCCAAGCCCCGCTGGGGACCCGGCCTGGCGCCTCCCTGGCCCCGTCAGGGCCTCTGCAACAACCGTCTACGTTGTGCTGCCCCACATGGGTCCAGGGAAGCTTCGGCTCTCAGCACAAAGCACTTTTCTCTGGATTTGGAAGGAAAACGCGCCCAGGTTGAATCTTGGCCCTGCCTGTCTCTGCCCGTGTCCTAACATGTCAACTGGTCAGAACGCCCCGCGGGGCAGAGTTCTTACAGCAATGGGGTGTGGTTACCTGTGTGGGTCCCTGTCCCCGTCCCCGTCCCTGTACAAGGACGAGGACGCCTGGAGGAGCCTCACTCCCCGCCCCTGCCTCGAGCCTGGCCAGGCAGGGCCGGGGCCAACCTACCGCCCTTGGCCTTGGTGCTGGGTTTCCGCCCGCGCCCTCGCGCCTTGGCTCCCGGCTCCTCGGACCCTGTCGTGCCTCCGTCTTTGCCTTCCCCGGTGTCTTTGCTGGTCTTCCGGCTGCGGCGCTTGGCGCTGGGCACCAGGAGGGCCGGGGACGGCTCAGCACCTGCGGGGCACAGCGCACAGCGGCTCAGGCCTGGGTTTCCGCAGACGACACCGTGTGGCTGGTCCCAGGCGAGCTCCCCGTCTGGCGCACAAGATGCTCAGCAGGGTCCCCTGCCCACCCCCCGGAATGAGCAAACTAAAGCGCTCGGTGGACTCAGAGGGGCTGGACGTAGATGCTGACTTTTGTCATTTTTATGACCCACTTAGGAAATGTTCACAACCTCTGACGTTACCAACGCCGAGAACTCAGCAGTGCTGGGTCCACGTCCTGCCTCTGCCTGTCACTAGGGTGGGCCCTGGGTAAGTCATGAGCCACTCGGAGCCCAGCTTTGCCCCTGGCCAGTCAAAGGGGGTGCTGAGGCAAGAAGTCCACACTGCCACGGCCACTCAGAGCCTGGAACTGTCTGTCACCATCCTCGATCAACCCCATGGGCCACAGGACACAGGATCCAGGAGCCCTGAGACCCCCCCATCCCCGTTCCGGGCATCCCACCCACACAGAAATCTGCCATTTCTGTCGCCTGCAGTCCACGTGGCAGGCAGAGCCCAGGACTGAGCTCAGGGGGTGAGGGCCTGGGTGGGCAGCAGGACCCCCGGCTGTCACGGGCCCGTCACTCACACTGGATCTTATAGTCGGGGGGCAGGAGGCGGATGTGCGAGAGGGGGATCCTCCCTGTGTCCCCGTCGTCAAACTCCACGGTGATCAGGTCCCCGTCATCCTCCAGGTCCAGTAACCCTGTCGGAGGAGGGGCCGGTTGGGGCAGGTCCTCCGACCTCCAGCTCCCTGGTGGGGTGCCGGGGGTGGGAGGGACGGCAGAAACCAGCCCATAAACAGCCCTAGTCTCTAAGGCACAGCAGTAGGATGTCGGTGGTGGGTATACAGTGGTGCAGAATGGGAGCTTCAGAGGCAGGCAGCCCGGGCAGGAGTACCGGCTCTCCCACTTCCAGCTGACTCTGGGTGACCGACAGCAGATCACACACACCTGTGCCCACTCACGCCCAAGACGCTCCCGGAAACAACGGTAAAGGAGACCAGCCCTGAAGGACGCAGGACAGGGGGGAGCGGGAGGGGTGGGGCAGGAGAGACGTCAGGACATCAGCACGGACGCGCAGGAGCTGACGCCAACATGAAAGCAGCAGTTCTCCCAAGAGAATCCTGCCCAGGCTCGGCCCGAGGGGCACCAGGCACCTCTGCAGAGCCGGGTACGGGGGACCCTGACACTCAACAGGCTGAGGGTCGCACGGCCAGCTGTCCCTAGAGAGAAGCTCCGGACTGAAGGGCGCTGGGCACAGGCGGGGAGGGCAGGTGGGCCCCACACCACAACCAGGGCTTAATGGGCAACTCCACACACTGAAGGGCGACACCCTGGCCCACTCCCCAATGCCACATGCTAAGCCTCTGTCCCCAGGGACACAAGGAATCTGACAGCTGAAGGGAAACGACCCCCACGTGCAGGTATTTGGGGGCCTCCCAACAAAGCACTCCTGCCCACCCGCGGTGACAAGGGCTCGCTCATGCACAGAGCTTCCAATCGGCTCTGTGACTTCTCTTCACTAAGGGTCACCAAGGCCGGGAGGGGTCTCTGATGAAAGGAATAGCCCGGAGCTAACAAACAGGAGGCGGGGGGGGGGGGGGGGGGGGGGGGGGGGGGGGGCTCCCAGAAGACACAGGGAGCTCTCAAAATCTAACAAGGAAAAAAAATCCTCTGCGAAATTTTAAAAAAGATAATGTGTTGATGAAACAAAGTTTTTTTTAAAAGGAATATTCAGAGAATAAAAAGAATTCAAGAATTTTTTAAACGACAGCAGAAACTTTTAAAATTCAAGAGAACAGAAGGAGTTAGAAGATAAAGTGGAGGAAATCTCCCAGAAAGTTGAACAAAATAAGGAAAGAGACAATAATAGAAATAAAGATTCAAACATGCGGGGCCACCAGACTGGCTTGAGTTCCAGGAAAAACAGATGACATGCACCAGGGACGTCATCCATGCAGTACACAATACAAGCAAAGCTGCCAGGACTGAAGGACGCGCTGCTTCGAAATCCAAGGCCCCCTTCCCAGACACCCGGCATGATGAACACACACACACACACACACACACACACACGCGCACACAACCACATGGAATTCCAGATCTAGGGATAATGAGAAGATCCTAAAAGTTTCCGAAGGAGAAAAAAACACATCTCCTACAAAGATCTGGGAATCCACATGGCATTGAACTTCTCAAACAACATTGGAGGCTACATAAAAATGGAACGATGACCTTGAAATGGTGAGAGGACATTCTTTCCAACCTAGGATTTATACCCAGCTCAACTATCTGTAAGGAATGTGGGTAGAATAAAGAGATCACAGATGTGAGGACTGGAGAAATTCACCTCCCACGGCCCCTCCTTAGGAAGTTACTGAAAGATCTTCTGCTAAAATGAGGGAATGAACCATGAACTAAGAAAGAGAAGGACATGGGATGTGACATGGGAGGAGGCAGAGGGGTTCTCATAATGATGGCAGGCGGAGGCCTCAGGAATCCAAGAATGACACCATGAGGTAGGCGTAGAAAGCAGCTAACTGTCACAGTACAGGGGGACAGAAAGCTCCCCTAAATCTGAATCCAAGACAGATTTTTAGCATATTAATGGGACTTTTCAGAGTTTCAATGATAAATTATTGACTACAAAATGAAAAAAAATAAATCCTCCCAGCCCAAGCTCTTGTGGCCCAGACTGTATCAGATGTCTGCTGTTTTGCCGGCCCAGCACCTGTGTCTGTCTTCTGGGCATGTCTGTATGGTAGCCAAGGGGTGGACTGTATTTGGCATGTGGGTGTTTTCTGTTTATTTTTGATCTAATCAATATCCATACTCCCGTCTCCCCGATGTGTTGGTTTTGCAGTAGCTGAGGGGTGGATCGTTTGACTATCTGCTCTTTTTGTCTGACACCCACGCCTATCTCTCCTGGAGTACCTGTCATTTTGTCTGCCAGCTTCCATTCTCTTTTTCTGCAAACAACATCCCAACTTTGCTGGGGAAGCCACCATCCCCATCCCTTTCGCTCTACATGGAGAAGGACGCTAACCTCACTCCTCAGCTTCAGGGAAGACAATGGGACCCAGGCCTGGCCGATCAGACTTACAGTGGCAGCTTAAGGAAAACCAGGTGGCCCAAGGAAGATCATCCTAACGCTTGTGTGATAAAACCTGGGGCGCAGGACATTCTCCAATGACGAGACTTGTTAAGACGGTAAAGCACAGTCCCCGAGGCGCTAGCGTGAAGCCAGCACAGATGACAGCACTGCTGACGGAGACTGAGGGCGCTGTCTGGATGGCACCTGGATCCAGCCACGCCTAAGGACCCTACAGTTCTGTCATGTGAGCCCGTAAGTCTCTATGTTGAAGCCAGTTAAGAGTTCCACATTGACACATTTGGGGACAGGGCCTGGGGGGAGGGCACGTCTCACCTCGGACCACGGTGCCCGGGTAGAGACAACGGTACTGCTGGCTCCAGTAGGCTGCGATCCTGGTCCCTTGTGGCAGGAAGCGAGTAGAGGCCGGCCTCACGTCGATGATCTGGGACATCGTGGGATTTAGTGCCAGGCACACAGATGTGGCCACAGCCCTTGACACCTCCGCCCCCCAGCCTCCGGGGGCCCCACCCCCCATCTCACCGCCTCCTGCAGCAACTGCTCCAGACAGTAGATGTGGGGCCGGTTGCCGCGCTCGCCCTCCACCACCACACGGTATCTACGAGGCCAGGCAAACGTGCTGTGCGGGGCAGAGGCTGGAGACCTCCCCGGAGGGACCCCGGCCCAACCACTGCCGGCTCTGCCTCCCGGGCCACTGGGATGCGGCACCAGGACTCGAAGGTTCGCTGACTTTGCTATGTGAACGTGGCCACGTTCCCTCCCCTTCTGGACTCGGTTTCCTCATCTGTGCAACCAGGGGTTCCAGAACACACCCGGCTGGTCCAGGCCAGATCCCAGGAGAGGCCAACACGCTCCCTCTCGGCCCACCCCGGGCAGGGCCTCGGGGTGCATGGGCCGCCCATCTGTTCTGAGCCAGCTACGGCAGGGAAAGCCATGGCCTGGGGGTCAGGGGAAGCACAGAGGCGGCTCTGCACAGGCCAGCGCCCGACTCACATGTCTGGCGAGTGCACCGTGTGCACGTGCCCCGCGTACAGCAGCTTGTCGTCCATGGGGATGAGCACTCGCAGGCCGTCCTTCAGCTCATCCTTGTCGATGATGCAGGAGCGAGGGGCTGCAGGAGGGCGGGTGTGAGGCAGGGCCGGGCAGGCGCACGGGCCCTGGGTGGGCTGGCGATACTCGTACGTGTGCACCCCTGTGCCTGCCCTAGTGCACCCATGGGAGTGTGCACAGCTCCTCTGCCCGACACCCGTCCATCCCCACCCCAATGGCCAGCACCCTCTGTGCCAGCACAAGCAGCTCTGGGGCATCGGTGCACCCATCCACCCCTACCTGGGCCAGCACCCCACCGTGACACCCAGCACCGCTGCCACGGCCTGGCCAAGCCTCAAGGCGGCCCCTCCCTCCCTCGAACCCCCCCTCGTTCTCCATCTGCTCCTTCTCAATGGGGCCTTCGACCTGGCCCCTCCCCAACCAAACCACTATTAAAAGACCCGGACAGCCGGGAGAGCTCAGTGGGCAGACGGAATGCCACGCCCGCTATATGCCCACTGCGCCCATGCGGGGCCTCGTGGCAGAGTCGGCCGCCCATGCCCTGGCGCTGGGCTTGGCTGTGTGACTCTCCAGGGCAGAAGGGGCCAAAGGCTGATCTGGGCAGCAGCCTTCAAAGGCCGCTGGGTCCCGTCTCCCCTAGAGAGCCTGTGGCAGCATCGCCAGAGACACAGGCCCAGCACGTGGATGGCACATGGAGAGAGGACAGCAGGCCTGGGTCAGCCGAGCCCAGCTGGGGTCAGCACAGCCACCCAGCCCTGGGACTTGCGGCACACACGCGACCAGCTGACCACCAGCTGACACCTCGGGCCACGCCCCTCCTCTCACTCTGCCTCCCCACGCACATCACACCCAGGGGTCCAAGGGCCTCCTGGACATGGCCTCCCTGATGTACTCCAGGCAGCCCAAACTCCAACCAGCAAAGCCCAGTGCATGACCCCATGACCCTGGTCTTGGGGACAGCTCCCCAGCCCCCTTCAATCTTCGCCCTTCCCCTCCCCCACCTGCCTGCACAGCACCCCCCACATCCCACCCACCCACTCTCCTTCCTGATGCGCTTGTGTCCCCCCTGCTGCCCCCACGAAGCCGGGGGCCACTACCAGCTCTCCCCTGGATGGCGACAGCCCCCTAACTGGACTCCCAGCCACCCCTGGGGCCTTCAGTTCACTCTCTACACAGTAGTCAGACAGCTCATCTTAAAACCAACCCAACTGCATCGCTTCTCCACTTACGACGGAGAGCTTTTTTTTACTTGCAGTGAACACCCAGCTCCTTACCTAGGCCCACAAGACTCTGCCTCTGCCTCCTCCCTGACCCCAAGCCTGCTCTCTTGCCACCCCCGTTCCAGCTCTTAAAGCCAGAGCCAAACTGGCCTCCTTTCCGCGGACCTCAGGGCCTTTGCACATGCTGTTCCTGGCCCATGCCTCTCTGCTAGCTTGGCCCTTCCCTTCTCAGGCCAGGCTTAGAGCTACCTTCCCTGGGGGCCTCCAGCAGCCCCTCCCCACACAGCATGGCCACTCACCTGGAGTCAGCGGCCGCTCCACAACGCCACCACGCGGCAAGTGTTCGTCCTCGGAGAAGCTGGAGTCCTGGTTGGGCTCGAAGTCCTCCTCGGCTGCCATGCTTTCCATCAACTTGCTCACGGCGCCCCCTTTCCCCCGGTTCTGGGGACAGAGCATGGCAGAAAAGTAGCTTAGGACGTGGCACAGGGGTCCTGCCTGGCTGGGGACCCTCCCTGGAAACCCAGAGCCACAGTCAGGCCCCAGGGTGTCTGCCATGTGCACAGGAGGGGCCCCAGCTGGGTGCACCCGAGGCCAGAGGGAAGAAGAAATGGGCCTCAAACCTGGCTGGCCAGGGCCTGCATGTACTCAGCACAGTACCCAGTACTCAGTGCTCAGTACCGGACTTCTGTTTGTCGCCAGACAGATGCCTCGATTCCCTCTTTAGAGAAACTGAGGCAGCACCTCCAGCCAGGCACAATGGGTTGGAGGAAAAACAGCTTGTGCAGCGGCTAACAAGTATGGGGAACAGGCACGCTCAGGCACGCTGCCGCCTGCCAACCGAGCAAAGAAATTCACCCACACCCGGTGGGGGGCACCCCATGGGGAGCTGGAGCTAAGCTGAGGGCTCCTGTCACCTGGCCCGACAGGTCTCATAGTCACCCATCAGGTGTCCCCCACCCCTGCTAAGGTGGGTGTCTCCTGAGGACAGGGGCCAAGTCCCGTGTATCTCATTGTCCTCAGGGCATGGGGACTGCAGCCACGTCACTGACCCTGAACACAGTGTGAGGGTGAACACAGCGTGGCAGGCAGAGACCTCCCTCCGGCCTCAGGAGCACAGAGAGGGCATCATGGACTCGAGGTGCGGCATCCCTACCTGGGCGCGAGCCTCACCTCCTTCTTCACCTCTTTGCCTTTGGCCTTGGCCTTGTTCCTCTTGGCAGCGGCCAGGGAGCTGGCGTGAGGGGCCCTGGCCTCGGAGGGCAGGGCGGGAGTGCGGGGCGCGGGCAGCGCCGCTCCTGGACTGGCCTCCTTCCCTTTCTTCTTCTAGAGGAGGAAGCAGCAGAGGGAGCCCTCAGGGGGCCAGCAAGGGTCCGGCCTCCCCGGCAGGGGGAGGGGGAGGCAGGACCCCTCCAGCCAGCCTGCCCCCCAACTCGCTCACCCCCCAAGTTCTGTGTGACCCTCCCCGGAGAAATGGAACACCTCTCCTCTCCCGGAAGGTGTTTTTGTTTTGAATCTTTATTACTCTATTACTACTGTGTATTACTTGTGGCCCCCTCAAGAAAGACAGCACTGAGACAGCACGAGTGCGAGTTCCTCTCCAACCGCCCGCCTACCAACCCCACCGAGGCAGAGCATCGGCGTGGTGCGCGTTCCAGAACTTCCCGCAAGCACATACAACCGTGCCAACACAAAGGCTATGCACACACATGTAGGCACATATGGTACTTTTTAAAATTTTTTTTAGTTTTTATTTATTTTATTTTTTTACTTTTTATTTTTTTTGAGACAGTCTCACTCTGTTGCCTGGGCTAGCATGCCGTGCCATCAGCCTAGCTCACAGCAACCTCAAACTCCTGGGCTCAAGCGATCCTCCTGCCTCAGCCTCCCGAGTAGCTGGGACTACAGGCATGCGCCACCATGCCCGGCTAATATTTTCTGTATATTTTTAATTGTTCAGCTAATTTCTTTCTATTTTTAGTAGAGACGGGGTCTCGCTCTTGCTCAGGCTGGGTACTTTTTTTTAAACACAGGTGAACATTTACCAAAAGTCCTGCTTTGCAACATTTCCCCCCTCATGTCACTGATCTACATAGAAGTAGCTTCGTTTTTGTTTTATAACAGTTGCTCACTGAGCCACAGCGTAGGGGAACCGTAATTCCTCAACCCGCCCCCACGAGGGGCCTGCAGGCTACCTCCACTTCTCCCTTCTTTCAAGTGATGCCACAAAAAACCAAAACAACAGCAACAAAAACAACCTTACCAATTGGTTTGATAGGCTATACTCCTGGAAGGGACATCGGAAGCTGTTTGGCTACTGCCTGAGTGGCTTCCGGAATGTCCCCTACTGCCCCTGGCCCCAGCAGCCAGGGAAGAGCTCTATCCAGCTCAGCTCAAAGGTGTCCCCAGCACGGAGACATGCGTGCCCTTCCCCTTGCTGGTGCCGGGGGGTTGGGGGGGGGTGCGGGTAGAAACTGGCCCAAATCTTTTAAAAAACAGGCACGGTGGACAGATTCATTTATCAGAGCAAAGAAGCGGAAACAACTTCGGTGTCCAGCAACCTGTCACAGAAACTCCGGGGCGTCGACACACATAGTTACATGCTTTTATCACCATGGCCAGTGTCGTGTTCTGAGCCATAGCCAATGGCATGGGCAAATGAACATGATGACACTTTGTGTGAAAAGCAGGGCTCGAAACTACAGCTGGCTGAATCCAGAGGTTATGGGGTTTGGGAGCAGATCACATAACGACGCTTTTTAAAAGGGCCATGTCTGACACAAGTGACCAAGGCCAGGGGAGGTGGAAAACTAGGAAACAGAAAAAAAAAAAAATGGGCAAATGTTACCAAGACAACAACAGAAGTTACAATATCTGTATCAGACATGAGATTCAAAGCAAACAGCATTAAAAGGGGCAAAAAAGGACGTGTTCTACAGATAAAAGGGATACAGTTTAATCCCCATTTTGGGGGAAAAAATATATATACACATTGTATTTTCTTGTTTCTGATGCACATTTTAACCCTGTTCATATTTCTGAAATCAGAGGCACTAGGGGCTGAAGGAGCGTTAGTGGTTACATTTCCATGACTGCTGCCGTCTGTTATTAAGTAGCTCATTGTGTGGTGCACATCTTTGCAGCTGGGGACAGGAAAGGAAATGACAGCCCCCAAAAAAAGGCTGAGTGGATCTTTCTGTTCTTCCTTTTCATTATCTTCCAAATTACTGTTAGAATCAGATAAAACCAATAACTATTTCTTTCCCTTTGACCAGAAAAACCCATTTCTGGGAGGCCTCCTGCTCCTACTTCTACTTTTTTTTTTTAATAAGAAAATAACTTCCATGGCCGGGCGTGGTGGCTCACGCCTGTAATCCTAGCACTCTGGGAGGCCAAGGTGGGAGGATCACTTGAGGTCAGGAGTTCAAGAACAGCCTGAGCAAAAGTGAGACCCCGTCTCTACTAAAAATAGAAAAATTAGCTGGGCGTCATCGTGGTATACACTTGTAGTCCCAGCTACTGGGGAGGCTGAGACAGGAGGATCACTTGAGTACAGGAGTTGAGGTTGCTGTGAGCTAGGCTGATGGCACAGCACTCTAGCCTGGGCAACAGAGTGAGACTATGTCTCAAAAAATAAAAAAGAAAGAAAGAAAAGAACTTCCAATGTGACAGAAGCTCTGTACACAAGACAGAGGTGTCCACTGCTTTGGTAATTATGATGGCAAAATACCTTCATCACCCAGCCCACCAAGCCAGCAGAGTCAGTGGCAGGAGATGGTACCAACCACAGGATATCCAGATGGTAGGATGTCATTCAGCCATGTACAAGTAACGATAAAAAATAAAAGATAAAAGCTCATCACCGGTGGACATGCACGTGATGAAATACAGACTGCACAAAGCAGGATACACTAGCCCCCTCCTAGGCCGAGGTTTCACTTTCTGTGGTTTCAGTTACCCACAGTCAACCTCGGTCTGAACATATTAAATGGAAAATTCCCGAAATAAACAATTCATAAGTTTTAAATTGCACGCCGTTCTGAGTAGCGTGATGAAATCTCACGCCGTCCCTCTCAGGACGTGACTCATCCCTTTGTCCAGCGCATCCACTACCCGCCTGTCAGTCACTCGGCGGCCGTGCTGGAGATCAGATCGACTGTCGCGATATCGCAGTGCTTGTATCCAAGCAACCCTTATTTTACCCAATAATGGCCTCAAAGCGCGAGAGCGGTGACGCTGGCGATTTGGCTACACCAGTGAGAAGCCGTAAAGTGCTTCCTTTCAGTGAAAAGGTGAAAGTTCTTGACTTAATATGGAAAGAAAAAAAATTGTATGCTGAGGTTGCTAACATCTACGAATCTTCTATGTGTGAAATCGTCAAGAAGTAAAAAGAAATTTGTGCTAGTTTTGCTGTCACATCTCAAATCGCAAAAGATACGGCCACGGTGTGTGACTTGTGCTTACAGTATAGGGTTTGGTATTCTCTGCGGTTTCAGGCATCCTGGGGGTCTTCGACCATATCCACCCCCATAGCAGATAAAGGGGAGCTACTATTACAAAATTACATCTCTAACAAACAGTAACAGTGGTTGTTCTTGGGGAGACGGGCTGTAGGGCGATTTCCCTGGGTGTCTGATTCTCCCTTTGCTGACAATCAATCTGTTCCGTTCCAGTCTTGCAACATCAAAAGGCCGCATGGGGTGAGTCTCTGGTCGTCTCCCCTAATGGCCAAGCGTCCAGCTATTCAGATCCAGGAAGTGGGCAGGCAGGGCCTCCAACAGAAGGCGCTAGCTTGGGAGCTGGGTGCATTGGCTCACACCTGTAGTCCCAGCTACTAGGGAAACTGAGGCAAGACGCTCACTTGAGCTCACGAGTTTGGGACCACCCTAAGCAACATAGCAAGACCTCTGTATGTAAAAAAAGATTAAAACAAAACAAAGGCACCACCTTGGGAAAGGCCCAAAGAGGCAGTGTAAGGCCCCCAGTGGTCTTAACTGGCACTAGACCCCCGGGGTTCAAAGCCTAGCTCAGGGGATCATCAGCCACTGTGACCTTGGGCTGGTTCTTGTCCTCTCATGGGCCACTTGTAACGTGCAGTTAACGGGAGACACCTACTTCACATGGTCCTGTGAGTACCTGGTAAAGCAGTTAGAACTTGTCTGAGCCTACTATGGGTCACCTGGGAGAGTGACGATGATGATGATGATGATTTATGATGGCACCTGCTCTGCAAGGCCCTGTAAAGCCTGAGGTGGCTTCAGCCTTGGAAGAGGTGAGCACAGCGCAAGGTTCCTGCGGAGGACGCACACACAGCCCCTCCCTCACTACCACCCGTCACTGGGAAATCAATGCAAGTCTCACTCCTGTTTGTGATTTTCTCTAGAATGTCACTGTTATTTGAGGGTTCGTCCTGTACCAGGGACACAGGTACAGGACACAGAGAGACCTGAGTCAGACACTGTAGAAAACTGGCTAAGTCTGAATACAACAGCTACGGGTATGGGGAGAGGGGGAACAACTGGCCATGAGCTTCCCAGAGGCCAGTGCCAAAGGGTAACAGGCCTCATATCGTTAGGTCTTGAAAGGCAAGTTTTCTCAAGCTGGGGTGTCCACAGAGAGATTTCAAGGACTATGTGAATAGCGGTGGAGGAAAAATTCCACCTCTATTTTCACATTTTAATCTCTAGGGAAATGAGGTTTTCCTTCAGGTGAGAGTGGAGGCCACAAACCACAACAGAACCAACAGTGCCAGGGACCCTGCCACCAACAGAAACCACAGAGAGTGTCACAGTACACGGCAGTTACTGCAGAGACCTCAGAGCATCCTTTGTGCTCAGTGCTGGGAAAGCAGGGTGCTGCTGGACCCACCGCTGGACAGCCTCGCTAACCAAGTGTGTCCCCAAAGGAGCACCTGTGCCCTACCGCAAAGGGGGCGTCTCAACATTGTAAGAGCCGCGCTTCGATACCGCTGTTTTCCTTTGGGGCCCCGGGTGTTTTACTCCCACTTTACAGAGTCACTCTGAGACAGAGGTAGGAGGTTAAGGACCTCTGTAAGGTAGGGGTGGCGGCTCCCGGTGGGTCTCCAGGCAGGCAAGTGGCCAAGTCAAGGCTGCGAGGGGTGTGTCCCCGGACCTCCCTGCGCCCACAGCCCCGCGCCAGGGGGGGTGGCGGGGCGGAAGCCTTACCTTCCTGGGGTCCTTCCTGTCCCTGGCGCGGCCGGCGTCCTTGCGCGGGCTCAGGGGGCCGCCCTTGGCGCGGGTCCGGGGCGCGGGCGCGGGCGCGGCGCGGGCGGGTGTGGGCGCGGCGGCCGAGGCGTCGTGCAGGAAGATGCGCTCGCTGCGGCGCCGCGTCCACAAGTCGTCGTCGCTGGCCTCGGGCCCCGCCTCGAAACCGGGCTCCTTGGCTCCCCGCAGCTTCCGGGCCTTGCGCCCCTTCTCCGCCGCCAGCTTGGCCTTGTCGGGGCTGGCGGGGCCCCGAGCGGCGGGCACGGGCGCGGGCGGCCCTGGCTCCCCCAGGGCCTTCTTGGGCCGCAGCAGCCCCGCCGGCGACCGCTTGCGCACCTTGACCTCGCTCTCCGAGTCCGTGTACTCGAACTCTGTGCCTGGACGCGGGTGAGGAGGAGGGGGCTCGCGGACCAGCTCTCCAGGGCCTCCGGCCACCCGCCCTCCAGCACCCCCGCCCCCCAGCCACCACAGACCCGTCGCTCCTCCGCAGGGCAAGGAAACTGAGGCCAGAGAAGGAGAAGGACTCACCACGGCCCACCCCCGACCCCTCCTCGGCTGCCCGGACCCCCTCAGCCAAGAGCCGCAGTCTGGGAAGGTGAAGACCAGGGGCGCAGGAGCCTGTGCGACCGTGCGACCGTGGAAACCTGGGGCCCGGGCAGGGGAGCGGCGGGCCCCACGCCTGCAGGGCTGCAGCGGTGGCGTGGGAAAGCCCGCAGGAAATCCCCTACCCGGACTCTCTGCCCCCTTCCTGCAGCCTGGCATCCGCCAGGCCCATTCCCCTGTATAGACCGTGGGGCGCACCAGAGCCCCCAGCCCTGCTCTCGCCCCAGGCCCACGCCCTGCTTCCCTCTGCCCTGGGTCACAGCCCCTAGCTGAGGGCCCCCACCTTCTTAACCTCCAGGCTTTCTCTTCTGCTGTCTCCTCTGCCCAGAGCCCGGCACACCACCCCCCTCCCACCTCTACTTGGAAAAGCGCTGACCCCCTTTCCCCGGGGGCAGTCCTTTCTGCCACACCTCTGCCATCATAAGCAATCTCACACTCAGCCATTTCCCTTGGAGTCTAGGTCTCGGCCTACCAGGCCCCAGGAGGTGAATCCCTGAATCCTGCAGCCTCCAACATCCTGCAGCTCAAGCCCTGGCTCCCCGCAGGTGCCGGCAAAAGCGTGTAGGTAAGCAGTTGACAGCACTTCTCCCTGGGACAGGGGTTTCCAGGTGTATTCATCCCACTGGCTGTGAGGAGGACCTGCCTCCTCCAGCCAGACCCAGGGAGGTGATGTCTGCAACAGCCCCTTGGGTTGACAACCCCAGAGAGGGCCAGTGGCCTTCCCTGGATCCCCCAATACACAAGTTGAAAAGCCAGGGCCCCAACCCCAAGCCTGCTGACCCCCCTGGCAGCCGTGGGAGGCCAGGCCCCACTGTCCCAGCAAATGCAACCACAGCAACAGGGACAGGCAGGGACCACCCGGTGGGAAGGAGTCCTTGGCAAAGGTTAGTGATCTCATTAATTAATCTTCTGTTAACAGAAGTTGCTTTCCAGTGCACAGGGAAGCAATGAGGGGCTTTCATGGCTGACGAGGGGCAGACCCTAGAGCACAGGCTTGAGAGCACTGCCTCTGGGTGTGAGGGAATGAGACACCCCTTGCAGACCACTAGAGCACTGGACGTACGTAACCCACTGCAGGCACACCGCGTGTGGGGCAGGGATGGAGGGTGGTTAGAGCAGTGGACAGAAAAAAGGCGCACTTGGAAGGTGGGAGTGGAGTCACAGGGTCAGATCTCGTCCTTGTACCCTCTGCCCTGGCACTAGACACAGTCTTCTTGGCACACACAGTAGGGAGGGTGGGGCCTGCATGGAAAAGAAATAGAGTCCTCCTGATCTCAGAACCAGGAAAAGAGACAGCTAGAAAATGACAACATAGAAGAGGGGAGAAAGGGAGCCAAAGAGGGATCCCAAACTCTGTCTACCCCCATCTCTGGAGGACCCACGGACCACCCACACAGGACAGATGCACAGCCTCTTAGGTGACAGCAAGACAGGATCTGAGCAGAGACCAGAGCTGCCATGCAAGAAACAGGAATTGGAATTCGGCCGGGCATGGTGGCTCACGCTTATAATCCTAGCACTCTGGGAGGCCGAAGCAGGAGGATTGCTCGAGGTCAGGAGTTCGAGACCAGCCTGAGCAAGAGCCAAGACCCCATCTCTACTAAAAATAGAAAGAAATTATCTGGACAACTAAAAATATGTATGGAAAAAAAGTTAGCTGGGCATGGTGGCGCATGCCTATAGTCCCAGCTACTCGGGAGGCTGAGGCAGTAGGATTGTCTGAGCCCAGGAGTTTGAGGTTGCTGTGAGATAGGCTGACACCACGGCACTCTAGCCCGGGCAACAGAGTGAGACTCTGTCTCAAAAAAAAAAAAAAGAAAGAAAAAGAAAAGATATTGGAATTCAAGGCCTGCCAAGGAAATACTTGCTGAAAGGAAGGAAATAATATTTACTGGAGAAAAATAAAAGCATCCTCACTCTGCACAATCTCACCCCCACAATGTCCAGCACACAATGCAAAATTACTCGACAAATGAAGAACCAAGAAAACGCATGACATTCTGGAGAGAAAAGAAAGCCAACTGAACATGACCCTGAGATGAAGCAGATGTTGCGACTAACAGCCCAGGATTCTGAAGGGGATGTGAGAACTACTCTCAAAGAAATAAAACAAAACTTGTTTTCAATGCACAGAAATTTCCCCAGAGAAACAGGAAGGTCCAACAGAGAAACAGACACAATTGAAAAAGGACCAAATTGAAATTCTAGAACCGAGAAGTACAATTTCAGAAATAAAAAAAAAATCAATGAAAAGACTTATGAGCTGAATGGATATGAGTAAGAGAAAAGTAAATTGAGTTTGGAAAAAAACCCAGCATAGCCTCAGAGAACTGTCAAATGATAAAAATGGTCACATGTATATCCAGCAGGAAAGGAAAAGAGAGAATAGAGTAGGAAAAAATACTTCAAGGTTTCTTTAAGTATTTCTTCAATAGCTAAAATTTCCCCAGATTTGATGACAAACAGAAAATTGCAGATACAAGATGTTAGATGAACACCAAGCAGGACAAACACAGAGACGTCCATTCTAGGCACACCACAGCCAAACGAGAGCAAAAATAAAGACAAACCCTCAGGAGCAGAGCAGCAAGAAAAACTTGACCCATCAAGGACAGGACAATCTGATTGGTGGGCTAACTTGTCATCAAAAACAGAGGCCAGAAGAGAGTAGGACATCTTTAAAGTGCTGAAAGGAAACACTGTCAACCCCAAATTCTACATCCAGTGAAAATATCACTCAAGAATGAAGGTGAATGTTTTCAGATGAAAGAACACTAAGAGAATTCATCATCAGCAGATGTACCATACAAAAATGCTCAATGAACTTCAGGCTGAAATAACTTGAAAACTCAAATCCTCAGAAAAGGATGAAAAGCAACAGAAATCGTAAATATCAAAATAAATGCAAAAAGATCATTTTTTAAAAAATTTTTCCTTGTGGGTTGGGCATGGTGGCTCATGCCTATAATCCTAGCACTCTAGGCAGCTGAGGAAGGAGGATCACTTGAGCTCAGGAGTTCAAGACCAGCCTGAGCAAGAGCAAGACCCCATCTCTACTAAAAATAGAAAAATTAGCCAGGTGTGGTGGTGCACACCTGTAGTCCCAGCTACTCAGGAGGCTGAGGCAGGAGGATTGCTTGAGCCCAGGAGTATAAGGTTGCAGTGAGCTGTGATGACACCACGGCACTCTAGCTGGGGTCACAGAGCAAGACTCTGTCTCCAAAAAAAAAAAAATTTCCTCTTAATTTCTTTATAAACCACATAAGAGTTTAAAACTAAATTTATAATACTGTCTTTAGGGGTTGACACTAGGTGAAGATGTATTATTAATACATATAACATATATAATATAAAAGATAGAAGCGTGATATGGACCTATGAGGTTACAAGGCTTCTATATTGTATGTGAAGTAGCACATTATTAACTATACATGGACTGTGAAAAGTTAAGAATATATGTTATCTCTATTTTCAATTTTAAAATGCCAAAACCATACTGAGAAAACAAACAGGAAAATTAAAATGGAATTTTTAACCATATTCAAATAACCTAAAAAAAGACAGCAAAGTAGAAACAGAGGAACAAAAATTAGACAAAAAAAAAAAAAGGGTAAGACACAAATAAATTGCAAGTCAAAAGATGAAAAATATATACCATGTAAACAGTAATGAAAAGAAAACTACAGTGGCTGTACTAGTATCAAACAAAAGACTTTTTAAGTCAAAAGTTGTTACTAAAAACAAGAATGTTCTAAAATGATAAAAAGGTCAATTTATCCGGAAGACATAAACATATGTGAACATAATCCAGCAACAAATAAAAGAATATTATATACCATGACCAAGTGAGGTTCATCCCAGGAATGCAAGGTTGGTTCAGCATACCAAAAAATTAATCAGTGTAACACACCATTTCTATTACTCAACAACCTGGAAATAGAAGAGAACTTCCTCAACCTAACAAAGGACATCTATGAAAAACCCACAGCTAACATGATACTTAATGGTGATTTCTCCCTAAAATCAGAAGCAAGCCAGATATCTGTTCTCACTACTTCTGTTCAGTTTTCTACTGGAGATTCTAGCCAGGTTAATTAGGCAAGAAAAAGAAATAAGACATACACATTATAAAGGAAGATGTAAAACTATTTCTATTTGCAGATGACATGATGTCATATATAGAAAATCCTAAGGAATCTACTAAAAACTATTAGAACTAATAAATGAGTCCAGCAAGGTTGCAGGATACAAGATCAATATACATAAATCAATTGTATTTCTATATACTAGCGATGAACACTCCAAAAATGAAAAGAAAATAATGCCACTTACAAAAGCATCAAAAAGGATAAATATGAATAAATTTCATAAAAGAAATGCATGACTTGTACACTGAAAACTACAAAATATTATTGAAAGAAATTAAATAAATAGAAAGACACCCATGTTCTTGGATCAAAAAGTTTGTATTGTTAAGATGTCAATACTCCCCAAACTGATCTACCAATTCAACATAATCACTATCAGGATCCCAGATGGCTTTTTTTTTTTTTTTGCAGAAATTGATAAGCTGCTCCTAAAACTCATATGGAAATACAAGGGACTCAGAAGCTCTAAGACAACTTGCAAAATAAAGAACAAAGATGGAAGCCTGGCTGAGCGTGGTAGCTCATACCTGTAATCCTAGCACTTTGGGAGGCTGAGGCGGGGAGGATTGCTTGAGCCCAGGAGTTTGAGGTTGCTGTGAGCTATGATGATGCCACTGTACTCCAGCTTGGGCAACAGAGAGAGACTCTGTCTCAAAAAATAAATAAAATAAAATAAAATAAAATAATAAAAGATGGAGGAATCACACTTCCTAATTTCAAAGTTTACACACAGCTACAATAATCAAGATGGTGTGGTATTGGGTTAAAAACAGACATAGAGATCAATAGAATAGAATTGAGAGTCAGAAGTAACCCCTTACATCTATGTCCAATTGATATTCAACAAGGGCTCTGAGACTATTCAATGAAGAAAGAATAGACTTTTCAACATATGACATGGGGACAACTCGCTATCCACAGGCAAAAGGCTCCTAGGTAACACTGTACTCAAAAAGTAACGAAAAATGGATCGTAGCCCTACATAAAGAGCCAAAACTACAAAACTCTTAGAAGAAAACAGGAGTAAATCTTTGTAACCTTGGATTAGGCGCAATACTTTCTTACAGATGACACCAGAAGCACACGTGACAAGAGAAGAAACATAAATTAGACTTCATCAAAATGTAAAACTTTTGTTTCAAACCACACTATCAAGAAAGTGAACAGTCAACTCACAGAATGGGAGAAAATAATCACAAATCATATGTTTGATAAGAGACCGTAGCCAGAATAAAGAACTCTTACTCAACAATAAAAAAACCCAAATTAAAAATGAGTAAAGGATTCAATAAGACATTTCTCCAAAGAAGACCTGCAAATGGACACTAAGCATGTGAAAAGATGTTCAACATATTTATCAGAAAATTGCAAACCGAGACCACAATGAAATACCACTTCACAGCCACAAAGATGGATATCATAAAACGAACAGATAATAAGTGTTGGTGAGGATGTGGACAAATTGGAACCCTCATCCACTGCTTGTGGGAATATGAAATGGTGCAGCCACTTTAGAAAAACAATTTGGTGATTACTTGAAAAGTTAAACTTTTTTGATAAAAAAAGTTATCAAAAGACCTAGAAGTTCCACTGCTAGGTGTACATCCAGGAGAACTGAAAATCAATGTCCACACAAAAATCTGTACACAAATATGTGTACAGCATTATCCATAAAATCCTAAAAGTAGGAACAACCCATCAAATAATACATGAATAAACAAAATGTGATATAGCCATAAAACAGAATGTTATTCACCCACAAAAATGAATGAAGCACTGACACATATTACACCATGAAGGAACCTTGAAACCATTATGCTAAGTGAAAGAAGCCAGACACAAAAGGCCACATATTATATGATTTCATTCATATGGAGCGTCAAGAATAGGTAAATCCATAGAAAGAGAAAGCAGTGGTTGCCTAGGGCTTGAGTTTGGTGGGAGTCTGAGGAGTGACTGCAAATGAGCATGAGGTTTCCTTTTGGGATAATGACAATGACATCAAATTAGATAGTGGTGATGGGTGCACAACTCTATGAATACAAAAAAAGAAAACAACTGAATTTTACATTTTGAAGGGTGAATTTTATGGTATGTGAATTATGTCTCAACATAACCGTTATCTTAAAAAGAAAAACCAAAGGCCAGGCTTAGTGGCTCATGCCTGTAATCCTAGTACTTTGGGAGGCCAAGGTGGGAGGATCATTTGAGGCCAGGAGTTTGAGACCAGTGTGAGCAACACAGCAACCCCATCTCTATAAAAAATTAAAAAATAAGCTGGGCGTGGTGGTGTGCACCTATAGCCCCAGCTACTTGGGAGGCTGAGGCAGGAGGCTCACTTGAGCCCAGGAGTTTGAGGTTACAGGGAGCGGTGACTGATGACACCACTGCACTCTAGCCCAGGCAACAGAGCAAGTCTCTGCTCAAAAAAAAAAAAAGGAAAAGCACAAGAAAAAATCAAAGGGTAGACTCAAACCCAACCATATCAATAAATATATTAAATATTAATAGATTAAGCACTCCAATGAAAAGTCAGAGATTACAGAAAGGACAAAAAAAGACTCAACTACATATATGCTGTCTATAAGAGACTCAATTTAAATATGAAGACAAAGATAAACTGAGAGTAAATGGATGGAAAAAGATGTAAACAGTAAGCCTAAGAAAGCTGCAGTAACTAATATCAGATAAATGGATTTCAAAACAAAATATATAGAGATAGTAAGGAAAACTTCATAATAATAAAAGGGCCAGTTCAAGAGGAAAACATAACAATCATAAATTTATATGCACCCAATAACAGAGCTTCAAATACATGAAGCAAAAATTGGCAGATTAAATTAAAGGGGAAAATAGAGAATTCCACAATCATAGTTGGAGGTTTTAGTACCTATCTCTAAGCAACTGGTAAAATGAGAACAAAAAAAAAAAAGGACCCAGCAAAGACACAGATCTGAACACTATCAGTCACACTGACTTGATTGACATTTATAGGCTACTATACCTAATGACATCAGAATATATACTCAGTACATTTGCTAGGAAAGACCACATAGCCTCAAATTTTAAAAACTGTCAAAGATTGAAATTAATAGAGTATACTCTCTGACCAAGATGGAATTAAATTAGAAGTAACAATAAGATAGCCAGGCAACTTCCCCAAATATTTGCAAATATAATCTATATAATCATTGGGTCAAAGTAGAAATCACAGGAGAAATTAGAAAATGTTTTGAACTCAATAATAAGGAAAATATGATAACATATCAAAATTAACGAGATGCAACTAAAGCCATGTTTAGAGAAAGGTTTATATTTCTAAATGTCTCTGTCAGAAAAGAAAAAGGTCCCAAATCAATGACCTAAGCTTCCACCTGAAGAAATGGGAAGTGGTTGCAAATTACAGGCACACCTCATTTTATTGTGTTTCACAGATACTGCTTTTTTCCCCCCGCAAACTGAAGGTTTGTGGCAACTCTGCCTCAAGCCATCTCTCGGTGCCATTTTTTCAACAGCATGTGCCCATTTTGTGTCTCATCTCTGTGTCACAGGTTTTTCTCACAATATTTCAAACTTTTGCATTATTCTTATCTTTGTTATGGTGATCTGTGGTCTGTGATCCTTGATGTTATTCTTACAACTGTTTGGGGGTTACCACTTAATAAATGTTGCGTGTTCTGACTGCTCCATGTACCTGCCATTCCCCACCTCTCTCTTTTTGGGCCTCCCTATTCCCTGAGACAAACAGTATTGAAATTAGGCCAATTAATAACCCTACAGTGGCCTCTCAGTGTTCAAGTGAAAGGAGGAGTCGTGTGTCTTTCACTTTAAGTCAAAAGCCAGAAATGATTAAGCTAGTGAGGAAGGCATGTTGAAGGCCAAGATAGGCCAAAAGCTGGGCCTCTTGCACCAAACAGTTAGCCGAGTTACAAATGCAAAGGGAAAGTTCTTGAAGGAAATGAAAAGTTCTCCTCCAGTGAACACACGGTAAGAAAGGGAAACAGCCTTACTACTGATAGGGAGAAAGTTTCAGTGGTCTGATTAGAAGATCAAACCAGCCACAACATTCCCTTAAGCCAAACCCTACTCCAGAGCGAGGCCCTAACTGTCTTCAATTCTGTGAAGGCTGAGAGAGGTGAGGGAGCTGCAGAAGAAAAGTTGGAAGCGAGGTTGGTTCATGAAGTTTAAGGAAAGATGCCGTCTGCGTAACATAAAAGTGCCAGGTGAAGCAGCAAGTGCTGATGGAGAAGCTGCAGCAAGTTATCCAGAAGATCTAGCTAAGGTCATTGATAAAGCAGCCGAACTAAACAACAGATTGTCAATGCAGACAAAACAGCCTTCTATTGGAAGAAGATGCCTTCTAGAGAGGAGAAATTAATGCCTGGCTTCAGGGCTTCAGAGGACACTCCCATCTCTTGTTAGGGTATAATGCAGCTGGTGACTTTAAGCTGAAGCCAGTGCTCATTTACTATGCCAAAAATCTTAGGGCCCTTAAGAATTATGCTAAGTCCACTCCACCTGTGCTCTATAAATGGAACAAAGCCAGGATGACAGCACATTTGTTTACAGAATATTTTAAGCCCCCTGTTGAGACCTACTGCTTGGAAAAAAAGGTTCCTTTCAAAACATTACTGCTCATTGACAATGTACCTGGTCACTCAAGAGCTCTGATGGAGATGTACCAGGAGATTAATGTTGTTTTCATGCCTGCTAACACAACATCTACCCTGCAGCCCATGGGTCAAGGAGGAATTTTGACTTTCAAGTCTTATTATTTAAGAAATACATTTCATAAGGCTACAGCTGCCATAGGTAGTGCATCCTCTGATGGATCTGGGCAAAGTCAATTGAAAACCTTCTGGAAAGGACTCATCACTCTAGATGCCACTGAGAACATTCATGATTCATGGGAGAAGGTCAGAATATCAGCATTAACAGAAGACTGGAAGAAGTCAATTCCAACCTTCATGGATGACTTCAAAGGGTTCGAGACTTCAGTGGAGGAAGTAACTGCAGATGTGGTAGAAACAGCAAGAGAGCGAGAATCAGAAGTAGAGCCTGAAGATGGGACTGAATTGCTGCAATCTGTTGCTTCTTATGGATGAGCAAAGAAAGTGGTTTCTTGGGATGGAAACTATTCCTAGCTATGAACATTGTCAAAATGACAGCAAAGGACTTAAAATATTACATAAACTTAGTGGATAAACAGTGGTAGGGTTTGAGAGGATTAACTCTAATTTTCAAAGAAGTTCTACTCTGGGTAAAAGGCTATCAAACAGCATTGCATGCTACAGAGAAATTTTTGTGAAAAGAAGAGTCATTCAATGCAGCAAACTTCACTGTCGTCCTATGTTAAGAAATTGCCACCTCAACCTTCAGTAGTCACCACCCCGATCAGCCATCACACTCAAGGCAAGACCCTCCACCAGCAAAAAGTGACAACTCAGTGAAGGTGCAGATGATGCTTAGTATATTTTAGCAGTAAGAGCAACAAATGGCATGGCATGGGGGTGAGAGGAAGGAGGGGGAAGGCAGGGCCAGGGCCCAGTGTGGAAGTCAGAAATGGGGCTCCCAATACACACGTTGTTTCTTAGTGCTATTGCACACTTAACAGACTACAGTATAGTGTAAATGAAACTTTCATATGTCCCGGGAAACCAAATAATTTGCATGACTCGTTTTATCGTGCTACTTGATTTATTGTGGCGGTATGGAACCAAACCAAAACTATCTCCGAGGTACGCCTGCTTCCCCAAAGTAAACAGAATGAAGTAGAAATAACAAAGCACAGAAATCGACAAGACTGATAGCTTCTGGCCAGACTGATCAAGAAAGAGAGAGGAGACACTAACGATCTGTACTGGCAACCAGAAAGGAAGCATCACTACAGACCCTTCAGACGTTAAAACTCTATGAAGTGCATAATTTGAACCATATGCCAACATGTTGGACAGTTTGGATGAAATGGATATTTGGAGCTGTACAAACAGGATTAATAAGTGCAAAAGCCTGAAGGCCCCAGGACAGCTGGTGTAGGTAGGGTCTGTGGACAGGATGGCGCTGTCCACGCAGCAAGTCCGACGGTGGAGGGTCAGAGAGGCAATGCTGACCAGAGGGCAATTGGGAGACACATAGAGGTTCTGGGCAGAGAGGTGTCTTGGTTAAGTTTGTACTTTGAAGAAACGCCCTCCAGCTGCTTCTGTGTGAAGAGGTGGCATTGTAGGGAGGCTGGTGCCGCTGTCCAGGGGAGGCAGGCCAGAAGCCCAGGGAACAATGGCAGGACACGGGGGTGAGAGGGAACGAGAGGGCGGAGGGGGAAGGCAGAGCCAGGGCCTGGAGCCTGGTATGGGTGCTGGAAATGGGACTCCTGGACATGGCGGAGGCCAGGGCTGGGGCTCTGGTCCCTGAGCTGCAGAGTGCATGATGCCCAATGCCCGTTTTCCTGCCCCAGCCCCTGCCAGGAAGGCCTCACGCATACCCCTGTGGTTCAGAAAAGAACGCCAGGGGGTCAGCAGGGACCCTGCCCTGCTGAGGCCAGGGGGCTCACAGCCTGGACACGTGCCTGACCATCTCCACCTCAAACACCAATCCCAGCAGCTGATGGGCTACGTCCATGTGAGGACGCTTGGCCTGGTGAGGACGGGGCAGGCCCAGGAAAAGGTCTCAAGAAGCCAGGGCCCTGGTCCAAGGATGTGATCAGAGATGCAGGGACAGGAAGGAAGCAGGGCTGGAGTAAGCGCCTCCTCCTGCCTGAAGGTTAGTGTCTGCTGCCTCAGTTTCCCATCTGGGCAGTGGGGAGGGCATGCTTGGTGTAAGAGAGCCGCCGTGAGGATCAACTATGAGGGAGCACAGCACCTGCCAACCCCACCCTGGACTCCCCCAGGCCCAGGGTGCCCGCCTGCCCCTACCCCGTCTCACTGACCGTACCCCCTCTGATGCCCCCGACAGGACAAGCTTTCTCTTAACCTCTGCTCACGCTGTTCCTTCTCCCTGCACCTGTTTCTCTCACAGACCAGCCAGGTGTTGCCAACCTGGAGTGGCCCCCTGGCCCCCCTGTCTGTGTCAGGGGCCTGCCTTGGGCTCACGCAGCCCCTGAGTGCTCCCACACTTGGGATGACAGTGAAGGCGGCCGCTGTTTGCATGGCCACAGAGACCCCTCCTTGGAAGCAGCAGGTGGGGGCCCGCATTGCCTTCTGCTCACGACAGGCCCTGCCAAACCCCAGCTCCGTGCCTACCCATCTCTAAGCCTCAGTTTCCCTGCCTGTGGGTTGGGGTGCTGGCACCGGCCTCCCCGCACTTACCCAGCAGGCTCTGCCGCTCCTCTTTCTTCCGGGCCTTCTGCTTGGCCTCCAGCTGCACCACCGACAGGGACGGCCCCGCTGCAGGGCTGGGGAGAGCACTGGCCGCAAAGCGGGCCAGCAGGCCCAGCCCGCTCTCCTCCAGGCCCGGCGACAGGGCCCGCTCCCGGGCGCCCAGCCTGGAGCCACCGCCACCAGCCTCGTCCTCCTCCTCCTCGAGCTCCTCCTCCTCATCCTCCTCGGAGCTCTCATCTGGCGTGCAGAAAACAGGGGAGAGTCAGAGCCCTGGCCTTGGTGCGTGCCGCCCCCACCGCCCCTATCCCGGAGCGGCCACCAGGCTCCAGCCTAGCCCCTCCGTCCTCACCACGGGGCCGATGGGGATGGATCCAGAACCAGCCCACAAGTGCCCCCAATGGCCCAACACCCCCATCAATGGAGCCCAAGACATGGGCATCCTGGCTTTGGGTACCAGGGTGGGCTTCTGTAAGGTGGGCACCAACATGCACCTGTGCTGTGGGCAGGGGCCAGACACACAGACACGGACTGGAGACAGCTCTCTCCACGGTCTCACACACACACGCCCCAACACACGACATGGAGGCCAAGGAGGAGGCAGGAGAGGAGGAGGAGGGAAGAGGGAGGAGGCGGAGGGGGGTGGGAGGACCCTCTGGGGCTCAGGCTGGGCTTTGGGCACAGGCACCAGTGGCAGTTTCGCCAGCCTGAGGCCTGGGGGCTGGCGGCAGGAGAAGGTGGAGTTTGGTCTCTTCCTGGGGCCTGGGGGACTCCCACAGTTCAAGCCCTGAGTAGGACTCTGGACCCCAAAGTTGACTCCCAGCAACACCCCCATGCTGGGAAGCCTGGGGCGAGTCCCTCGCCTCTCTTAGCCCAGTTTCTCATCTGCAGCAGGGGGCAACCCTCCCAGCCCACTGGCCCAGCTAAAGGGAGGGTCCAAAGAAAATCACAGGTATGGAGGAAAAAGCCATCTGCGGGCTTGAAGAGGATCAAACAGAAACAGGGCCACCCCCTGTGACGTGCAGAAAGGAACCCGCAGCTGGCTGCTCCTCGTGACTGGCAGGGAGCCCAGAAGGGGCAGGTGGGTCAGGCCACTTTGCCCCAGGCCGAATGAGGCTCTACAGAGCCAGGCACTCAGGCGCAGGGCAGGACTCGAACCCAGAGCAGGCTGGCCAGCTAAACGTCCCGGCCTGTCTCTCTAGTTGGTGAATAAAGACAAGCTTCTCCCCAGCGACTGGCCCTGCCAGCCTGAGGGCCCATACTCCCTGACCCAGCTCGGGCTCCAGGGACAAAGACAGGATGGGCAGCAAGCAGAGGACAATGACACTCCCTGTCCATGAACCAAACTCCCACCAAAGGAGAGGCTGTCTGAGGGTCTGAGGCACATACTTGCTGGCTGACCTCTGATGGGGACAGGCAGGCGAGCAGCATCGGAGGGCTGACCGCTAACCGCCCTGAGATGCCAGGGCCAAGGGCATGGCCTAGGCCAGGCTGGATGGCCACTCTAGCAAGAAGCAGCAGGGGTGCCATGCTCTCTCAAGGGCAGGGACAGCCTGGGCTCTGGGAAGTGGACAGGAAAGACGGAAGGCCAACTCCACATTCTCCTGCCGATGCCCCACGCCACCCACTTGCTTAAGTGCAACTAGTGGCCAAAGTGGCAGCCCCAGGGGTGCCAATGCAGGCAGAGGGGCTGTCTACCCATTTATCAGAGGGAGCCCTCGGAGCAGGAGGCAGTGACAGAGATGGCTGGAGGAGTCTGCACGGGGCTGGAGAGAGGGAGGAGCCAGAGAGAGAGAGAGGAGGTTAAGAGGGTGAGAAGCCGGGAGACTGGCCCCCAGAGCGATGGATGGAGCAGGCTGGAGAGGCCAGCGGGGCGGCAGGGGCAGCAGGCAGTGCACACTTGCGGTCATTCACATTGCGGACATCACATGGTTCTGTCTCCGCCCCAGTGGGCCACAGCGGCAAAGCAGGCTAAGTGTAGGCAGACTTTCGACAGCGCCTGGGTCCCCCACATCGGGCCTCCCTGGGGTTGGCCAATCTGAGCAGGATGGCGGGCGGGGGGCTGGCTGGGGTGGGGACAGGGGTTTGACGTGTGGCCAGGAATTTTCCCTTCTAAAGATACCCTGCCCTGGCTGCTCAGGTGTGGAGACTCCAGAACTCCAGAAGGACTCTCACCCAGCAGGGCCTGGCAGGAGAGGGCAGGGCTGGCTGGGGTTCTGGATGCCTACAATGTCCACATCAGAGCCCAGAAAGCCAGCCACAGGCCGACCCCAACACCTTGGAACGGAAGACCCTCCGCCTCCCCGCGTGCCTGACAAGGCCACACCAGCTGCTCCCTTGGGGGCTGGTGTGCTCAGGGCAGGGATACGGAGAGGGTCTGAGAATCCAGAAAGCCTTTCTGGAGTTGTCCACACCTGAGGTGACAGAGCTTGCCAAAGGTGGGGCAGAAAAAGTCCCAACAAAGAACCCCAAGGAAATGCAGAAAAACTTTGTTTCATTAAAAAAAAAAATCTTGGCTCAGGATATGGGGTTGGCTGTTACGACTTGGTTTGGTTTTCCAAAACCCAATAAATGTCAAAGCGATCTGCTGCTGCCAGACCCGGTGGGGGCAAACCCCTAGGAGGGGAGGTGTACAGAGGACAGAAAGAAAAGGGTTTTGCCTACCTACGGAGCAACGAGCCAGGCTCGGACCCAAGCTCAGTGACCCGCTGCGCCGTCTGCCCTACTCCCAGCCTTCGCTTTGCGTCCAGAGTGCAGCGTGAGAGCAAATGCAAGAGACCGAAACAGACATTCAAAGCATCATGGGTAGGGGTCAAGGGTGAAGGTATGGTCAGGCTGCTGGGAGGAGAAAGCAGACACACTAGAAAAGCCAAGCCAATTACGTGTTTTAGTACCAGGGGTCAGTAAGGCCCTATTACCCAAATATCCCTTTCGAGACATGATCAGTGGTCTGCTTGTGGGAGGGGACAAGCCGAGGGGCCTGAGAGCCCTCCCCCACCCCCTCCGCTATCCAGGCTCTGGCCGCTGGCACCGCGGCATCCAGCCTGAGCATGCTCTGGGCAGATGGCCCCCTCCTGAGAGGTCCGGGATGCTGCCTGCTTCCCTGCGGGGGCTGAGCTGGGGCAGGAACCCAAAAACTTGGAAGCGGGACCCTGGCTTTGTGGGTGCGTGGGGTAGGGGGCACGGGCATGCAAGCCTGGCTGGGGGAGGGAGGAAGTCAGGGAGGGAGAGACGGAAGGTAAACCAACCAGCTCGTTCACGGGAGGCCGGGGCAGGGAGGCCTCGGGAAACGAGGCTGGCTGGCCGGTTAGTGGCCTTTCTTCTTGGCCCAGGTTGCGTTTGCTCAGATGGGCAGCAGCCAGGGAGGACGTGAGCCCGAAGGGCAGTGGGCTCCCTGCTGTGCCATCTCCTGGTCACCCAAAATCCATCTCTGCCAATTTGGAGGGGAAGTCTGGGAGGGGAGACGGCAGACCAGGAATTCGAGAGCAAGGCTAGGAAACGGGAGCAGCATTCTGGTCCCCGGGGCTCAAGCCAGGTCATGTCCAGGTGCGCCATGACACCTCTGGGCCTTCCTCAGGGAGCAGCTGACATCCGGGTGTTGCTATCCGGGGCCCTGGGGATCCCCAAGGCCTGGGCCTAGAGGGAGTCTGCCTGAAGCAAATCCTAAAACCAGGGCTGGGAAAGGCTCTCAAGGATTCACTTGCTTCCCCGTCTTGGCACATTTCTGATTGAAGGGCCCGAAGGGCTCAGACATTTCTAACTCCAGAAGTATGACTCCGCCATTGGAGCAGTCAGAGCCAGAATGTTCTCAGAGGTCCTGGGGTCTGACTCTCTTTTTATGTCAGATGGCTGAGGGCCCCTGGCCAAGCTAAGGCCAGACCAGGCCTAGGACCAGGCCAGCGCAATCTCTGAGCACTGTGCCTCGTCCCTCAACTTGGCAGTGAAGCCAACACTTTGAAATTTAAGAAAACCAGGGTTGTCAAGAGGTCTTGACCTTGCTCTGCCTACGTGCCCTTCAAAACAGAAATACGTGTTAGAAGACAAGTGTTTATAAACAATTATTTTGTAAGCACTGGTGAATAAGAACAGAGCTTTAAGAAAATAAAAGACAAACAAGCAACTAAAAAAAAAAGATGGTGCCGGAGGTGAAAGCAGTTGACTTTAAACCTGAAAATGGAATGAATGCCCACAGCTACCAGGGATATTTGGATAATAGCGGCAAGCGGCAGGCGGCGTTACCCGTCTCTACTCCTTCTGGGTGGTGGGGAAGGGGGGGCGGGGAGGAGGAACAAAATGGAGGGAGCGTCAACCTAATGTCTAGTAAGGACACAGCAAGAGAGACAAGGCACACGGGTTTAGTTAAAAATGAACTCGGTATGTTTAATAAAGCTTGGTATTACCAAAATCGAGGTACAAACATCAAGTCACACGCCCACACGACAGAATTCCATTTACAAAATGTCCCTCAGGAAGCCTCCGCCGGCCCGTGCCAAAAGAGGACCCAACCTAAGCCCAGGGTTTAGGTGGGCCGAGGGCGGGCAGGCGCTCGGGGCGCGGGGAGGGCAGAGAGGAAGGAGAGTTGGAGAAGGTGAAGACTAAAAACCAGTCCATATAAAAGCTCAAAAAGAGCTAGCCAAGGGTGTTATCACAATGATACAGTACAAAAAAAAAAAAAAAACAACAAAAATAAAAATAATCGGGCTGATACAGCAGGCTACGCTGCCAAGAACCCAGATGGCTGCCCTTCCTGCGGCCATCGAGGTGGACGGCCCCCGCACGGCCATCTCTCCCGTGCGCTCGCTCTCCCCTCGCACTCGCTCTCACTCTCACGCACGCTCGCTAGAAGACACGGAGGGTATTTTGTGTTTGGAGCTAGTAACCTTGGTCAAACGAGTCCTCCGAAGAGTCGCTGAAGGAGGAACGGGCCTCGGCCTCTCGGAGCAGCAAACAAAACGGCTGCTTCCTGCTGGCGGCCGGCTTGGGTTTCAGAGTCCGGGGGGCCACCAGGCCCCTCTTGGTCAGCTTGGGGCCGCCGGCCGCCTTGCTGCTCTTCGCCACCACGCCACACAGGATGGAGGACGTCAGCTTGGAGCCGGAGGGGCCTTGGGCAGACCACTCGTCCTTCAGGAACTCTTCATCTTCCTCTGAGTCCGTATCTGCAGTCAGAGTAGTTTTTAATACAGATAAGTCACAGAGCACCGGGGAGGAGGGAGGGGCTGGTGACTTCATTCTATCGTCTTTAGTGGTTCTGAGAACACACTGGAAAATGCCAGAACAGAGAGGTCCAGAGCTGCACTCAACGCCACGAGCTCCCCTCCCAGGCTGGCCTCGCACCTGCAGGCCTTGAGTGCCACACAGCTCTCCTTCCGAGTGCCACCGCCAGTCACTCAGCCTTTCCCAGCACCAGGGGAGGGAGGAGGCCCCTTCTCAGGAAGGACTCTCTCCTGGTCATGGTGATCACTGCCACAGCAGTTCCCCTGTCCCTGGGACTGCACACGGCCCAGGGATGACTATTGGGGAGGGACCTGGGGGGAGGGCTCACGAGAGCCGATCGTGCACATCTCCTCCCAACTCCCCACTCAGCTCAGAACAGCGGTGCTCAGGGCATCGACACCAAACAGACTGACAAATGACGTTAAAAGCAGGGACTGCCCTGCTCCCCGCAGGTCAGAGTCGTTCACCTGCACGCCACTGCTGGCTGCCCGCCAGCCTCTGTCTACGCAATTGAGGACAAGGGATTTCAGACCCTCCTGAGACAGGACCGACCAGCTTTGGGGAGGGGAGCCTGTCGAGTGGCCACAGCTCTGGCTCCTTCTAAACCCACCTCAAACATACACCATTTTAACCTGTTCTTCGTATTGGGCTGTTGAGCAAGACGGGAAGAAAGAGCTCCACAGCCACAGACTTAATCCCTTGATTTGCTAAAATCCACTCCAAACAGGAGCAACATTAACCAACACAGCAACCTACAGCTGTGGCAACGCCTGCCACCTCCAAGTCCAAAAGACGCTACACATATGGTGGCGGTCGGCGGGTGCATTGGGGGGGGTCCTCGGGTGCATTGTGGGGGTCCTCTGGCTGCTTCCACCAACATCTGCACTTTCCATTCCAGCAAAGAGCACAACTTCGATGGTCTGTCAACTCCAGGGCAGAACAAGGTCAAGTCCCACCAAGCTGCCAGCCCCATTCCAGCCCGCTGGCCAGTTATCCCTCTTTTGTAGGCCAACCCATCCCTCCCAAAGCCACATCCCAGGCTGGAGATGCCGGTAGGTGACGACAAATTTGGCTTCCCACAAGAACCCATGGGGTGTGCCACCACCCCCCAGCACCCAAAGTGAAAAAGCAAGAGGGCGTCCCTCTCGCTTCAACCCCACCCAGCACAGCATCTCTCTGCTGGAAGACAGCCCCGCCTCTTTGTGACCCTGCACTCTCATGACCTAGAATTGCAGAAAAGCAAATTACAAAAAATAAATAAAAGTGCTTTCTCTACAGAGCCAGGTGCATATCACAGCCAGTCTCCAGGAGGAGACAGGCCCACTGATTTTCTTATCGCAACATTAGCCTACTTCTCTCCCTCCAACGGTAGAATTTTTAGACAAAGGCATAACAGAGTCAGACTGGCAATTTGAACATTCCCTCACACACGCAAGAGCACACACACCCCTGCTGCAGTGGACTCATCAGCTCGCAGCACCCCAAAGACCTCAGGGGCTAAGCTAATCTCTGAGCTCTAGCTCCACTATATCCACACCCACCTGCAAGTAGGAGAGTGGGGCATTCTTCCAGCAACCAGCCATGCCACACTCACAGACTCCTCACCCTTGGCAGACCAAACGAGCAGCAATCCTCTTTCCCTCTACACTATTCCCAAATGAGCAGAGATGGAAAGAGCAAAGGAAAGCCCTCCCCTTCCATTGATACTGTTTCTCTCCACTTGTGCCCACATGCTGGCCAGGGACCTGGTCAGCGCTGTTCTGATCACACCCATCCCAATCTAAGGGGCACGGAAGCTACGGCAATCTCACACGTCCTCAGCACACAAGGCACAGCTGCTTGCCTCGAGACCATCCGAGCATCAGTCCTGGTGACCCAGTAGCCAGAGGCAAACAAAAAAACCGCACACCCAAAAAAAGGCACCTTAATCCTGGGCCAGGTGCCACCGTCAGCTCTTTGCCCATATGAGCTCACTTAAGGCTCCCAACAGCCCCATAAAGGTAAGTGATGATACTTTAAACTCCAAGTCCATAAACACTTTCTATCTTCTTTCCTTAAAAAAACACTTTATTGTAACATGAAACGTGTCCATTTTCTCCACTTCACATCCAAACTCCGCCCTCCCTCCCATGAACCAGCCAGAGCCAATCAAAACCCCTAGACACACAGAACCAGGGAGCTGGAAAGGCAAAAGCCTGCCACCACAGGGGACTCCCAGAACACACACTGCTGGCACCAACACCGGCCAGGACTCAAGAAGCCCCTCCAGGCCTCCCTGCTGCAGCCACATCATTAGTACCCGTCTGCCTTGGGCATGAGGCGCTCGGTCCAGAAAAACCGAATGAGCACGTACTGCCCGCCAGGAAGCGGGCTAGGCACAGAGGCCACGGAGAGGCGCCTTGACCAAGAAACCCACGAAGGCAACCGACACGGCAGAGTCTAGTTCAATGACATACAACCCCATCCCCCAGTCCCACTGGCTGCTCCATTTCAAGGGCTCAATAGCCACAAGTTGCCAATGGCCACCACACTGAACACGGCAGATATGGGACACGCCCATCGTGGCAGAAAGTTCTACAGAGCAGGGGGGCAGGCAGAACCGGGTTTGACCCCGACTCGACTCTCTCCACCCAACCGCACAATCTTTCCGGCCTCAGCATCCTCAGGAATGAAACGGGGGTTCGTGGGGCCGCCACAGTGAAACAAGGGCTCGGAGCCCAGCACTGGGCGCGCTCTGTAAACGCCGCTCGCTTGGCTACCTCAGCACAGGACTGCGAGCTTCCTGCGGGCAGGGCCAGCCGGTCAGCTCTAGGACCCTCAAATGCAGTCGCTCCACCAAGACCTCTCTAGGCCGAGGAACCGCAAACTCTATGGCGCGTAAACCTCCACGCAGACAGCCTCCCGCAGGTGGGGGGGGGGGCGGGCACAAGAAGGCAGGCGGACATCCTCTCCCACCCACCAATCGCAGGCGCTCACCAATCACAGGTGCCTACCCACCACCACACCCGCCAATCACAGGCACTTCCGCTTCAGGCCGATTCATTTCCGGGACACATCGCAAAACCGAAAGATGCCTTGGTGCGCCCCCCAGAAAAGGAGGAAGAGGAGAGTAAAAGAGCGAAACGGGGAGAAAAGGAGAGGAGCTGTGGGCGAGAGGCGGGGCGCGGCGTCCGCTACTTACTGTAGGAGTAGCTGCTCACTTCCGAGGTGAACGGAGAATGGGCCGACTTGGGCTGGCCTCTGGCCTTGAACCCCACCTCCATCTTCCTGGCTTTGGCGGCCCTTTTGTGTTTACCTTCTCTGGAGGATTTCAGAGACAGGCCGAGGCCTTTGGCCAGCGCCTTCCTGTCCTTGCCCAGCAGGCTGTCATAAGGAGTCAAGTACCTGCCGCAGCCCCCACTAGTTTTCGATTTCCCCCCAGAACTGTCCGAAAACTTGAAGGGCGATTTCAACTTGTCCTGCTTTGTGAGGGAGAGGGCCTTGTCTAGCTTGCTTGCCAACTGCTCCTGGTCGCTGGCCATCTTCTTCTTCTTAATCTTTAGCTGGAGAGGGAAGTTGGGTCACAGGTTAAGACATGTGGCAAAACAGGATAGTGGGTTTCAGTGCACGTGTTCTGACGAGCCTGGGCTCGTCCTTACCCCTACCTCCGTGACTTCTAGCAAGTTGCTTACTTCCTCTTAGCCTCAATGCTTATAAGATGTAAAATGAGGTACTTATGTCTGGGCATCACAGAGTCGTTCAGAAGATGAGCATAAGGTTCAGTAAGGTACATAAAGCACTTATCATAATGCCTAGGCACTTATTAAATAGCTGTTGCTGTGGTTACAGTTATCACTGGCACTGGGCAGTTCCACTCTGGCTTTCCATGGCACAATCAGTGCCTCCTAGGAAGCACTTTGAGCAAGCAGAGCTGCCGATGGCCTGGAGAAGGCAGCTGGATTGTGGGAGGAGGGAGGGAGTCAAGATTGAAAACCCAGATCGAAGCCTGGCTGATCTGCTTATCTCAACCACCTACAGCAGCTGACAACAACTGCTGCACAGACTAAACCAGCCCATCCTACTAATGGGCCAAAGCTGCCAAGAAAATGCCTTGAGTGTTCCTTGGATGCCTGAAGCAGAAAGAATGATTAGAGATTTCACAGATTAAATTCCTGCCTGCACATCTATCGTCAACTATAGACATTTGTTGAAATGAAACATGCAGTTTCAAAGCCATTAATGCCCCACATTTGTACATTTTATCTCTATTTCCTTTAATCAGGTAGCATTTCATATGGAGGGAAAACACTGGGATAGTGTCATTTAAATAACAACAAAAGCATCCCTCACCCCAGTTTGAGAGTAAACATCCTAATGTACAAACCAGCTATCCTTTTCTTCCTGGACCTAGTGTCCCTACGTGAGTATTCCCCTCTCATGGCCAAATCTAACAAACCATTCCCTTGCTCAGGGCTTTATAGGGAGGGACAAGATACATTAGTATTTACAGAGAAGGGCCTTAAGTGGAAGATTTCGATGCTCTGCAGAAATAAGAAAAATTAAGGAGTTGGCTCTCACTCCATTACCCCTGGAGAGTTCACAGAGGAAATTACAATGGCATCAAGCCCTTGTTTCTTAGAACTGCAGAATGGTGAAGCTTCTCATTAAACAATTACACTGTTAAACAACAGAGTAATTGCATTATTTGGTTAAGAACTTACAGTCTCCCTGCTTGGCTTCGGCACAGGGTCATGGGGCATGCAAAGGGATAGGGCTTTTAGTCCTGGCTCCGCCTCTGAGGCTGTGTGGCCATTACTTTGGTAAATCCCCACCCTCCTTCTGGACCTTAATCTGCCCAGAACCCCAACGGTCCCATAAGGAAGGTTGGAGAAGAGTTGTTCTGGCACCAATGCAGCCATTTCTAAGGTTTCTGCGCAGGAACTGGGGCCTGCAAAGGAGTGTGAACTCCAACATACCCTCCAGTCCCGGGGTCGCAGCACACCTGAAAGATCAGGTAACTGACCTGACTGAGGAAGTCGGACGAGGCTTCGTGCTCATCCCACGTCTGGTTCCTCCCCCTGGCTTTCCCCATTCCAATGAGAGCCTCGTGCTCCTCCTCGGGCCCCTTGTGTCTCTTCCTTATCCCTGCTCCCAGCTCGTAGTCATCTGATGTCAGCAGGGACTTGCTGCTCAGCCTGAAACCCAGAGGCACCGTTGGTCAGCACCCTGGCCAGACAACACTCGAGGGCTGGGGGGCCACCCTCGTGGCCCTAAAGGGTTGGGCTCTGGATGCTGAAGCACAGAGAGTGATGCCAGAGCGACGAGTCTGGGGAGACGGGTCTTGTAAGCCTACGGTGCTGGAATTCTGGGGTATTTGTGAATGAGGCAGAACGAGAATTTAATGTGAAAGAAGACAAAAAGACTCCTCCAGGTCAGCATCCTGCACTGGCCTCTCCCATGCACTTTCACACCTGATCTCACACACACAAGAGATCTCTACACGGCCAGAGACCTCTTTACCAAAACGTGCCAAGAACAAGGACCAGAAACCTCAAGGAAACCTGCCAAGACGGGAGGGGGAGTTAAGATCAGGAGTTATACGAAGAAGGAGCCACTTGCTGGCCTCCCGAGGCCTCGTGAGCAGAGGCAGTGGGGACAGGCCTGGTTCAAGGGCCCCGCTCGCCTGCTTTAAGCCGAAGCTTCACCATAAGCAAGCAGCCAACCTTTACTTGGGGCTGCCTGTGTGTCTTGCACTGCATTAGTGCTTCACATTTAGCCACAAACAGTGCTTTGTTCTATGTACTATTTTACAGATGAGGAAACAGGCTCGGAAAAGCTAACGTGGGGCCCAAGGTCACAATAATGGGTGGAACTGGGACTCGAAAGCAGGAGCATAGGGCCCACACCCTGACCACTAGGCCTGGGCCTTGGTGGCCCAGCCTCTTGCTGTCTTCTCCAGCAGCCTCTTCCCTCCCTCCTGTGGCTGGTGACGGGGTTTCTTCCTCTCTCCATCCTTTCTTCAGTCAAGAACATCCAAGGAGGTTAAATGCAAGATGTGAGGGCCCCTGGAGCTGTTTCTCCTGAGAAGACCTGTGGCCGTCCCACTGCCTCTCCTGTGCCCCTGGCAGGCCCCCCGAGGCTCTTTTTGCTTCCTCAGGCCGAATCTTAGGCCACCTAGCGCCCTCCCCACCCTCATGTCCCAGGCTGAGGAACACGCCAACCCTTCCTCGATGGGCCTCTTTCAGCTCGTGCTACAGACACCCAGGGAAGATGGAAGCATCTCTCCTGTGCACGCCCGGCCCTGGAGGCAAAGCTCTCGTTCCAGCCAGCATTCCAGAAAACCTCCAGAGGTGCCACACGAAGCTGCTGCTGCTGCCACCCAAGGAGCTCGTCCCCAGAGTGCACGACGGAGGCAGCCCAGTCGCAGGGAGCAGCCCTGGCATCAGTCGGGATGAGCCAGCAGGTCAAGGCATGAAGACAGGGACGTGTCCGGCGCGGAGGAAACCAAGCAACAGCCCGAGTCAGAGCCCGTCCCCGCAGGGCTGGCAGCTCAGCGGGTCCCTCCACAGGGAGGAGGTGGTAGAGAAGAGCAGGAATTAGTCCCTAGCCGTGGAGGAAGCAGGCGTGGCAGGAAGATGGGCGAAGCGCTTGGGTTAGGACACGGGACACTCTCGCTGGGGCCATCCTCCCGGCTCAGTGCTTGCTGGCCTTGTCACCCTCCTGGCCCCGGCAGCGCGCAGCGCACCGTGCTCCCGAGGGCTACCGTTCCTGGTGGGTCAGAGCCTGCGGGACTCGAGGTCCCACAGCACCCAGACGCAGGCACCGCGTGGGGCCCGTGCTCCTCCCCTCCGAGCTCTGTGCCAGTCCCCGACCCACCGAGGGGCCAGCCTTACTTTCCGCTACTGTTGCGGCTCTTCCCTCTCTTGCGGGGGGGCGACAGGGCGCTCGGGGCGTGGGTCCGTTTCCGTGGCCTGCCAGGGCCTCTGCGTGCCAAGCTTCTATGGGGTTCCTCGCGCCTGTCCCTTAAAAAGAATCACACGCTAGGCTGTGAACCTGGGGGTAGACCGGGCGCGGAGAAAGGTACACGATGCGCACACATCACGCGGGTCCACGCACACCACCTCTGACGGCCTGCCACAGCCAACCTACTGAGCGCCAGCGCCTGCCACTGCCTGACGGGCCCGGCGGGGCAGGGGCCCCACGGGGCGGGCTGGGGGCAAACTCACTCGGAGTCCCGGCGCCTCTGCAGTTTCACCAGCTCCCGCTGCTTCTCTTTGTACTGCCGCTGCACCTCCGCCAGCCGCATCCGGAAGTCCAGCTCCAGGGCGTCCATGTCCTCCAAGGAGGACTTCATCGCGTACATCTGGTGGGGTGGGGGAGAGGAGGGCGGGGGATGAGGATGCCGCCACTCTCTGACTCCCACCGCCTGGCGGGGGCCCTCTCCCAGGTGGGCGTGGTGAGACTGCACAGCAACAGCCAGGGCTCTGGGGTCACAAAGCCCCAGCTCCAGTCCCATCACGGCCACTTCCTAGCTGTGGCCTCAGCCTCAACTGTGCGCTAGGGGGCGTACTACCGATTCTTCAGGGCTGTGTCAACACTGAATTAGACGCATGTGTGAAGCACACACTCACGTGTAACAACTGCCCAGCGAGAGCGCTCGTTGTCACTTACAACTGGGGGCTCATGGAGGGGAGCTGCTTGCTGGGGCCCCCCAGGCAGCCAAGGGCAGAGCCAGGTCAGCCCCAGATCGCTCTCTTCCCCACCCGTCACGCTGCCGCCATGGGGCATGCCTGACAGTTATCACATGGACAAACTAAAGCCCCAAGAAGGCAAACGACTTGCCCAGGACCACACAGCAAGTGGGCAGAGGAAGCGGGATGCAGCTCTGGCCTTCCTGCTGCCAAAGCCAGCCACGCACCAACACATGGCGCCTCAGTGGAGGAGACTCCAGCCCCGCCTCCCCCACAAAGGCCACCGGCAGGAAGAGAACCCCAGACCAGCTCACCCGCTCCTCCTTCTTCTGCATCCAGCTGTACTTCTTGTTGGGGTTCAGCTCCCGCGGAAGCCGCAGGTTCTTGAGCGGATCCACGAAGGGGCCGTCCAGCACCTCCTTCAGCATGTGGCTGCCGGCCACCAGCAGGCTCTCCAGCGAGGGCCGCACTGCCAGGCCCCGCTCCACACCTGCGGATGAGAGGTGGGTGAAGGGCCTGTGCCTCGGGCGGGGCTGTGTGTGCCCCACCAGTGCTTCTGGGGCAGGCGGGGTACAGAGGCCCAGAGTGAGCGTGGGCCCCAGGGCACAGAGCCCCCCAAGTGCTGACTGGCCTGAGGCCTTCCCAAGACACAGGACACAGGGTGACGAGAAAAGAGCAGGTGAGAACACAGAACACGCAGCATGGTCCCGTTCCCAAAGCTCGCTGGTGCAGACCAGGGGAGTCACCCAAGACCACAGGTTCTTCCTAGGACAGGCTCTTTCTGCTTGTCTGTACTTCAAGTTCCCGTGGTGAATATGCACGGCTCTCATGATCCGAAAAGCAAAGAGCCCAGGATAAAAACCACAAACCAAGCAGACAGGTGTGAAGAAACAAGAGCCCTCCTCCTCCCCAACACACAGGTCCCTCCCTGGGAAGGCCACTGTCATGTAGTCTGTGGTAGATGGTTCCAGAAACATTTATGCGTCGTCAAATACAACATACCTGGGCATCCTTTATAACTATAAAAATGGTATCAGCATATATCGTATCACCCTTTGCTTTTTTCTGCTTAACATTTCTTCATATTAGCACATAACAAACAGATCTGGCTCAGTATTAGCTTGAACCTTATAAAAATCATTTCTGAAAACCAAAAATACTAGAGTATCAGTAATTTTATATTTTTATATGTAAACCTAACAAGAAGCCTAGAATTCTCTTGCATTGGTAAGTTTTAATTAATCTAAATAATCCCCCATTGGTGGCATCTAGGTTGTTTCTGACGTCTTTGGTAATAGCCTGGCAAGCACAAGGCTGGGACACGTGTGTTACGAACATTCCGACCGGCGTGATTAATGTGACCAAGGTGTGTGCTGTTCTCTCTCTGACAAACATTCCAGCCGCCCTCCAGAAAGCCTCCTCCAGCCATAGTACAGCAGACCTTGTTTTGGTCTCTACCAAATTAAAATAAGTTTTAATTTTTTAATTGACATTTTCTTTGTGATCTAAAATACAATTTGGGGGAATATTCCATGTGTGCTTGAGAAAAAAAGTGTAGTCTCTCATCAGTGTACGACGTTCCAGAAGATCAACATCAGTAATTGCACCGCTGAGGGCTCCTCTGCCTTGGCCGTGTCCACACTGCGGTCAGCCCGTGCTGTGTGGGGCCGTGCTCCGCAGCACGCCGGACGTCAGCGGTGTCCCTGCCTTGCCCACTAGATGTCAGCAGCGCTCCCCTCAAGCTCTGACAACCAAAAATGTTATTGCCAATCTCTGCTGGGGGCAAAATGGCCCCTCGTTGAGAATCACTGGTTTTGCTCTTCTATATCCTTAGGGAAACTGAGGCCACAAGGCAGCAAAGCCATCAGCTCCCGGGGGCTGGTATCAGACTGAAGCCGTCTGGCCCGCCCCCAGGTGCCGCCTCTGCACCACCCTACCCCTCCGATGCCCTCCAAGACATGAGACTCTTAGGGGTTGGGTAAGGCAGGGGACCAAGGCACAACACTGTCACCTCCTCCACCCTCCAACAAATCAGTCTTGCTGAGGTTCTCAACTGACAGGAGACGCCTGAGTGACCTCTAAGCCAGAGGTTATAGGTCCAATTGTGTCCCCACCAATTCAGTATGTTGGACCCTAATCCACTATGACCAGCGTCCGTATAGGAAGGGAAACGTGGAGACAAAGACACTCAAAAAGGGACACAGACGATGGCTGTCCACACGCCCAGGACAGGCCTGGCACAGATCCCCTAACAGCCTCGGCAGACACCAGCCCTGCAGACAGCCTCATCTCGGAACTTCTGGCCTCCAGAGCTGTGAGACGGTAACTTCTCATTGAAACCGCCCGGTCTCTGGTAAGTAGAGTTCCACCACCCCAGCAAACCAGCACACCAGCCTTCACCAGGCTTTGCCAGCAGAGGTGACCCGGAGGTCCCCGGTGACACTGAGTCAGGAACCGGGGCTGCACTGGAACCCCTGCCGGGCCAGTCCCCAGCGCAGAGGGAGGGTTGAAGTGGGTGGCCGCCCCCGTGCCAGGTGATCCAGGGCTGTGGCTTGACCACGGCCCCTCCCTCCCAGCTGCCCTCTGGCCTCTCCAGTCCCCGCCGAAAACCCACCACCAGGTGGGAGCTGTGATCAAGGGGATTTTCATCTTCTTCTGGAAAAAAATTTTTTTCTATTGAACTATTTTAATGAAAGAAATGCAACAATGTACTTTAGACAACAACAAAACAGATGCCCAATGGGGAAGGGGGCGTCTCTCGCACGGGCCAATGGGAGCACGGCTTGCCCAAGCTTCCTTGGAGGGCCGTCTGACCATGACAATCAAAAGGCCTTGAAAACGTGGCCTTGTTTTGACCCAACAATTCTACCTCTGGGACTATAATCCGAGGAAAATCAGAGGTATGGACAGAGATTTTTCGTCAAGGACAACCATCATGTTATTTGCAGCAGCAAAAAGAAAACAAAATTTTTTTTAAGGCCAACAAAAACGCCTGACAATCTAGGTCCTGGAAGGGCGAGGCCACCACTGGGCAGTCCTCAGAAAAATGTTTTTTTAAAAGCCACAGCTTTGAAAAATGACTAACAAAGAACGTATTAAGTGAAAAGGCCATGTTACACAACACTATTTACAAGATTATCTTAATTCTAGAAGTAAATGTGTGCGTGTGTGCATTTGTGTGTGTAGAGAACATTCTAGAGGAAATACACCAAAACATGGTGAGGATATCAATACTTTTTCAACAGCTGTCCCCTGAACCCCTCTTCCAGTTCCAGGCCACGTGTGGGGCAGTGGGACCATGGCTGCCTGCCTCAATTTTCTACACTGAACATCAGTCACTTTGTGCCCAGCCCAGAATTCACTGCCCCTTCTGCTGAAGACACCCCATTCTCTTTGGGGACCCCCCACTTATACCCCAGGGGTGACAAACCTCTGATCAAAGGCCAGGCATCACCAGCCTGGTCCATCTCCCTGGCCACAGGGTTTGCTGCGGCAAAAAGCATGAACCCCAGTCAGCCAAAGAGAGTGAATCTCGGCATTTGTGCCAAAGCCACCGGGAGAGAGGTGGCTCTTTCACAAGGCTGCCAAGCTGGGCAGGCCCACGGGCCTTGGAGGACCTGTTGGAGCCCCCCACCCGCTGCGCCATGAGGACAGTGAGCCTGCCTTGAATGAGGCCAACAGAGAGAAAAGTAGAACAGGGGTGTGTAGGAAAAGAGAAATTTCTGATGACTTGGTTTACGCGCCTAGATCCAGCCATACCTGAAATCACCTAATTACTGCTAGACTTTAGTTCCGTGAGCAATAAATTCCCTCCCACCTTGTTCTAAGCCAGTTTAAATTAGAGTTTCTGTCCCTTGCAACCCAAAGAATCCTGCTAATATAAAACACACCACTGACAGGAGAAATTTCACCACCAGGAAACCCAGGCTGCCTGCACAACGTGTATGGACATACTACTACTCAACTAGACCCTTAAAAACAGTCACAACAGTACATTGTTATGTGTACCTTACCATAATTTTTTCAAAAAATGAATATGAATAAACCACATTCTGGGGGTTTTCTTTCTTTTTTTTTTGAGACAGAGTCTCGCTCTGTCACCGGGGCTAGAGTGCTGTGGCGTCAGCCTAGCTCACAGCAACCTAAAACTCCTGGGCTCAAGCAACCCTGCCTCAGCCTCCCGAGTAGCTGGGACTACAGGCATGCGCCACCATGCCCGGCTAATGTTTTTATACATATATATTTTTAGCTTTCCAGATCATTTCTTTCTATTTTTAGTAGAGACAGGGGTCTCGCTCTTGCTCAGGCTGGTCTTGAACTCCTGACCTCAGCAATCCTCCTGCCTCAGCCTCCCAGAGTGCTGGGATTACAGACATGAACCACCACGCCTGGCCATTCTGGGGGTTTTCTTAAAAATCTTATAAAAATTTTTTTAAAAATCCACAGAACTGGACCACAGGAGCGCTCACCTCCCGCATCCTGGCCCCGCCGCTCCAGCTCCAGCTCCGCGATCTCGCTCAGCAGGGTGATGCCGTGCAGGAAGCTCTTCTCCAGCACAAGGCTCTGAGCCGCTTCCAGCTTCTCCGAGGCCTGGGTTCCAGCGCCTGGGGAGGGCAGAGGCCTGGCCTGGGGCAGCTCCGCGGCCGCTGCCAGGGCATTCATGCCGGCCAGTGGGTCCTCCAGGCCAGGCAGGAACTGGTCGGAGCTGGCCTCTTCCAGGTGGCAGGCACTGCTGGACACAGGTGTGGCCTCCTGGGGCTCCAGGCTCGGGCACTGTCCCTCCCTGGTGGGCATGTCACAGTCTGACAATTCCAGGCTGGGCTGGGGCTCGCTCGGAGCCACCTGTGCCAGGCCTTCCTCAGGTACTACCTCAGCCACGGGTACCTCCACCGGCTCCTCCTTGGCCTCCACCAGCGTCTGGGGTGTCAGCCGCCCCCCCAAGTCTAGGGCAGCCGCACAGGATTCTGTCCGGCCTGGTGAGTCCACCCGAGCTTCAGCCCCCTCCACAAATTCTGGGCACTCAGAAGGCTCAGCACACCCCTGCCCGGCGGCACTCAGCGCCTGGGCCTCCAGCAGACCTCCTCCACAGCCACTCGCAGGGCTCGGGGCCACCATGGCTTCCTCCGCGGGCAGGGCCAGAGGCGACTCCAGGGGCGGCAGCTCTGCAGGGCCCTCGTCCATGTCCTCCACCTCCGCCTTCACCTCCCGCTCAGCCAGCGGCTCTTCCTCCGGGCTCTCCCGCAGCGGCTCTGGGATCTTGGAGGGTGACAAACGGATGGGCTTGTCTTCTGGCGAGAGCGCCAGGTGCTCAGGCCCATCAGCTGGGAGCGGCACATCAGGGGCCAGGCCGTCCGCATCAGTGGCCGCCGTGGGCTGCAGCAAGAACGGGTAGGGCCTCCCGTAGTGCGGCGGCAGGGCTTGGAACGGGTACCTGGGTGGGATATCTGCAAAGGACACTGAGGTCAGCATGGGGGTCTCAGAGGGCTGATACCCCGTGTCCCCACCAACACCGTCCCACCACCCAGAACAGAGACCCAGGACACAGCCAGCCTCTGCCTGAGCAGCAGCAGGGCTGGGAGCTCTTCCAGGTGGGATCTGGGAAATCCCAGGGCACGCTGCACATCGGGGCCACAGAGAGAAATAGGCCACCATCTTGTCCCCAGGGTCTGGTGGTCTCGAAGGCAAAAACCACAGCTGTCTCTCTCATCCCTCCCACTCCGCGCCCGCTGCAAGGCTGGGCTAGAAACAAATGCTTCACAAGGTCCGTGAAGACCCAGATGGTGCTGGCCCAGCCGGTGTGTTCTCAGGCCTCCACCCACAAGAACCTGGTACCCCCCAGGAAGGCTGGAGATGGTTCATAATACGAGAGTAACAGTCCTGCGCCCGAGTGTGACCTCCCTGATACCAGGGGCTGTATGTGCAGGGGATAGAGGCACACAGCACACCTGTGGCAGGCACCTGACCCCGAGCATTGCATCACATGTCCTCAGAGAGGGGCGGCCGCTCACCTGAGATCACGCAGCACTGGTACCAGAATCTGAATTTGAACCCAAATCCTAAGTGCGGGCTTATACTCCTAACAGCCCCCAGGGAAGAAAAACACAAGTCCCAGCCCCTAAAGCCACCTGCTGCAGGTCCCCGCTGACACAGAACACAGGAAGAACACGTGTGTGTGTGCAGCGTGTGGGGTGGGGGAAGCTGTTACCTCCCAGGTGACAATTAGCACTGACTGTGTGCTAAGTTTTTCTCAGGTCTGGCCTGGCTGGCTGCTTAGAACGACTCCTTCTGGAGCAGGTTCTAACGTGGCACTGCCACTGAGGAGGGGCTGGGAGAGCGTGTCTGACCGTGTGCTCGGGCCTGGCACACAGCAGGAGCCCAGCAGAGACAGATGAACAAATGCACGCGTGAATGGACGCATGGGGCCAAGTCTACCATGCCAGAGCTCACTGGAGCGTGGGCAGACCTGGGGGCCGCAGCCACCCCCACCTGAGAACAGGGTCTGGAAGGGGCTGGGGGCTTCCTTCTCCAGCTCCAGGTCCTTCTTCTCCACGACGTTCTCGGGGGCCTCCTCTTTGCGGGTGATGCCAGGGGTGGGCGGTGGGGAGGCAGGCGGCGGGCTGGTCGGGTGGGCACTGGGAGTGGCAGGGTAGGCATAGGCGGGAGGCTTAGACACGTCCTCCAGCTTCTGGATGACTTTGGCCTTCAAGGCAGCCACGGGGGATGCACGAGGAGATGGCGGTGGGCTCACAGCCTTGCCATAGGTGCCCGTGGGGCCAGCAGATAAGCCGGGGGGCTTCCGAGGCAGCAGCCCTGGGCCGGCAGCGGCCAGGCCAGCCTTGCCCGTGGCCTCCAGGCTCCGCTTGCCTGCCTTCTCCTCCATCTCCGCCCGCTGCTCCTGGGCCTTCAGCCGCTCCTGCTGGGGAGGGGGCCGCAGGCAGGGTCAGCGTGGCACGAGCCACCACCCGGCACCTGCCCTGTCCCCGGGGTCCCTCAGCCCAAGGAGAATCTCAGGCAGGATCTAGGGGCCAGGCCGCCCACCCCCTCCCAGGCCCGAGATGGACATTCCGTCCCAGCGCACGTGTAACAACTACAGCCTTCTGTGCGGAACCCCAAAAGGCAGGGCTGGGGGTGGGGAGCCTCAGTGGGCCCCTTCGGACCAGGGCTGGAGAAGGGCCTCCACCTGGACCCTGGCCCAGCGGGGACCATCAGGGTCGGGGCATGGAGGCTGCACAAGGGCATGACAGCCCCTGAGGGTGAAGGAGCTGCCCCACGCCCGGCACCTGCCACCTTCACGGAGCGCTCGCTACCTGCTAGGCACGTCTGGGCCTCCAAACACCTCAAGGGGGACAGGAGGAGCCTGTTCCTGGCTTTGATGAGGGAATGGGACGGTGCCGGCTCCAACACAGCCAATGCACAAAACACGCCAGAAAAGGCTCCAAGGACTGGCCACTGGCACGGTCATTAGCCACCCAGTGGTGCCACTTCTAGAGGAGGACACTTAAAGCCCAGAGAGGCAAAGTCACTAACCCAAGGGTGCACAGCCAGGCCTGGCAGAACTAAGATTCAGACCCAGGGCTCAGGCCCCAAGAGCTGCTGCTGCAGCTGCCACAAGGCTGACTCTCCAGAGCGGCCGCTACACAGGAGAGGGGACAGTGCTAAGCAAGGGACAGACATCCCAGAACACCCTCAAGGAGGCAGGAGGACTCTAGACTTTCAGAGTTCAGCCACACGCACGGCAGCCCTGTCCCCTAACTCATGGGACCCGGCCACTCAGGCATCAGAGGCAGCTGGGCAGGCTTCCTTGTGCCTGCTGAGGGGCCACCTGCAGGGAAGGGGCCAGGCTGGGTTCCAGCAGCAGTGGGAGCCCATGGGACCCTGTCAGCAACTAATCCAAACTTCCCCGGTCCACAAGGCCGCCTCTCTGCCCTGATTTCCCCATTGCTCCCTGCCCACCCACCTTTGCCTCCCTCCGTCTGTAACTGTTTGGCGTTTCTGCCCCGTCCCCCGGACTCACCACCAGCTGTGCGTTCCTCTGCAGCTCCAGGGCCTGGGCCGCCTGCTGCTGCAGGTACAGCAACTCCTGCTGCCGCAGGAAGTGCTGCTGGGAGAACAGCTGCAGCTGCTGGGCATGGTGCAGGGGGCTGCGGCCCGGCGGGTACAGGGCAGGCCAGAGGGGTGGCACCGCGGCTCGCTCCATCAGCTCCGCTGGGGAGAACAGAGAGAGGGCTACACCCACGTCCCAGCACCCCGCCACTCGCCACAGATGGGAAGCTGAGGTCCAAGGAGGGGCACCCACACAGCGCTGGTGGGCCCCCAGTTGCCTCCTAGGGGCAGGGGACTGTCCTCCTCTACTTGCCAGGTGTGCACACAGCCCAGGGACATGGCCCCGTCCACACGCCAGGTGGGGGACGTCCCCATGGCCTCACAGCCAGAGCAGGCCAGCATGTGGGCTTGATCTAGGGCCGCCGTGGGACTTGAACACCTTCTCCCACCGCCACAGTGGTCTGCAAAGTGGATTCCCAGAGGGACGGGGGCCACGTAGAGGGCTCCAAGCCCCCACCCAGGCTGCCCTGCTCTGGTTCCCTTTATGGGGTTTCCGAGTAAGAGCTCATCAAAACAAGGATCTCAAGGCTTTAAAACACACAGAAACTGCCGATGTCAGTGCATTCTCTCTGAACCCCTCTGCCTCCCATCCCCCACAGGAGGCCCTGCCCGCCACGCAGGGTCCACTTACCAAAGTGAGGCAGGTGATCACTGGGAATGACGACCAGCTGGCCCGACTGGGGGTCCCTGACAAACTGGTAGGCTGATGGCAGGGAGCCCCCCAAGCTGGGTGGGAACGCAGGGGCCATGCCCTGGTGCAGAGAGGGGGGCCCCAAGCCTAGGAGGAGAAGCCCAGGCCCACGTCAGTGCCAGGAGGCCCCAGGGCAGCCCCAGGCCCAGCACCACCACCCGCCTCCCCAGTCCTTAAATCTCTGGGGCCTCCAGGGGAACCAAGGGCAGAGGGGCACTGGCAGACCACAAACAGGCCCACAGAGCCACCCCCACTGGGCACCTGCCCCACACGGGCATGGCAGAGGGCCCCCAAGAGGCAGGAGCCATTATAATTCCCTCTCTGGACAAATGAACAGTGGAAGCCCCAGGCCCCCAGTCAAGGGTGGGCAGGAGCCAGCTCTGAGCCACTCCCTCCCCCCAGGCCACCTCCCCACCCACCCCTTCCTCCAGAGGAGAGAAGTCCCCCGGCCCTGCACTCACCGTAGGGATGTCCGGCAAGCCACATGGACGTGCTGCCCGAGCGGGGCAGCCAGGGGTGTGTGGCCAGGTGGGCTGCAGGGTCAGCAGACCAGCGACCTGAGCCCGCCAGTGCCGGGCCCCCAGTCACCATGAGGTTAGGGTTCAGGCCGTTAGGAGCACAGCTGGTGGGGTGCAGGCGGGCCAAGTCGGCCAGCTCCTTACTTTCCCTGGAAGGAGGGACAGAGGCCTCATGACAGCTCCGATGGCCCGGGGAACCGGAGGAGAGGGGGAAAGTGGAGGTTGCCCCAGGTAACAAACAGATGCCAGGCCGTGGGTCAGGACACCCCACAAAGACACTTGCTCAGCTCAGGATAGAGGGCCCCCCCCCAGGCCTCCCACACTCAGCCCAATGCTGAGGACCAGAGTCCTGGACCAGTGGCTCTAGCTCTCAGGACCACGGCACCGCTCCCCCCACCACCCCCAGGCCACCCCCAGGGCCCCCAAGCGACCCCCTGCCCTCACCGGAGCAGCTTCTCTTGGTCCCGGTCCAGCCGCGCCCCCAGCAGCCGTTCCTCCCGGTGCCTGGCCCGGTCGTCCGCACAGTCCTCGTCTGCTCGGCTGTGCCCTGCGGGATCAGGTGGACGTGAGCCTCTAGCGGGCACCCGCCCCACCCGCCCACTGTCTCAACCGTCCCTGGGCCCTACAGAGCCCCCAGGGGCTCCACGGCCACCCATGTGGTTCCTCTGTCCCAACCTACCAAGAAACGTCCCCTCCGTCACCCCCACCCCCTAAGGAACCTGTCTTCATCTCCTGCATGGACAACTGTGCCCATAATTAGACCAATAGCCTTGGGTATTACCAGAAAACATCGTAAAACGTATCACATAGCAATAAAACGTGAGGCCGGGTGCACGGGAGGGCAGGTCCTGGGGTGGGGTTTGCACAGGACGGGACAGGGTCCAGGTGGAGGGAAGACCACAGCACAAAAAAGGGGCGCCACCTTTCGGAAGCACAGCCAAGCCTGGGTCACCACTACCCCCACCACGCAGTTCTACCTGTCCCAACACAGTATTTTTTTTAAATCAAGATAGGAAAGTAAAACCAACGAGCACTACTTGGGAGGCAGGGGCCATAGCCCAGAACGGGAGATGCCACCCGGCCAGCCCACCCCAACCCCACGAGCAGAGTAGGCAGGTCCTGAACCCCAGGCCCAGAGCAGAGGAGGAATGAGGGCCTGTGGAGGGCACCATCTGTCCCTGTCCCTCCTCATCCCTGTCCCCGTCCTGGCCCCTCTTCCTGGGTGTTCACACCATGAGGCAGAAGTTGGCACCCGGCGGGCAGGTAGTGACACAGGAGGCAGCTGGCCACTGGCGGCAGAAGCCACAGGGCGTGTGGCTGGGAAACCTACTCATCGGCTCCAGGTGCCACTCGTAGAGGCTTGGGTCTGGCTAATTACTGCTCTTAGGGTCTGCCTGGCTAGGGCTGACACCCTCAGCCCCCCGGGGTGCTGTGGGCAGATGCAGGGGCCCAGCCCAGCACCTCAGGCAGTGGTCCCGGGGCTGAGCCCCCAGCATGGAGACATTACTACTCTGCTGGAGACCAAGGCCCTGCCTGGGGCCCCTGCGGGGTCTACAGCAGCCCCAAGTCCATGACCTCATGGGCGAGGCTCCCACATGTTATGCTGCAACTGAATGTCTCCCCATCTTCTCTCCCTTCCTGCACCCCAAAACCAGGAGCTCCTACAGAGCAGCGCCCAGGAGAGGCTCAGGGATGCGGGGCTCCCCTCTTTCCCTCTAGGAAGGTGGGGACCCACCAGTTCGAGAAGCAGAGGAGGGGAGCCCGGGAGAGGGCACAGCCACCCAGCCCAGATGCCGGAGGGGCCCCACGCACCAGGGGACGGCCAGGCAGCCCAGCATGGGTGGCCTGCGCCAACGGCCAGGCAGCCCAGCATGGGTGGCCTGCGCCAACTAAAGCAGCTGGAAATGGGCCTCAGGCACCTGGCAAGAGCCTCAGAGGTGGGCCCGGGACAACTGGGTGCCTTGGTGTCCTTTGAAGTGGCAGGAGGGTGCCCGGCAGCAAGGGAGACCATCCATCTCCCTGACTACTTCTTCCCCGTCTGAAGCCCCAGTAGGCAAATCCGGGGCAAGGTGCGTCCCTGGCCTCCTGCTAAGTCACGTCCTGCAGGCCACAGTAGGCAGAGGTGCCGCGCAGATACCTCAGCTAAGCCAAGGCAAAGTCACACGGGAGGCAGGTAGAGGAAGGGCAGTGACCTGCGTTTGGGGGAGGCCCAGCCAGGGTGCCCCTGGCCACCCATGTCTACGTCGTTTCCATATCAAAGCGGAGGCTGAGCCCACCTGGCGCCCCTCAGCAGGACTGGAAGGGACCCCAGGAGGAAACTGAGGCCCAGAAGGGCAGCGACAGGTTTCAAGCAGGGCTGGGGCATGGAGGGCCCAGAGTCCCATCACTGTGCGGAAACATCAGGGCATGGGCTCCAGTGTCCTTCTCCCAAGGGAGATGGGGGCCTGGCTGAATCCCAAAGGTTTGGCCACCTGGGGAGCCACCCTCACGCCCACTGGGCCCTCCTGGAGGCTGGGACGGGCTTTGGGCACGGTACGATGCTCCTGATGCCCCCAGAAGGGGCAGGTGCTCGGAGCGTAGCCTGAGCTCAGCCCCAGCCCTCTGTCCTCCCCAGCCCCAGACACCTGTCCACTGCCCTGGCTGTCACCACCCACAGTCCCAGGAGCTTCCCATCCCAGGCGCCACCTATACCAGAAACTTGGCTGCTGGCTGGCCCCGTCTCGGGGCACCTGCCGTCCCCAGGGCCACTAGGGCCAGAGCCTCAGGCTGCTCCCTGTAAGTCCGGTTGGTCTCCTAAAGAAACGTGATGTGCCCTCCATACCTTACCCCTGCGCTCAGCTAGGCACCGGGCTCAACCCTCCTTGTTCTGTGGCACCCTGTCCCCTCTAACCCCTGCTCCCACCTGTCACACCACAGAGCCAAGCTGGGGCCTGGCCAGCCTCTTGAGTGTGTCCCCAGCTTCTGTGCATGTCAGTCATGCTCATCCCCCCACCATCCGCCTCAGGGCCACCCAGAGTGTCCTTGCCCGGGGGTACTCAACCTCCCCTGTCAGAAGTCAGCTTCAAACACCACCTGCTCCAGGAAGCCCTCCCTGACTGCCTCTCCTCCATCACGCTCCCGTTTATCTCCCTCACAGCACCAACCACGACATGCAGCTACTACTCTGCCTACTGGCCCTTCACTGTCTGTCTCCTCCATCACACCGTGCACTGCCCTGGCTCGAACAGCCCCATCGTGGCTGTCCACCTGCCCTCTGCATGACGCCTGGCACAGAGGAGGCGCTCAATACACCCGAGATGAATGGATGAATGAATGGATTCATGTGGATTCTAGAGGAAGAGTGAGCTGCACGGAGGGAACCACATGTGCAAATGCCCTGAGGCAGGGACGTGCTAAGGAGCATCGAGGAGACCACAGTGGCTGCAGAGCACAGGCCAGAGAGGGCTCTGGAGATGAGGCAGCACGGTGAGTGTGGAGGGGGCAGTACAGGCCTCCGAAGAGAAGGTGGTTTCAATTTTGTTCAAGGGGAGAGGGGGAAGCCAGGGGAACTCTGGGCAGGGTCGCAACATGATCTGTAGAGGCTTTGAAAACCCCCCTCTGGCTGCCCGGGGACAAGGGAACAAGAAAGGCTCACCCACCCTTCTGTGCTGGGCTCCACCGTAGCAACCACCCCCCCAGGGAGCTCCCAGCCTGGCAAGGGGCCTAGCTCCTCTGAGGTGTGCGGGGCAGAGGCCCACTCTGTGGTCCCGGCGACACAAGACCCCAGCCCAGCCCTGAGCGTGAGCAATAATGGATGCAGAGGCTGGCACTTAAAACCTGCCCCTGTGCCAACAGCGCCCCAGGTACTCTGCACACAGCAACTCGCAGCAACCCGGACGCAGGTCCCCAGAGGAGGAAACTGAGGCACAGGTCACAAGGCTAACAAGGAGGCATCCCAGCTGTGATCGGGGTGGGTCTTCCTGACCAAGGTACATGGCCCCACACAGAGAGCCGGCACAAGGTGGTACCGTTAGGACAGGGCTCGTATAGCAGTATCCCTGCCGTCCCTATCTGCAGGCCTGCCCGGCAGCCCAGCACCACCCCAGGGCCCACAGAAGACGGGATGTCCCTAAGCAAAATCCATCCCCCACCTTGGTCCCTGCCAGCAGCTGTCCCTTCATCATGCATCACACACATTGTGGCCACTATGTGCCCAAGGCTCAGGCTGAGGTCCCGCTCCCATGGGAACCCCCTCCTGGACTCCATCCCAGGAGCCCCCAGATAAGGCCACCCTGTCTCAGGCCGACTCATGATCAACACACAGCTTACACCTGGCTCTGCGCCATGGCGGGGGTGGGGACACTCCTCTCAGCCCTCCTGCTAGCGCTGGTCCCAGCCTGCCTCTGTCACAGAGGTCACAGGCACACAGGAGGTGGGACAGACAAGCCTAAGCTCAGGGTTCCCGCTCAGTCCCCCCTCACCTCTGCAGGCCTCAGTCTCCCCATCTGTGAATGGGGAGAGTAACACTCCCCTCTGCAGGGATCTATGCAACGACAGCCGGTCCTTCCGGGGCAGCTGGCACTTGGGAGCCGCTGGCTAAATGGCAACGCTTGCTCTTATTTGCTGCGCCACTCGGACGCAGGGGCACCGACTGCGTGGGGCTCACAGATGTAGGTAACGCCTGCCTTAGTCCATCTCGGGGTCCAAGACGCCCTGAGGCCAGACCCAGGTCCTGTGTGCATCTCTCGGGAAGCAGGACCTCAGGCTTGCAGGCACCGCCCGACGCCTGAACGTGAGCAGACAAAAGAAACGCCTGTCCATAAAGCACCTACTATGTGCCGGCCAGCCCAGCTGGCATTGAGCAAATGAGGTGACCCCAGGGCCCAGAGAGCTCAAGGCTCTTGTTCAAGGTCACACAGCGGCAAGGGGCAGAGCCAGGATTTGAGCCCACTGACAGAGGCAGAGGGTTCACTCCAAATAGCATGAGACTGGGCCGAGACCCCAGGAGACCAGGGCTGACAACCGCCTGCTCGGCCCGGGGGACCTGTCCTGGAGCCTCCACCTCCTGCCCTTCAAAGTCGCTCAGCACTGGGGCTGGGCTGCCTGGAGAGAAACCGCCGCTTCTTGCGGGATTTTTGTTAAGGAGAGAAAGAATCCAGACGCCTCCTTTTCAAGCGTTACAACCAACAGAGAAAGGCAGCTTCAGACAAACCCCTGAACATCTCATCCCAAACCCGCACCCCATCCTCCCTCCCTCTCCTGTTCTCACACACACGTTCTCTCTTTTTTGCACGCGCGTGCACACACACACACACACTCTCACACACATACTCATGACCCCGTGGGCACACATCCCTTAGGCACAAGTAGGCACCCTGGGCTCTAGGGTGGGCTCTGGGAACCACCGGCCCCCAACAAAGGTGCCACCGTGTCACAGGAGCATCCTCCCAGAGAAAGGGCTTTAAGAGATCTGCTTCCCAGAGGGTCCACAGCCCCAAACCTCTGAGCAGGAGGGCTTGTCCACCACCAAGCCGCCACCTGCAGTCCGAGGGCTGTTGCCCACTTCTTCTAATTCCAGAATAAGGCAGCTTCTCATGCAAGCTCCCTACCACACAGAGGATCAGAGGGCAGGACTTCCCTGGCTGCAACGGGCTCAGTAAGTCAGTCAACAAACTTTCACTAAGCATCACTCGCTCGGAGCCAGCTACACTGGATGAGGAGAATTCTAAGACCAGACAGAGCCTCATCTCATTCAAAATCCAAAGACTCTGAGTCTGCCTCTGGGATGAAATGACATCTGGAGCTGAGCTGGAGACAGTCCACATTAAAGGCGGCTCTAAGAGGTGATGCTGGGCCCTGAGGATGAGGGGACATGGCGTGCAGGTGGGAGGTGTGGCACCAGGTACCCCCGACCGGCTGCGGCAGGGGGTTGGTGTGAAAATGGCATTACTGGGAGATGCGGCTAGAGCGACCCAGGCCCAGGCCCCTGCTACTGGGGGCAACACAGGACAATAGAGAGGGGCATTCGGACGGTCCTGTGCAGCCGCAGCGTGCCCGCAGATCAGCACGGCCACCTGTGCCTCATTGGGCTCGTCTGGGACAAGTACGGCTGGACCGAGAGGCAGCTCTGACGGGACCCAGCACGGGGGGCCATGCCAAGGGCTGGTGAATGCTCAGGAGATGTGCCCCAAGGTGCCTATGCAGCCTGTGGCGTCAAGTCTGGGAGATGCAGGGAAGGGGGCTTTGCGGGGGCCACAGGCAGGGACCCAGACAGAGGGCCGAGCGGGAGCTCACAGCAGGTGAGTGTGGGGTGCAGGCTGGGGTGGCGGCTGACTGTGGAGAGGACCCAGAGGCAAGGAGCAGCTGGACATGACCTTCCCCAGCCCTCCCCACAGCACACTGAACACGGCCTCAGTCCCCAGACCACAGGTGGACAGACCAAGTCAGGAGTTCCAACAAACACGCCACAAACGTCAACTGTCCGAAACCCCAGGAGAAATCGAACAGCGAAATATACAAGGGACACAAAGAAATGCAACCAACCAAGCAAGTTCTGCAAAAACATTCAACCTTACTAGTAACTAAGAGAAATGTACCCCCTTCCTCGCTACTAAAATGAACAACGGTTTTTAAAAAAATATTAAAACAAAATTCTGAGAAATCTAAAGTAAAACAGATGCACAGACCACTAACGGGCATTTAACATCTCTAACTGCCTAAGAAGGCACTTAGGTGCTGAATGTCGAGACGCCCTAAGAACACTGGGACCCCAGTTTCTACCTATCCCTCAAACACTCACTCACTCAGCTATCAAATACCTACTGTGTGCCAGCCCCACGCTGGCGAGGTACTGGGGACACCGAAATAGGTAAGGCAACAGTTACCTCCTTCAACAACTTAGAATTGAAAGCCTCACGTTAGTCTATTCCCAAGAACCTCTATTCTTAGAAAATGACTCAAAATACCATGAAGGCGCAATGCACAAAAATATTCGCTGCAATATTCTGAACACAAAACATCAGAGGGGGGGGGAAAACCGAAATGCCCACCGAAGAAACAGAGAACTGAACTAAAGCATATGCTCGCAACAGAGTATTAAAGGCCATAAAAAAATGCTACTTATAAAGAGTCTGCAATACAGCCAGAGGAAACGACCCACACTGTAATATGTGAACAGTGCAAAAGCCCAAGACAGTACGTGCACTAGGATCGCTGCAGGTAGAAGCAAACTGCACAGGAAAATGAATTCCGGGGAAGATACAAAAGTGTTCAGGGTATTGGCAAAATATAATGGTCCTTTTTCTTCACTTTCCTTTCCTGCATTGTTCACATTTTTTTATGTGCATAATGGAAAAAGCAGTAAACTTTCAACAGCAGCTGCAGCCCACAAGTGGGACAGAGGAGCAGCGGCAGCAGGAAGGAAGGGAGAGGTGAGGGCGCCAGGGAAGGAGGGCAGGAGTCAGAGAAAAAAAGGAAAGCAGAGGTAGGGGGGAGATGAGGCTGGGGCAAGACCCAGGACCTACCTTTGACATTGCTCAGTGACAGAGAGCGCTCCTGATCCGCCAGCCCAGGCCCCAGCCGGCCACTGCCCCCACTGTCCTTCTGCCGAGCCACCGCCACGGCAATGCCCACCGGTGGGTGTCGAACTTCTGCCTCACCCTGGGCACCAGAACCCTCACGCCCAAAGGCCTTGGCACTCTCGGGCCTCTCGGGGTCCCGCTTCAGCTGCCGGCCACCACCGGCTGCAGGGCCTCCAGGGTGCGGGAGGCGGGCCTGGGCACGCGGGGCGCCCGCGGTAGTGGGCGAGGGCTCAGGTTTCATGGTGCCCAGGCCTCCAAATGGACTCTTCTTGCCGCAGCCGCCAGGGCGCACAGCCACCGCCTCCCGGGCAAAGCTGCCACTGTACTTGATGAGGCTCTGCATGGCCGAGGCCTCTCCGGGTCCGTGGGTCACAGGGTGCAAGTCGGCGCCGGGCCTGCCGCAGGAGGCCGCGTTGCGGGGCAGCGCGCCCCCGGGGTCCAGGTAGGCCTTCTTGGAGGCAGCCACGGCCTCTTCCTCGGCGCGGCTGGCATGGTGGTGCTGCGCGGCCAGCACAGCCATCTGCGTGGTGGCGAAGTTGCCCAGCTCGAAAGGCTTCCACTTGTGCTCGGGCCCGGCGGGCGGGGGCGGCCGTCCAGGCTCCAGGCCGAAGAGCTTGGCGGCCTGCTGGGCCGCGGGGCCGCGGGGCGCGCGCTCGCAGGGCCGCGGCTCGGCCTCGGGCTTGAGCAGCTCCTTAGCCGGCAGGTAGGCCCGGGCGTCCGGGGAGGCGCGCGCGGCCCGCGACGGCGGGGCGTCGGCGGGGGGTGGCCGCTTGAGTGAACGGATGACCGAGTTCTTCTCGCGCAGGCCCTCGGGGCGGTCCGGCGGCCGCGGGGAGCCAGGTGGCCCCTGCAGCACCCCTGGCCTGCCCGCCTCGCGCTCGCGGGCCCGGGCGTCGCGCGCCTGCGACGCGATCTGGATGGGCCCCGGGCGCTCGTCGAAGGCCTCCACGGAAGGCACGAAGGTGGGTGCCACCACGCGGTGCTCACGGCCCGGCTCGCGGAAAACGGTGTAGACACCAGTGGGCGCAGGCGCAGAGGCGGGTGGCACGGGTGGCCCCTTGGGTGGCGGCGGGGGCAGCGGCGAGGCACAGGGCCGCGGCCCGGGCAGCAGGGCCTCTGTGCGCCGGAGCAGCCGCGCGCTCTCGTCCTGCCGGGCCGCCTCCTTCGCTCCGCTGCGGCCCGCCTCCGCCACCAGCGCGGACAGCCCCGTGTCCCCTGCGCCGTTGCACATGCTCAGCACCGACGGCTGCAGCGCACTCTTGCCCTTGGGTTCAGCCAGGAAGGGGGACAGGCGCTCAGCCAGACGCGGGAGCCCGCGGTCCTGGCGGCCCTCAGCCCGCGCCTCCTGGGTCAGGTCCACCACACCGCGCGGCCCTGCTGCCTCCTCGCGGGCGCGCGGGTCCTTCTTGCCGAACAGCGGAGGTGGCTCCCCGCCACGGCCCGCCCGTTCCTTGGCCGGACCTTCCCTTGACGACGACGACGAGCCTTTGGCCAGGGTGCCTGAGGAGTGGCCGCCGGGGGTCCTGGCAGAGGGCGCATGAGAGTGCAGGGCACCTGCAGCCCCCGGGGCTGGCAGGTAGAAGCCGTCTGTGGAAAAAGCACAACAGTGAGCGAGGGCCACCTCCCACCTTTGCCAGGCCAGAAGGGGCCCCAGTGTCCCCAGGGCAAGGAGGCACACGAACAGCACAGCCGCTAAGAGGGCAGGCTCAGGAAATAGCTGGAATCAAGTTTAAATCTGCCGTGGCCACCTACTGATCTTCCTGAGCCTCAGTTTCCTCCTCTGTAAAGGGGGTGAAGGGTTGTTTTAAGATCTGCCCAGAGGATCCAGTGGGCTCTGTGAGAAGGGCAACAAGGCTCTGGAGGCTATGGCAGGCTCAGGGAGCCCTTGGACACCTTGGGGCTGGGGTCTCACAAAGGAGTCTGGGACAAAGCTGCAAGCTGCCGGGGACAGTGGCGAGGGCCCTAGTCAAGCCCCTGAGAAGGTCCCTGTGTCACCCCCTCCCCACCCCCCCAATCTCACCACTCCTGTCCTCTGACCTTTCTGGGTATCGAAAATGCTGGGCTGGCCCAACTGGCTGAGGAGGGGGCTCCCGCTGCTGGGGGGCTCCAGGTGGTTCAGGTGGAGGTAGGATGGGTACAGCCCACTGGGCAGGTGGGAGAAGCCTGGAAGAGAAAAGCCGGGCTGGACCACTGCCTGCCTCCCCGAAGGAGCTTCCTTCCAGCATTTTCCTTTTCTTAGAAATAAACTATATTGGCTGTCAGCCCCTGGTGCAGGAAGCCCTGAGGTTTCACACCAGCTCCCCAGGACGATGCTTGCTCCTCCCAACCCTGTGACTTTGGGCCTCTCTCCAGGCCCAGGCAGCCCTCCGGGGCTTGAGGTCTCAAATGCCCCAGGAATAGGATCAGATGGATCCAGCTAGGAGGGGATGATGACAGCTTGCCAAGCATTGTCAACTGCTTTGCCACCATTACGCTCATTTAAACCTCAGAAACAACCTGTGAGGCAGATACTCTCAATATCCTAATTTTACAGATAAGGAAACTGATGCTCAGAGAGGACCACTTGCCCAAAGTCATACAACAGAGGAGCCTGGCTTTGAACTTAGGTAATCAGACCCTGCAGCCAGGATGGTTCACCTCACCCAACATGGGCCCCTCCTCTGCTGTGTGAGCCTGGGCTGGTCACTTGCCTTCTCTGAACCTCAGTGGACCCAGCATCCCCAGCTGTCAGGAAGGAATTCCTCCTGCCAAGGGTCCCCCCAGCCTCCTGAACGCCCCCCACCAGCAATGCCCAGAATCAGGACCTTGCAAGACAAAGACAGGAAAGGGAGAGAGAGAAGCAAGTCGCACACGGAAAACAGGGGCCCAAAAGGCTGTTTGACAGGGCCCAGAAGTCCAGGTGGGTGGGCAGACAGGCGGGCACCGGGGCTCTGGGCGAGGGCCCTGATGCTCTGCCTGAGCCCAGAATCTCACAGGGCCCCCGGCCCATCGGGGACCCCTGTGGGACCTGGATACCCTGTGCCGCCTGAGTGGCTCCCTCTGAGGCCAGGGACACAGGACCTGTCCCTGGCTCACTGGGCCAATGTCCCCCCCCACACACACACACACACCCCACTTGATGCCATTAACAACAATCACAAGACCAAACGACCGACTGACACCTGCTATCTCACTTATTCACGGAAACAGTACTCTGATGCGGGCATTGGGCCCCTCTGCTCTCATCTGTCACCTGTAAAATGGGCCTCACAGTCCCCACCTCAGGGCTGCCTTGCAGCGCCTGGGGACAGAAAGCAGCGTGTGTTTGCTGTCATTATTATCCGCCTGCACTTGCTGGCAGAAGAGAAAAGGGAGTATCAGGGAGGACAGAGGAACAAGGTGGTGGCACCAGAGGCGGCCTCTGCTCTTCCAGCCCTGCAGTGCCCGCCCAGGCTGGCTAAAGTGGGAGCCAGGCGGGACGCCACCCGAGCAGGGCCGGCACCAGCCAGGCCCAGGCAGGACGTCCCCTCTGTGCAGGGCACACACCCTGGTTCCTGGATTCAGACGCCTTCCCCAGGGGACTTGGGAGGAGCAGCCTTGGTGGCCCCATCTGTACAAGGGGCACAGGGCTGTAAGGACTGGGAGGGGTCCTGTGGCTGGGGACACTCTGACTACACCTGTTTCCTCCCAGGCTAAATGCAGCCATCCACAGCCCCACCCCAAAGAGTTTGGAGTGACAGTGAGCACTCAGTCAGATTCAGGCCCACAGGGGGAAGTGGGGAGCCATGAGCGGCAGGGGGTGCTCCCAGGCTGCCATCTTCCAGGATCCGGAGGGCGCCCAGCAGGAGGGAGGAGAGACCCAGCACCCGGCATCCACAACAGTTGGAGCCAGAGGTTCGGGAGGAGCTCGGGGTCTCCAGGCCCACCCTTCAAAGACAGAGCGGGAAGTGAGGCTCCAGGGAGGCCAGGCCTACAGCCCCCACATCGAGGGGCATCACTACAGAGCTGTGACAAAGAGGGCCCGTGGCCCTACGTCCCACGCGCCTGCGGTGATGAAGGAGCCTCCTGGACACCCCAGACCCGGCAGTAAGCAGAGCAAACCAGGCCCTGCCCTCAGAGCTCCAGAATAATCACACAGATAACCTGTTGTCACAAGTGAATGGTGGACCAGGGTGGGGAGGAGGGGTATTTGAGCGGCGCCCTGAGGAGGAACTGGAGGCGGCCAGTGGGGTGGGGTGAGGGGCTGCAGGCAGAGGGAATAGCTCGTGCAAAGGCCCTGTGACAGCGTTAAGAGGAAGCACAGAGCATTTGAGGAAGAGCAGGGAGGTTGGGTGACCAGGGCTGGGCTCCACCAGCCCCAGTGAGGGGGTGACCATGGAGGTGGAGGGGAGTGGGCAGACTTGAGAAGTGCTGGGGACATCAGTCGCCAGAGTGGCGGGGGCAGCAGCCCAGCAGCCCTCAGCCCCACCCACCTGGCACACTCCTTACCTTCATGCGCATGGGCAGCCCACAGCTGCACCATGGGCAGGTTGCTGGGGGTGGGGGAGCGGAAGGAGAGGTCAGAGGGCAGGGACACCGGGCTCCCATGGGACGAGGCTGAGGGCCCCATCCCGCTGGCCACAAAGCTGCCCAGGAAGGCCTCGCCTGCAGAGAGAAGGGGGCCATCAGGCAGCCAGCCAGGCCGCCACCGCCCCACCGCCCCAAGACCCCTGTCTCTCCCCCGACTGTGCGGAGCTGACACTGGCAGGGAGACCAAGGAGATCCCCCCTGCCCCACCCCAGGATGGGCCTGGGTCAACTCAACAGACCCAGGGCTTGAGAAAGCTGCAAGACCCCATGAAACAGCCAGAAGGAAGCCCACCAAAGCAGGCCCCCACCCTGGGGCACGCAGCACCCTCCGAGGAGGGCTTTACCAACCCTGCTGCACAACCAGCCCAGATCCAAGGGGGCACTGCTCTCCCTATTTGCAGATGGACACCCGAGGCTGGTGGGGGACAGGGACCTCCCAAGGCCACAGAGCAACAAGGTAGGGTCTCGTGGGTGGGTGCGGGGGGGCTCGGGTTCCTAGCTCTGCAGAGCTCCTGGACCAGGGAGCATCACCCTCGAGTGAGAAAATGACTCCCACGGCAGCCCTGTGCCCATTTAACAGATGGGGAAGCGCGCGGCAGGGTGTCCCAGAGCCCCCTGGCACACAAGCTACAGTGAGTTAGGGAACCAGTCAGGGAAGGAATGGAGCAGCGAGCACGGAAGCTAAGGGTTCAAGGGAGCCCTGCCCAGGGCCACCCCTCCAGACAGCAGGGCCCCACACCCAGGGGGCTAGGGCCTAGGTAACAACCACACACACTCCCTGCCCCGCCCCATTCAGCCAGGCCCACAAGAGGCCTCCGGGCTGCACCCCAGAGCTCTGCCCCACAAGCCCCAGCACCCCAGGCCTCTGGGGCACAGGCCAGAGAGAGGCTGCGAGCCCTGGGGCCAGGGGCTCCCCTGATTTCTCGGTTAGCTCATCAGGAAAATGGGGTAGCGCTGCTCCCCTTTGAGAAGTGCAGTGAGGAGGGAAACACGTGTTTAGCCACCACAACAGTAAAAATGAAAATAATAAACAGCAGCAGGGCCATTCACGAAAAGCTACCAGGCACCAGGCACTCAGCAGCTGACTTCAAATCCTCCCAATGACGCCCCGGGAGGCAATGGCACAGCCCTAACACAGAGCTGAGCAGGGTGGTCACCAAGCACAGCACCCCCCAGGTGCCAACTCTGGCTGGCCCCAGCCCAGGGCGTCCCTGAGCACCCTGAGCAAACCTGCAACCCTCTCTGAGTCCCTGTGGGTGGGCACTGTTTGCAGGTGGCACAGAGAAGGAGGGGACTGTGGGGGGGGGCAGACAATGTGTGTGGCTTGGCCACCCTGGTGGCCCCACAGGGGGCTCACGGACCCCAGCCCAACCTCTGGTCCCTGGCAGTCCCCTCGAGCAGGGCTACATACAACAGGCGCTCACTGACCACCTCCTAGGAGCACAGGCTCCCAAAATGTCCAGCCCGGCCCCCTTGGGCTTCACATGGGGAAATCGAGGTGAAGAGGGCAGGGCCTCCACCTCAGTCCCCTAGAGCAGGGAAGCAACAGGCAGAGCAGTGAGGGATAGATGCCCTCTAGCCATATGCCCCACCCCCACCGCCACCTGTGTCTGCCCCCTCCCCACAGGCTCCAGCCCAACCCGGCTCAGCTCTCTCACCAGACTCCAGGGCCAAGCCCTCGGGACCCAGGGCCATGGTGGCTGGTCAGTCCATCCATACGGCCCAGGCCGGAGCAGCAGGGCCTCTGGGCCCTGCCGAGCCAGGCTTCCTCCTTGGCGTGGCAGGCGGGTGGAAGGCTCCGGAAGCCGGCAGCCAGAGGTTTGCGCAAGGGCTTACATCAGCCACCAGCTCTTCCTGCCCAGGCCGCACGGAAGCCCCGTGGCCCAGGCCTACCCTGCCCGGGCTTGTGAAACCCGCCCAGCGGCACCGGGGCCAGCGAGCGTTGGGGCCGGATGCTGGCCAACGGCTCCTGCCTACCACGGGCCCAGCGGGGGCCCCAGAACCCCGGACCCGGGCGCTCAGTGCTGCTCTCAAGGCCCCGGTTTGCAACTCTGTCAAATGGGCGCACGGTCCCTCTAGCTATGAGGACGCCCCCTCCGGAAATCGTGCTCAGAAGCGAGCGTGAATCAGACAAGCGTGCCCTGCTGGTCCCTGCTGCTGCCTCCCCTCCCGCTGGGCCCTTCGGGCACCAGCCCTGGCATCTGGACGCCGCCGCACTCAGCTCCACGTCCAGGCCCCCTCGGCCCCAGATTAGTCCCCCAATAGCCACGCAACCAAAGTAGGCCCCACGTGACTCTGGGTCCACCTATGACAACTTAGAAACAGATCTGTCAGCCTGGCCGTGTATTTAATGCCTGTCTCTCCCCCACGAAAGGGATCTCTCCCTCCCTGAGGGCAGGGACTCTGCCTTGCTGCCCGCCACAGCCCAGTGCCTGGGTCCTGGCACACCAAAGCCACTCCATTTTTGGATTACCTGACCACATGAGTGTCACCTGCAATGCCCACAGGGCCAAGATGGATAGATACACACTGGGATTAGGAAGGAATGTCAGGGCAGCCCCTGACCCACGAGAGGGGCTCTCAAATAAGCCCCCAGGAAGCGCACGCCACCCCGGGCTGTCCTGCCTGTTCCCCCTGGGGTGAGGGCTGGAGTGAGGACAGGCAGCTGGCCCCCGCCCCACATCACCAGAGTGTCCCCACTGCCTACTGCTCACACCCATCCCCTCAGGGCTCTCCGGACAGTGACAATCAGGCCCTGGCTCACCCACCTCTCCAAAGACTTTGCTGGAATCCCTCAGGCCAACCTGAGGTAGGAGTGTCCCTCCCTCCCTCCCACGCTGGGCTGGGCTCAAGGCCTGACCCCGTAAACCAGGCCTCCCCCTGGCGACTGGAACCCTCCGTGCCACCTGCTCACTCCCACAGTTATCTCACTTGACACCTCAGAAGCTAAGATCAATGACTGTCAAAACCTAAAACACGCACGTGTAACCACAGTAACTCGTCATTCATAATAATGCCCGCGAACGCTGCCTGGGGCACTGGGCGCGTGCGGACTTCACCACGGCGAGCACAGTGACCTACCCAATCTGCACACCAGCCCTTCTCACAGCACAGGACAACCGACAACCCAAGGTCACACAGGCACGGGGCCGGGGGCAGAGCTGGGAGGGGAACAGGCAGAGTCCAGAACCTAAGAACCGCCTCTAAACGCCTCCTGTGGAATAGTCCCACGAGGGCCACCAGGGTGTGCCTGGGAGAACGGTCCCCAAGGCTCCGCTGTCATCCTCAACCGTCAGGAAACAACCTGTGTGTCCATCCCACAGGGACTGGGTAAATAAATGACACACAGCGGTGCCATCCAAACAGTACCCCACAGACATCCTGAATCCACGCTGTGCAACGCGCTAGCCACTGGCCACATGTGGCTACTGAGCACTTGAAATGTGGCCAGACTGAGGAACTGCATTTTTTATTTTATTAAATTTTAATTAATTGATATTTAATTTAGCAACAGTCTGGGCCAAACTTTCCTCCCTGCTGGAAATGGAAGGGGGCAGTGGGCAGGGATGGCCAGGGCCAGTGTCCCCATGGGGAGGGGCTCCACAGAGTGGTCACCAGAGAAAAGAGATAAATACTGGCTCTAATGCCCACATGCTCTGTGACTTTGGGCTGTTTTCTTAATGTCCCCAGGCTATGTGAGAGGGGCACTGTAGTGACATCTACCCCTCGGGGTGGACGTAAAGATGAAGCGAGTTTCTGTGTGTAAAATGCTTTGAACACCCTCTGGCATGAAGTAGGTGCCATGTGATGTCGGCTATTATTATTATTTTATTCTTTTTATTTATAGTTACAAAACCTGGGGCTCAGAGACACTAAGCAAATCCTCCAAGGTCAGGGTCCATGCAGGACCCAAATGTCCTTCCTTACAAAAATCTAATTTTGGCCGGACGTGGTGGCTCATGCCTGTAATCCCAGCACTCTGAGAGGCTGAGGCGAGAGGATCGCTTGTGCTCAGGAGTTTAAGACCAGCCTCAGCAAGAAGGAGATCCCGTCTCTACCAAAAATAGAAAAATTAGCCGGGCATGGTGGCACGTGCCTGTAGTCCCAGCTACTCAGGAGGCTGAGGCAGGAGGATCACTTGAGCCCCAGAGTTTGAGGTTGCTGTGAGCTATGATGATGTCACTGCCTCTAGCCCAGGGCGACAGAGTGAGACTCTGTCTCAAAAAAAAAAAAAAAATCTGATTTTGAAACCAGAGAGAGCCGGTGGTGGCATGTTATGAATGCACTAAGTACAACTGAACTGTACACTTTTCAAATGGTTACTTGTGTTATGTGAATTTCACCTCAATTTTTTAATAAAAAGCACAATCTCTGCTCCCTGCCTCCAAATCTGGTGCTGTGTCTCCACCAGCTGGGCCAGGCTGGCCCTGGATCCCCCTCACTGCCCAGGCCACCCCAGGGCCCCTCCCGGACTCTGGCTCACCCTCCCACAGCCCCAGGAGCGAGGGAACCTTGCCACCCCTGTTGACAGATTAGAAAACTGAGGCTCAGCGAGGCCGCCAGGGACCAGGTCGGCACTGAGCCTGGCGCTCTTGCGCACAGCACACTGCACGGCAGGCCTTGGCTCGGGAGCCCGCCGCAGCGACACCCCGGTCCCTGCCTGGGTTCTGATTGTGCCTTCTTCACTACCCCAGGCCCCAACTGTGGCCCCTGGAAAAGATGGCACCCCACCATGAGGGTCCCCAGAAGGGGTCCGACCACACCTGCCCCGCAGAGGGGCCACAGACCCACTCCTTCAGTTAGCAACAGGAAAGGGAGACAGTTTGTGTTTTGGGTGATAGTTGAGCAAAGTCCTCCAACGGATGAGTCCCCCAGATAAGACACTTCATCAGTCACCTTCCTGAACCACCTCGGGCAGACGCTCTGTTGACAATCTCTGACCCAAAGCAGGCCAACCCCCACCTGAAAGAGGGAAACTGAGGCTCAGAAAGGAAGCACAACGTGCCCAATCACACACTTCACAATCCAAGAGTTAAGCAAGGTCTTTGTGAGGGCTGGGTGGGGGCTGAACAAGGGGCCATCCCTCCAGGGACGCCTCCTTGGGTCTCTCTGCTCCTTGTGCAAGTATTTAATAACATTAACAATAAAACCAACAAGGGGCCGTGGCTCACGCCTATAATCCCAGCTTTTGGGGAGGCTGAGGCAGAAGGATCACTTGAAGTCAGGAGTTCAAGACCAGCCTGGGCAACACAGTGAGACCCCTGTCTCTACCAAAAATAGAAAAAATTAGCTGGGCATGGTGCTATGTTTCTTTAGTCCTAGCTACTCAGGAGCCTGGGGCAGAAGGATCACCTGAGCCCAGGAGTTTGAGGTTACAGTGAGCTATGACGACACCACTGCACTCTGGCCCGGGCTGCAGAGTGAAACCCTGTCTCAAAAGAAAAAAACAAAACCAGAAAAAACAATAGTGAACTTTCTGGAGTCCTTTTACCACATACCAGGCTGTGTCCAACACATAAATCATTGGTGTACGTAATCCTCACGCAGGTCTGGAGGACTTAGTCACACCATCCCGTTACAAAGGAGAAACATGGCACTCTAAGTCACCAGAGAGTGGAGCTGGGATCCAGGCAGGGCGTTTCCCGCCCTCCTGCCTGCCCCACTTGCTAAGGGCTCCTGCGTGCTGGGGGCTAGGAAATGAGGCTCCCCCAGGGCCTGTGCTAGGGCAGGTCCCTAACAGAGAGAGGGAAACAGTGAAGCCACCTCAATGCACCAGTGAAATCTCTGGGATAGATGGAGCTGCTGGGGACCCTTCTAGAAGCTGTCATATAATAGGCACCTGAAGTCCTGCTGGGGAAAGCCTGGAGGGGCTGGATGAGGTCATGGTCTGGAATGCAGAACAGCCCACACGGTGGACCTCAGGGCCTTTGCATCCGGGAAAGTATCTGCTACTCCTGCCCTAACTCCCTCCTCCTTCCCTAACCGCCTGTTTTAAATTGCAACCCACCCCACCCCAGCCCCTTTCCTGAACTGTCTTCACTGTGCTTACCACCACTTCCCAAACCACACATGGGCCTCAGTTCCTTGCTGTCCCGCCCACTGCAACTGCAAGCTTCTTCTTGAAAACGGCCTCTTCTGCCTGCCATGGCAAAAGCAGCCACAGACAATGAACGACTGGGCGTTGTTTTGTTCCAATAAAACTTTACTTACAAAAATAGGTAGTGGCTGCCAGGTGGGGTAGCATGTGCCTATAATCCTGGCTACTAGGGAGGCCAGACAAGAGGATTGCTGAGGCCAGGAGTTCAAGACCAGCCTGGGCAACATAGCAGACCTCATCTCATTAGGAAAAACAACAAGAAATGGGCAAAATTTGGCCACAGTTTGCCCACCCATGCCCCCGTGCTGTACATAGTAGGTGCTCAATTAATATTTATGGTGGGGGATAAGACAAAGTCACAATGACCTGAGGGCCTCCCTGGGGCCCTAGCTTGAGGTTGCCTTCTGTCTCCCCTCAACCCCAGTCACTCTGGGAGGGGGGATTCTTATCCATTTACAGATAAGGAAGTTGAGGCTCTGATTCCAAAACCTACACTTTTCCACTCAGCTGCACCACCTAGACACAACAGAAACGCCCGTGAGACCTGGTTAAGCTGTCTTTTTTTTTTTTTCTGGAGACAAGGTTTTGCTCTGTTTGCTGCCCAGGCTGGTGTGCAGTGGCGCAATTATAGCTCACTGCAGCCTCGAACTCCTGGACTCAAGCCATCCTCCTTAGGCCACATATTTTCAATCCCACATACCCCTCCATAATCAAATACAGAACAAATATATTTTCTCTTCACATTTTAAAACATCTTGGCCCCTCAAGAAAACTGCATCCCTTAAAATGTCACCAAAAACTACGAAAGCATCTCATCAGCATGATCAAACCATGACTGTCACCCAGAAGAAAGTTTCTTCCTGCCCAGAGCACCAACATGTGACACAGGCGTTCTAACAGTTGGAAATAGTGCAAGAACCCTCTGGATAGGACGATCTTCATTTTCATTGATCCCACGATTCGGGGAGCTCTGTAATGTCTAAGCCGGAGGATGGGTGAAGGAACGCTCTGGCTGCATAAAGGTTCTTGTAATTCCGTAAGGACCGCAAGCAACTGGAAAAGGAATGGCCCGACTCAGTAAAACGTTCAACATCGTTAGTATCACAAAGAAGTATTAAAACACGGGGATGCCATTTCCATCTAACAAATCAGTAAATTTCTCTCAAGTTGTAGAGGGGGTGGCACGTGGAGCAGCCCTGGGAGGATGAGAACGGAGCAAATTTGTCCCCAGCGTTTGGGAAGCAAATGAGCAGGGCTTCTGAGGACTCAGGATGCCACACCCACTTCTGGGGATCCCTCCCCGAGGAACTAGCCAGATCTACTTACTGAGACGCTGATCGTGGCCAAAATGATCTGCGGGTTCAGCGCAATCCCCACCAAGCCCTGGCGGCATGAGCATGCGTATGCTTGTGTGTGTGTGTGTGTGTGTGTGTGTAAACCGAAAAGCTCTCTCTAAAAATTATTCAGCAGTTAAAAGCTGGGACTCAGATACTGGAAGCAACCCAAGTGTCCACAAACAGATGAACAGATAGACAAGACGTCGTCTATCCAGGCAATGGGATATCATTCAGCCTTTAAAAAGAAGGACATTCAGGCCGGGTGCGGTGGCTCACGCCTGTAATCCTAGCACTCAGGGAGGCCGAGGTGGGAGGATTGTTTGAGGTCAGGAGCTCGAGACTGGCCTCAGCAAGAGTGAGACCCCGTCAGCAAGAGCGAGACCCTATCTTTACTAAAAATAGAAAGAAATTAACTGGACAACTAAAATAGAAAAAAAAAAATTAGCCGGGCATGGTGGCACATGCCTGTAGTCCCAGCTACTCGGGAGGCTGAGGCAGGAGGATCGCTTGAGCCCAGGAGTTTGAGGTTGCAGTGAGCCATGATGACACCACTGTATGCTGTCTAGCCAAGGAGACAGAATGAGACCCTGTCTCAAACACACAAAATAAACTACTATACGCCTACCAGCAGGTTTAAAATATCAAAAAGAAAAGATGGAAAACATTAAGATGCGGCTGGAGAGAGCATAACTTAGTACAACTACTCGTGAGAACCAGCTGGCAGAATCCAGGAACACCATGACCCAGCAATGCCCTGGGCAGGTGTCTTCCTGCCAGTAATAGTCAAAAAATGGAAAACGACCCAAATGTCCAGCAACACCAGGAGAGATAAAGAAACTGGAATATAAGTGCTCGATGAAACGCCATCCCCAACGAGAACGAACTTGTCGTTCTGCAGCTGCACAGAACAGCTCACGAGATCTCACAACCACAGCGTGGAGCCAGACACAAAAGAGACTTCACGGACAGGTAATGTCAACCTCTGTGGTCGGGATGGGGTCACTCTTGGGACCGGGAGTGGGGAGTGACTGAATGTGGTTTCAGGGTTTCCTTTTAATGCAGGTGATGGTGACATGGGTGGGTTCCGTTGGTGAAAAAAATAAATCTGTGCTCATTTCAGTGCTTGTCTTGAACCCCAGTAAAATAGTTTCCAAGAAATTTCCAGCGGGAAGAAGGGGGGACCGATGGCTATTTGAACCCCAGCATGACAAATACTACATTGAGTAATTTTCATTGAACTATGACATGGACATAATTTACTAAAACCAAAGCAAATAAATAAAGAAAAATGAGCCAAGAAACAAGGAAAGAGAAAGGAAGATTCCTGTTAATACCCCACCTCCCCTGCAGCCCTGGCTTTCCGACAGAGCACCCCGGCCTTGCTTCTGGGCCACCCCCTTCCTGGCTGTGTGACCTTGGACAGGCATCTCAAATTCTCTGTACCTCACTTTCCACGAAAGTAAAACGAAGGCAGCAGAAAGGCAAGACACTGTGCCCGGGGTGTCTCGGGGTCCTCTGCGTGGTGGCACCACCCTCTCCAGGTGACAGAGCGCAAGGCTGGGGTGGCAGGTAGAGGTCGGCCTACCCTGAACATCCTTGACACTGTGCCCAGGCCACGAGACCTGTGGCTGCTGCCACCTTCCCCGAGCTCCCATCAGCGTGGAAAACAGGCAGCTGAGGATCTGGGGCTGCAGAGGCTCCCGCAGCTACGCTGTGACCAGCGCCAGGCCCGGGACTAGCACCAGGACCAGGAACACAGGAGCCACCGGCCCAGATCAGCCTCCGCCCAGCCCCACCAGGAGGGCCTGGGGGCCGGCCTGAGGGAGGTGGGAGGCCTGCCCCAACCTCCAATCCGTCTCCAGCTACCAAATGCCACCTCCAGCCTCCCACCCCTCCCCCTGGAAGCATCCCCCACCCCAGGTGAGCAGACTCCCAACGGTGTAGCTTCCAGGTCCTCTCCAGCAGGGGCCACTGCACGAGCTGGCGATTCGGACTTAACCCCAGGCCCTCCCGCATCCCCATATGGGCCAGTCCCCTTGGGCAGGGACTTTGTCTGGCTCCAACTAGGTGTCCAGCCCATAAAAGAAGTGCTCGAATTTAAATAAAGGGAATCCCAGAGACATCCCAGCCAGGTCAAGCCCTCAGCCCAGCCAGTGATATGCAAATACACCCGCCCCAGCCTTGCCCCCAGGGTTCCAGACTTTCTCAATTCTAAAATAATTACAAAGGATTTCCCCACTGACTGATTTCCCCCCAGAGGACGACTCCACCTCCTTAGGTGGAAGCGGAGGTAGGGACGTAGGGCCTTCTAGGAACTGCTCCAGGGCAGAACCCAGGAGGCCCCCGAATGGGGAAGGCAGAGAGAGAGGAACCAGCTCTCCCAGGCACACAAGCAGCAGGAAGAGTGTGAGCTGGATCCTACAGGGGTGGCTCGCTGTTTTGTCTTTACAAATCCTTTCCCAAACGCCAGAACCTCACGAAAATGACAGAAATATATTCTGAAAAGGACAGAAAACACAGAACAAGAGAGAAATGGAAAAGAGACAATATCCATCCACAACAGTTTGGAGGCAAGACAGCAGATGGACAAGAAGAGTGCAGTTTGGCAGGGTGGCGAGTGGGGAAAAGGGACACTTAGGCTTGGAGGGGGATCAAGAAGCAAGCCATTCCTGAGAGATTCCCCGGAGCCCCGGGAGCTTATAAGGGCCGGGGTGCCAGGAGGAGCTCAGGGTGAAAGAGCTGGTTTCACCCACAGAAGAATTTAGAGCTCCCACCAAGAGCCCTCTGTTAGGGAAAGGTGGAACCATCAGGGCCTAATTCTCAGGGCTGGGGTAGGGACCAAAAGGAAAACAGGAATCTCAATCCAAACCTTCCCCCCAACATGTGTGTTCAGCTCTTGGGACAGGGAGAGCCGGGCTTAAACTAAACAGGCAGGAAACTGGAGGATTCTTGCCTGTGAGATTTACAAGGTCAAAAAGGAAAGACCTTTTTATAGAGAATGACATTCAAGAAGTTCTTCGATGGCCAAACAAGCCCCACCCTTACATCTGAGCCCTATCTGCTTTTTAGCGCGTCTTTCTTAAATACTCAAAGACACCAAAGAATCCATTGACAGATTTGACAGATGATCATGGAAGTCTCCAAGATGAGAGATAAATAAGAATAAAGACAATACATGAGAGAATAAAATTTGGGGGGAAAAAGCACAATTATTAATATCCTCCAAGTGGTGAAAATTAATGTATCCATGAAACAAGAACAGAATGCTATAAAAAAACAGAGCACTCAGATTATAGGAGCTGTTGGAACTTAAAAACATGAAAGCCACATTAAAAAATTAAATTGAGGCCGGGCGCGGTGGCTCACGCCTGTAATCCTAGCACTCTGGGAGGCCGAGGTGGGCGGATCGTTTGAGCTCAGGAGTTCGAGACCAGCCTGAGCAAGAGCGAGACCCCACCTCTACTAAAAAATAGAAAGAAATTATATGGACAGCTAAAAAATATATATAAAAAAAAAAATTAGCCGGGCATGGTGGCGCATGCCTGTAGTCCCAGCTACTCGGGAGGCTGAGACAGGAGGATCGCTTGAGCTCAGGAGTTTGAAGTTGCTGTGAGCTAGGCTGATGCCACGGCACTCACTCTAGCCTGGGCAACAGAGTGAGACTCTGTCTCAAAAAAAAAAAAAAAAAAAAAAAAAAAATTAAATTGAGAATGTGTCCAACATTGGACTGATGCACCCTTGCCATTGATCCTTGTAGCCAAGGATGATTCTTTCAAAACAACTTACGTAATCCTCCTCATTCTTCCTTTGAAACCCCTTGTCTTTCTTTACATCCCTGAATATGTCCACACTTACTACATTGCTCATTTCACAATAAATATCTTTTACAGAAAAAAATTACATCAAACGGTTAGAAGATACCATTGAGAACATCTCCTAAAAAGCAGAAGAAACAGAAAAAGATGCAAAATAGAAAAGAAAAGTGTAAGAAAATGTGATCATCAGCCCAGAAGATCCATGATCTCTAATTCACAGCAGCACTAGAGAGAATAGCAAAAATAGTAGGAAGGAAATTATGAAATACTAATAAAAATAATAGTAATTCAAAAAATGTCAGACTTTCAGGTTGATATGGTCTATCAAGGAATACCCAGAACAGCAAATGCAAAAAGACCCCCTAGTGAGACACATGAACAGGAAATTTCAGAGCAGTGATGGAAAGTATCACGAATAATAACTGTGAGGCTCACTTCATGCCCAGCAGTGTTCCCGGCATTAATGTACATAAACTCTTAGTCCCACACGGCCGTAAACAGTAGGTATTACAAAAGGGAAAACTAAGACATAAATGGCTAGATGACAAGTCTTAGGCCACATAGCTAGTAAGTGGCAGAGCATGTATATGAATTTCAGAGCCCATGCTCTTTATATTATATGGTTCTAAAAGATTTTAAGCATTTGGAAAAAGAAAGAAAGTGCTTCACGTACAAAGATCAAGAATCAAAATGAGGCCGGGTGCAGTGACTCACACCTGTAATCCTAGTGCTTTGCGAGACCAAGGAGGGAGGATCGCTTGAGCCAGGAGTTAGAGACCAGCCCAGGCAACACAGCCAGACCTTGTCTCTGCAAAAAAAAAAAAAAAAAAAAAGCTTTTTAATTAGCTGGGCGTGGTGGTGTGTGCCTGCAGTCCCAGCTACTCAGGAGGCCGAGGCAGCAGGATTGCTTTGGCTGAGCCACCTCGTTCAACCCACTTTTATTTTAAAATTTATATTCTGCATAAAGCAGAACTGTACACTTTCAACAAGTGAATTTTACTATATGCAAAGTATTCTTCAATCAAGTTTTCAAAAATCAGGAAAAAAGTTTTAAAATGCACCCACAATTAGATACTACTACATGCCCATGAGAATGGGTAGAATTTAAAGAAACCGACAAAATCAAGCATTGGCAAAGACATGGAGCCACTGGAAATCTCATACATAGCCACTCAGAATGTAAAATGACACAAACATTGGAAAACACGCGGCCACTAAACCTGAACCTATGCATACCCTTTGTCCCAGCAATTCTACTGGTAGGTATAGATCCAAAAAATTGTGTATATACGTTTACCAAAAAGCATGCTCATAGGAGCACTATTCATAGCAAATATAACCTCAAAGTCCATTAACAACACAGTAGGGTAAATTATGCTATGTTCATATAGTGGAATACTGCACAGCAATGAGAAATTCCAAATTACTGGTCCGTACCACAATATAGATTAATCTCACAAATATAATGTTGAGTGAAAGCGTCCAGAAATAAAAACAGGCGAGCTGTATAATTCTATTTACAGAAAGTTCAAAAATAGGCAAAACTAATCTATGGTAACAGAAATAAGAACGATGTTTGGGGGGCAGGTGGTGATAACTCTAAAGTAGCCTGAGGAGCCCTGGGAGTGCTAGAAATACCCACACCTTGAGCTGGCTGGTGGTTACGGAACCATGTTCATTTTGTAATAACTCAATGAACTGAATACTCAAGATCGAAGCGTTTCACCAACTGTTATATATTTTTAAAAAGGAGAAAAATAAAATAATGAGTTCAGGTTGAGACTCTTAAGTTTGAGGAACCTATGACCCATCCAGAGGGATTCACTACACAATTCCAGCGGCACTCAGAGAGGTCTGTTCTAGCGTAAGGGACGTGTGAGTCATCAGTGAATGGTCACTGTAATTACGGCCCTCACTTTTGCTGTAACTGTTAACAGAGGGCTGTACCTATGCTGGGCACCTAGCCTGCACTTACTCATTCCAACCTCACAACCACCGAATGAATTCAGTACTCTAATCAACCCACTTGATAGATGAGAAAATCGAGGCTGAGAGAGTCATCATACACACCCAGTAAGTGGAGGAACGAGATCTAAGCCTCAGCCCCGAGGCCATCCTGCCTCTAGGTGGTGCAGTTTCCTATCTGGGGATGAGCAAGGTTAGGAGCCTCCGCTGGCTCCAGACTGGAAAATGAGTACAATTGTCAGTGAGGGTGTCTCACCGTCCCCAGGCTGGGGGTCCACCACTTTCACTGCCTCATGAAGGAACCTCACATGCAATGGTGGGTGCATTCATGGCCCAGGAGCGGGGAGCAAGGAGCTTCAGTGGCCCCTACCTAATTTCCTTGACTGCCTTCAAAGTCAGATGCCAGGTCTCTGCCCGCAGCAGATGTGGTGAGGACCCTGGCCCTGAGTGACCACCAGCCAGGGCTCCCAGCAGGCCCTGGGGAGGCCCAAGATCTGTCCTGAGAACAGCTCCAGCTGATCCCCTCAGAAGCTGGGCTGCAGTCTGGGTGGGCTACAGTAAAGTCAGCTCAGACCAAAGACTGGTCCACGCTGGGAAACCAAGAGCACCCCGCACTGGCCACATCCCAAATAAGATGCCCAACCCCTCCCCCCTCCCCAAGCAGCTCTGACTGACAATCCCAGAGATCTCCTCCCTACCCACCGCCGGCGGCCCCACCTCCACAAGCCTCTCTGCCCATGCCACCTCAGCCCCTCCCTGTTCCCCATCACCTCCCAGACACCTCCTGGAACTGACTGGTCACCTGCTTCTCTCCTCGTCTACCGGACGTCTCTGGCCAGCAACCCAGCCTAATTTTTTTAAATGCTTATTTTGAAATCATTTCAAATTCAGACAAAAGTTTGAAATAGCACAATGAGTTGCCATATGAAAGACCTTCACCAGAACTGTGAACTGCCCTCTCCCTCTGTCTGTTATTTGATGTTACCTGATGTATCACTGTCTCCCACATGTATACAAAACTTATACGTATTTTTTCTCTTCCTGAACCATTCTGAGAGTAAGTATAGACACCGAGCCCCTTGCCCCCAAATGTTTTGGTATTATCATTTCCTAAGGACAAGGACATTCTCTTATGTAACCACAGCACAGTTATCAACTTCATGAAACCTCATATTGATTCGATATTATCAGCTAATCTACAGTCCATATTCCAGTTTTGTCAATTGCCCAGATGATGTTCTTTGGAGCAATTTCTTCCCTGATCAAAGATCCAATCGAGAGCCACACATTGCCTTTAGCTGTCTCTTGTTTGTTTGTTTGTTTCCCTTCCCCCCCACCCCCACCCCCGTCTCTTTTAATCAGGAACAGTTCTCAGCCTTCCTTTGTTTTGCATGCCACTGACATTTTTTAAGAGTCCAGACCAGTTCTGTAAAATGTCCCTCAATTTGAGTCACTCCCTCCATTTAAAACCCTCCGCTGCATCCTCATTCCTCATAGTTTAAAATTCCAAGACCTCATGACTGGCCTTCGGGGACCTGCAGGATCCCCCACCCCCCCTCACCCCACCTCCAACTGGCTCCAGCCATTCAAACTGCTCAGACATGTCAGGCTTCTGTGTTCCATCTCCTTTCCCTTCATCGCACTTTTCTGCGCCTCTCTCTCTCCCCACCCGCCCCCCCCCAACACACACAGGTCACTCTTTCAGATCACTCGAGTTGGCTGCAGGGACACAGCCCCTCACCAGCTGGACCGGACCGGACCAGACCAGACCACAACCTCTATCCCTATTCAAAATCCATTTCCCACACGACTTGTGTGTTCACTGTCTGGCTCTTCCGTAGAATGTGAGCTCCAACGAGGGCAAAGATTTCTGTCTGTTGGGTTCACTGCCGAATTCCTAGGACCAGAGCAGTGCCTGGCACGCGGGAAGCACTTGGAAATGATTTGCTGAGTAAATGAACAAGTGAGCAAAGGAGAAAGTGCTGGGGTTGGGAGCTGAAGAACCCGGAGAGCCAGGGGGCCCAAGAGGCCCTCCCAGATTCCAGAACCCTCGCCAGGCCTCCCTCTTCCCCGCCAGAGAAGGAGCACCCTGCAAATCTCCCTTATCTTTCTATCACTCCGCCAGCCCTCACTGATTCATCTCTCTAAATCAATCCCAGTGGGCTGACAGGCTGGATTCCAGAGATGGAACTGATCGGACCCTGGAGAAGGCTCATGGCCCCCTATTGTCTACTGGCCAGGCCAAAGTGCAGGGCCTCCCTGCCCGATCCTTGGGTGCCACCCCCCCATTCACGAATCCTCCCCCGGGGCCAGCCCAGAGTGTGGGGGCAGGGAGAGTAAATACCCAAGTACAAAATCCTGCTAATAGCTCTTTAATTGCACCATATGAGGAGGACTCGGTCCAGGCCTCCCAGCCCCAGAGCTGAGCGCCAAGCCTCAGGTGCTTGTCACTTACTTGTCCGTTTCCCCCATCAAACTGTGACTATTTGCTGTTCATGCTTTATCAATACTCAAGGTTACAGGAAAGGTAAAAGCCACCCTTTCTTTGATCCCAGACTCCATTCATTCTTGATTTTACCTCCTCTTCTGCAGAGGAAGGGGCCAAAGCCCACTGCTGTGACCCCCAATGCAGAAAGCCTCTCCTCCCTCACAGCAGTCCCCCACAGCCCTCCAGCTCTGAGTTCTCCCAGGGCAGGAGGCACTCGAAGAGAGCTACACAGAGACGGTCTCACGACCACCAAGCTCAGGGTGGAAAGGACCCCAAAAGCAGTGTGCCTCTCATTCCCCTCACTGTGTGACCCCGGCAAATCCCTCAAGCCCTAGGACTTTCTCACATAAAAACAAACAAGTAAAGATGGGGCTGATAAGACTGGCAAGACCTAAGGAGCTCACAGCCAAGGAAGAGAGGGTGGTGTCTGAAGGGAAAAATTAGCACCTGCACCCCACAAAGAAAATGGGGAGGAGTGCCAGGTTGAGGAATTTCTAATCCGGCCCAGCCCCAAGCAGTGAATGGGAGCCGCTCCCCATCTCCGGGCTAATGGGATTAGCACGGGCTCAGCTCTGGGCGTTGGCCTGGGGTCCGAGGTCTGTACGGGGCCACTGGAGGTACGGGTGGGGGACAGCAGCGGCCTTCCTGCCATTTCCTCAGCCACCGCAGCCTCAACATGCAGAAGTCAGGCAGCTCACAGAGAGCGGGAGGGCAAGAGACTGGGCGCCTGGCCACCACCTGCTAGGCTTCCTCCTCCGGTCCGTCCCTTGGCCACCTCGTGCCTCAGCCTCCCCCATCCACCAAATGGGCATCAGGCGGCCGACTACTGGGCAGGTTAGGCGCGCCCCTGGCTCGGTGCAGCCGCAGAGGCGCTCCAAGAAAGTGGCTGTTTTTACCGCTTCTCACGACACTTTGCCTCTGCCAGCCCGAAGGAGATCGCAGGCGGGGAGTACTCGACGCCCCCTCCCAGACTCGCAGAAAGCAAGCGAAGGCCCTGCCAGACAGGCAGACCAGAGGCCCGATCCCCAGGCTGCGGTGTCCCCCACCCCCGCCCCTTCCCCGGGCCAGACCGAGCTGAATAACCCAAAGAGCTCAAGACACACACACATAAAACATCGCGGTGGACTCTCGGGACACGCAAAAGGGATTGGCCCAGACAGCCTTTGTACCCCACCGCCGCCCCTAAGTTCTTCCTCTGGGGTCTCTATCACCCGTCCCTCCGCCGCAGCGCGCCACTCGGGAGAAAACCCATGCCCTGGTCGTGGTCCCGGGCAAAAGGCCCCCCTCCAGCTCCCGAGGGGCACACGCGTGCCCCAGGGCTGAGGGTTCTCATGCCCCTCCCCCTCCCAGTGCTTCACAAAGGCCCTTTGTCCCGCCGAGCCCCCGGGGACGCCAGTTCCTGAAAAGTTCCAGGAGAAAAATCAAAGAGAGAGGCAAAATCAGCGAACTCGACCCAGCGGGCGGGGTGAGGCTGGGGCGGCCACTCCAGGCCACGGGTGTCTTCTCTAAGACCCCAAGGAAGAACGCAGCGCTGGGGCTCCCCGGAAAATTGCAAAAGTCCTAACTACACTTGGAAGAACAGATGGATTTTTTTTTTTTAAGTCGGAGCTTGGGAGGTCAGGAGTAGGAGCTAAGCGCACTCACCCCGGGGAGGAAGGACCCGGCCTCCCTGGGGCAGCCGCCGGCAGGTCTGGAGCCTCCGTGTCTCCCTTCGCTCCCCACCTGGCTGCGGTGGCCAGGGTTCGGCCGGGGCAAGCGTCTCCCTCCCCGCGTGGCGCCCACCCGGAGGCCACCCCCGCCGCACCTGGGCAGCCCCTCTCGGGAAATGGCGGTGGCCGCGGAGCCTTCTCGGCCACCTCCTGCAGTTCGATGTCAGACCCAGGGTGTCCCCTCCGCCGCCCGTGTTCGGCCCGATCCGCTCCCTGCGCCGCTTCTTTCCCTGTAAGTTCACGATGGCAGTGGCCGAGTTTCGGCGTCCCCGCCTCGCCTTGCACCCTCTTTCCAGTCAAAGAACAAGAGGTTCCCGGGGCAGGGTCGCCACCCTCCTACCGGGGTGCGGGCTCTCCGGGGTGCGGGTTCGCTGGGCCACCGTTTTTCCCGGGGTAAAAGGGGGCTCCCGATGGCTGGATCCTGCAGGAGGCCAGGATCCCAGGGTTGGGGTCGCCGTCCTCCCGCATCCCCTGGTGCTCAGGAACTGCCGGGGACCCGACTCAGCGCGGTGGGGTGGTGGAGTTGGGAAGAGAACCCAAGGCCCACGGGCGCCAGAAAGGGTGTTTGCCAAGAAAAAGATTCGAGCTCGAGGAACGGGTGTCTCACAGGGTGTCGGGGCTGATTTGTTCTTTTCTCGCCCAAATTTTGAAAACTCCAGCCCAGGTTCCTGCCGCAGGGGCCCGGGGATTGTAATTGCCCTCGGTGGCTCTGACTTCGGCAGACACTTTTGTCTCGGAAGATACGGGCGTGCCAAGGAAGGCAGCCGAGCCGCGCACCCCTCTCCGCCAGGGCCTCCGGACAGGCCTCTGCCCAGGGCCAGGGACTCCCCGCCATGGGAGGTGAACCTGCCCGCACCCCAGCGGCCGGCCGAGGGAAAGAGGGACGCCGAGCCCCGGCCACGAGTGCCGGGGAACCGGCCAAGTAGATCCTCCGGGGCCTCCTTCCCCAGAATCCCGGGAGACAAGAGGAAACAAGCACTGCGCGGGACACTTACCCGGGTGCGGGTGGAGGTTGAGGCCGGCCATGTACTTCCCGGGCGGCAGCGGGCCGGGCAAACCCGAGGCAGGCAAGCGTCCGGCAGTGGCCGCGCCCACGCGGTGGCTGTCCATGGCCAAGCCGGACAGTAGCGGCGGCGGGGGGCCGTGCACGGACCGCTGGGGCCCGAAGTCTCGGCCATCCATCCTCCGCGGGAGTGCCGCGGCCAGCCCCCCACCCGGCCCGCGGGCCTCGCTCAGTGGAACCTAAAAGTTCGGCCTCGGCGTAGTCCCAGAGTCCTCGGGTGGCGGGGGCTCCGCGGCGTGCATGGCGGCGGCCAGCGGGGCTTGCGCTCGGCGGCGGGCCCGCGGCCCGGGGCGCACAGGCGGCCGGCGGTGGGGCCCCTCCGGGCGGCCAGTCGGAGCTGCGCGAGGCGGCGCACACGGCGTCTTGGCGGGGAGAGGAGACGGGCCGCGGAAGAAATGGAAGGGGAGAAAGAAAGAGGAAAAAAAATAAACAAGTTTCAGAAAGTCGCCTCACCCTTCGGGGTCGGGGACTGTCGATCTTGTGGCCAGAAATGAAATCGGGAGTAGCCCCGTTTCTGGGAATAGTAAAAATCCATGTTCTTTCCGCCAGCGGCTTCAAGTTCCCGGGGACCCGACTCGGAAAAGTGACCGGTAGCGCGCTGCGCCGCAGCCCGGACTCTGTCTCGCCGGCTGCCGGGTCCTCCCCAAACAGGGGAAGGTCCCTCGGCTGTGCCCGGACAGCGTAAATACAAACCTCCTAAGTGTGTTTATTCCTGGGCGTCACATGCTCCGGGATTTAAAACTGTGAAACCCTTCCACGAGCAGTTTGAAATGTCTCCCTAAACACTATGTCACTATCTGATCCGGAAAGTTTAATATTTAACCTTTCTGAGACCTCGCCTCCCTTTTCTGAGTTTGGTTTCCCTGAGCCGCGGAAAGAATGGTTTTTTATTTTTTTTTCCCCCCTGGAAGCAGAGTGCAAAGCGGGTTTATTATTTTTAAAGAGGCCCGCCAGCCCCCCACCCCCGCTGCCACTGTGAGTCCCAGAGTCTGAGTCCGAGGACCCGAGACGTGGCATTCTCGCCTGAGGACTGGAAAGAATCCTTCAAAACAAGCTTTGGTTTCATTTTCCAACGCCCTAGCCTGGGAGTCCTGCAGCTCGAGGACGCGGCCTGGCACGGGGGATTTGGGGGATGGCAAAGGGGAAGGAAGGGGATCAAGGATCTCGCTCCTACTCTAGCTTCCCCCCTGCCCACCCCCCAAAATAACCTACAAAGAAAACCTTCACAGAGCGGGCCCGCCGAGGGGCGCCTTCCCCACCATTGGGTAAATCCCCCTGTAGTTCCAGTTTAAAGCTGTTTATTTAAAAGATTTGTCGTTTGCCGATTCCCGTGGGGGAGGGAGGGGGTCTTGGGAGCCCACCCTTCCCTCGCTCTCCGTCAGTCCGCAACAGCTCAGATTCCTGATTCCAGGAGGCCTGGACGCTCTTAGAGCCGCCGATCACGCCAAAGCCACCGGCTCCTGGGTGCCCGCCCTGAGCCCTGCACTCCGCGCCCAGCCCCCCGAATAGCAGACCCCCTCAGCTACAAGGCCCCCAGCCAAACTCGCCGGCCTCCTTCTCCAGCCTCCTTCCTCAACTTTGCTAAGGGTGCCTATTTTAACCCGGTTTTGGTTACAAACACCCCCTCCTTCCCTCCCTTACTCTTCCCCATCAGGCTCTGGTTACCAGATCCGCGTTTACTTTGGAAAAATCTAAGATCGCCACATCCGAGGATACATGTCCTAAGGAGACGATGAGCTTCCCGTGATTTTTAAAAAATATGTTCTTTGAGTAGCTTTCTTTTAAAACCCAGCGCCTCGTAGCACGCCCAGGCGCCCCAGTTTGGAGAAGTCGGGGTGAAGCCCCCGGAACATCCTCGCTCTGGCAGAGAAGCTGGCTCGGCCATCTGAGGGTTCCGCTGCGTTCTCCCTACTTTTCTCCCCCTCTTAAATGCAGTTAAAATGGCTGAATTCCGGCTTTTAATTAAAAACAGCCTATAATCGAAAACGTCTCGGCGTCCTCGGCTCCCCCGCCGCCTGCTGGGAACCGAGAGAGGAACCGACGCCCCTCGGCCGGGCAGGGCCGGGCGGGCTGGAGCGGGGCTGGGGGCTCTGGTGGGCGCCCAGGACGCAGCAGCCCGCCCCCACACCTCCTTGGGAGCCTCCTCCCCACCTGCCCTGGTCCGAGATTCAGTTCTCGGGAGTCGGACAGCTGCGGGGATCCCCGAGCGCACCCCGAGGGGCAGGCGGGGAGGGGGGTGTTGGGGGGCGAGCTGGAGAAGTTTGGAGACCATCGCGCCCGGCCGGGGGCCGGCAGGCGGACCGGCGGCGTACCTGGCGCGGCTGGGCTCCCGGCTCCGGGTTCCGGCGACAGCGACTCCGGTGGCAGCCCGGACTCCCGGTGCGGCTAGGCGCCCGTGCTGCCCGCCATCCCGCGGCTGCCGCTCCCCTCCGCCACCCGCAGCCGCCTCACACTTTTTGCCCGCCTTTCCTTTTTTTGGTAGAAAACCGCTCCCCGGGCCGAGCGCTCGGCGCGCCAACTCCTCCGCCCTCCCGCGGCCCGGCTCCCGCAGCCCCCGGAAAAGCCAGCTTTCCTCCCGCCGAGCTCCCCGCTTTTTAATAAAATCCAGGTAGCGCCGGTTTAAAGAATCCCAAATCTCCATATACAGCCCGGGATTGGAAAAGGTACATTACACAACCCCCCTTTCAAGTTCCTCTCGCTGGATCTAAAAAAAAAAAAAAAAAAAAAAAAGCCAGCGGGGGGGGGGAGAGTGGGGGAGGGGAGCACTCTTGCAAAGAAACACGCATTGTTCCCGGCGCCCGCCCCCCCCCCCCGACCGGCCCCTGGCCGCCCCCCATTGGCCGCGCGCGCCGCCAATCACGCGCATGTAAACACCTTGGCCCTCAGCCATTCCTATAAAACCAATTACGGACCTAGGGGCTCTAGCAGTTTCCAGGCTCCCCTCGGCGGGGCTGAATGATCAAAACTGGTGGTGAGAATTTTTCCGGGCCGTTTCTAGGCAGCCCTCCCCCTCCACCAGCTCAGACTCCCCCCTTTCTCCTTCTCCTCCCTTTTCCTCCCCCCTCCCCCAGCGTCTGGGCTGAGTGATCAAAATAGAGGAAGATGGTTGTCGCCGCAATCCAGGGCTTTGCAAGGCGCGGTTTAATGGGCCGCCTGTCAGCTTCCTGCTTGCAGGAGGAGGTGACAAGCCGAGCGAGCCAGGGAGGGCCTGGGGCCCGGCGGGCTGCACCCCGCGCCCGGGCCCCGGCCCCCCACCTCCCCTGGGGTGCGCCTCTGGTACGCGCGGTGGAGACGCCAAAACAGACAAGGGCTGCTTTTTCCTTTTTTTTTTTTTTTTTTCTTTTTTTTCTTCCTTTTAAAACAAAGCAGCAATTCATTCCCTCTCCCCCAGCAGCGCGGTTGGGTGGGATGGGCTGGCGAGAAGGCCGTTTTCCTAGCCCTGGCCTGCGGGTCCCTCCCTGTAACGCGGTGTCAGATGGTTACTGATTAATATTTTGGAGAGGCCGCGGCGGCGGGCAGCGGGTGAGTCTCTAATCTTCTAAAAGGGGTTCCTATAGAAACGCGGACCGGGGCGCGCCCCCCGCTCGGCCCAAGCCGGGGCTGCGGCTCTTGGAACAGCGTGCCCCTCCCCAAAGGCTCCTCTTTGCGTGGGCCCTCCCTTCCCTTTCTCTCCCCCCCTCCAAAAAAAATCAGAGCAGAAAAAAGGATTAGATCGGCTGAGCGCAAACTGAATCCCTCTCGATTCTGACATTTCAGCCTATTAGCATTTCTCCACGGGGCCTTCTGAAACCTATTAAAGTGTAATATTAAAAACCTCTTGGCTGGGGGCCCCTCTCGCCTTCCATCCGCCGCGCCCCCTCCAGGGAGGGCGAGACCGGGAAAAAAAAAATCTGTTGAGCTCAGAGGAAGCAGCAGCCAAGCCCAAAAAGTGCTTGGCTGGCCATGGCGGCCGTAGGGGGAGGGGAGCCCCAATCCCCCAGACTTTGTACTTTTATTTTGCGCTTTCAGCAAAATCCTTTCTGAGTTGAGTAGCCGGGAGCTGCCCGCGGTAGACCTACCTGACTAGGGGCGCAAGGAGCGCGGACCACGCAGGAAGGACTGTCCTGGGGGCCCCCGCACCCTCTCTCCGCAGCCTCGCAGGCTCCCGAGCCCGGCTAGGCATTACATACCCTCGAAAGGAAGCTTGGAGGGGCAGGAATCCTGGCCGATCCTGCCTCGGAGAGGAACCGCAGTGATAGGATTTTAATTAAAACAAGAGAAGCCCGCTCTTTCGCCCCGCGCTGCGGACTCAGCGTTTTTGTATTGCTCGTTCTTTTTTTCAACCCATTTTTTAAGGCAACTTTTCTGGAGGGAGGAAGGAATGAACTAGTCAGTGCCCATTCGTTCTATTTTCTTTTCTCCACTTTTAGAAAAAAAGGGGGGCTAGGCTTCGAGAGCGAACTGGGGGTGTCTAATTTAATTCCAGGATAAATTTGAGGAAAAAAGTTCAGCCTCTTGAGGGCAGTTTCAAGTTGCCCTTCCTGGAGCCTCCTGCGCTGGTTTCTAGGCTGCCCTCTTTTGGAAGCTGGAGCTCCGAGGGGGGAGGAGGGAGGAGTGTGAAGGAAAGAAAGGAACGAAAATAGCCGGAGCCGAGGGGAACGAGCCGCGGTGTCCGCGCTTGGAGCTGGGCGCGCTCTTCTCAGTGGCGGCCTCGGCAGTCGGGGCGGCGGGAGGCGCCCGGTGCAGCCCCGGGACGGCCAGGAGCAAAGACGGAGAGAAGGGGGGTTAGAGAAAGGAGGTATTGTGTCTGTATGCCTTAGGGGAGGGGGGCGCCTACAGGAATACAATAAATGCAGTGGAGCTGGGCTGCTGGAAGTCAAGGCAGAGGAAGGGGCCGAGTGTGGGGGCGCCGAGTACCCTCTTGTCCAGAGGCCTTGCGCGTTCCCAGTAAACCCTCCCACGCCCCAGTCCCCACCGCTTCCTCCAATATTCGGAGCCCAGACCCTAATCCTCCACCCCGTTATCCCGCCTGGGATCTAGAATGTTTTTATTTTAATATAGCTCAAGAAAAAAAAAATGTATCTTGAGAGAGTTGGGGTGGGGAATACAAAAGGCTTGCGGGGTGGGAAAAAACAAAGGCCTATTTTTATAAATGTTTAATGTTTTCACCCCTGGATGCTCCAAGACGCCATAATTGTGACGGCGGGGTACGTGTGCCATAAATCATTTAGTTGCTAATAAAAATTCTGCCTGTTTGCCCTGGATTTGCCAATGGCGTTTGCATTTTTCAAGTGTGTGCCTGATCGGCGTGGCGAACCGAGCAGGCATTTCATTAGGGCCGCGCTTCGGGGCAGGCGACGCCCCCGCCCCCTGGGCTTTGTGGCCCTGGCCCCTCGCGCCGCCCTCCCTGCACACCACCGCACTCGCGCGACCTGCCGCGCTGCCCTCCGGCCGCCTGAGCCCGGCCTGGGCCTAGGGCCTGGGGACGCGGCGGCGGCGGCGGTTCCCGGTTCCCGGCTGCCAGGCGGGGCGCACGGAGCAGGTTCTGCCCGCTGCCCGCGCCGTTCTCCAGGACTGGCGCGCGCGTAGGGGCGCGGGTGAGCCACGCCGAGAGGCCACCCGCCCTGGCTGACCTGTACGCTCGCTGATCTTTGCCCGCTCCCGGGCCCCGCGCCCCGGTGCCCCCCCAGTGGCTGAGTAAACAGCGACCGGGAGCCATGTTGGGGCGGGGGCCCGGTACCAGGCGAAGTCGCGGGTGCAGCCCAGGCTCTCTGGGAGACCCCCGCCGTTCGTAGGAGGGCCCTTGGGACACCCCTGGCCAGACTTTAAAGTCTGGGAAAACGCCCTTCCTGCTTTGGTGGGCCACATTTAAATGTAAAAGCCAAGTTTAGGCGCCGTGTGCGGGGCGTAACCGCACAGGCCGCAGCCCGCCCGGGCCCAGCCGCCATCTTCCGTGCCCCACCCCCACCTTCTCATACTTATGTTTACCCAACGGGATCGGTGGCCAAAAACAGTGTGTTGACGCAGTGTGTGTGTGTGTGTGTGTGTGTGTGTGTGTTTTGTACTGACAGGGCGGAAAATCGGATCGGCTGGGGGAGGGGGGACCTCCTCGCAGCCCCAAACCGCAGTTCCCGGAGAACCCGCCCAGGCCGACCTTAGCCAGACCCAACGCGGTTGTCCGCAGCAGCTTGGGCTACCAGAGCCCAGGCCTTTTGTGTGTTTCTAGGCCGCTGGCTCCGGCCTCGGCTCTCTGGACGCGTCCCGACTGACAAAATCCTCCCTTTTTGTTTTAAAACCAAAGGACAGGCCAACCTCGAGTCCAGCTGTCTCCCCTGCTGCGCCTTTGCCGCTGCAGCTTCGGCCCCCGCGCCTGGCTGGCCTGGCGAGCCGCGGGCAGGTCCCACTCCCTCGATCCCGCACCTTCCTCAACTCTGCCCTGTTCAACTTACAGCCCTGCTCTTCCCGAATCCTGGTCGGTGGACACGTTCTTCCCTTACCCCTCCCCCAGAAACGAGCCAGTATCCTTTCCTAGGCGCGGGTAGCCGAGCCACTCCACCGATCGCCCCGAATCGCCTTTTCCGGTGGGGACCGAAGCCCCCACTCTCCGCCGGCATCTCTGTGAAGGGGGTCCCAAGGGATCGCCGGCTTCTGCTGCCTGCTCGGGAGACCGTGTAGCCGGGTCTCTTGAGCGCCGGTTTCCGAAGGCCCTAAGTCCGGCGACCGGGGAGCTCCTGGCCGGGTGCTGCTAAAACCCGGAGAGGCCATGGTCGGGAAAGCCTTGTTAGCCATTCCCTCGATGCGACTGGCCCTGCCGCGATTCGGCACCGAGCCGAGGTTGGGCCAGCCTAGCCGAGAGCCGCCCCGACCCGTCTGGAAGACCGGGGACGTGGCACCAGCGCCCAGCACGCCGCGGACAGCAGGGCGCACGGCGCGCAGAGCCGGGGCTCATGCGCCAGGCCGGCCGGGCGGATTCCCGCTCCTCTCGGCCCCGCCTCCGGCCCTGGCCTCTTCCTCCGGCCGGGGTCGGGGTTCCACTCCACTGTTTGGCTGCGAGAGGACGGAGACGCGCTCAGCGCGCAGGGGGCCGGCTGCGGCCATAAATCTCCGGGCGGGCCCTCCTTCCAGCTGCTCACGCGCGGGTGCTCCGGGCCCGCCTCGCGTCCCGGGCCGCGCCGGGCGCCCTGCTCTCCCCTTCACGGCCTGGGAGGTCCGAGACTGCGCAGGGAATCAAGCAGGAGCTTCTCCGTTTGCCAAAAAGAGGGAACGGCGTGGCCCACTCGGTGCCACCACCATCCACCCCCACGGGCGCTGGACCCCGAAGTGGCCGGGCCTCACAGGACCACCGCCTTGGGGTAGGGGCGCCCGGGCCGGGGACTTCCTCCTAGGAAGGCTCGGTGAGGCTGGGATGGGCGCGCGGCCATCGCTCGAGCCTGCACCATGGAGGGGCGACGGCAGGGTCAGGGTCGGAGCGGCTTCTCAGAACTCAGTTTGTCGCCTCTCCGCGGCCCCGGCCTTAATCCAGCGCCCGCAGAGGGCTCTGCGGGCGCTCAGTAGGCTTTTTTTTTTTTTTTTTTTTTTTGCGCGGCGAGGACCGAGCGGGGTGCCTGCGGGCGCGGCACCCGGAGGCGGGGGCTCGGCTGGCTCCCCATCCCGCGCGGACCCACCTCCCCCTCCACACCGCGGGATAGCCCAGGCTTTTCGCCGCTGGGCGCCGGCTTGGATCCCTCGTCGGCGGCCCGCTTTGGCGCACATAGCCGAACCATCCTGAAAGCAGGAATCGGTAGTTTGCTGGTGGCAGCCTAGTGAGGGAGGAAGTTTCTCTACACGAACAGTCGTGGGACGCCCGGGGGGGGGGGGGGGGCAGATCCAGAGACGGTACATTTGCAATAATACCGCCTGGTCTCTTTGCCAGAGGGGCGGGCACAGGTCTTCGCGCTGATGCCCTGCATCAGCCGAGCAAGCCGTGCCCACGATGGGGGCCAGTCACCTCCGACTGGGCTTTGCACGGGACTTCAGATGGGACAGCCACGGAAGGGGGCACATTCACGCCCTTCTGGATTCCTCCCCAAAGCCTCACCGTGCCAGTGACACCACTGCGAACCGGAGGTGGCATATGCCAGAGACGAGGGAGTTGGGAACCTCGCTCTGAGGGCGTTCTCACCCAAGGAGCTTCGGCTCCTTCCTTCATTTTCTAGAAGCACTTTGGTGGGACGGAGGGCTTCCGGCCGAGCCCAGAAGAATTTGGGCGCTTGCCTCGGCGGTGGGAGCGCCGCCTGGGAGCGCAGAGGCTGCAGAGCCACATTCCGGCCGAGCCTCCCTAGCCAGGCCCAGCCCCGCCGCGGCGCCCCAGGACGCGCCTCCGAAAACAAAGCGCTGCGGTTTCAGCCCAAGGTTAAAGTCCACCGCGAGCGTTTTTTTTGTTTTTTTTTTTTCTCCCGGAATCTAAGAGCGATAGCGTTTCTCCAAATAAACCGCCAATAAATCACCTCCCAGGGGCTGCCTGCTGAGGAGCTCTGGTGACCTTGGGGGATGGTTTTTCTGCCAGACCCGCGGAGGACAGGCCTGGGGGAGGAGGGCACAGTGTCAGCCCTACCCGCTCCAGGGAGAGGCGGAAGAGGAGATGGCCAAGGGCATTCGTGGGTGTTTATTGTGGTACCTGTGTGCCCAGAGGGGATGGGGGAGGTTTGGAGTGGGGGAAGGGAGTGACTGTGGTTCTTTGGAGGCCAGCGGTGCCCGGTTGTGGGGTGTTTGTGATTGTGGGTGCTTGGCCGCCTGGTGAAGGCAGAGGTCCATTCCGACACTATTGAGGCCTGCATGCCTGGCACTGTTCTTGGCGCTGGGGAAAGAGCCACGAGGAGCAAACAAAGTGTCTTCGGGTGCCTCGGTCTTTGTCTGGGTATGACTGGATGTACTCTGTAAGTGGGTTTGTACTGGGTGTGACTAATGGGGTTTATGTGTCAGTGCCAGGGTGACTAATGGAGGGCTGGGCAGCACGTGTGATTGGGGAGGTGCTGCACCTAGGTGGGGAGTAGGTGCCCGGGATGGGCTGCCTGGCCTCTTAAAGTCCCCTCCCCTCCCCCCCTGCCAGCTCGGAGCTTTCTTTGTGCCTCTGAACCCATCCCTGGCAGGCCTGTGCACGCTGAGAGTTCTGAGCAAATTCCACTGCCAGCCTAGCCCCAGAGGCACCTCCTCCTCCTGTCCCACCTCCTCCTGTCCCACCTCTCTAACCCACGTGGTGCCTCCAAATCCGGGCCGTCCCACCCACTTCAGTGGCAGAGCCCTTCCAGTTTCCTCTTTTTCAGCCTGAAAATTCCATGTGGGGCACAAGGGCTCCTACTTGGGCAGGCTGTGACAGCCCTGTGCTGGTAGTGTCATGCCCATTTAACAGATGAGAAATTTGAGGTGCAGAAAGGAGTGACAAGCCCAGGCAGCCAGGAAGTAGCTGCAGGCACTCTGAGCTAAGCGAGGCAGGGTGCTGGGGGTGCAAGTGGGGAGCAGCTCCCATCCGATTCCCCAGAACCTGGTGCATATTAGGGCTCAGGCTGAACCTGGAGGGGGAGAATCCCATTTCCCCTCTCCCCAGGGGTCTTCCAATTGCAAACACCCGTGCCCATGCCCCCAATCTCTGCATGTTCCTGTGGTTGCACACCCATTCTGTGTCAGGCATCTGTGATTGTTGTAGACACTCTCCAAAAGGATCCCTGAGACCTAACTAAGGCCACCCAGCCAGAGTGGTAGCAAGGCAGCCAGAAAGGGCTCTTCCCAGCTCCCCACCTTCATGTTCTTCCTGATGCTCTGTGGGCCATAGTGACATCTCAGGGGAGGGGATGGCAGGGCCTGGCCCTTCTTTCCAGATCTCCTGGAAGCCTCCCACACCGAAAGGCTCCCAGGTTCCTTCTCTCTCTCCCTCTCTCCCTCTCTCTCCACCTCCCTCCCTCCCTTTTTTTTTTTTTCCTTTTTATCCTTCTTTGGCATTTTCTTTCAAGCAGAAAATAAAAACATTTCCCATGGCTACAGCTTTGAAAGCTTCCCTCTCCTCTCTGCCTCCATCCCGCGCCCACCCCAACGTCAATCCATTTCCAGAGTCAGCACAAAGTCAAAAACAAACCCACAAAGATGAAACCTGACAGGCCCCCCCTTCCAGCTTCCCTCCTCTCACTCTTCATGTCTTGGTCGTCACCCCAGAAACAAGCAGGAGGCAGGAACAGCCCCCAAACACATGTACCCAGCTTCTGTGGCCACAGAGACTCTCTTAAGAACCTTCTAGAGCTGCTCCTCCCAGAAATCCCTGCTCACTTGGTTCCTTCTGCAAATGTCTGGGTTCTCCCCCTCGTGCCCCTGCCCAGCCGGTTGAACCTGGCACAGCTCCCATGGGCCTTCCTCTGGGAGGCCATCTGTTACGGGGTGAGTAGTGTCCCCCCCAAAATCTGTATGTCCAAGTCCTAACCCCCAGTATCTTGAAATGTGACCTTATTTGGAAATAGGGTCACTGCAGATGTAATTGGTTAAGATGAGGTCGTGGTGGAGAGGCGGGCCCTAATCCAGCATGCCTGGTGTCCCTATAAAAAGGGGGCATTTGGACACAAATAGGGAGGGAAGACAATGTGCAAAGACAGAGAGAGGATAAGGGTGTCTACGAGCCAGGGAGGCCTGGGACAGACTTCACAGCCCTCAGGAGGAGCCAGTCCTGCTAACACCCATCACCTTGATCTTGGACTTCAAGCCTCTAGACTGGGGAGACAATAAACTTCTGTTGTTTGAGCCACCCAGTTTAGGGTACTTAGGTCTGGCTGCCTGAGCAGACTCAGGCACCAGCCCAAATCTAAGTGCCTGCAGGAGTCAGGCAAGAAACAGAGAAATGGTGGAACACAGACAGGGTGACTCCCTGCAGCTCCAGCCAGTGACCCCCAAGATGCCAGATCTGCTCTTGTTCATGGGACACTGGTGTATCAGTCAGAATGGGCTGTGTTATGCTGCAGTGACAAACATCCCCAGTATCTCAGTGGCTTAACCCAACACACAAAAAAGTGTCTTTTCCCCGACATGTCAACTCAACCTGTCCAACGCCCCTCTGGGCAGCTGACCTCCATGTAGTGTCTGGGCAGCCCAGGCCACTTAGAGTCCGCAAGTCGTCCCCCCTCAATGGGAGGCCACCATGGAGTGAGGGGAGACCAATGCACAGAGTCACATGCTGCTGGTGCTCACAGCCCACATGACGACACTTAGCCAAGGGGTGCTGGGCAGTGGAGTCTCCCTGTGCCCAGGGAGGGGAGGAAGCCAGGGATGGGTGAGGCCATGCAGGGTCGGCCATACTTGCAATGCCACATCTGCTGAATTGTCAGCCTTGGCACTTCTTTTTTTTTTTTTAATTGTGGTAAAATACACATCATGTAACATTAGCCCTCTTGACCAGTTTTAAGTGTACAGTTGAGTGGCTTTCAGCATGCTCACATTGTCGTGCAGCCACCATCCATCTCGAGAACTTTTTCATCTTGGAAAACTGAACTTCTGTCCCCATCGCTCTGCCCCGGGCACCCACCGTGCTACTCTCTGTCTCTGACTGTAATGACTCTGGGAATCTCATATAAGTGGAATTATATAAAATTTCCTTTTGTCTGGCTTATTTCACGTATAGTATCCTCAAGGTTTATCCATATTATAGCATTTGTCAGGATTTCCTTCTCTTCTAAGGATAATAATCTATCATATGGATGGAGACCACATTTTGTTTATCTGCTGACCTGTCGATGGACACTTGGGTTGCTTCCACCTTTTGGCTGTTGTGAATAGTGCTGCTAGGAACATGGGTGTGCAAATGTCTGTTCGAGACCCTGATTCATTCTTTTGGGTATCTACTCAGAAGTAGAATTGCTGGATCATATGGTAATTCTATGTTTAATTTTTTGAGAAACTGCTATACTGTTTCCCACAGTGGCTGCACCATTTTACATTCCCACCCAGCAGTGCACAAGGGTTCCAATTTCTCCACATCTTCACCAACCCTTTCTGGCTTTTTGATAGTGGCCCTTCTAATGGGTGTGAGCTGATATCTCATTGTGGCCTTGGTTTCCATTTCCCTAATGAGTAGTGACAGTCAGCATTTTTTCATGTGCTTATTGGCCATTTGTATATCTTCTTTGGAGAAAGGTCTATTCAAGTCCTCTGCCTTGCCCCCCGCCCCCCTCCCCTTTTTTGAGACAGGTCTCACTCTGTCACCCAGGCTGGAGTACAGTGGCACGATCATAGCTCACTGCAGCCTCAAACTCTTGGGCTCAAGGGATCCTCCCACCTCAGCCTCCCAAGCAGCTGGGACTACAGGCACTCGCCACCATGCCTGGCTAATTTTTAAAGTTTTTTGTACAGACGGGGTCTCACTATGTTGCCCAGGCTGATCCCAAACTCCTGGCCTCACGTGATCCTCCTGCTTCAGCCTGCCAAAGCCCTGGGATTACAGACATGTGCCACTGCCCATTTTTTCACCAGGTTGTTTGGTTTGTTTGCTTTTGTCCTTGGCACTATTTTTAACACTTTACTGACCAAAATGAAACCCATGAGCAGGCCCCTGCTGGTCTGCAGCCCTGTGTAGCTCCTGCTTGGTCCACCCTGCTGGCTAACGTCTTCCGAAGGCCACACACTCACTTCCTTGAATCAATCCACTCGTGTTTGTTTAACAGTTACTGGGTCAGGCCCTGTGCAAGGCCCTGAGGATAAACTGGCGAAAGGAACAGACCGGGGCCCTGCCCTCATGGAGCTGTCCAGGGGCTGTGATGGTTGCTGGACAAAGGTCTGTGAGTGTGGAGCACCATGAGGGAGGAGGAGGAGCCCCAGGGGCAGAGGCGGGGCTGGACCCTGCAGGGACTCAGCCTCCAGGAACAAAGCAGCGGTGTTGCAAGTAGTTGGTACCCAGCTGTCTTCAATAAAAGAGTGACTGGGTCCCATAACCAGGAAGCCCAGAAATAGTGTCACACCTTTAGGTATCCACCCATGGATCAAGGACATACCAGTGTGTGCAACTCTAATTTTACTTCCCTTCCCATTGGCCCCAGTCTCTCCTGCGAAGGTAGGTTTCCTGTGTGTGGTGGAACGTGGCCAGCCTCGGATCTGTAGCCAGGAAGGGGCAATTCCCCAAAGGAATAGTGCTGGGCAGAAATCAAACTGCACGTGGCCTCTCTGCCCACCTAGCTCTGCGCCGGGGCAGGATCAAGTCTGCAGACCTGAGAATGACTGAGGGATGAGACGTATCACGTGGCCTCACCCCCGGAGCCAGGCCTCACCGTAGGACTTGTACAGGCTGCGGTCTCGGGCATCTCCTCAACCCCCGCCGCCTTCTCTCTGTCTCTCCCCCAACCTCACCCACACCAGGTCACAATTCCAATTCCAGACTTCATAACGTGCCACACCATGGGGCATAGGGCCTGGCTTCCCAAGTGGCCGTTGCGACATTGTATCTTCCGACAATGTCCACACAATGTTCCTTTCCACAATGTGACCCTGACACTCCCCCCACTGGAGGGGGAATCGTGCCTTATAACTAAACACCCTGGAAGTGACACTGTGTGACTTCCAGGGCAAGGTCAGAAAAGGGGCTGCAGCTTCAGCCTTGTTTACTGGGATGCTTACAGGTGGAACCTGTGCCACCAGGTCTGAGGCAGCTGTGCTCCAGGGACTCTCAGGCCACATGGAGAGACTACCTGTAGGCTGAGACCCCAGCCTACGGCAGCATCAACCACCAGACATGTGACCACGGGGGAAGAAAAGGATCATTTCAGAGCCAGGCAGAGCAAGGCTCAGGGGCCCTGTGACTGCCCGAGGTCCCACAGGGGGCCGAGAAGGGTTGGAACTCAGCTCTGTGTGTCTCCAGCCAGGCTGGTCAGGGATGACTGAATGACCAAGGGAGGGAATAGGTGGGCGTGGACTGTGGGGCCAGATGGCCTGGGTTCAGGTCTTGGTTCTGCCACCCACTTGCTGGGGGACTTTTGCAAAGTCACTTCCCCTCTGAGCCTCAGTTTGCCTGTCTGTAAAGTGGGGCTGAACATACCTCCTTTCCTGGGATCAAGCGAGGGTGTGTGTCCGTACTGAGCGTGCAGATGACAGCTGAGATGCTTGTCTCTCTGAGACCAGCAGGTGTAGCCGAGGAGCTGGGAGCACAGGGCTGGGCGGGGAGCAGGTGCTCAGGGGAGGGTGGGTCCCTAACCAGCCATGTGTGGTCAGCCCTGTGCCCCAGCCATTGCCCCACGTGTACCCACCAGGACAGGACGGAGGCCGATCATATTGCTTTCTGGTGGCTGCTGTAACTGATGACCACAAACTAGGTGGCTCTAAGCAACAGAAATGTTTTTCTCTCACAGTTTAGGAGGTCAGAAGTCCAAAATCGCCATGTCAGCAGGGTTGGTTCCTTCTTGGGGGCTCTGAGGGAGATGCTGTTGCAGGCCTGTCCCCAGGTGCTGGCAGCAGCTGCCAGTCCTGGGTGTCCCCTGGCTCACAGCTGCGTCAGTGAATCTCCTGGTCCCCACCGTCTCAGAGCCACCTTCCCTGGTGTCTGTCTCCACGGAGCCTTCTCCTATAAGGACAGGAGTCATATTGGATCAAAGGCCACTCTACGTCAGTGTGACCTCATCTTGATGAGTACATCTGCAAGGACTCTATCTCCAAATAAGGTCACATTCTGAGGTTTCAGGGGTTAGGACTTCAATGTATCTTTTTAGGTCACACAATTAACCACACAACACCAACCTCGGGCCCTTGCCCTCTGCCCTGTCCCCGCCCCAGGACGCAACACCAAGCCCCTTCCTCAGCAGGAGTGGGGTCCTCCATCCCCCCAGGGTGCAGAATGGGTACAGGGCCAGTGTTGGTGGCCGACCCAAACCCTCTCAGCATATATCGTTCCCTGGCACCCGCACTGGGGAGTCGCCGGTTAGAAGCCGCTGTGACTCCAGGGCCTTCCCTTGGTCACGTGCAGGGCAGCCAGGAGTTTGGGGAAGTTGGGGCCGCCCCACCCAAGCAGGCCTGATCCACACACTGGCCAGAGGGGAGAAGCAGTCCCTGTCCCTCCCAATCCTCCCCACTGCCTCCGAGGGCCAACCACGGGACTGCACCCCAGTTGCCCATGGGGGCCTCAGCACACCCACTCTTCCTACCTTGCTGGATCACCCCTCAAATAAACTACTGGCATTTCGGGTCCAGGATCTTCTGGGTGGGTCTCCACCCGTCCCCCGACTGGCTCCCACTCACCCCCACCTCCAGCCACATCATCATTGTCTTGGTCAGCTCGGGTTGCCATAGAAAACGACCAAATAACTGTCGACTGGGCAACTTAAACAACAAACACGTGTTTCTCCCAGTTCTGGAGGCCGGGAAGTCCAAGATCAAGGCTCTTTGGTTTGCAGACGGAGCCTTCTGACTGTCGGCACACACAGCAGAGAGGAAGAGAGGAAGCCCTCTGGCTCCCTTCCTCAAAGGGCACTAACCCCGGGTGTGAGGGCTCCACCCTCATGACCTCGTCACCTCCCAGAGGCCCCACCTCCTAACACCATCACCTTGAGGTTAGGACTTCAGTATGTGAGCTTTGGAGGGACACACACATTCTGTCTATAACAGCCCCCCACCTAAGTCAGCAGATGAGGACAGACTCTTCACCCAGAGAGCCCAGCAGAAAGGACTACCTCTGTCTAGGTCACCCACGCCACGGCGAACACGGCCTGGACTCAGACCTGAGACTGCCTGGCTCAGAGCTCCTGTCTGGGTGTGGTGTGGTGTGGCGGCCACAGCCTTCCTTTCAAGGGGGGGTGGCCGTGGTCTGGGGGCTCCAGGAGAGGGGTCTCGTTATATGGCAGAAACGGAGGCCTAGATGGGGGAGTGACTTGTCCAAGGGCACGTGGCTGAGTAGTGATGGACAAGGGACTTGAACTCAGATTCCCTGACCGGACCTACCAACACCCCTTGTCACCCGCCATCATCGCCTATGTTTTTGTCACTCCTACAAGCCCGTGCAGCTGTATGAGTTTTCCAGGGCCACCAGAATAAAGGCTGGGTGGCTTAAGCAACAGAAACTTATTGTCTCACAGCTCTGGGAGGCTCCAAGCCCAGGATCAAGGTGTCAGCAGGCCTGGTTCCTCCTGAGGCCTCTCTCCTTGGCTTGTGGGACCAACCATCTCCCTGTGTCCTCATGTGGTCTTTCTTCTGTGTGTGTCTGTGTCCTAATCCCCTCTTCTTGTGACGACATCAGGCATATTGGAGTAGGGCCCACCCAAATAACCTCATTTTTCCTTAATTACCTCTTTAAAGACCCTATTTCCAAATACGGTTTCATTCCGAGGTATTGGGGGTTAGGACTTCAGCACATGGACTTGCAGGGGACACAGTTCAGCCCATAGCAGAGGCACTTTGCTCCATTAAAACTCTCTGCCCCATGCCCAGGCCAGCAGACATTCTCAGAGAATGTCTATTCAGTGAATGAAGTGGCATCATCTTGGTAGGGTTTTCAAGGATGAATAGAAGTTTGCTAGGCAGGGAAGGCACAGAAGGGTATTCCAGGCTCACAGAAAGGCCTGGGCCCCAGTGGGGCCTGCCTAGCAGGGGAGGGAGCTGCATGGAGGCCAGGCAGGGTGGCTGGCCACCTTTGGGGGTCAGTGCAGTCAGCAGTAGCCCTGGGTTGCCCATCGCAGCCGGGCCAACCTACTCCTGGTGACCTGGGCCCCGTTCAGCCTCCACAGGGAGCAGGGCCCCAGCACCTCTGCCCCTAGGACCCCAGCTGCGATGAGTTAGGTATCTCCCCTTCACGCCTAGGTGGGTTGAGTGGTATTTATTCGGACTTTCATTTTATTGGTGTTTTTGTCGAAAGCACAGGAATTATTCATAGCTAGTTTCGGTTCTCTTCTGGCAATGACCACATCTTCTTATGCAACGTACAAATCATGTGTCAGCTCAATTCACTGTCTGTCAGCAGCTGCCACCCAGCATAAACCCACCAAGGCTCCGTCTGCTCTGGAACCCAGGTGGGGCTGGAGGTGGGGAGGCCTGAAGGGATCATGGTCCCGGAAGTTGCTAGGGACCATGGGAACAAGGGAAGCAACCTGGTAACAAATCCCACCCTGTCCCTTTCGCCTCTGTGAGCCTGCTCGGGTGACGTAGCCACTCTGTGCTCAGTCTTCCCATCTGTAAAATGGGCATTGGTGGGAGTGGTTGGCATGGGGAATCATCCACATTGTCACCTACTGCCTGGGTGAGCCTGGACATGTGAGTGCCCTCTGTAGGCTTCAAAGTAAGGGGACCAGCGGACACTGAGGGAGATGAGAAACTGAAAACAGAAGAGCCAGCCTGCGCGCAGAGAGTCATGTCCTTTGCATAGCTGGCCTCCTGGGGTGTGATGGCATGAGAACATAGCCCTAAAATTCATTGACACCCCTCCTGTCAAAAGTAGCGTCTCCATTTCTTCCCCTTGCTGCTGCCGGCCTCCATGACTGCTCAAACAAATGCAACAGAAGTGACGATGGGTCAGGTCTGGGCCAGGCCTTCAAAAAACGGCAACTTCTGCTTTTTGTGCCTTGGGACTTGCAGTCGTGGAACCTGGCCACCATGCTGCAAGGAAGCCCACACAGTTTGAGGAAGCCAGTAGGCCTGGATGGGCCCAACCAACAGCCTGCACCCCTGTGCCAGCTGTGTTAGCCCTCTTGGAAGTGGATCCCCCAGCCCCTGTAACCACACCCTAGCTGCCACCATGGGGAGCAGAGGTGAGCTGTCCCTGCTGAGATTTGCCCAAATCCAAATTCACAAGCAAAATAAATGTTGTTGTTTTAAGCCACTAGTATTGGGGTGCTTTGTTATACAGCAACAGATAACTAAAATGTGAGGTTTGACTGAAAAGGATATCTGAGGGTATGCTTTATAAAACAACAGGCAGCCTGAACCCCAGTCTCACACATTCCCCTGAGCTGCCCATGTGGGGACCACAGCAACGGACACTGATCAATGTTTAATAAGTTCTCAGGGTGAATGGGACTTGGGTGGGGGACCTGATTTGTAGCATCTGTCAATATCCATGGTGTACATCCAGCTTCAAGCTACCAATCTGATGACACCGAATGCAGAGTTGAGGTGTATAGTAGCTCCTTTATCTGGCATTTTCACCATAGATGGCTGCAGCACCCAGCAAAGCCGGCTATAACTGCATGAGTGACCCCAGGTGAAAACCGCCCAGCTGAGCCCATCCTGATTTCCTAACCAGCAAAATTGTGAGCAAAATAAGAGGATGGTTCTAAACTGCTATATCTTGCAGCAATTTATTGCATAGCACTAGTAACTAGAGCAGCCACTGAGACCAGTGGGGGATGATGCTTAAAACAGGTGGAGGGGCTGGGCGCGGTGGCTCATGCCTGTAGTCCTAGCATTCTGGGAGGCCGAGGCAGGAGGATCGCTCGAGGTCAGGAGTTCGAGACCAGCCTGAACAAGAGTGAGACCCCATCTCTACTAAAAATAGAAAGAAATGGTCTGGACAGCTAAAAATATATAGAAAAAATTAGCCGGGCATGGTGGCACATGCCAGTAGTCCCAGTTACTCGGGAGGCTGAGGCAGGAGCATCACTTGAGCCCAGGAGTTTGAGGTTGCTATGAGCTAGGCTGACGCCACGGCACTCTAGCCCGGGCAACAGAGAGAGATTGTGTCTCAAACAAAACCAGGTAGAGGGCCACCGGGCTGGGCCATCGGGCTGGGCCAGAGCACCTTTCACCTACCCGCAGCTGGGAGAATCCATGCCAGTCTGATGCACTCCAGCCCTGCCAGCATCCTGGAAAGAAAGCCAGTGACAAGGCTGACAGCCCTCTGGAAGGGTCTCTCATGGGCCCCTGCAGGCTTTGGAGCCTGGGGGACATGTGGAAAAGTCGCCCACCTCTGGGCTCTCTCAGCGCTACATGGACTCCTGTCGCACCAATTCCTACCAGTCCCCACTCCATCTCAGACACAGGGTGGAGGGGCCAAGACAGGGCTGGCCAGGGCCCTGGTTTAAAATAGCAGCCACCAGGCCTTTGTTTTGCCTGCAATGCAGCCCTGCCTGCCTGGCTCCTCTCTGGCTGCTTTGATGTTGGTATTTAACCCCCTACTGGGAACGTGAGCCTTCCAGAGCACATCAGAGACCCACACACATGCACACTCACACGCACGCATGCACACACACTCTTGCCCACCTACTTCCTGAGAAGCCAGGGGAGGTTGCCCCAGGCTGCAACACTGTCCTCACCTCTGCCCAGGACCCCCCTGAATCTGTGTCAGTGTCCTGGGGCTGCCCCACCAAAGCACTACACACCGTGGGTAGCTTAAAACAACAGAAATTTACTCTCTCACACCTCTGGAGGCCAGAAACCCGAGATCAAGGTGCTGGCAGGGCTGAGTCCCTCTGAGGCTCTGGGTGGACCTTCCTTGCCTCTTCCCAGCATCTGGTAGTGGCTGGCCAGCCTTGGCGTTCCCTGGCTTGCAGCTGCATCACCTCTTCTGCCTCCATGGTCACATGGCCACCTCCCGTACGCGTCCGTCTTTTCCTCTTATTCTAAGACCCCCAGTCATATTGGATTAGGGCCCACCCTAATGCACTCCTGTTAACTTGATCACATCTGCAAAGACCCTTTTTCCAAATAAGGTCACATTCACAGGGACTGGGAGTCAGGATTCCAGCATATCTTTTGGGGGGACACAGTTCAACCCACAACAGCACCCTTTGGGTCAGGGTTCATGGATGCCTCTTCTGGTCTCTCACGCCCCTCCCATACATATGGCCCAGCCTGACCCCTGGGCTGCACAGCCATATTCATCTCTGAATCCTGCTGTGCCAGGTGGTACCTGGAAGTGCACCTTGGGGTGGGAGGGTAGACGTCTCGGGCACACAGCTGGGTACAGCTGCCACATGCAGGAAGGACCGAGGACGCTCCTTCACGAGATGACCCCCAGCCTTCACCTACGACAGCCAGCACCTGGGGTCCAAGCCAACCAAAGGTTAAAATATTAAAATTCTCCCACACCAGGCTGGGCAGAGTGGCTTATGCCTATAATCCCAGCACTTTGGAACACTGAGGCAAGAGGATTGCTTGAGGCCAGGAGTTCAAGACCAGCCTGAGCAACACAGTGAAACTCCATCTCTACAAAAAATTTAAAATTTAGCCATGTATGGTGGTGTGCACCTGTAGTCCCAGCTACTGGAGAGGCTGAGGTGGGAACATTGCTTGAGCCCAGGAGTTTGAGGCTGAAGGGAGCTGTTATGATACCACTGCATCCAGCCTGGACAACAGAGCAAGACCCTTTCTCAATCAATCAATCAGTCAATCAGTTTAAAAAAATTCTGCCAGACCCCCCACCCTCTCTGGCTCCATAATCATCCCTTGGGATGGTTTCAGCTACAAGTAACAGACAACTAATGATGACTTAAGCAAATAAGGCATTAAAGGTCTCACATAAAAAGAAGCCTAGATTGAGGGAACTGAGGGATGTTCACTCAGCAGCTTATCCACTTCAGACTTTAATGCCGTCCATTTGTTTGGCTACTGCCTCGTGGTCACAAAGTGGCTGCTGAAGCTGCAGACATTCTATCCCATAACCCCTGTCCTCACCATCTCAGTGTACATGGGCCCAGTTGAACACCCAGCTGCCAGCATGAGTACTTCTGCACCCGAGGACTTTTTCAACACACAGAGCCTGTCACTCTCAAGGAGGGTGGGAATTAACACCCCCCAGGAGCAGCCCACAACAGTAACCAGTGGGAGCTGCTGGATCATGTCCCCCACACGCCCGCTATGGGTGGCAGAACTCCTGTGTACTGTTTGGTGCCTCTCGGGTGCCCAGTGGGTTTCCCACAGTGTCACCTGCCCAGTAGCACCTTTGATTGGTGCTTCTCGTTCCTACTTTGTCCCCTACAGGTTTTCCCCAGCTCAGCTCCCAAATAAACTACTCACCCTCAAATCCTGCTCGCAGGGTCTGCTTCTGGGAACCTTATTGAAGACAACAGTGGCCAAAGACAGAACAGAGGAGGCAAAACTCCTGCTCTTTCTCCCTCCTTCCATCAGGGAGGAGACCCCTCTGGCCGATGTCCCATGGGCCGGAAGGGGCTTTGCAGCTGCACCTGACACTGGCCCCAGTGGGCCAATTCCACGACTGTCTCCGTCCAGTCAGGGTCAGCCCAGCCCCTGCCCTGAGGACATTGTTGTGGCCACCTCTGCACATAGGTCCACACTGTCCCTGCGAAGGAGAGCTGGGGCTACAGAAGGGGCACTGGACGCTGAGCCAGGTGGCCTGAGCTCCTCGTGAGGGCTCAGTCAGGCTCCTGGGACTTGGTTTCCTCATCTGTAAAATGGGGCTGAAGATGTCGTCTTGGAGGTGATGTCCTGTGTGGGCTCGCGGGTAACGGTGCTGAAAAGAGGTGACTTGGGGTTGTGGGAGACGGTGGCCTTGCAGCAGATTCTGAGGCACCTATCCGCCCCTCCTCCCTGCTCTCCCTGCCCCCCAGGTGGCCCCGTGTCAGCTGAGGCCACAACAACTGACCCCAACTCCTGATGACTCTGCTGGCTGGCTGTGTCCCCCTCCCTCCCTCTCTGAGAGCTTATTTGGAACTGGAGGGCAGTAAGGATTTAGGAGGGAGGCATGAGCCAGGAAGGAAACAGGCACACATTGAGCACCTCCTGCATACAGGCCCCACACTGAGCACCACCTGCATGCAGGCCTTGGCAAGGCGTGTCCCCCATGAGGCTCATCAAATCCCCCCTGACCCCCAGGCCCCACGGCCAGCCATCCCGGGATGAGGACAGAGGCTTTCGGGAGGAAGCTCCTGCTCAGCCAGGCCTAGCTGGCCCAAGTGGCTGCAGTGCCCCCAAACTCCACACCCCCACCTGGAGGAGCAGAGGACAGAGCCTGAACGTGCTCATTAAACATCTGGAATCCTGTAGCTTCCAAAAAGCCTCCCAGACCTGGACCCAAGCTGCTCCTAAAGGGGAATTCAAAAGCCTTCTGGGCCTGGAGACCCTTGCGTGGCTGCGGGCGGGGGGTGGGGCTGGAGGGCTGAAAGGCCTGACGGCAGGAATGGGGTGGGGGACAGGAGCCAGAGCTGCCCTGGTGGCCCCCGCATCTCCCCCTGCTCCTCTTCCCTCTAAAAATGCCCCCTCCAGCTGCTGCCTCATGCCTGAAATTCCAGCACTGGCTCCACCCCGGTTCTTAAAGCTCTGGCCATGTGACGAGCCACGTGGTGCCAAGGCCACGGGCTGGCCATGGTCTCAATTCGCTACTCTGCCTGGGCCAGCCACCCACATCCCTGGGCCTCAGTGTCCCCATCTAGAGAGTGGGGACCTCCCGGGAGTGAAGGAAATCCTGTGGTCAGTCGTGTCCTTGGCAAACACGCATCACGCCCCTCTTCCAAGCCAGGAGGGCAGGGGGCGTGGCCAGCACCCCAAGGGCACAGTGGTGAACAGCACACGTGTCCCCCTCCTCGGGCTATGGCCTGCTGGAAGAGCCGCAGGACACAGGCAGGAGGGCAAGTGTGTCTACAGAGGCCTGACCCCGTAAGGGGCCGCCAGCGCCAGCCCCCCACCTCGAGGGCTTCCCACAATCTGCTGCTGCCCAGGGAGGGGACAAGTGGGCTTGGTGAAGGGACAGGGCCAGTCAAGGCCCTTGGAGGTCAGAGTGTTCAGGCCAAAGGGCCTTTCTCCAAATGAGGCCCAGCAAGGTGGGGACCTTCTGGAGGTCACATGGCGGCGAGGTGCGGCCAGGCCTTTGCCCCGTCTCCTACACCAGCAGGTCTCTGAGGCTATTTGGCACTCTGGCCTGTCCAGGAATGGGGTGTGGACACTTCAGCCCCCAGCCCTTCGTCTCTTAGGGGGACAGAACACGTCCGGGACAAGGACAAGCAACAGTCAGCAGGACGGGGTGGGCACTGCTGGTTCTACCCATCCTCAGCGCGCTGGGCCCCGAACCCCCGCCCACATTGGAGAGAGGCCCCGCCTAGCCACACCGTTGTCCGAACCAACAGAGGCCCCAGGGCGGCTTGGGAGCAGGGCTGGGGCCCAGGAGTTTCCCCAAGTGCAGGACGGACCACCCAAAGGGGGCCCACGGAGCCAGCAGCCCCCAAAGGGCAGTTGTGGGGATGTGATAGCAGCCCAGGAACCACCCCCACCACAGCCCGGGATTCGCTCTCACACCCAGAAGGCGGGCGGGCTGCAAGTGCGCTCGGCCGGGCAAGCCCCGCCCCGCACACCTGGGAGCTCCGCGGACCAGGTGGCCGCAGCCCCAGCCCCGCCCTGCACTTCACGGGTGCTTTGCACAGCAGGCGCGCCCCACGCAGTGGCAGGAATGGTGCCGGGTTCAAAGGCCAAGATCTGGTCCGGAGGGAAACCCACTCACCCCTCGAAGGCCCTAAACCCAACCCCAGAGACAGACAGGAAGCTGCTGTAGGGAGGCCGGGCTGCCCTCTATGATGGAAGAAATTTCTGGCAATAAGACCTGCTCCAAAATGGCACTTGGAAACAGCCCAATGTCCATCAGCAGAGAGCTGAGCAAAGGGTGCGATTTTCATACACTGGAATATCATTCTGCTGTAAAAAGGGATGAAGCCCTGAACTGGCGACAACTTGGGTGAATCTCTGAGCAGAAGAAGCCAGTCACCAAAGGCCACATATTGCGGGATTCTATTTATGTGAAATGTCCAGAATAGGCCAGTCCATACAACCAGAGACGGAGCAGACTGGAGGGTGCGGGCCCGGGGAGCGGCTGTGTAACAGATCTCGGGTCCTCTGGGGGGTGGAAATGTTTTGGAACTAGACAGGGGTGCCTCGAAGGCTTTCCCTATGCACTGGACTCCCCGCCCCCGCCCCGTGCCCTCTCTCTTCCCCAGGCCTTCTCGGAGGGGGTGGCGGCCACCTTTCTCCCAGGACTGCCACCAAGGCCAGCCCACCCGCCACCTGGCCCAGCTGCCCCTCCCCTGCCGCCCCCCTCCACCCCCACAGCCAAAGCTTGGGCCACGCTGGTGTCTAGGCACATCCTACACCCCTGTCCCCTGGGTCTCCTCTCACTGTTCCGTCTGCCTGGAATACCCTCCCATCGGCCACCCCACTTCGCTTGTCATTCCCCAAGGCCCAGCACCAAGGGCACCTCCACAGAGAAGCCCCCCTGGGCCAGGCAGGTAGGGGCCCCCCACCCCCCGCCTGCTGTAGCCTGGGGCTACTTTGCCATTGCTCACAGTCACACTGGTTGTGTTCCGCCATGGCGGGGATGGGGCGGCAGCTGGCCTGGGTGACCATCAGTCAGTGGCTGGGGCAGGCCTGGGGCAGGGGGGCTGAGTGCCACAGCACCTGGCCCAGGGTTTCTAACCCCAGCTCTGGCTCCAGCCTGCTGTGTGACCACAGGGGACACCTCAGCCCCTCTGAGCCCCACTCCTTTCCACAGAAACGCCACCCACCAGCCTCTCGGGGAACCGGGGAGGATTCAGGGGAACGTGCTTAGTTAGTGCAGGGTCTGGCCTGGAAAATGGCGGCCACCATTACCCTGGGCCGATTCTGAAGGCTCACTTCCTTCTTCATTTCCTTCCTTTCTTTCTTTTTTCCTTTCTTTTTTGATATAATTTCAAACTTACAGAAAACTTGTGAGCATTTTCCGTATTCTTTTAATTATACAAAACAACACACGGGCACACTCAGAGGGAAAGTAGAAACAGCCTAAAGTATTGGCCGGGCGCGGTGGCTCACGCCTGTAATCCTAGCACTCTGGGAGGCCGAGGCGGGTGGATTGCTCAAGGTCAGGAGTTCGAGACCAGCCTGAGCGAGACCCCGTCTCTACTAAAAATAGAAAGACATTATATGGACACCTAAAAATCTATATAGAAAAAAAAAATTAGCCGGGCATAGTGGCGCATGCCTGTAGTCCCAGCTACTCGGGAGGCTGAGGCAGTAGGATCGCTTAAGCCCAGGAGTTTGAGGTTGCTGTGAGCTAAGCTGACGCCACGGCACTCACTCTAGCCTGGGCAACAAAGTGAGACTCTGTCTCAACAAAAAAAAAAAAAAAAAAAAAAAAAAAAAAAAAAAGTATTATGGCATCAGGAGAACTGAAATCCATGGGATAAAAATTTTAAAACTTAACCAGCCTGAGCAAGAGCGAGACCCTGCCTCTACTAAAAGTAGAAATTATATGGACAGCTAAAAATATATATATAGAAAAATTAGCTGGGCATGGTGGCACATGCCTGTAGTCCCAGCTACTTGGGAGGCTGAGGCAGGAGGATCACTTGAGCCCAGGAGTTTGAGGTTGCTGTGAGCTAGGCTGATGCCATGACACTCTAGCCCGGGCAACAGAGTGAGACTCTGACTCAAAAAAAAAAAAAAAAATTAAAAATTTTAAAACTTTGAAATAACTGTAAGAAAAAAAACATCCTTTCTGGAGCCTTTCCTAGGGCTGAGGTTGGTGACCAGAGCGAGCTGCAGTCCTTGCAGCCTCCGGGTCCTCCCGCCACCAACTGAGACAGGAGCTCAGAGCGAGCCTGGGGGAGCCACAGGGTCCCACGGAGGGTGGCAACCTGGGGGTGCGTCCTGGAGGTGGTGTCTAGAGGTGGTCCTGAAGGACAAGGAGGTGAAGAATCAGGACATGGCAAAGAAGCTTCCAGGAGGTGGAAAGAGCAGTGTCCCTGGGGCCCGCTGTGGCTGGTGCATGGGGCTGGGGGTGGGTGGGTGCTCAGGAGTTTGGGCTGGGGGGCCTGGCCAGGCAATGGGAGCCAGGGTGGGGCTGGGAGCAGAGGAGTGCTCAGCCTACACCATTTTGGGACCTAGGATGGCTCTTTAGGGGACACTGGAGAGGGGACAGGCAGCAGGGCAGGAACAGAGGAAGCTGAGCCAGAGTGACACTTCAGGCGAAGGCTCCAGGGAACGGGGGACCCCCCGAGTGAAGGAGCCGGGCTCTCAGACTCCTGTGTGGCTGGTCCTTGGTGAAGCGCTGCCCTGCGGTGGTGGGGCCGGGGGCTTTTCAGGGACCTCTCACTGGCTTTGCCACCCCGGGCGAAGCATCTGCAGCAATCCCAGGGCAGGCCTGGAGGGTGCAGGGTGAGGGGCCGAAGTCAGACTCAGAGACAGAGAATGGGGCGGGGGCCAGGGCCCGAGGAGGGGCCAGGGAGTGAGTGTTTAATGGGCACAGAGTTACAGCTGGGGAAGATAGAAAACTTCCAGAGGATGGTGGTGATGGTTGCACAACAATGTGAATGTGGCTTAACGCCACCAACTGTATACTTCAAAAGGTAAAAAAAAAAAAAAAAAGCCGGGCACAGTGGCTCTGCACTTTGGGAGGGAGGATCACTTGAGGCCAGGAGTTCGAGACCAGCCTGGGCAACATAGTGAGACCCCCCCCATCTCTACAAATAATTAAAACGTTGGCCAGGTATGGCAGCATACCTGTCGTCCCAGCTACTCGGGAGGCTGAGGCGGGAGGATCACTAGAGCCCAGAAGTTCAAGGTTACAGTGAGCTGTGATTGTGCCACTGCACTCCAGCCTGGGTGCAATCATAGCTTTTGTTTTGCTCAAAAAAAAAAAAAAAAAAGGAGAGGTATCTAGGCGGCCTGGGTGAGTGCCATGTCCCATGGCCTCAGTGACGTCCCCCACAGCGTCCCACAGTGTCACCAACATCCCTCAGTGGGACACTTCCTAGAAACGGCCTCCAAACTGCCCTCCAACCTGCTGCGCCACAATCTTTGTCACCAGGACGCTCCAAGAGAGCAGCTTGGGGCACAGGGGTGGAGGCAGGGTGGGGGCAGGCTTCACTGCAGCAGGAATCAGTCTTTCTTGAAAGGGCACCTGGGGAGTTTTTAATTCGGTTCTTTTCCTCCTGGAACCAGGTTGTCCCTGGAGACCTAATCCCTTCTGGGGATTTAAAAGAATCAAACTTGCCAAGGAAGAGGCAAGCTCCTGGCCCGAGGCTATGCCGGCTTCCCATTTTAATTGGGACCATTTTTAGCCCTCAGCAGGAGGCTCCTGAAGGACCCTGGGTGTCTCCTTAGCGCCCACGGGAAGGACGTGTGTCCATTCCCTGCCAGGGTCTCCCTACCCCCATCTCTGAGCCCCCGATGTCCCTGCCAGCTGCCTACCCTGCAGGCTGGGCGTTGAGACTCAGGAAGGGGGAAGGAGTTGCCCAAGGCGCCCACTCAGCCCCACCAGACCTGGGTTCAGAGCCTGGGCCCTCAACATGCCACGGGGTGAGCGGCCACAGTGCGTCCCTCCTGGGGGCACCGGAGCCCAGCCCTCCCCACCTGAAGTGTCGTCCACCCCTGATTATATAAAGACCCACAGCCCAGCCCCCACTCGATGCCAGGGGGACCCACCGACCTGGTTTACCGGGGACTGTCCCAGTTTCCTCACTGAGCACCTGTTCAACCCCGGGGTACTGGGTGGGATGATGTCCCCCACAAAAATGTGTCTACCTGGACCCTCAGAACAGGGCCTCACTTGGAATAACAGACTTTGCAGGAGGAATTAGGGTACGACGCTCGAGATGGGAGCACCTGGATAGGATGAGCCCTACATCCAGTGACTTGTGTCCTTTAAGGGACAGAAAACACGCACCCACACAGGGACGTGTGAGGACAGAGGCAGAGAGTGCAGCCCCGCAGCTACGAGCCCAGGAGTGCCACGCGTGGCTGGCGGCTGCCGGCGGAGAGGCCAGGAAGGGGCGATCTCAGCGCCTCCGGACAGAACAGCCCTGCGACACCTGGATCTTGGACTTCCGGCCTCCAGAGCTGCGAGGCGTTGCACTGCTGTTGTTTGAGCCTCCTGGTCTGTGGTCATTTGTTACAGCAGCCCCAGCAAATTAACGCGGTGGGTGACACCAATCAGGGACGTGGGGTTCCAGACCCAGGCAGCGGGTGGGGAGCCTGGGTTGGGGTCCAAGAGGGGCTCAGGGGCCAGACCCCCGATTCCTCTGGGAGCCTTCCTCTCAGAGGCCCACCCACAAGTCCCTGTGGCTTCGGGCCTCTTTGTAAGTTCGGCGTTCCGGACACTACTGCTGCCCAACAGGCCACCCCAAATGGTGGCATCAAACAGCCACCGTGTTGTCAGGCTCACAGGTTCTGGGGGGCGGGAATTCAGCAGGCAGGGTTGTCTCTGCTGCCTGCGGTCTGGGCCCTGCTGGGAAGACTTCCCCAGAAAGGTGGGCTTGACTCAGTGGTCCTGTCCCCTGGTTAGGGGGTCCCGGCAAGGGATGAGGGCAGCCGGGGGTGGGAGCCGGCAATTGTTCACGCCCTGGCAGACTGTAAATGAATGATGATGGATGAACGGGTGAATGGGTGGAGGGTGATTCATGAATCAGCAGCAATCGTTAACACCCAGAGAAGCTCTTACTATGTGCCAGGCGCAGAAAGGAGGAGAAAGAAACTAGAAAATCCTGGGCATTCTTCGCGGCCTCTCCCGTGCCTCCGCCTCCCGTTTACGAATTGGTGGCCTAACAGTACTCACCTCCCGTGTCTGTAGGGAGTAAGAAATATTTCGTATGTGTATAAAAATTCATCAAGGATGGCCGGGCGCGGTGGCTCACGCCTGTAATCCTAGCACTCTGGGAGGCCGAGGTGGGCGGATCGTTTGAGCTCAGGAGTTCGAGACCAGCCTGAGCAAGATCGAGACCCCATCTCTACTAAAAATAGAAAGAAATTATATAGACAGCTAAATATATATATAGAAAAAATTAGCCGGGCATGGTGGCACATGCCTGTAGTCCCAGCTACTCGGGAGGCTGAGGCAGGAGGATTGCTTGAGCCCAGGAGTTTGAGATTGCTGTGAGCTAGGCTGACGCCACGGCACTCACTCTAGCCCGGGCAACAGAGCGAGACTCTGTCTCCAAAAAAAAAAAAAAAAAAAAAAAAAAAAAAAATTCATCAAGGAATACCCCTCAGATCCGGATTCCACTCTATACATGTTCCGGCTCAATTTCCAAAAATCAGTGGAGAGAAAAGATCACATCTGTGCTGTGTCTGACACGTAGAAGGTTCTGGAAGATGCAAACTGGCTTAATTTCTAAGGCATTTGGAAGGACAGCAGGGATTGTGTTCTCCAGGTTAAGCTGAGCAGTGTTTGTTACCTAGAAAGATTTTTTTTTTAATGATTTATTTAGTAAAGTAAACATTTTGAAAAAATGTGTAATTTTGCTCATTTATTTTTAAGCAGGTAACACATGTACATTGGTCAAAATTAAAATCCACCCCCCCCTCAGAATTAAGATTCTGTCACTGTGGTGTGACTTCAGCAAAGCCCGCAGGCCAGGGGACAGGGGCAACGCTGAGCTGTGCCTGGCTGTAGAGCTATAGATTCGGCCACCAAGGCGTCCAGGCAGGCAGGAGCCTGGAAGGAAATACACTGACCTCTCACCTCCCACCCTCTGACCTCCTGCTGGAAGCTTCCATTGGTTGAACCTAACTGGAAGCCAGAGACAAGGGCGAACAGGCGATGTGGTCTCAGTTATCAGTTTCCCAGGGCCCACAACAGGGTGGAAAAGGGAATTGTGGGGCACTGCCACTTTCTGGTTGTGACTGTGACATGGAGCAAGCCTTTAACGTAGTCACCTGAGCCTCAGTTTTCCCACCTGCAAAATGGGAATCGCAATAGTATCAGCAGAGACCCCCTCAGATACAAGTGACAGCCACACATTTCAAAACAGCTTGAGGAGGGAATGTATCGGCTCACCTGTGTGGAAGACCAAGGGGGACTTCAGGCACAGTGTGATCCAGGCTCCTCCAACAATGTCATCTGAACCCAGCTTCTCTCCATCCTCTGCTCGCCCCTGATTCGGGTTGATGCTAGCCTCCTAGGACTGGCAAGCTGGTGCAAGCTGCTCCAGCCCCCCGCCTGCCTGGGTCCAGGAAAGGGGAGAGGAAGTATCAGGCCCTGATACCAAAGACAGAAGGGGACGTGGCTGCTGTGCACACGGCTGCTGGGCACACGGCTGCACCCGACCAGCACTGACACAAACCCTTGGAAAGTTGCTTGTAGCGGATTGGGTGGTGTCCCCGCAAAACTTCCTATCCACCTGGAACCTCAGAATGTGACCTTATTTGGAAACAGGGTCTTTGCAGATATAATTGGGGAAGGATCTCAAGGTGAGATCATCCTAGGCTCAGAGTGGCCCTAAATCCAATACCTGGTGTCCTTATAGAAGGAGGAGAGGACGCAGAGACACACAGAGAAGACGGCCATGTGACAACACAGGCGGAGGTTGGGGTAACGTGGCCACAAGCCAAGGGTTGCTGGCAGCCACCAGGAGCTGGGATAGAAGCCTGGAACATTCTCCCTCGGGGCCTCTAAAAGGAACCAACCCTGCCAGCACCCTGATTTCAGACTTCTGGGCTCCAGGACTGTGAGAAAGTAAATTCCTATTGTCTGAAGCCACCACTTTGTGGCCAGTGGTTAGGCAGCCCCAGGATGCCAAAACGCTGTCTCCCAGGGTAGCCAGCTGCTCCCAGAGGGCAGGGCTGGGCACTGACCTTGAACCTCGGTTCCCTCGACCTGCAATGCTCCTGCAGCTCCCGCAGGACCCGGGGGTGGACACGGGCGGGGGCTTCCAGAGCCGCCCCCCAACCCGGGGCCGAGGCTCCTCCTGGGAAAGGCCAGCACAACTCAGGCCGGCGCTGGACACAGAATCTGTTCTCCATAAACATTTTTTTGAACTGAATTCCATTCTTCTCACCCAAGAAAAGAGTCTGGAAGAGAAAGCCCAGACCCCGGGTGGAGTAGGGGGGAGGGATGTTCCCATGGTTTGCTGAGGGCTTTTTTCTGGCACTATCTGTCCTTTCTGCCTTCCCTCTCACGAAGGGGAGGAAATGGATTCTGAAAAGGGGTTCCTGCCCCGTGGGGGCTCTGAGCTCAGAGCGGGGTGGTGCCCCAAAGCTGGGTCCTCCTAGGGACCCTCCCAGGTCCCCTGCCATGCCCCTCTTTTACCCACCCGGGGCCTGGCCGGGTGCTGGGGGATGGGTCACTGGGGCCCTATTTCCCCGGCAGTTCCAACAAACAAACCACCTTTCCAGAGCACCCGCCCCGCATGCCCACCCGGCGAGGGGCTCCCGGCCCAGTGCCGCCTCTCTGCACATCCCAGGGGCTGGTGACCACGGGTAGCCCCTCCCCATCTCGCTGAGAAGGGGCAGCTCAGGGAGGGTGGGCGGCCCAGAGCTCAGCAGCTGCTGCTGGCCTGGAATCGCTGTGGACCTGCCCGGCCACCCCCCCAGGGAGGCCCGCCCGGGGCCCCCAGTCCCACGCAGCTACCTGGCCACTGGCCGGCTGCATCTGCTCTCTGAGGCCACCCACTCTCGTCCCTTTCTGGCAGGTCACTGCACCTCTCTCCTCTTAGCAGGCCACCCTGTGAGAATGGCTCACTCATTCCGAGACCCTGAGCCCCTCTCCAAATCTGCCCTCTGCTGAGGGAGCTGCCTTTCCCAGAGGCGCCACACGCACCCCCACCTGGCCCCTGGAGGCGGCCCAGAGCCAGGGCTCTGGGTCGAGTTGTGGCCACCAATGTGATAGGGTGACGTTCAAGCCCCCAGGACCTGCAAATGTGACCATATTTGGAGACAGGGTGTTCACAGGTGACCAGATAAGGGCATTGGGGTGCCCCTAATCCAATATGCCCAGTGTCCTTATGAGAAGAGGGAGATGGCCAGGGGACAATGAGGCAGACATTGGAGTGACACAGTCACAACAAGTCAAGCCACGCTGAGGACAGTGGCCTCCGCCAGAGCAGACAGAGGCAGGAAGGGTCCTCCTGCAGGCTCCGGGGAGCACGGCCCTGCCCGTAGCCTGACTTCGAACTCCAGCACCCTGAGAGATGATGCTTCCGTTATTTTAAGCCACTCAGTTTGTGGCACTTTGTCACAGCAGCCCCAGGACACTCACACAATGGTCTACCGTGGTCTACTGTGAGGCTCCAAAGGGCTGTCCCCGCCCCCCGGCCCCCAGCCTCAAGGTGTGGACGACCCAGGCTGAAGATGACACCAGCTGAGGTCACATTTTTGCTGACCTCCTCCCCAGCCCTGTCCTGCTCCCCTCACTGCCACGCAGGTGTCCCCGAGAGACCCCACCCCCGTCCCCGTGAGTCACCAGAGTCCCTGTCTCGGGCTCTGACCTGAGACGGCAGGGGTCAGGCCGTGTTGGATGGGCGGGTGGGTGGCTGAGTCAGTACTTTCTGCCCCCAACCTGGTCCGCAAGCCACCTCCCCCACTGGACGGACAGAGGGCCAGGGCTCCACCTCCCCCGCTGGACGGACAGAGGGCCAGGGCTCCGGGAAATCTGCCCTAGAACCTCCCCCCTGGCAGGAGACAGACCCACCCCTGGGCAGGTGCCAGGAGCCACCCAGATACCAGCTCCCTCGGCCGCCCCTCCAGTTTGCTTTCTGTAGAAAGTAAGTTAATGGAGGCAGCGGAGACTTCATTTAGGAAAAGAGCCGGCCTCAGCACTTCCCTGGCGTTGGCAGCGCTGGGGAGGGGGAGGGGAATGGGGGGAGAAGAGGGAGGAAGGGAGGGGGCGTGGATCCACCTAGTTCCAGGGTGGAACTGCTCCCTGGCAGCTCCCGCACCAGCCACAGGCCTTGGTCCTGCTGCCCAGCAGGGGGGTGGGCAGCGTCCAGGAGCTCCTGGGGGCTGCAGGCGCCCCAGGCTGAGCCCCCGGGGCCAGGGACCCCCTAGGCTCAGAGTGGGCACACGACAGGAGCAGCAGGGCCAGGACCAGCCTGGCCCCTCAGCCGCCTCCCTTGGCCTCAGTGGTACGGTCTGTGCAGTGGGATTAGTGTTCTAGACCCAGGGCCGTGACCTCAGGGGCTGAGTGCGGAGGGTCGTGGCACCTGCGAGTGCAATGCAGACTTGCGCCTCTGTGCGCTGTGCCCGTGCAGCCTCGCGTCCTGGGCCAGAGTGGCTTCTGACGCAGAGACGCTTCCAAGCCCCAAGGCACAGACGAGAGTCCACCCTCTTATTGGGCCCCAGCTCCAGGCAAGCCCTGGGCACAGTTTCACAGATGGGGAAACTGAGGCTCAGTGCAGTGTCTTGCCCAGGTCCCCACAGTGGTGGAGCCAGGTTCCCACTCCTCCCGGGCTCCCCCCCAATCCAGTGCCTCACCCCTGTCCCACCCAGGGGTCCTCGCTGCCTGGGCTGTGTCCCTGTGGCAGGGCTGCTGTCTCTGGCTCCTGGCAGAGGCGGCTGTGAGGGTCCCCTGGGCTTGGCACTGCCAGAGGCGGCCCTGGGAGAGCAGCCACGGGAGCCCAGCTCCCACCCGCACCTGCTCCTCCCCGATTCTGCAGGCTCTGGTGACACCTGCTGGCCACGCATCCCATCACCATAGCAACCCAGGCTGGGCCTCCCAGCCCCCCAGAGAGGCTGGATGGTGGAGTGTGGAGGCACAGGGTGGGGGTACCTCTGTCCCCTTCTTTCCTCATGTGACGCTCTAACCCCAACCCAAACGTGCAGCCCCTCTTGGGCCCCCTCCCATCTGACGGCTCCCAGGGCTGGGGGTCCTCACCCAGCCCCCAGTCAGCGGCCCCGACTGAGGCATCCTCCTCCCCCCAGGCCTCCAGGGCCCCCGGCCCAGGCACAGTGACCCCACCCCCACCAGGCTGGGCTTCAGACCACATGGGGGGCACCTCCCGCCCACCCAGCTGCCCCGGGTATCCCTCCCCAGTATCTCGGGCGGGTGTCCACTTCACTTGTGTCCCCCACTGTCCCCTGACCAGCGCCCATTCCCCTCACTGGGATGGCTGTCACCCGTCACCCGGGTGCTGTCACAGCTCAGCCCTGGCCCCCAGCTGCCCTGCAACCCCACCGACACAGCGGGCTTTCCCAAATGCACACGCACCCCTGTCTCTGCCCAGCTCAGCACCCCGCGCGTGCCCCAGGGGAGAGGCCCGGGCCCCCCCAGGCCTGGCCACACCGCACTGCCAGCTCACAAGTGGCCTTGCTATTCCCACCCGGGGGCTCTGCTGGTCCTCTCCCCAGAACGCTTTTCCCAGCTTCCCCCCATCTTGTTAGCATGACTCAGCAGAGCCTTCCAGAACATTCTGTGACCTCCCCAGGCTCCACCCTACCTTCCCACACTTCCATTGCCTGGGGACTATCCCCGGCCCCCCGGGGGGTCTTCATAGTGTCCTGCTGTGTCCAGGACTGAGCCCAGGGCGACCTGGGAGGTGCTTGCTGACCTGGTCCCCTCTGGGCCCTTCCCCTCCTCCAGGCCCCAGGCCCCCCCCCCACAAGCTGGGCCCTTCCTGCCCCCTCCCTGCCCTGCTCCCCGGTCTCCAGGGAGAGGCAAAGCCTGGTGTGTGAGGGACACTCCAGCCAGCCCGGGACACAGCCGCGCCAGCCCTGTCCCGGGCTCTTGCTTTGGGTCTCTGTGCACAGAAAGAGGGAGCAAAGGGACTTTCATGAGACCCCCGAGATGGCTCCTCAGAGTGTCGGGGGCTGGGTGTAGACGTGGGGTCACCTCTTCTGCTGGTCCCTTGAGAGGGGACGTGTGGAGGGACCGTGCACAGGGCCCCAGTTCTGCCCCAGTTCTGCCCCACGCAGCCTGTGGTCTGGGCTGGCCCCTGCCTCTCAGGGGCCTCAGTGTCCCCTTCTGCACCGCACAGGGCGGGCCACACCGTGGTGGCCAAGGGGCAACCAGCCCTTCCTCTAACACCCGCACGCCCTGGGGACAGCCGGGGGTCCTGGGTCCCCTCCTGGCGGCCTGATGGCAACTCCTGCATCGGGCCTGGAATGTTCCGGAAGTCCCAAACCTCAGCTGGCCCACAGGGTAAAGAAAGGCCGGACCTGCCCCGGCCTTGTCACCACACAGGGGCCGAGCCAAGCGCCCCCCGCCTCCTCCCCGCCCAGAAGGAAGGCAGGGAAGGAAGCCCGGCCACGCCTGGCCACGGCCGAGGAAACAGCCACACGTCGGGCTGGGCAGGGACAGGCTCCGAGGGCTGGTCCGCAGCGCCGCCCCCACCTCCCCCAAGGTCTCCCCGACTCTGCCCACCCGGTTAATCCCCTGCCAATCTGCCACTTCCGCCTCTCTCTGTCTCTGTCTCTTGTCTCACGTGGGCCTTGTGCCCGTCGGCGCCCTGAGCACCCCCGCCCCGCCCTGCCCACCAGAGCCCGTGCGGGGACCCCCTCCAGGACGGCCCCCGCCGCCGCCGGGAGTGGCCCTGGACCCGCCAAGCGGGCAGTTCCTGCCCACACGGCAGGAGCACAAGAATCCACACTCGGCTTTTGACACAACTCGGGAGAAAAGCTCCAGGCTTTGAGCGTCAGAAACAAAATCTCGGGGGTCTCGGGCATGAGAGACACGTGGGCAATGAGTCAAGAGTGGCTTTCGGCTTCAGACGAGATGAAAGTCCTCCCGGCGACAGACAACGATTAAACAGCACGTGTCTACCCAGACAGTGGAGTATTATCCAGCCTTAAAAAGGAAGGAAACTCTGACACCTGCCCCAAGGGTGAACCTTGAGGACGTCATGCTCAGTGACATAAGCCAGACACGAAAGGACAGATGCTGTGCGATGCCACCTCTAGCGGTCCCTGGAGTAGTCAAGCCACAGGGACAGAAAGCGGGATGGGGGGTGCCAGGGGCTGGGTGGGGAAAGTGAGTGTTGAATGGGGACAGAGTTTCAGTTTGAGATTAGAAAGTTCTGGAGAGGTCGGGCGCGGTGGCTCACGCCTGTAATCCTAGCACTCTGGGAGGCCGAGGTGGGCGGATCGTTTGAGCTCAGGAGTTCGAGACCAGCCTGAGCAAGAGCGAGACCCCGTCTCTACTAAAAATAGAAAGAAATTATATGGACAACTAAAATATATATATACAAAAAATTAGCCGGGCATAGTGGCGCATGCCTGTAGTCCCAGCTACTCGGGAGGCTGAGGCAGTAGGATCGCTTGAGCCGAGGAGTCTGAGGTTGCTGTGAGCTAGGCTGACGCCACGGCACTCACTCTAGCCCGGGCAACAGAGTGAGACTCTGTCTCAAAAAAAAAAAAAAAAAAAAAAAGTTCTGGAGACAGATGGCGGTGGTGGCCACATGACAATGCCAACGTGCTTAATGCCCCTGAACTGTGCACTTAAAAAGGGTTAGGATGGAACATTTCATGTTATGTACATTTTACCAGAATTTTTTAAAGAAGATTAAAATCCTCAACTCTGAGACTGGGAGAGAGGCAGGAAGAAGAGACACAGGTTAGACCCTGTGGGGGGGGGGGGGCCCGGAAAAGGGCCCGGAGACCCCCAGATGGTTCAGGAGCCCAAGCAGCGGCACTCGTGCCTCGTTCTGTGAGCCAAGCCTCCCAGAGCCCCCCGACCAGCGGGGGCATCCTGGGGACAGCGGGGTGTGTCCAGGTAGAGTTTCAGCGGCAGGGAAATCGGCTCAGAATGTGGCCTTGAGCGTGTGGCTTGGGGAATTCGAACCCACTCCACTTGCTGCATGGTGACAGGTGACAGAGCTGAGGAAGATCCGGAGTGAGGAGCAGAGAGGGCTCCAGACAGGCGGGGGCTTCGGGGTGTGGGTGGGCGTCCTCCCCTAACGCGCCTGACCGTAGAGCCCAGCAGTAACAGTCTGCAGAGACCCCAAGACAAGTAAGTGATTATAAATTATGCACGTGGGTAAGACATTATAATGTTTCTGTACAAAAGATAAACGGAAAAAGAAACAGTGGGTGCAAACCGGCTTTCCCAGAAGGCTTCTGGGTGCCGTTACGGATGGGGCCCCCTCCCTGCCAGGGTCAGTTGGGACAAGTGGCACCGGGATGGGGTCACTCCCCGCCTGCCCGCCCCCCCCTGCTGCCACTGGCTCCTTGGGTTTTGTTGGTGATGGATGTTAGTTTGTGTGTGGGATTTTTTGTTTTGTTTTTTTTGCAGGAATCTTCTTAAGCCACTCACCCGTCTCTAAGGATTAGTTTTCTTAATCTACAGATCCACTTAGTTGGTGACACACCAACCTCCTAGTGTCCCAAACACAAAGTCACAGGGTGAGCGGAGCACCTCACCTGGCCTCTGTCGCCGGAGGGTCCGCTCCTGCCAGGGGACCCGGACAGCCACCACCTTTGGGGCACCTGCCGCACACCGCCCACCATTCCCGGCCCCTCCTGACCTAGCTCGTGTCTCCTCCCAGCAGCCCCCTGTGGGGGAGCTGTTATCCCACTTTACAGAGGGGACACTGAGGCCCCAGGACCACGCAGCCAGGCCCTTGGGTAAATGCTCATGTCCCAAGCCCCCCAGCACAGCCCAGGCCCATCTGTTCCGTCGATGTTAGCAAAGTTTTGGTTTTGTCTTATTTTGCAGAAAAGAATAACTTTAACTGGACATTTTCCTATTTTCCTTTCTCATCTCAGTAAATGACCTTGTGCATCTGCTTCAGGGACCACTGGTCAGTGTCAGTGTGACGTCTGTCTTCCCAGCCAGACTGTGGTTTCCGAGGAGGAGGGAGGGGAGGAATGAGTCTCTAAATGAGTGACTAGAAGGGACCTCACTTAACAGATGGGGCAACTGAGGCTCAGAGAGGTTCAGAAAGTTGCCCAAGGCCACACAGAGAGGGAGGGAGAGAGCTGGGGCTGAGGGGAGGCCCAGGGGCAGAGTCACCCCTGGAGCAGGGGAAGCCTCCTCACTGCCTGTCAGCCCAGACGGCCACCAGCTGCCAACACGAGAGGTCACTGTTGGTCGGTCAAGCCAGTGTTGCTCGGGGTTTTCTCTCTCTCACTGCGAACCGATTCCTATAAGGGTCGTTTGCTTGTTACTGGCCCCTGATCCCTGCAGTGGAAGAGACCGAGGCTTGGAGGGCGGTGCTGTGAGAGTGGCCAGAGTCACACAGGTGGTCTGAAGGCTGTGAAGTTAACCTCATCGGCAAGCTCGCCAGCTGGCCTGGCCTGCTCCGGGAGCACCCTCAGGGAGCACCCTCAGGGAGCACCCTTGGGAGCACTCTTGGGGAGGATTCTCAGGTACTGCTGGGGGAATACTTTCAGGGAGCATCTCTGGAGCACTCTCGGAGGAGCATCTTGGGAGCAAATCTGGGGATCACTCTCAGGGAGCATTCTTGGGGAGCACTCTCAGGGAGCACAGTCGCACTCTCAGTCCCCTAACTGGCCACTGGCTTTTCTGACAGCAGAAGAAATTCCATGAGCCCACCTCATCCTTCCCTTCCTGGCTCCCCTAAGGACTGCGCTGTCACCTCAATGGAACGGGCTCCAATTCCAGGCTTTCGTTCCCAGTCAGCGCCGAGTCCATCCTGAGAACATCCTCCGAGGTTACTGACAACCCACACCCCCTGCAGGGTGGGCCCAAAACCCAGGCTGTAAATTCAGGGAAGTGGGAAGCAGAACATTCTGGATGTCCCTAGATGACTGCATGGCTCCCCCTGCCCTGCCTTCTGTGGCACCAGGAGAGAGGTTGTTCCTTCAGCGGGGTCATGCGCCCCTCCAGGCGGCCCCAGCCAAAGCCAGGGCAGGCCTGGCTGTCTCTTCCCACGTGGGGCTCTTCGCACAGACCATGCTGGCCCTGGAGCTCTCCGGGGGTCTGTGAGCCACCTTGTCATCAGGTGACACCGCAGCACGGCAGCCCCTCTGCGTCCCTTCCACACGGCTACTCCCTCGAGCCCCCCAGAACCCTTTTGCCCTCCACAGTCCACCCCGGCGTCTGCTTCCTGGAGGACCCAACTTCTGCGCTGGCCTGATCCCCCCACGGACACTGGCAGTGCACCCTCCCACTTCGTCACCATGGGACCCCTGAGCAGCCAGGCCATGCCTCTGCCCTCTCCGAGGCCCAGCTCTGCCCCAAACCCCCGCCTGCTCCTGTCACCAGCCCCAGGACCAGGTGCCTGCTCTCTCTGGGCAGGGGTCCCCTGCATGATCCTGTCCTCATGGGGCGCTCAGGAGGCAGAGCTGCCCCGTCCATGCCCAAGGTGGTAAGTTGGGGATGGCCGGGATTCAGGAGAGGAGAAGAAAGTGCAGGAGACAAACTCAGGGCAGGTCTCCACTGCATCGAAACACTCCGGCCTCACACGGCCAATTGCACACCCCAGGAAGGGTGGGACGAGGCGCCCAGGAGGCCCCGGGAGCAGGGGGCCGGGCTGGAGGTCTCCTCTGCATCCTGGAGAATGAATGAGCAGGAGGAGCAGGTGGAGCGAAGGGGCCTCCAGGCAGCTGGAACAGCCCATGCAAAGGCTCTTAGCTGGGCCAAGGACACAGCCCTCCAGGCATGGGACCAAGGCCAAGAAGCAGAGCATGCAGAGGGGAGGGCATGAGGTGGGAGGGTCGGCTCTGGGTGCCAACATTCAGAACACAGGGTGTCCCCTCTAGAACACACAGACTTGCAAGTGACAATCAGAGAACAGCTCAGATGAGCTCAGCCCAGGTCAGATCCACAGTGCTCACCACACTGTGTGTCAGAAAGGGATTTCAGGGACTCTGTGAGTTCCTCGAAATCCAGTCTGCTCCATCCTGCAGCAGCCAATGGTTTGGGTGGGTCCTGACTGCTTCAAGCAAATCAGGGGTTCTCATCCCCCCAGTCAGAGCAATCAGTTCAGGAGTAGAAATTAACACAGAATCCCACAGCCCAGTTGGCTGGGAACTATTCTAAACTGAGTCCTAGAGACACTACTGAGCTGCTGGATCAATCCTGACCTGCAGCCCACTTTACCACTGCATGTTTTTCACTGCACTAAATTCCCTTTATTGTTAAGCTGTTTCGAGCTAGTTTTTCTCCTATTTGCTACCAAACACATCCTGATGCCAGGAGTGGGAGTGCGTTCCTGCAGACTCAATATAGCAATGAGGCCACCTCAGAAGCCAGACAGAGCAGTTTGTGATAGCCAGAGGGTGACTCTCCAGTGTCAGGGAGAATCAAGCTATATTTTAAAAAGCACCAGGTCTGGGAAATGCCACCCTTGGATAGCAAAGGCCTGTGACACCCTGGGTGGCCCCGTCACCGGGAGCAGGTGGCTGAGAAGGAGGAAGTGGCAGGCCTGGGGACAGGGATCAGGCCTCCTGGCTCACCAGATCTCCAGGCCACGTCCCAGTCACTGTGCCTGGCTGGCCCAGGCCCACAGCCCGCCCCGCTGGGGAGAAGAGCCCCTGTCACGCGGAGCCCGCGTCCAACTCTCTCAGCGAGCGCGCTGCCAGCTTGCTCGCCACCGAGCCCAGCTGGAAAACTGCCCACGAGTTAAAAGAGATTTCTTTCCAGCAGACATCGCTCTGGCGGATTCGAGCCTTATCTTCGCCTTCCAGAGTGAGTGTTGTTCATTTCACTTCCTAAAATAAAAAATAAAAAATAAAAAAAACCCCTAAACCACAAACTGTAACACGGTGCAGCCGTTCCAGGATTTGGCTGGAGCGTGTGTGGGAGCTGACAAGGAGCAGCCAGTTGCCGGGCAACAAGCGGGTCCCCAAGAAGGTGGCTCCCGTGGCCCCCTCCTTCAAGGGAGGTTCCACCCACAAGTGTCTGGGGGCCCGGAGAGGAGCTCGCCCGTGCAGAAATGGAGAAACAATGTCTCGATGGAGCCGCGATGCCAACGCCGACTGCAGGGGTTGGAAGGCACCTGCACGTCCGACCTGAGAACTCAGACTGGGGTCGGACGTCACTAGCGGCCACCAGCCACCTTCTGTAGACAGGTCTGCAGCGATGGGCCACAGGGCTCTGGCCTGGGCCCAGCCCGGGGCCACTCATTCATCAATAATTGGCACAAGCGCATGGAAGTCACCTGACCAGATTCACTGCTAAAAAGCTGGGAAAGACAAAAAACATTTCATCTCACCACCACTCCCCAAAAAACCAAAGCAAACCCTGCAGGGCTTTCAATGGCACATGGCCAACAGCCACGATGCCCGGGACTGGGGTGCCGGGAGGGCTGGTGGCCTGCTGGTTAAAGTGGAGAATAGTGGCACCCACCTCATAGCTGTGAAGGTGAACGAGTCAGCACAGAGAGAGAGGCCAGCGTGAGTGATCCAGAAATAAGAGCTGCTATTAATTTTCAGAGATTTTTAAATATAATCGTAAGAACACTCGTCAAATAAAAAGGCCAGTAGCTAAAGACACACGGATGGCAATCCTCCCCCTCCCCAAATGACGCTTGCATTCATAACCTTTATTATTATTCATTTTTGCCTCTTTCATGAAGCCTTTTGTGATTCTGTGGTATGTGGAAAATACCTCCTCCTCTTCTGGAATCCCATGTTTTTTGTCCCTCTTCGGTGGCCGTGGCACTCCCTGCCTGGGTGTAGATTTCTGCATGAGCTGTTTGTTGCTTGCAATGAACGACCCCCAAACTTAGCCTGAAACAATGAACACGCGTGATCCCGTGCCGTCTCGGTAGGTGGGGTACCGGGGGGCCTTCGCTGCGAGGTTCCAAGCGGGGCTCCCTCGAGCTTGCAGTCAGGCTGCCGGCTGGGGCTTCAGTCCCCAAAGGCGTCCCTGGGCTGGAACTCCAAGGTGGTTCGCGCCGATGGCTGTGGGCAGGAGGCCTCAGCCTTTCCACAAAAGGACAAACACCATACGATTCCACTGCGTGCGGTCCCCAGGGTGGTCAAAGTCACAGAGACCGAAAGTAGGATGGTGGGTGCCAGGGGCTGGGGGAGGGGGAGGAGGAGTGTTTAATGGGGACCAAGTTTTAGTCTGGGAGGACAAAAGAACGCTGGAGGTGGCCGGTGGTGACGGTTGGACAACACTGGGAATGTGCTTAACTAAAACCAAGACAAAAAAGAACAGATCGCGGGCCTAAATGCAGGCATTAAAACTATACAACTTCTTGAAGAAAACATCAGAGAAAAATCTTAATGACCTTGGGTTTGGCAAAGATTTCTCCAAAGCAACACAAAAAGCACAAATTGTTTTTTTCAAAATCAGTAAATTGGATGTCATTAAAATTTTTTTAAAGCGGCTGGGTGTGGTGGCTCACATCCATAATTCCAGCACTTTGGGAGGCTGAGGTGGGCGGATCGCTTGAGGCCAGGAGTTCGAGACCAGCCTGGGTAATACAGCAAGACTCTGTCTCTACAAAAAATAAGAAAAATTAGCCGGGTTTGGTGGCGCACACCTGTAGTCCCAGCTACTTGGGAGGCTGAGGCGGGAGGATCGCTGGAGTTCAGGAGTTTGAGGTCAGCCTGAGCAAGAGTGAAATCCCGTGTCTACCAAGAATAGAAACATTAGCCAGGTAGTCCCAGCTACTCAGGAGGCTGAGGCAGGAGGGTTGGTTGAGCCCAGGAATTGGAGGCTGCAGTGAGCTGTGATGACGCCACGGCACTCTATCCAGGGCAACAGAGCAAGACTCTGTCTCAACAACAAACCAAAAAAAGAAGACCTAAACGCGAAAACATCTCATACCCAGGGAGTGGAAGACAGCATTAGTTTCCAACCAGTATTGGTTTGCTAGGGCTGCCATAACGAACGACCACAGACTGGGTGACTCACACGACATCCACGCCAGAGCATGGATGAACCTTGCAAACACCATGCTAAGTGAGAGAAACCAGACACGTTGTGATTCTATTTATATGAACTATCCAAAAAAGGCAAATCCATAGAGACAGCAGGTTAGTGGTTGCTAGGGGTTGGGGGAGGGGAAATGAGGAGTGACTATCAGGGGGCGCAGGGTTTCTTTTTGGGAAGATGAAGACGTTCTGGAATTAGGCAGTGGCTAACGGCTGCAAAGCCTTGTGTATATTCTGAAAAGCCCTGAATTCACTTTAAAATGGTGAGTTTTAGGCTCTGCGCTTTGAGGCTTAGAGCTGCCTTGAGTGTCCCCAGGTGTGGGACCGGGAGCAGGTGGCTGGGTGGGCAAGCAGTGGCCCTCCACGGGCAGAGCGGGGATTAGCCTCCAGGGTTTGCTCCGGGGAACCCAGGAAACGACTCCACAAAGCTCCTGGGCTCTCTCCTGCTGAAAAGGCATTTTCTCAAAGGCCACCGAGTCTTTGTGAGATGCTCTTACCCACAACAGCCCAGGAAGGAACGTCAGGACCCCCCCACCCCCACAGGACTGGCTCTGGCTCTCCTCATCCCACCTGATTTAAGAAGGGTCCCAATTCCACCTCCAGCACACGCTCAACTGCATGAACTTGGCTTCTCACCGGCTCCCAGAGTCCAGGTCCAGCCTCACCTTGGGCAGCCCAGTCTCCCCAGGCTCCCCAGCCTGGTACTGGCTGGTGTATACTTGTTATACGTCCACAACCTGCTCTTCGCTTACTTATACCAATATGTCCTTTCCTTTTTTTTTTTTTTGAGACAAGGTCTTGCTCTGTTGCCAAGGCTGGAGTGCAGTGATGTGATCATAGCTCACTGCAGCCTCACTTTCCTGGGCTCAAGCAATGCTCTCGCCTCAGCACCCCCAGTAGCTGAGACTACCGGCGTGCACCACCATGCCCAGCTAATTTTTTTTATTTTTTTTGTAGAGATGGGGTCTTGCTGTGTTCCCCAGGCTGGTCTCAAACTCCTGGCCTCAAGCGATCCTCCCACCTAGGCCTCCCAGAGTGCTGAGATTACAGGCATGAGCCACTATGCCAGGCCTTAGGCCAACTTTCTAACCAAAATAAATGACCACATCTTATACAGTGTTCTGCAACTTGTCTTTGGGATCAATATACTGTGAATAATTTTTTTTGTTTTACTAGATCTAGGGCAGATATGACCTATTTTTTAAAAGCTCCATGCTATAACATTTTTTTCATAATCCTAAGTCTTTTGCAACTAGAACACATTTTTAACAAAATCATTTTTATTCACTTTGTTTTTCTGTGTATGTGTGTTTGGGTTTTGGAGTTTGGGTTTTTTTTTTTTTTACATCTCAGAATTCAGTTCATGCATGCCCATTGTAAAAAATCTGGAAAAAGACAATAGAAGAATGAAAAATTTAAAAAAAAAGAGGTTCCCAGTCATCTTTCCATCTGGGGGAAAGGGTGGCCTGCGAGTCCCTCCTGCCTTCTATGACTCACCTGTGTGTCTCACCTGTCATCTCCGCACTTTGCAAGAGGCCGTTGGGTACAAACTTCCTACCGCAAACATAGTGCCTTAAAGAAATGCAAATTAAATGTCTTAGGGTCCTGGGGGTTGGAAGTGTGACACTGGTCTCCCAGGGCTAAAATCAAGGTGATGGCAGGGCTGAGTTCCTTGTGGAAGCTCTGGCTGCGGGAGGAGCCCAGTTTCTAGAATCCGCCTGCATTCCATGGCTGGGGGGGTCCTTCCTCCAGCAAGGTAGCCGAGTCCTTCTCACGCCGCCCTCTCTCTGCACTCCCTGTCCCGCCAAGGGCCCTGGGGATTAGACTGGGCCACCAGATCCCAGAGAATCACCCCATCTCAAGCCCGGCTGATTCGCAACCTTAATTCCCCTTTGCCGAGTAACCTAACAGTCACAGGATCTGGGGACTCGGCGGGGACATCTCTGGGGGCCGTTACTCGGCCTCCACAGATGCCCACACACGACGCTGCCCGGGGCTGCTGAGGCCTGTGCAGGAGCCAGGTCGGGGGTCAGAGCTAAGACCACCCTCCTCATCCCTGGAAGCAGCTGGCTGGAGGTCGCCACCCTTCCTGGACACAAAACCAAACTTAGTGGGGTGTGGGGAATGACCGTCCACCACGGTTTCTATCAACTGAAATTTATTTATTTTGGTTTAACTACATTTCCTAATCTGTACGCCTTAATAATCATTGATTTCCTGGGTCATTAGTAACTTTGAAATCGGGGAACTTAGCAAGTAAAAACACCCGTTTGGGGAGCAGTTGGGAGGTGGCCTCGCCGTTCGGCAGCCAAGGGCTGAGACACGGGCCTGACCGCGCCCCAAACTCGGCTCTGCCGCTGCGGCTGCCTGAACGCCCCTCCCGGCCCCGAACACGTCCCTCCTTAGCCCCAGCGATTTCACTAATGAGAGTCTCTTCTAAGGAAATAATCCTAAATATAGAAAAATGCTCTGGCACCAGGATATTCGGAGCAGCTTTCCTTAGAAGAGTGACTAATTAGAGGCAACCTAATTGTCCAAGAGGGGGGCGAGCGGGTGTGCGACAGCAAAGCCGTGTCATTAAGGCGACGGAAGAGCCCGAGCAACCGCCATCGCCGTGGTGAGCGGAAGGCAGGCCCTCAACCCAGTGATCGCGGTTACAGACATTTTTTAGATGCCTGGAACAAAGAGGAAAATATTAGCGGACGTGCTCACGGGGCTGCCGAGATGTGGGTGTGAATTTCTTTTCCCCTTTGTTCTACTTCTCTGAATTTTTCACATTTTCTGGAAAGAATATAATAGGACCAAGTTTACTTTTAATTGAACTGGTTGTGTTCAGTAGTAGGTGTGTCAAATTAAGCCAGTCCCTGCGCGTGTATGTATGTGTGTTAGCGTGGTGTGCGTGCGATGGTGTGTGGGTGTGAATGCAAGTGTGCGAGGGTGTGTCCATGGAGGTGCGTGTGTGACGTGGAATGCATGAGTGTCTGTGTAAATGCCATGTGCCTGCGTGCGCAGATGTGTGAGCAGGTGACATGTGCGATATGAGTGTGACACGCAAGGGTGTCTGTGATCCTGAGTGTGAGCGTGCGGGTGAGCGTTGGTGTCTGCAAGCGTGGGCAGGAGTGTGTGGTCGCGGGCATGTGTGTGAGCGTGTGTGACAGTGAGCGTGTGCACGTCAGAGTGTGCCCTGCGCGGGGCTGGGGGCAGCAGCCTGTTCCTGGACCCTCCTCTCGCGCCCGTGGCAGCCTGAGCTCCAGCCGAGCATAAAAGCCGTGAGCCCTGGGAAAATGCTGCAGGGAAGCACCTGGCCAGCAGGTCACTGCCCGACTGCCCGAGTGCCCCCATGTCCAGCTGGGCAGACACGAGAAAAACAAGATGAAGGTCCCGTCTGAGAAGAGGCAAGACCCCTGACCCCCGACTGCCACCTTGTCCCCCGGCCCCTGCCTCTCCTGGCCACGCCTCCTTGCTGGGCCTGTGAAAGGACACAGGTGACATCCTTTATTTTCCCAGCCTGGCTGGCTGGGAACTCTGCCCCCTTCACCCGAGGCCTGGAGATGGAGGTGGCAGAGACAGGCCCGTTGGGTTCCCAGGCGCTCCAGCCACACGAGAGGTGTCCCTGCGTCCTTGCCACCAACGGTGTCACTGAGCAATGCCCTTCCTTCCTGTCCGTGGGGTGGTGGGCCAGCATGTGGCTTCTGTGGGCCCCGTGACCATGTGGCACGTGTGGCCTTGGGCAGGGAGCAGACCCCCCAGGCATCCTCCCTTCATCTGCAAAACAAGGGGTCGCTGCAGACCATGGCTCTGAAATTAGGATTCTGCGAAGCTTCCTCCACCATCCCAGAAAGTCAAACGCATGATAAATAAATGCCGCGCAGAGCTCCCGGGGATAATCAAAGCGCTCAGGCTGCTGCCCTCCAGCCTCGACTCCTGAGATGCCCGATGCAAACCCTCCAAACACCCAGGCCTCGGCTTTTTCATCTCCACTACAAAGAAAGGCTTTACTTGCGGTCGTTTGATTTCTTTTTTAAAGGCTCAGCCTATGGACAAAGGCCAGGCGGCTTCGCACTCTCGGTAAACTCCAAGTGCAGACCCTTGGCCCTCTCGGGGCTCTGCACGTGTTTCTTGGCCTCCCGGGCCCGGCCCCACAGAGCAGGGGCATCTGCTCAGGAGGCACATGGGAAACACATGCTCCCCAGACCTGGGCCGCCACCCCCACTGCACCCCACGGCAAGGCCACGGGCAGAGCTGAGGTCAACGGGCCGGGCCTTGTCTCAGGCTGCACGACTGCCCTGGTGCAGACAAACTTCCCTTGCCAAGACGCACCTTCTACAAATGGCCACAGCACACCTCCCGCCCCATGAGGTCTGCAAGGAGGGCGCAACACACCTCCTGGCGAGTGGGGGCTCCGTGCCCCACCCCTTGAATGTGGAGGACCTCTGACTGCCTCAGTCAACAGGGTGTGTGGAAGTGGCCCTATGTGACGTCTAAGGCTAGGGCACGTCCTCCTGGTTTTCTTGAGACACTCGCTCTTGGGACCCAGCCACCATGTTGTAAGGAAGCCCAACTAGCCCACGTGGAAAGACCATACGGAGAAGCCACATGTAGGCCCAGCTGAGGTCTTGGTCAGCAACCGTATCAATAACCAGACATGGGTGAAGACGCTTCCAGAACATTGCAGCCCTTAACTGTCAACTCCCCCCCGCAGCAGAGGCTCCAGACAAAGGCAAGCCATCATGCTATTTCCTGGCTGAACACCTGCCCTGCAGAAGCTGTTCCAAACCCCCCAACCCCAGCACCCATCCTCCACCATCTGAAGTGGGTGGAGCCACTGGCCTCGGGCCCAGGGAGAGGGTCACAGGTGAAAGGTGAACGTGTCCCTGCTGGAAAGACCACACGGCTGCCTGGCTTTCTAAATCAAGTCCATTTTATTTGAAATTTTCCACATGCCACAGATTTACATGAAAATTCCCATTCGGGATGTAGCTTGCTCCAGGGAACACCAAGATCAGACTCGGGCATCACCATAGGACGCCACACACGGGCAATTCAACTGGACAGGGACAGGGAGGTCGGTCATTAAAAGGCAGGTGACACATGTACGGTCATTTAGCACCCGCTCTCGAGATACAGCGAGATTCCAGGCCAGGGAAAGTTCTCGCCCTAAAAACACACCGAGCTCTGTCTGCTGTTTCTGGGCAAAGTCACACACAGACAGCTGACGGTCGGCAGGGTGGTGGTGCAGGGCTGGGGGGATACGTCACCAACGGCTGCAGGTGACAGCCACGCACATGCACACACGCTTGCACACACACTCACACGCACACGCATGCACACACCCCTGCACGCATATCGTCACACACTCGCCCAGCTCCGTGGACATGTCACCAACACGGCGGGCCCAGCTGCAGCGCACATCCAGCTCCGTTTCTGTGCAGAGAGAGGCCGAGTTGGGCCTGGTGGCGGCAGCCTCGAAAACCTCTCACAACTGCCGCAGCCAAGCAGCAGCCCTGGGTCACCCTCATCCCCACCTTCAATATGTCTGGAAAAAGCTTTAGAAAGTCGTTTAGACGACACTGGCCAGCCTGTGTCAGAGCCACCGCTGGTTTTTTGCAGTCTCTGGGCCATTTGTTCATCACACCCAGGAGATCCTAGAAACTTCTGCACCCCCACATGCAAATGAGACCGATGACCATCACAAAGAGCCCCCCTGTGTCAAGGCAGAGGCCACCGAGAACACCAGGCGGCGCCGCCCCTGTCCACGTCCACGGAAGGTGCCTCAGGTCTCACAGCAACAGCCATGTGCTCCGCCCACTGAATTCTCTCACGGTGTCTAACGAGAGCTCTGCAGCGCTCAGATCCTAAAAGGAGCAAATAACGAGGGAAGGAGGAGGCAGGAGGCCACCCCAGCGCTGCCTGGTCGGAGACGTGAGGGTGGCTGCCCTCGCCACGGCAGGTGCTACTCTGGGACCCTCACTGGCCAACAGGGCCCCAGGCTGTGGCTGCCTCCACCCCGCCAGGCCCAGGCATGCACCCAGCTTCGGTCTCCTGGGCCCGAGTGGCCTACGGCGCTGGGTCCCAGAGCAGGGAGCCACTAAGGAGGGTGCTGCCGAGCTGGCGGGAGGGTAGGGGGCAGAGCGGCACCCCAGGCGTGTTTCCAGTGCCAGAGGAGCTCAGCCTGTCCTGGCTGCCGTCCTGGGCCAGAGCAGTGAGCGCCTCCCCACGTGTAGACACACAGGCTCATGGACAGCCTCACAGAGAAGCCACCTCTCAGGCCTGTGTCCTCATAGGGCCTCTGGCAGGCGGCTGACAAGCAGGGACAGACCTATCCCTCTGCTGTGTGAAAGAGGGACAATAAAATGACCTGCCAGTAGAAGTGAGAAAAGCCACCTCCCAGCAAGAAGGGAGGACCTGAAGGCCCAAGAATGCGCCTTTTCTCCGGTTCCCTCAGGCTCGATGCCTTCCCTGGGGACACCTGCAGAAGCCTGGGGTCGCCCAGTGTTGCCTGGCGACGGGGAGCAGGCCGTGGGGCCACAGGCGGCTGGACCCAGGGCCTTTGAGGACCAGGGAGGAAAGGACAGCCGGGTGTGGGGCAGACAGGAGGGACAAAAGCCCTGCCCCTCCACCTTCCTTCCCACCCCCGAGTCTCTCCGTCACACACGCTCGTGCACACACACATGCACGTGCACACAGCACAGGCACAAGCACGCACATTTGCACACGCAGGGCACACGTGCACGGATGTACGTACATGCACAGAGACACGTGCACACACAGATGTGCACATGTGCACACAGACACATGTGCACAGGCAGGCACGCGGCCGCGTGCTGACCAGGCGCCTCCCGGCAGGCAGCATATGGTCCACCGCTTAACAGCCTCGTTCTGCCAATTGGGGGCCATTAGGGTGGGTTCTTTTCCCAGCGTAAAATGCTGCAGAATATAAATTGCAATTAACACCGGTGCCAAAATAGCACTTAGCGAAAATAAGCACGTTATTAACATCTGGTGGGGTGTAGAAGCAGTGGAAATTCTTGCTCTAAGTCAAAGGATTGTTACAGGGGACACTAAAAATACAAGGCTACTGTCTGAGGGTTGCTTTCCAAGGCCGTTTGCAGCCCCAGCCCCATTTATGAGCACAAACCACGCTGCCAGTGAAAACTGCTTGCTCATGAGAACAGGCCATCCGGGCGTGATCGTAAAAACGCCAGGATGAATTCCAAGCGGGGGCTGCTCTGGAGGAAAGGAGACAGGCACAAAAGCCACAGCACCCAGAGCCACACAGGCCCCTGCAGGTCCAGAACGTCCCAAGCCACGTGCCTCCCTCCTGGGCCGCCCACCCGCCTATCAGGCTGTGAGCAGTCAGCCCTGGTGGCTCCACACCACCTGATCGGATCCCCCTCGCTGGTGGTCTCCAGGTGCCATTTCAGAGCTCGAAAAAAATGCCCAGAAACTGGGGCAGGGGGAGGACCCTCATCTACAGTTGGGTGGGACTTGGCCCTGGGCAGCCTGTCCTACGGCCTGCATGCCAGGAGGAGACGGGACCCAGCTCTGTGGCTCTCAGAGGCTGCGTCAGGAGGGCAAAGGCTCTGTCCAGTGTGGTCCCGTGGCGGGGCACTCCCTGGCCTCAGCCTGCAGACGTGTCCCTCTGGCCAGGAGGCAAAAATCCCCCCGCTGGCTGCAGCCTGGAGCGGGAGAGGATGCCCCATGCTCCAGAGAGGGGGAGACAACCCCACTCACACAAGAAGGACGGGGCGAAGCGGGAGGAAACCTCACCCTGCAGGGCCCCGGTGCAGACGAGCAAAGCCACTGGAGCAGGGCGGAGACCCAGTCGGAGCGGAGAAGCCTACGGAGGAGGACGGGTCAGAGAGTGTGGGGGCAGCCAAGGCCAGGGAGGCTCTGCAGGCCTGGCCCACGGCGGCCAGGACAGCCCCTGCAGACACCAAAGCGCCCACACAATGTCCGCAGCCTGCTGGGGCCCGGTACCAAGAAGGGCCAGGGCCGGGGCCCAGAGGCACAGGACACAACCACAGCCTCCCCGCCAGAAGCCACCAGCCAGGGGACCATGGCTCCAGGAGAGTGTCAAGTTTGAGGGAGGCGGAGGCAGCCAGCTCGGTGCACAGGGTGAGGCCTTGGACACTGGAGGTCGTCCCTCGTTTTCAGAGTATCGAGTATTTAACTGTTAAATAAAGTTATCTGAAATGGGATAATTTGATCACTACTCCAGCCTTAAATATCTCTTCTGGATTTTAATGTATCAAGTTACTCTAGCAAAGCCAAATGTATATATAGATCTCCCTAGAAAGGCAGGCGGACCTTCACGGGGAGCTGGAGTTCCTGAAGCCGAATGCCATGAATCGGGTGTGGGGGGCGAGGTGGCCTCCCGAGAGGGACAGGCCCTGCTCCGAGGACCCAACAGGCCCAGGGAGGCCCTGCCCAGCCATCCCAAGACGTACGTGGGTTACACTGTGTCTTAATGGGAAGGAGCGCCCCAAATCTGCAGCCCTACGGGTCACACAGCCGGCTCCGCCACACGAGGGCACGCGCAGGCGCAGCGAGCAGCACGGCTGTCAGCACACGCCACCCACACGCAAGGGCCCAGCCGCCCGCCCTCGGAGCCCGGATGGCAGGTGACCACGAACCACCAAGGGACATTCTCCAAGGCCGCAGCCCCTACCTCGCGCTCTGGGGCTGTGGCAGGCCCCCAGCATTGAGTCTCTGTGCGAAACAGCCTGCCAGGCCCCCCACCTGATCCCCCTCTGGCCACCCGGAGCGTGTCCCCTCATCCCAAACTTCACTGCGCAAAGTCCTCGCGAGAGAAAGCCGGAGGAGACACTCAGAGCCCCAGGAACCATCGGGAGGGGCAGCTCTCCTCCTCCTGTGGCAAACGCACGGGTCCCTGGTGTCTGCAGGCTCCTGGGGCTGCAGGCAGGCGGGGAGCAGTGGTGGCATCTCACGGTGGCTTAGACGACAGGCGGGGGCTCGGCACGGTGCTGGGCCCGTCCCTCTCACCACCACAGGTTAGGCGGTTCCTCAGCCACTCTGCTTTTAAATAAGGTGATCTCATCCAGGTGCACCATGGGGACATCCCGGATCACGTCGGTTAGGCCCTCGTGGAGCAGAGGGAAGATGACGACGTTCAATGCGGGGCGCTCGGCCTGGAAGCTGAATCAGAGATAAGCCATTAGCAGAGAGTCGCAGGCCCCCGGAGCAGAGCAGAGGCCACCTGCAGAAGCCCGAAAGAGGCTCGCACCTGCCCTCCCCACATGGGCTCACCTGTGTCTCCCTGAGACCCCAGGCCTGTGTGATAGTCATCCTGGTGGCAGCCAGAGCCAGAGGGGGCGAGCGAGGGGGAGGAGGAGGAGGAGGTGGGGAGGAGGGAGCCAGGCAGGAGGAGGCACCCACTCCACACCAGGCACGAGAGTCAGAGGCCGGGGGAGGCCTGCCCTGCTCTGCAGACAGGAGAGCTGGCCCAGGCCGGCCACTGCATTCCCGGGCAGCTACGGCAAGGGAGCCACAGAGCCGACACCTCCGGCCACCGGAGGCCCCACGGCAAGGATGGAGGAAAGGGACAGGTGGCCAAACCTACACAGCTGGACACGGGCCACCCTCGAGGGGGTACAATCCCCAAGTCAGGTGAGGCAGCAACACGGGCTCTGCTTTGGAACTGCGCGTGTTCTCCGGACCTGTGACAAGTAGCTGGCGGATGACCTTTCCCGCTCAACCCCTCACCCCACGGGGACCAGCCCCCTGACATACTATGCATGGGAAGCTTGTGTACAGCGCCTGTGGAGTGTTACCGAGTGTCAGGCATCATGCCGAACTTGCCAGACGTGACCCCATTTCACCTCTCCACGGCCTCTGTCCCTCAGCTGCTCAGGGGCAGAGCGGGACCCTTCCCAGTCAGAGCAAGCCCTGTCCACGTTACCTCTCACTGGGCCAAAATGCAAAGTAAAGAAAATCCACGTGTCAGCCCCAGGAGCTCGAGGCAAAAGAAAGAACACAGCAGTGCCCATGGAGGGTGACAGAAAACATCTAGAAACTTCCATCCGAGGGTCTCAGAGGCCATAAGGCGGGAAGGTGCCCACGAAAGAGACCCTTGCCATCTGCCAAACTAAGGCAAGTCCCCTTCGGCCCAAGCACCAGCTTGAAGGAGGAAGGCCGTGGCCTGGCCTCTCCCCGTGGCCCCTGCCCGTACGCAGGGTCAGTGCAGAAAGGCACTCATGGAACCCGACACTTTGGCAATAAAGATGCCAAAAAACACCTCCAGGTTCTGTGCGATGTCTGCTTGCTGGCAGCGGCGTCTGTGACCGTGAACCTCACAGGCCCCACAGCAGACACTATGCCTGCCTGCCCATCGTGCATTTACTTAATTTTTTATTTATTTATTTATTTTTTTTTTGAGACAGAGTCTCACTCTGTTGCGCGGGCTAGAGTGAGTGCCGTGGCTTCAGCCTAGCTCACAGCAACCTCAAACTCCTGGGCTCAAGCGATCCTCCTGCCTCAGCCTCCCGAGTAGCTGGGACTACAGGCATGCGCCACCATGCCCGGCTAATTTTTTGTATATATATATTTTAGTTGTCCATATAATTTCTTTCTATTTTTAGTAGAGACGGGGTCTCACTCTTGCTCAGGCTGGTCTCGAACTCCTGACCTCGAGTGATCCACCCGCCTCGGCCTCCCAGAGTGCTAGGATTACAGGCGTGAGCCACCGCGCCCGGCCCATTTACTTAATTTAAAACAAAATCTCCCCCACGTGCGTGCAAAGGTTCTGGTGTCACCCAAGGCTCTTATGGAGCTGCTGTCCAGATAGGACAGGGGGTTCGCCTCTCACCACAAGCAAGGAGGGCAGAGCCGAGGCCTGCTCCTTCCACCAGTTCAGGGCAGCACGAGCTGCAGCTGTCCCGCTGGCCAAGAAGGAACAGCACTCCCTGGAAGTCCCCGGGCCATGGGTGGAGGCGCCACCACCAGGGTCCAGCTGCTTCCTTCTGAGGGCTCCAGCTCTAGTTCACACCTGGATCAACTCTGACTTGGACAAAGCTCTGGAGAGCAAACCCACATCTTTTTATCTTTTCTTTGTACAGCACCTCCCCGGTTCTCAGGGAGCCTGCACATGCTGCCTGGCCAGGATTCACGGCTGTGTGCTGTCACCTGGGCTACAGGGCAGTGGTGTCATCACAGCTCAACGCAACCTCCAACTCCTGAGCCCAAGCGATCCTCCTGCCTCAGTCTCCCAAGTAGCTGGGACTACAGGCGAGTGCCACCACAACGGGCTGACATTTCTATTTTTAGTAGAAATGGGGTCTCACTCTTGCTCAGGCTGGTCTCAAACTCCCGGCATCAAACTATCCTCCCACCTTGGCCTCGCAAAGTGCTGGGATTACAGGATGAGCCAGCACGCCCGGCCTCTAAAAAAGTATTTTTTAAAAAATCAGCCAGGGGGGCCGGGCACGGTAGCTCACTCCTATAATCCTAGCACTCTGGGAGGCCGAGGCGGGAGGATCGTTCGAGGTCAGGAGTTCGGGACCAGCCTGAGCGAGAGCGAGACCCCTCATCTCTACTAAAAATAGAAAGAAATTATATGGACAACTAAAAATATATATAGAAAAACCTAGCCGAGCATGGTGGCACATGCCTATAGTTCCAGCTACTCAGGAGGCTGAGGCAGGAGGATCGCTTGAGCCCAGGAATTTGAGGTTGCTGTGAGCTAGGCTGATGCCACAGCACTCTAGCCTGGGCAACAGAGCAAGACTCTGTCTATTAAAAAAAAAAAAAAAAAAAAAAAAAAAATCAGCCAGGAGAAGTAGCCCAAGTATCTGCGAGCTAATAAACAGACAAACAAAATGTGGTCCATCCGCACAATGGAATATTACTCAGCCTTAGAAAGGAAGGAAACGCTGACACATGCTACCACATGCATGAACCTAGAGGACATTACGCTCAATGAAATAAGCTCATCACAAAAGGACAAATACCATATGGTTCTACTCATATAAGACTCCTATCGTAGTCAAATTCACAGAGACAGAAAGTACGATGGTGGGCACCACGGGCTGGGGAAGGGGATGGGGAGCTGTTTAAGGAATACGGAGTTTCTTTTTGGGGTGAGAAGGGTTTGGGTATGGACAGTGGTGATGGGTTCACGACACCGTAAATGTACGTAATGCCACTGAATTGTACACTTACAAATAGTTAAAATGGTAAGTATCTTACCAACCATATCAAAGCATCTAAATTTACAGAGAAATTGGGGTGGGGTGTGACGTCCATCACTAACCCTGGTGGCGGGCACTGCCTGACCCTCTCCACCCCTCACCGCCCACAGAGCTAATGCCACCCACTGAGGACTCATCCCCAGCTTTTGGAGCCCCAAAGCTGGCAACCCCCACACCCCACTGTTCCCAGGTCATCCCTCCAAAAGACCCCTGAGAAAAGGGAGGCACACAGACCACAGTGTGGACGATGAAAAATGCTGCTTTCTAGGCACACGAGAAGACAGCTGCTCCCCTGGGTCAGGCCTGAAGAAATACCCGCCGGCCCCAGCAGGTCCTTGGCTACCTGTTGCTGTGGCCTGAGCACCAGGGTGGGGTCTGGCTGCGGACCAGGAGCCCTCGCGCCCAACCCTGGATCGCTGCTCACTGCGCCACGGCGTGATCAGGGCCCCTGATTCCATGCCTGGAGAACGAGGGCTCCAGGGACCATGGAAGGATTCCCAGGCCACCCATCCGCTGCTCAACTCCCAGATGCCAGAGACAGACTCCTTGGTGGCAGGAGAAGGTCTCCTACCAGACACAGCCACAGCCCACCATGGGGTCTCCCTCTGGTGGCCTGGACAACCTTGACCATAGAAGATGTTATCAGCAAACACCTCCCACTCGCTCAGCAGTAACCAGGGGCCACGACCCAGGCCCTGATGTCCCTTCCCGACACCCATGCTCTGCAAGGGCTGCGGTGAGGCCCACAGCACTCTGACCACTGGTCCAAGGGCTGCCAGCCCCCAGATCCAGCCTCATGGGCGCCCTCCACGGAGCCAGAACTCACCAGCCACGGAGCTCTGAGTCCAGGCCACGCTCTCTCCCAGTTGAACCTGCAGATGCGAAACCCTGTTGGCCCCAGCGTTCCAGGCAGGAACGACAGGCTGACCCTAGAGACCGCCACACAACAGTGAGCCAAGCAATTCACCATGGACTTCAACCGCCTCCTCTGGCAGCAATTAAGGATACAAAATAACACTAATTCAATTGTTTTTGAAGCCACTTTCAATTCTACAGCTCTCAGTGTTTGTCAGACTTAAACCATTTGTTGCTTCATCTGTAAACTTACTCGCTTGTAGACCGGTTTGCAGAATAGACACGTGAGACGACGTCCTCAGAGGTCTCCTGGCATCAGGTGGCCCCCTGAGCAGGAGGCCCTTGGCACTTGCCAGGGACACACCAACGTGTCAGGGGCCACATCCTCCAGTGCCGCAAACCAGGAACGTGCGGCGACAACATGCGCAGGGCCAGGGGAACACGCTCCAGGATGACTTGGAGGGTGAATTCCCACGCGACCCCTGTGGTGGGACGTTAGACCCGAGTCACACCAGCCTGTCGGGGGCGGGAGGACCACGCCTCCTCCCACTTGCTGGACAGGGTTCCAGAGTGTTCTGTAGGAAGGACACTGTACAACCCGATGCCAGGCCTTTCAGGGTGGAAAACTGACAGCAATTCTGGCACAAGTGACTGTGGTGGCCTGGAAGTGCCAGGAAGGGGAGAGACGCCCTGTAGGTGCTGGCCCGGGAAGCATGTCACCCTGGAAAGCACTGGTCCAGCCTCAGAGCCGGCACGTCCTCACCCTGGACGGCGCTGCCGTGGGAAGGGGAAGCTCCAAGCTGGGAACATGTGCTCCCCGCCTCGGGCCCCCTTTGCAGGCTCTGAAGACAAGCACTGGGACACCCTAGAAGCAGGACAAGGCTGTCAGAGACCTCAGGGCCCTGACACAGAGGTGACCAGCTGCAGCACCCCTTCCCCGAGCCCCAGCCTTGCTGTCCTGCCCAGGCACAAGCGGGTCGCTGTGAAGAGGCTGAGTCCGCACCTCTCAGGAGCTGCCTCCCGGCCCAGACCTGGACATCGCCGGCACAGCCTTTTCCGCTTCGCTGAAGGAGGGAACTGCCTCTCCCCTCAACAGGGCACTGTAGTTTACTGCGGGAAGCAGCAGACGGTGGCAGGACGAGTCACACTGGCTCCAGTGCCTGCCACTTATTCGTAGTGTGGCCGTGGCAATCACCAAAACGTCTCAAAGTAGAAGGCGCCGCCACCACAGAATGACTGGGGGACCCATCCACGTTACCATTTACCCAGGGCAGGCGCAGAGAGCTGGTGCCGCTTCTACCACCAGAAGGTCACAGCAGTGGCTGGAAACAGCTGCAATTTCACAGGGAGGAAACCACAGCTCAGAGAGGGAAGTGACTTGCTCAGAGTCACAGAGCCAGCGAGTGAAGGTGCTGGACTGTGAGCCCAGCACGTGGGCTTTGAGGGCAGGAGGCTAATTTGACCTCAGCAGAGACACCGCATGGACCAAAGAGTCTCAAGATGTTGTCACTCCCCACAGGAAACCCAGAGACCCAGGGCTGGTGACACAGTGCCCTCCCCAGCCCCAGATGCTATAAGGCCTGGCAGGAAGCGATTCCAAATGGGAGAGCCCAAGAAAATCAGGAGCCTTTGAACCTCCCCTTGGAGGGGTGGGCCTGCCACATAGCACAGCAACTTGGAGACGGCAGAATGGGCCGTGCAGAAAGGAAGAACCTCGACAAAGGGCCACGGACTCTGGCTCCTGGCACTGCCCAAGCTGTGGGCCGACCTGGACCAGGCGGCACCCTCAGCCCACTCCGGCTGGTGCAAACGGGCAGAGCACTTGTGTAATCAACTCAGCCAGGACTAGGAGACAGGACGCGGGACAGGCAGGAGGACAGCTGCGGCTAGCAGGCAGGGTGTCCTGAGGCCAGGAGGGAAGTGGGGACAAACACCCCAAGCCAAGGGATCTGGGATGTTTCTGTGGCAGGAGAGGCAGGGAAGCTTCGCCTCACTCGAGAGGCCACGAGACCCTCCAGTGCCCACAAAGATTTGCTGCTCCCCAAGGCACCTTCCAAGCTCTAAAACCAGACCCAGCACTGGGGCCACCAAAGAAGCCCAACCAAAGAGGGAGGGACAAGCCGAAAAAAGTCCAGCAAGACTGAGCAGGGTCAAATGCCACAACCAGCCAGAGAAAGGGCCAGAGAGCTAAATTTCAAATTTGAAAGAGCAAAGTCAAGATACAGAAGATAGGCCTGGTGCCGTGGCTCACACTTGTAATCCCAGCACATTGGGAGGCTGGGGTGGGAGGAAGGATTGGGAGGAAGGATCTCCTAAGCCTAGGAGTCTGAGACCAGCCTGGGCAACATAGCAAAACCCCATCTCTACAGAAAATTTAAAATTTAGCTGGGCATGGTAGCACATGCCTGTGGTCCCAGCTACTTGGGAGGCTGAGGCAGGAGGATCTCTCTTTTTTTTTTTTTTAAGACACAGAGTCTTGCTCTGCTGCCTGGGCTAGAGTGCTGTGGTGTCAGCCTAGCTCACAGCAACCTCAAACTCCTGGGCTCAAGCGATCCTCCTGCCTCAGCTTCCCGAGTAGCTGGGACTACAGGCACGTGCCACCATGCCTGGCTAATTTCTTCTATATATTTTTAGTTGTCCAGCTAATTTCTTCCTATTTTTACTAGAGATGGGGTCTCGCTCTTGCTCAGGCTGGTCTTGAACTCCTGAGCTCAAATGATCCTCTTGCCTCAGCCTCCCAGAGTGCTAGGATTACAGGTGTGAGCCACCTCGCCCGGCCGACGAGGATCTCTTGAGCCAGGAGTTCGAGGCTGCGGTGAGCTGTGATGACGCCACTGCTCTCTAGCCTGGGTGACAAGAGAGACCCTGTCTCAAAGAAAAAAAAAAAAAAAAAAAAAAAGGGCCGGGCGCGGTGGCTCACGCCTGTAATCCTAGCACTCTGGGAGGCCGAGGCGGGTGGATCGCTCGAGGTCAGGAGTTCGAGACTAGCCTGAGCAAGAGTGAGACCCCGTCTCTACTAAAAATAGAAAGAAATTATATGGACAACTAAAATATATATATATACAAAAAATTAGCCGGGCATGGTGGCGCATGCCTGTAGTCCCAGCTACTCGGGAGGCTGAGGCAGTAGGATCGCTTAAGTCCAGGAGTTTGAGGTTGCTGTGAGCTAGACTGACGCCACGGCACTCACTCTAGCCCGGGCAACAAAGTGAGACTCTGTCTCAAAAAAAAAAAAAAAAAAAAAAAAAAGATACAGAAGATAAAAAGTAGAGCATATACATCACTCAAGATGCTGTGCTCAGGGTTTTACACAAGGCATTTCCCATCTATGACCACCCGGGGTCTGTCTCAAACTGGCCTCGCAAATGAGGAAACAGGGCAAGCCCAAGGCCAGCCACTTCCTACGAGCTGGGGCTGGGATCCAAACCCAGGTGGCAGCAGGGCCAGAGCCACACGTCATGGTGCCAAACCCACAAAGGGCACAACGACCCCCAGCTGAGGTGTGCTAGGGTAAGTCCCCATCAGCAGACAGGAAGCAGCTGACGGTGAGAAGAGCCAGCAACAAACAGGACGGCAGGGGGACAGCAGCCCCACTGGCTGAGTCACAGATGAGGGTGAGAAACGGGTGAGCCCTCCACGCCACACCAGGGAGGGTGCAGGGCAGGGGACAACAGCCCGAGCCAGGTCCTTCTTCTGGCTTCTCGCTCGGTAATTCTCTGAGCTCCCAAGGCAGGGACAAGGGTGAGAAAAGGAAGAGCATTAGAAAAGGTGACAACAAATTCCAGCTTTTTCCTCTTCCCGGCTTCCTCTTGGAGGAAGGCAGGCCTGGAGGAGGCGGGGCGGGCTGGCTGCTGCGAGCCACGGCGCCATCTGCTGGGGACCTGCGGGAACGCACCCGGGCACAGCCGCGGGCTCAGGGTCCCAGGCCTGGGCGCAGCAGGAGGCCGCCGCAGTGGCCTGACGCTGTGGCAATGACGCTGTGGCAAGGCTGTGCAGTGCCCTAGGCCCGGGGACAGCCGGCCTGAAAAGCCCGGTGCAGACCGTGCTGTAGGGCCAGGACCACAGAGGGGACCATGCTGCAGATGACGGGGCCAGAGCAGAGCCAGGTACAGGCGGCGAGGCCACCAGGAAGGAAGACAGGGCACGGACATCTGAGGAAGGGCCTCTTCTGCCTGTATTTGGGGCTGTGTCTCAGCCTTGCCGACCGCCCGCAGGACTGGAGAGAAAGGCTTTCGGCAGACGTGGTCTGAATCCAGCAACCCCGTGAGCCTCTGTCATCCGCAGAACATGGGGGCTCAGGGTCAGGGTGGTCTCACAGAGCTAGGCCTGGAGACCCCTGCACATGACACAATACGGACACACACGCGAGAAAATCACAACTCCCATGCTTTCAGTGTGGGCTCCCAGCGCCATGCTCACTGAACCTCTCGGAGCCTCAGTTTCCCCATCTGTAAACAAGGGCTGGGAGCACTTACTTCACTGGGCTTTTGTGAGGTTTAGACAACAGGGGGCAGTGCTCAGTGAGGGCTGGCACGACCCCCTGGCATCTAGAGGAGCACACGAGGGGGACCACACAGGCACACTCGGGTTGGAGGGCACCCTCAACCCCTCACCCCTGTCTCTCGGTGGGCAGCCGGTGCTCTTGGGGGCCTGCCATGGGCCCATGCACAGTGCCAGGTGTGAGGACACAGGCAGGGGGAGGAGGTGGGTGGGACACCTAAGGACTGCCAGGAAATTTCCGCCCAGGACGTCCAGGAAGCCCTGGGCCTGGCCTCAAACACCGTGTCCCAAGCATCGGCGATCAACAGCCCTCCCAGTATCCCCCCGTGACCAGCACCCACAGGGCTGGCCGCGAACCCAGCACTGGGCTAGGCTTGTGCTTGGGGGGCACAAAAATACATAAAGAAAGGGGAGCTCCTGAGTGCCAGCCCCCAGAACTAATCTCTAAAGGGAGATGCAAAGAACGTAACAACAGCTGGACGAGGTGGCTCACACCTATACTCTCAGCACTCTGGGAGGCTGAGGCAGGAGGATTGCTGGAGTTCAAGACCAGCCAGTGCAAGAGCAAGACCCCGTCTCTACTTAGCTGGGCATGGTGGCACCCACCTGTAGTCCCAGCTACTTGGGAGGCGGAGGCAGGAGGAGCCTTTGAGCACAGGAGTTTGAGGTTGCTGTGAGCTAGGCTGACGCCACGGCACTCAACCCCGGCACTCAACCCCGGCACCCAACCCCGGCACTCAACCCCGGCACCCAACCCCGGCACTCAACCCCGGCACTCAACCCCGGCACTCAACCCCGGCACTCAACCCCAAGCAACAGAGCGACACTCTGTCTCAAAAAAAAAAGAACATAACATAACATCTAGTGGGAGGTGCTATGTTCCCAAACAAAGGTGCAGGTGCTGCCACAGGGGGGAGCTCCCAGCCAGCAGGAGGTGGGACTCAGCTGGCACCATGTGACCAGAGGGAGAGAGCAGCTCAGAGCGCTTTCTTGGCGTCTAGTGCCAAGTCCAGTCCACTGGCCCAGAGCACCATGTCAAGGATTCTGAGAAGGAAAAGTAGGTTCGTCAGCTCAGGACGCCTGCGAGGGAGGAGGGCCATTCAGACCCTCGTGGCCCTGTCAGCTGCCCTGTCACCAGCACAGCTCTTCTGAACTCCTTGGTGACTCTGGACATTCTCTGCCTCGGAGAAGGCTCTGGTCTGAACACCCAGCAAAAAAACTGCAACCCCCAGAGCAGCCCCATCTCTGCAGGAAAAGTCACCCCCTTCATGGCCGAGAATGTCCCACACGTGGTGGGGGTGGGGGGGACTAGGAGGGAGCCAGTGGCCTGGTCCAAAGCCCCTTGGGCAGAACACACCCACCAGGCAGGTGTCAGCTCCAGCTGCCTGGCCACAGCCTCCCAACCTGGAGCCCCGGTGACTACAGACCAGCTGCAGGTGGTGACAGGAGAAAGCACCAAACTCCTCCTGAAAGGGCAGAGCGGGGTGCAAAGCTGTCTGCATCTGGCGCAGCTGAGATAACCAGCCTTTGCCTTGTCTGACACCGGCTGGCAGAGAGCAGGCAGAAGGGCTGGACCCCTGCCCACCCCCTTCCTCCAGCAGCAACCGTCTGTCCCCAAGCCTACTCGACTGAGCGCTGTGGGGCCTGCGATCCATCCGGCCCTCCCAAAACTGGACACACCCGTGGGCACCGGCTCCAGCTCACAGCACAAGGACGCCGAGGTGTACAGCAGTGAAGGCCAACACCCAGGCCTCCCCGAGGTTCCACAGCTGGCAAATTCAAGGTCCAAAAGGAAGGACAGTCAATGACACGGCAACAGGGTTATCTAGGACAGCCACAATCCAGAATTGACCATGACACAAACGTTAACGGCTACCAAACAGGCATTCGAAATAATCACCATGGCTCCACTTACTGGTACAAGAAGACGTCCAGTGTCATGTTAAGTAAAGAAAACACAATCACAAAACAGTCTGAGAACCCAGCCTTGGGTCTGCTGGCCACGATGACCTCTGGTTGGTGGAAACTTGGGGAATTTTCATGGAAAAACAAGCTGACGCATAGTCTAAATTTTAAAAAAATATTATAAATACATATTGTTTTCATACACAGGAAGGGAAAAACCTCAACTAGGATCATTCCTGAGAAATCCAACAGCTGACCCTGTAGTCTGGCCCGCAGGGCTGTTGGAGCCTTGTGGGGCCTCCTTCCTGTCACCAATCCCTACCTGCGGGGACACAGAAAATCAGGGAAGGGAGCAGCAGCCCCCAGGGCCATGCTCACACCTCTCAGGACCTGTTTACCGCCACCGTCAGGGGGCGTCCTCCTTCGAGGTCTTGAAATGCTTCCCTTCCCCAAAATAACCTGCAAAGGTCGAAGGTCGAAGGTCGCACTCTCCAGGAATCATTCCTTCTGACTTGCATTCCAATTCCGGGTGCTCATCTAAGTCCCTGCTGGGCAGCAGAGCACCAGACTCCAGGGCGAGGGGCAAGAAGGTGGCTCTGGTTAAGGGAACAGCAGGGAAGAGGACCCAGGCCTTCATAAGGGTCTGCCAGCAGAGGGGCCAGGCCTAAGAGAAGGAAGGATCACTGTTCAATCTACCACCTTTACCCACAGCCGTGCAGGTAACCACTGCTTCTAAATCTGAACAAAGTGCAGAGACGTGAAACCCTCATAGTTAAAAGACCTTTTTGCGGCCGGGCACAGTGGCTCACGCCGGTAATCCTAGCACTCTGGGAGGCCAAGGTGGGTGAATTGTTTGAGCTCAGGAGTTCGAGACCAGCCTGAGCAAGAGCGAGACCCTGTCTCTACTAAAAATAGAAAGAAATGATTTGGACAGCTAAAAACACATATAGGAAAAAAAAATTAGCTGGGCATGGTGGCACATGCCTGTAGTCTCAGCTACTCGGGAGGCTGAGGCAGGAGGATCGCTTAAGCCCAGGAGTTTGAGGTTGCTGTGAGCTAAGCTGACGCCATGGCACTCCAGCCCGGGCAACAGAACAAGACTCTGTCTCAAAAAAATAAATAAAAAATAAAAGATCTTTGCATCAATTCAAAAGAGAGGAGGAACAATGGTGGTTGCCAGGAGCTGGGGGAGGGAGGAATGGCGAGTTCTTGCCGAATAGGGGCAGAGTTTCTGTTTGGGAAGATGAAGCAGTTCTGATATGCGCTTAATGTCACTGAACTTAAAATGGTTAAAATGGCAAATTTTAGGTTACGTGGATAAAAGTTTTTAAAATTAAAAAATACCTTCCTCTCTCATTTTTCAAAAATTGTTGCATCTCAAAGGACTTCAGCATAGATAAATAAGAAAAAATGGCCGGGCGCGGTGGCTCACGCCTGTAATCCTAGCACTCTGCGAGGCCGAGGTGGGCGGATCGTTTGAGCTCAGGAGTTCGAGACCAGCCTGAGCAAGAGCGAGACCCCGTCTCTACTAAAAATAGAAAGAAATTATACGGACAGCTAAAAATATATATAGAAAAAATTAGCCGGGCATGGTGGCACATGCCTGTAGTCCCAGCTACTCGGGAGGCTGAGACAGGAGGATCCCTTGAACTCAGGAGTTTGAGGTTGCTGTGAGCTAGGCTGACGCCACAGCACTCACTCTAGCCTGGGCAACAGAGTGAGACTCTGTCTCAAAAAAAAAAAGAAAAAAAAAGAAAAAATGAGAAAGGTAAAGAATGCTGATAAAAATTTTTTCTCATCTATCTTGGGCAAAGGCTTTGACGAGATAAGCCATTTTAGGGCAACCGAAGACAGCAGCAGCGAATGACCTAATATTAAGTCAATGCAGGCAATTATTTTGAGACTGATATAGTTTGAATGTTTGTCCCCTCTAAATCGCATGTTGAAATCTGATCTCTAGCCAGGCTCAGTGGCTCGCACCTGTAATCCCAGTACTTTGGGAGGCCGAGGAGAGGATCGCTTCAGGCCAGGAGTTTGAGGCCAACCTGGACAACACAATCGGACCCCACCTCTACAAATTTTTTTTTTTTTTTTTTAGCAGTTCTAGCAGACAAAAATTTTTTTTAAAAATTAGCTGGGCTGGTGGCGCATGCCTGTAGTCCCAGCTACTCAGGAGGCTGAGGCAAAAGGATCGCCTGAGCCCAGGAGTTCGATGCTGCAGTGAGCTATGATCGAGACATTGCATCCCAGCCTGGGCAAGAGAGTGAGACCCTGTCTCTAAATAAATAAATAAAAGGAATGGCTGGGTGTGTGGTGAGACAGGGGTGCTGGCCCGTGCTTTCCCCTTCTCTCTCTCTAAGGCAACCCACCAGAAAAGTCCCTGAGAGATCTGAAGAGACATTCACAAATGAGGCGATGTGAACTGCCAGCAAACACATTAGATGATGCTCACTGGGAGCAGACAAGACTCGAGGTCAATGTGAGGACATTCTCCCCCACGAGACCAGAAAAATCTACAAGTCTGACAACATCGTGGGGTGGGGCAGGGATGCGGGCGAAGAACTCTCACACCCAGCCAGGGAAAGGGAGCCTGGGAGAGCTGCTTTGTAAACCAATCTGGCAGTTTCTCAAAACACTCCCATATGCTGCTTCTGGGTACATGTATACCTGTACCCAGGGAAACCCACATGAGGATATACACTGGGACAAAGAAAAAGCTGGAAAGCACTAGAATGTCCATGAACAGAACAGAAACTTCAAATGTGACGCATTCATTGATGGATTCAGCATTTCTTTTTTTTTTTTTTTTTTTGAGACAGAGTCTTGCTCTGTTGCCCGGACTAGAGTGCTATGGCGTCAGCCTAGCTCACAGCAACCTCAAACTCCTGGGCTCAAGAGATCCTCCTGCCTCAGCCTCCCAAGTAGCTGGGACTACAGGCACACGCCACCATGCCTGGCTAATTTTTTCTATATATTTTTAGTTGTCCAGCTAATTTCTTTCTATTTTTAGTAGAGACAGGGTCTCTCTCTTGCTTAGGCTGGTCTTGAACTCCTGACCTCGGGCTATCCTTCTGCCTCGGCCTCCCAGAGTGCTGGGATTACAGGCGTGAGGCACCGTGCCGGCCTGGATTCAGCATTTAAAAGGAATGGGCTGATGGCGGGCATGGTGGTTCATGCCTGTAATCCTAGCATTCTGGGAGGCCAAGGTGGGAGGCCTGACCTCACTTGAGGTCAGGAATTCAAGACTAGCGTCAGCAAGAGCAAGACCCCGTCTCTACCAAAAACAGAAAAAATTAGCCGGGCATGGTGGCATGTGCCCGTAGACCCAGCTACTCAGGAGGCTGAGGCAGAAGGATCTCTTGACCCCAAGAGTCTGAGGTTGCTCTGAGCTAGGCTGATACCACTGCACTCTAGCCCAGGTGACAAAGCAAGACTCTGTCTCAAAAAAAAGGAATGAACTCGCGCCACATGAGTGACACCAACAGATCACACACCATGTTGAATGACCAGCACAAGTTGCGCGCCCATGCCCGATATTACACATTTGCGGATGTTACAGACACACAGAAACAAAATACAGTGCTTCTCATGGATACTTGGATATATTTCAAGGATTTAAAAAGCAAACTCATTGAGATAGTTGAAGACTTTAAAAAAATAAATAAATAAAGTAAAATAAATTTTAAAAAAGTAAAAAGCACACTCATATCAGTGGGTTCAGGAAGTCAAAGGGACTTTATTTCAATTAATATATGACGTTCCTTAATTTCTAAAGCTCCTTAAAATAAATTTCAAAAAGAATGTATTTCATTCCTATGTATTTTTTAAAAATGCAGAATAAGCCACACACAAAAGGACAAACTGTATGATTCCACTTACATGAGGTCCCTAGAGCAGTCAAAGCCATAGAGACAGAAAGTAGAACGGGGGAGGGTGCAGGGGTGGGGGCCGAGGGGCGGGAGTGGGGAGTTGTTGAACAGCGACAGAGTTTCAGTTTGGGGAGATAAAAAACTTCTGGACGTGGACGGAGGTGACGGTTGCACAACACTGTGACTATGCATAACGCCACTGGAATGTGCACTGAAAAACGGTTAAGATGGTACATTTTATGCTCCGTGTATTTTACCACAATTGAAAAAAAAAGAACACAGAGCTGTAAAAGGCATGCGCAAGAGCTGTATGAACTGATGAGTAATTTCCAAGATAAATTATTAAGTGACAAAAACAAAGTGCATGGGGGAAACAAGGGCGCCGGAGGACACACTCATGGGTCTCATCTGTGCCAAAGAAACACAAGGGACAGAGGAGAACTGAGGAGTCCGGCTACCGCGGGCGGGGACGAGGGGGCAGTGGGACGGCGGGAGCGATACTTCCCCACCCGTCTCCACCCACGCCCTCTGTGCGGCGCTGACTCACAGCCTTACACAGCAAGGCTTCACACACCAAAAAACAAATGAGGAAAAGCAACTGGGACACGGGGTGAAAGCAAAATGGAATATTAAACAGTAACAAATGAACCTATTACAAACGACATGTATTACAAATAATATGACCACCCTGAAGGTGCTGGGGAGGAAAAGAAGGATCCTGAGTCACTTTGGAAAACAGTATTTGGAAGGGACACTGTAAGGCTACAGACTGAAAATTGTACATAATAGTACACACTAATTAGCAAATTGGTTTCTCGCAGGCATGTGGGGGAACAATTCGCAAACAGCTTTAGTCGTACCAGGATTGAACAAATAAATCGGTAAACACATGGGGATAAATGAGAGCCAGGTGCTTCGCTGCTGGAGAAGAAGTTACCAGAAGGAAAAGGGAAAGTTACAGGTGAGCCCTGCAATATTGGGTTGCAATCAGAGAAATCTGTAAGAACTTCTTGTTTTTAATACAAATGCAGATGAATAAATACAGAAATAAGTACAGGGGTGTGTGTGTGTGAATATACACAGACATTTCCTGTCTCTGTCCACCTTCAAGCAGTGACGCTCCAGCAGCAACGAGCACACCTGGTGCCCAGACCTTGGTTTCTAAACACCACCCTCCAATCAACAGAACCCGCCTCCTTGGAGAAATGGCTGATTTCAGGGCTGGGGCAGGGAAAGCACAAAATAAGCCTGGAACATCTAGTAGCACTAGAAAGTAAAGAAGTGCTCAAAGAAAGGAAGGTGCATGTTCAAGGACGCAATCTGAACCAACATCCAATGGCCAAATCTGGGACAATCTGAACGACATAAGTAGTGAGCACAGGGGACCACAACCCACTAAAAGAAACATCCTTGGGTCTGTACTGATATCTGATAGAAGTAAATAACTGAATAAACAAATAAACAGGAGAAGGGACAGATCTTTCTCACAGCAGAGCTCCAATTACTAGATGTAAAAGCAATGAAGGAAATAGAAAATCTCCACTAGGCAAACATCAGAGTGATAACTGTTTGCTATGGACAGCATGTCTGTGCCCTTCAAATGCATATGTTGAAGCCCTGACTCCCCAACAGGATGGTATTAGGAGGTGGGGCCTATGGGAGGTGATTAGAGTTAGGCGAGGTCATGAGGTTGGGGGCCCCAGGATGCAAGCAGGGCCCTTACAAGAAGAGGAAGAAACAAGAGCTCTCTTCCTGCCATGAGGACACAGCAAGAAGGTGGCCATCTGCAAACCAGAAAGCGAGCCCTCACCATACCCCATGTCCTGAGACTTCCCAGCCTCCAGAACTGTAAGAAATAAATGTGTATTGTTTAAGGCACCCAGTCTGTGTATTCTTTGTTTTTGTTTTTTTTAATTTTTAAATTTAAAATAGAGACGGGGTCTCGCTCTTGCTCAGGCTGGTCTCGAACTCCTAACCTCAAGTGATCCTCCCACCTCAGCCTCCCAGAATGCTAAGATTACAGGCCTGAGCCACCGCACCCAGCCTGTGTATTCTTGTTATAGTAGCCTGAGCAGACTAAGACAAGATCCACCAATGGATGCTAAAATTAGTGGGAAGAGTAGGATCAGAAATAGGGTATTTGTGGCCGAGGACAGTGGCTCACACCTGTAATCCCAGCACTCTGGGAGGCTGAGACAGGAGGATCTCCTGAGGCCAGGTGTTTGAGGTTGCAGTGAGCTGGGATCACCTCCACTGCACTTTAGCCCAGAAGACAGAGTAAGACCCTGTCTCAAAAAAGAAAAAAAAAGAAAAAAAACAGAAACTGTGTATTTGCATACTGTTGAAGTACCTCCCTGCACGATACTTATTAATTAGAAAGGAAACTTAGTAACTTCACAGTGGAGAAACCTGGCAGGCACCACCTTAACCAGCAATCAAGGTTAACGTCACCAGTGATATTACAACACATGCTGAGAAGGACACAATGTCGCCTCTGTGGTGTTCTTGCCAAAGTGCCAAACCTCAATCTGATCATAAGAAAACATTAGACCCAAACTGAGGGACATTCTGCTAAACAACCTCCCAGTGCTGTTCTCAAGCATCAAGGCCGTGAAAGGCAAGGCAGACTGAGGAGCTGCCACAGACCGGGGCAGGCTGAAGAGACTGACCACGCAACACACGGGGCTCCGAGTTGGATCCTGAATCGGATCCTGGGAGAGAAAAGGGATTATAGTGGGAAACTACGAAATTCAAAAGTCAGTGGACTGGATCATGGGTACTGCCCTGCTAACGTCCTTGTTTTGGTGACCGTCCTGTGGGTCACATGATGTTACATTAGGGGTAGCTGGGCTAAGGGTACGTGAGAACTTTTTTAGGGGGGCAACTTTTCTAAAATTATTATTATTTTTTTGTAGAGGTGGGGGTCTATGTTGCCCAGGCTGGTCTCGAACTCCTCACCTCAAGTGATCCTCCTGCCTCGGCCTCCCAAACTGCTGGGATTACAGGTATAAGCCACCACACCCAGCCTAAAGTTATCTTAAAATAAAAAGAGGAGAAAGAAAGAATTCAGGAGTGTGTATATTATACACCAGAGAAACACTGATGACAAAAAGTGAACAAAAAATACTTTCGTACTTGGGGGCGAGAGGGACTTGGACTATCTAGAAAATTCACCATGTGGCCAAGAGAACACCTGGGCAGGTGAAGTCGGGCTGCAGGAGACCAAGCCCTCTGCTCTCACTCCATCACTGCCTCGTGTCCTCTAATTCCATGAAGTCATTTGTGGGTACTCGGCAAAGGCCAGGACCAGGTCCCAGGACCGTAGTGTTCTGAGGCCTCCCGCCACCCCCCCCAGGCCACACCCACAGCACTCACCTGCGGAGGAGCGACTGCTGCAGGCTCTTGCAGGTGGCCAGGGACTCCCCGGTGAACATGTGGCACACGACGACGTGCAGACAGCGCGCCATGAAGGCCAGCACCGCGTCGGGCTGGAGGGTGCCACTGCGGGAGACCAGGCACAGGCGCTGCAGCGAAGGGCACTGGCTTAGCGCCTGGAAGAACTGGGCGTTGGCGCTGAAGTAGGGCTGCTCCAGCCTGCGGGAGAGAGCACGGCGTGAGACCCCACGGCACGGGCCTGCCAGGCCACGCCACAGGGTCTTGGATGTGCTGGGAGCCTCTTGGCCTGGAGCCCAGCCCAGCTGCTCCCACCCGTGTCTACATCACAGTCCCTTGGAGCACTGGGTGAGGACTCAGACCCCTGGTTTCTCCCTTGGAGATCCTGATTCGGGGGGCCCAGACAGCCACTGTCTAAAGACCTGGGCTAAAAGTCACTGGCTCGAGGCCATCGGGCTTCTGTGCGCACAGCTGCCTGTGTTCACTGTGCTGCCTGCTTGGTGCACCCGACTGACCCCCCGATACTTCCCCACCCTCCCTCAGACACTGACGTGCTGGGAAGGGGGTGCAGAGAGGAACTTACATGAGGTCCCTGCCCTCAGGGAGTCACCGTGATGGAGGAGACAGATGACATACAGACCACAGGAGAGGGTGGGAGGCTGGGGGTGTGGCAGGGCAGGCGCCTCAGACAGGCGGGGACCACTCCAGCCGCGACAGGAAGAGTGGACGGCACTGGATGGCCCCGAGGCCAGGGAGAGGCTGCGGGTGAGTGGGGCCGAGCTAAGAAGTCGACATGCAGCCTTCAGACGACAGGAAGGATTGCAGGTGAGTACCTGCGTGGCACCTGTTTTCAGGAAGATGGACGGGAGCCAGGCCACAGGCAAGAAGGAGACCCCAGGAAGCTATGGCTACAGGGAGGCACAGGGGAGAACCCGGGAGAAGGGCAGGGTTTGGGAAGGGGACTGGGGGACAACATTCCAGATCCTTCCTTGGGAGTCTGTCTACCAGGACAGGAAGCAGAAGGACAGAGCAGGCTCTGTGGGTACAGTGACGGATGCAGGGACATGTCGCTGCTGAGGTCGTGAGACCTGGGAGATGCCTGGGCCATGGCGGGGCGTAGGGCGCGGGGCGCAGTGAGCCTATCAGAGATGAGAAACAGGAGAGCAGAGACGGCCGGAGGAGAACTCAAGGGACTTCAGGGGCTGCCAGGAGCACCTGGTGTCAGGGGAGGAGCAACTAGAGGGACAGGCTGAGAGCCAGGGAGTTGGGGGAGGCTGGTGTGGGCTGAGCCATGTCCCCAACAAGGTATGCAGGAGTCCTAACCCCAGGGTCTTTGCAGATGGAGTCAAGATGCGGCCACACTGGATCAGGGTGGGCTCTAAACCCAACGACTGCCTCCTTAGAAGGCCAGGTGAAGACACAGAGAAGACAGAGGGACAACAGCCATGTGTCAACAGAGGCAGAGACCAGAGTGATGCGTCTACAGGCCAAGGAGCACCAAGCGCTGCCGGTGGTCACCAGCAACTGGGAGGGAAGCCTGGGACGGACTCTCCCTAACACCCTTCAGAAGGAACCGACTCTTCCTGCACCCTGACTTTGGACTTCCGACCTCCAGAATCACAAGATGATAAATTTCTGCTACTTTAAGCCACCCAGTCTGTGGTCAATCGTTACGGCAGCCCCAGGACACCAGCACAGATGCTGAACAGAAATGAGGCTGGAGGCAACAGGCGGACACTGTTCCGAGCTGTCCCACACGGGAGCCACCGGTCAGGCACACGTGGCTACTGAACACCTGAAATGCTGCTAGTGAGGCTGGTTTTCATTTTAATCAATTTAAGTAGAAATTCTGTGATGCTCCTAATGCTGAGATTATGGGGGAAGTGTGGGTCCTCTGGGGTGTGACTGTGAAAACCTGCGGTGCCCACTGCCCCATGCCAGCACGGGGTGCCTGGAGGCGAGGCAGTGTGCTCCTAAGTAGCTGGGACCACAGGCACGCAACACAACACCCGGCTAATTTTTCTATTTTTTGTAGAGACAGGGGTCTCGCTCTTGCTCAGGCTGGTCTCAAACTCCTGGCCTCAAGCAATCCTCCCACCTGGGCCTCCCAAAGTGCTGGGATTACAGGCGTGGCCTGTATCCTATCTTTTCAGCACAATTTTTTTTTTTTTTAGAAGTCCTAAGGTGAGCTCAGGCAGAATATTTGGCAGACGCTGCCTCTACAGAGAACAATCGAGACATCAAGGCAGGGACTCTGCGGTCAGTGACTCAGAGGCCCCAGGCAGACCACAGACTGTGACAAAAGGGGTGAAGTCTCCCACGTGCACAGGTTGGATCCGTCACAAATTTATCAAGTGAAGTGAACACTTTTCCAATCCCAGGTAAAGTGTTTCAGCCTTCAAGTGCAGACCATGGAGACTACGGTGAGGATCCCCTGCACCCGCATAAACTGCATGTTGCTACCAGAATAAAAGGGTACAAAATGCCATCCACACAGGGAAAAAGACGTAATAAAGATGCCTGGATTAGAAAAAGCACATACCCTTCAAGTTCACAAGAATATCCCTTCAGTGAAAGCAAAACTGAAAGTGGCCCATTAAACCTTTGATACAGCCGGGTGTGGCGGCTCAGGCCTATAATGTCAGGGCTCTGGGAGGCCGAGGCAGGAGGATCACTTGAGCTCAGGAGTTTGAGACCAGCCTGGGCAACATAGCAAGACCCCATCTCTACAAAAAATAAGCCAGCATGGTGGCATGTACCTGCAGTCCCAGTTGCTGGGGAGACTGAGGCAGGAGGATGGCTTAAGCACAGGAGTTGGAGGTTGCAGTGAGCTATGATGACACCACTGCACTCCAGCCTGGACGACAGAGTGAGACCCTGTCTCAAAAATAATAATAATGATGATATTTTTTTTTTAAATTGCTAAGAATCATGCCCCTGAAGCTGCCCCCAGGACTCCAGAGCACTGGGGACCTGTGGTGCGGTGGCATCTGAAACTGCGGAGCAGGAAGCAATTAAGTCCTACCGCTATCGCCAGAGCAGCTTCAGGTTAAGAAATGCAAATCGTTTTTTTGCTTTGGTTAACTATGAAAATCATTTTAATTTAAAGATGGTGAGGAAGTGTTCTCATTAAAATGTGTTTTAGAGACCAAAAAAACAAAAATCCTAAGGCAAGCATCCCTCTGCAGACCTGAAAGCGGAGACGGGAAGGTGCACAAAGATCCCGGCAGCACTGGAGCTGCAGCCCGGCTGGCCGCGCCCCTCAGCAGCAAGAGGCTCCTGACAGCAGGGGGCGGGGAGGGCGCAGAGAGGACGGCTGTGGTGGCCTCGGTCACTAGGTGGCGATGCGGGTCTGCGCCATCCACCCAAGACCTCTCCAAGCAGAGCCTCTGGGGTTACAAACCAAGCCAGCAGAGCGCACGTGTGTGCCTGCTCTGGGGGTGTGTGTGTGTGTGTGTGTGTGTGTATATGTGTATACACAAACTGTTTAACCTTTTTTCAACTGGACAGCCACTTCCAGATTCTTCCACCCTGGAGGAAGTCACCTGTCACAGGGGTTCCAGACAGGGATGGGCCTGTGGGAGAATGAACTGTCCACTCCTGCTCCCTCAGAGGCCCGGATGGGTGGGGACTGCACGTCCAAACCTTCTCCCAGCTCCCGGGGCAGGCAGCCCAGGACAGCCACGGAGCTGACCCACCACAAGTGCCCAGCAGCATCTGCGGGGAGGGTGAGGGACGTGGAAGAGGTCTCCACTGTGCCCGGCCTCACCTTAGGGGTGCTGTGGCCCTTTTCCTCCCAGTCGTCCCCCAACTTTCCAACCATCGAGGATCTGGCCTCCAAATCCCACTCCCCGGGGGGGCTCAGGTCTCCCTGTGGCTCTGTGGGCACAAGACGGAGCTCGGATCACAGGTCCCATGAACAACGCCCAGGCCTCCGAGGTGTCCCTGGGACAGCGTGCCAGGGCCTGGCTCTGAAACAGCTCTTGCTTCCGCCCAGATGCTGCCCTGGTTCCGAGGTCACAGCAGCCCAGGGTGACTCAGGGTAATACTCTCCCCCTCCCTCCACCACAAGGCAGGGCTTAATCAGTCTGGGGAGAGAACGTGCCCTTTTCTGCTCAACTTGGAAACTTCTCGCTATGGAGGTGTGTTGCGAATCCCGAGCCGTGCGAGGCCTGGACCAGAACAACTTGTCCCTGACCACCTCCTCCCTACCAGGAGCCGGGCAGGCACAGCACTCTGGGTCACAACGGTGGGGACTGCAGCGGCCAGTCGCCTGGGATCCGGGGGCTGCCATCTCAGGAACATCCCCGGGAAGTGCAGAGCCCCCGCTGCCCTGGCAGCCCACGAGCGGTGTGCCAGCCTCCCCTGAGCCTCGGACACCATTTCTTCTGTGCGGCTCCTGCCCACAGGCGAGCACCACCTGCTCCTTTCACTCCAGCTTCCCTGGGCTCCCCTGCCGCAGAAGGCAGGACTCCAGAGGAACGGGGCCATTTGGCCACGTTCTAGAAACTGGAGTTTGTTCTGAACAGGCAGTACCCAGCTCAGAGCAGACGTGGTTCTCAGCGGCTGCTGGGCACAGGCTTGAGTTTGTGCACAGAGATGCCATTATGAGTGGCGGGCAGGTTCTCAGGCCAGCCCACAAAACCCATTCATCTCGAGTCCTGCGGGCCTCCCCACGCTGCACGCACGGCCTTGCTCCCGGGGAAGACACTTGGCCACAGGGACCACGTCCCAGACCCTGGAGGCCACTCGGTAACCACTGAATGCTGCCGCATTGTCCCATTCCATGCCAGTCACCCTGTGAGGCAGGAAACACTCCCGGCTACATGCACGGCCCAGCTGTGTGACCCAGGCAAGCTCTCTGACACTCAGGGCCTTGCTTTCCTCCTCCGTAAAGCGGGACAACAGGGTCTACGCTCGTGGCGTTGTTTGAGAATATCAAAGGGGTCAAGACCTATGAGTACGTGAAAGAGGTGAAGCACCTGGCTGACAGCACTCAAGTTCAAAGGTACACACACCGCAGTCACCTCCTCCTCTGTCTTCCAGAACGCACTGCCCCACTCCAGCACCTCCTTCACAATTCTTGTTCCTCTTCCTGACCAATTCTCACCAAGTGCCCTCCCTGACCTCATCTGGGGGCTCCTCTGGCTCCACGGCCAAAGGCCACCGACAAGCCGAGGACTCCAGAGCAGCCCCCCCCCCGACTCTCGCTCAGGCCTGCCCGCTGGGAGGCTGAGCATAGCCACTCTGGGGACTCTGGGGACTCTGGGGGCACGGCCTGCGGGGCACATCACGGCCTTCCAGTGCTCTGGCATTTTAAACTATGAGAATGTAGGACTTTCTTTTACTTCCCTTGGTTTCTGTTTTTATCAACCACTCCCTGATAACGACTCAGTTAGGAGAAGCTCAAGGTTTTACAGGTTGGTGAGAAAGTTAAATCCAGCAGCGAGAGCGGCAGACCCAGACAGAGCTCGGCCCAGAGTCTGGTCCGGTTAGAGCACCACATTCTCATGGGCTCCCTGCATTGGGAAACTTTCGATTCCCAATCGAAAGATGCAAACAGGGTGACAGGGAGCAGACCGCAGGGGCTCTGGATGCTGAATGTACTTCAAGGCCCACCTGCAGCTCCTCACCACAGCCTCAGCCTCGTGAAAAGCCAGGAGGAGACCGGGTGGGAGAAGCCACTGAAGAGACAGGAGCCAGTAAGGGAGAGGGGCTGTGGGTGGCTGCAGAGACACCGAGGAGGAGGATGAGGAGGAGGAAGGCATCCTCTGAGGAGGAGGTGAGAAGGCTCCAAAAGGGAGGTGGTGAAGGGGACTGACCGCTGTGGTCAGTGCCAGCACGTTCAGCTACACATGGTGACGCTGTTTTCCCCTAATGTAAAAAGGGAGCCCAAAATTGACATGAACTCAGACTCAAATGTCTAAACAGGGGGATGCTGAGAAGCCGGCAGCCCGGCTCTTGGAGCGACCGTGGCTGGGATGCCGGGGCTGGAGCACGGGGCTGCCCCTCCCCAGACCCAGGTGCGTTGGCTCAAAGGGCAGAAAACAGAGGCTTTGAGCAATCTGCTCTGCCATTTGGGAGGCCTGGCTTCTCGCCCTGACACCTGCAGGGAGTCCCAGCACGGGCTGTGCTCAGAGACCTCGAGGGGCAGCCTCGAGGGAGGCGCCCGGCCTGGCTGAGCCACTCTGGAAGGCTCCGGGGTGTGAGCTGCCGTGCCCAAGCCTTCTGGGGGGCATGGGGGAGATTCACACTGGACACACTTATCTCTACTCAGTGTGGGTCGAGGGCCAAGGTCAAGCTCTGGGTGAAACACAGCTGCTCCTCTGAGCTTCCACAGCCTCACCTGTGAAATGGGGACGTTGGTGGCACCTGGCTTGGGGACGGTTGTGGGGATTACAGGCTCAGGGGCCTGGCCCACGGCAGAGGCACTAAGTGAACACTAACTACTCTGGGACAGAGACACACGTGCCCAAGTGCCCCTTCGGCTGCGACAAGCTTCATGTTCCCAACGCTGCCTCACGTGCCCATGCCCCAGCAAGCAACTCACAGAGAGCGGCCAATTTTCCGACGCCTCCTTCCTGCCTCCCTGACCCGAGTCCCTCAGGGCACTGGGTTCGATGCCTTCACTACATTTGGTGTAATTTTTCAAGATCAGATCTATCTGCCAAGATTTCAAACATATCTTAACGAATTCCTCACGGGAACATGCTTCCTGCCCCCCTGCCGACACATAATTCAGTGTAAATCCATCTCTGCTTGGTTCTCCCTAACAACAGCCTCCGAGGCCCGTGGGCCACCTCCTTCCGCTCCCTCAGACAGGTCCTGCTACCCCACTCCTGGCCCTACCGCCCCCCAGGAGTCCACACCCTGACCCCAAGCCAATCCCTGTCTTCTCCATCTTGTCCCTCCAGTCCATGAGGATGCCAGAGACCCCCCTGGTAGAAGCCCTGCAGCACCTCCACCTGCCTGCCCCGCCCACCTCATCTCCTCCTCCCTCCCACCTCCCCACTCTGCCCTGGGCATGCTGAACCCATTGGCCTTTGCTGGGGCTCCTGCACATGCTGCTAACTATTCCAGAAAGCCTTAGCCCTGCATCCCCTGGCTGACTCCTATCCAGCCTTCGAAAACCAAAAAGTTGGGCCAGAAGGTTGTGGGTTCAAATCCTGACTCCGCACTTACCAGCTCTGCTGTATGGGAATGATTATTACCCACCTTGAAGGATTATTACAAGGATTAAATGAGATTACGTACAACAGCAGCATCGTAGGTAGCAGTCATTCAAATAACCACAAGAAATAAAGATGACGACATTAAGCTCAGATATCCACCCCCTGTACCCCACTGGAGCTCCACCAGATTGCCGCATTCCCCAGATCACCCCTGAGCCCCACCTTGTACACAGTGAGGCCCTGACCCCCAGCCTCTAGGCTCCAAGAGGACAGGCCTGTGTCACGTCCATCTCTGGGCTCCACACCGAGCAGGCCCATGGCAGGTCTGCAAACGCGTGCTACTCACTTCCCTTTCGCCAGCCTCTAGGGGCCTCCAGAGAGCCAGCAGAGCCAGGGAGACACCGACCAGGGCCCTCACCTGAGGTCCTTCAGCCGCTTGCAGTGCTTCAGCATGTCCGAGAGGGCAGGCATGTAGACCACCTTCCCCATCATGCCCAGGTTGGCCAGCGAGAGGGACTGGAGCTGCTGGCACTGCAGACCGATACTGACCAGCCCAGAGCCCGTCAACACACTGGGCAGCTGGGCCAGTGTCAGGTGCCGCAGGAAGGCCAGCTGGCCAATGGCAGCCACCTCCGAGTCCCCAACGTTCTGTGCCCGGTTGCAGGGAGGGAGGGAGTTGCGGATGGCAGGCTCATTGCGCGGCATGGCAGAGGAGAAGTTGGACCCAATCAGCTCAAGGTGTTCCAAAAAGGGCAAGTTCTTCAGCAGAGACCAGAACACAGAGGAAGGCTGGGGGACCGTCTGGCCCGAGAAGGGGTTGGGGCAGGACTGCACGCCTATGCGCACCTTCTTGCCAAAGCCACGGGGCACAGCGTGCATCACGGGCTGGGCGGGTACCCGGTCGGCCCGAGGTGCCGAGTCAGCAATGGAGCAGACAGGCAGGGAGAGGGAGCGCAGGTGGCGCAGCCGGGCCAGGAGCTGGCAGAGGTGCCTGCCCAGGCCCTCGGAGCTATGGTGGTGGGCGGCCGAGAGGTTCAGGTGCCGCAGGTTGCAGCAGGACACCACCAACGTCTCCAGGATGGTGCTGTCAATATCGTCCTCTGCCTTGCGGAGCAGGGAGTCCGGCGAGAGGCAGTGGACGCAGCCGCTGAGGTTCAGGCTGGCCAGGCTCCGGAGGTCCTTGCCGCCGTTGATAACCCGCTGGATCAGGTGGCCACCGGACAGGGTGCACCGGCTGAAGCTGAAGTAAAACGGGTTGTTGAACTTCATGTGCTGGAGGAGGGACGAGCCATTCAGCCAGGACTTGGGCAGCTGCAGGGCATCCAAGGCGACGTTGCGGGCCATGGACTCCAAGAGGTTCTTGGTGGCCCCACTCTCAGCAAAGCTGCCAGGGACAGAGATGAGGAAGGCGTGGAGGTTCTCCGGCGTGCGGTCGCTGAGCACGGCCAGGTACAGCCGCACCACCTCCTGGTTGATGTAGCCCGGGGCCAGGCGGGCGTAGAAGACCCGCAGGTTCTGGTAGTGGGGCACGTTGCTCTGGCCCACCATGAGCTGGCCCGAGAGGATGGCCCCCTCTCGTGTGCGGTCCAGGATCTCGAAGTAGAGCAGTAGCTTCTCGAGGCTGGTGCAGCAGGGCACCACGCCGTAGGAGGGCGTGAACAGCGTCTGCTTGAGCTCCCGGACGCGGCTCAGTGTGGCCTTGCACTCGCCACTCAGCTGGCTGGCGTCGAAGCCAGGGCTCACGTCGATGGCCAGCGAGCGCAGGTGCTGCAGGGCCGACAGCATCTTGGAGAGGCGCAGGGAGGTGAGGTGGCAGCCCGAGAGGTTCACCTTCACCAGGCTGCGGCAGCGGGCCACGTGCTCCACGGTGGAGCCCGACAGCCAGTAGCAGCCGGCCAAGCTCAGATGCTGGATGTCCCGGCCGATCTCCTTCACCAGCTGCTTCACCTTGTCCTCATTGGCCTGCAGGACGGGGTGGGGCAGGGAGAGGAAGGAAAGAAGCTGAAGGTGGCTGGGCATCTCCTTCACCCCAAGCATGCACACTTCCCCCACGCTCCCCCATGACAGTCAGGGAGCCACACGGGCCCTGCAGAGACACGGCTCCAGCCAGGAGGGGAAGCTGACCCCCACCCCTTCCCACATGCTTAGCTCAAGCCAACAGTCAAGAGTGCCCTGCCATGGGGCAGTGGCCAGCAAAAGAATCACGTGACAGGGCAATGCCACTCCTAGGTACACAACCAAAGGAACTGAGACCGGGACTCACACAAATACCCACTCGCCCATGATCCACAATAACCCAAAGGCGGAAACCACCCAAACGTCCACTAACAGATGAATGGACAAACAAAACGCAGTCTATCCATACAGTGGAATAAATATCATTCAACCACAGAAAGGAACGAAGTTCCTACACCCGCTACACCATGGACGAACTTAAACATAACGCTGGCTGAGAGAAGCCAGGCACCAAAGGTCAATGCTGCAGGATTCCACTGACATGAAGTGCCTACGACAGGCCAATCCACAGAAACAGATGGTAGACTAGAAGCTACCAGGGGCCAGGGGAGAGGACGCTGGGAAGTTATTGCTTAATGGTTCCAGTTTCAGATGGCGAAAAAGTTCCAGAGATGGATGGCGGTGACAGTTACGCAACATTGTGAAATGTGCTTACGGCCACTGAACTGCACACTTAAAAATGATGAAGACAGTAATTTTTTTTTCAGTCGCAATTTTGAAAATGGTTAAAATGACAAATTTTATATCATACATATTTTACCACAATTCAATAAAATTAATGTAATATACCAAAAAACATCAAATCATACACTTTAAATAAATGAGTGAATTGTATGGCATGTGAATTATATCTCAATAAAGCTGTTTAAAAAAAGAAGAAGAAAGGGTCCCTAACTGAGGAGCCTGAGCACCCGCAAAAGCCTCCCTCGGCGGACTGCACAGGGTGGGGGGCCTGCCCGGGCATGGCCCCATCTTTCTGACACACGGGGCAGAGCTGGAATCGGGCCCCACGGAGCTGTTTTCTCATCCTTGCATATTGCTCGTGAATCTAGCTCAGACTGGCTTGGGCGAACCATGAAATACCCAGTCAGGGGAGCACAGCGGCCAGTCACCTACAGCCGGGTGCTGTGGCTATTTCCAGCATAGCCCTATCGTGAACAACGCTGCATCGAGCCTCAGCGTACAACACGCTTCGGCTTGCAGGATTCCTTCTCTGCGGGAAAGGTCTACGCACAGGACTGCGAAGTCGAAGGACAGGCATATTTTAAATGCTCCAGATAGGCCTGGCGTGATGATACACACCTGTAGTCCCAGCTACTTGGGAGGCTGAGGTGGGAGGATCGCTTGAACCCAGGAGTCTGAGACTAGCCTGGGCAACACAGCAAGACCCTATCTCTACAATAAATAGGAAAATTAGCCAGGTGTGGTGGTGGTGTGTGCCTGAGGCATGTTCAAGGATGCAGTGAGCTATGATCAGGCCACTGCACTCCAGAACTGGGCAACAGAGCAAGACCTTGTCTCTCAAAAAAAAAAAAAGCACGAAAATTATAAAACTTCCAGACATAGGACAAAATCTTCATGACCTCAGGATTAACAAAGATTTCTTCAAAACGACACAAAAAGCACACACTCAAAACCGATAAATCAGACTTCACCAAAAGTTAATACCTATACTCGTCAAAAGACAGTTAAAATGAAACAGCAAGCCCGACTGGGAAAAAACATGGGGGATAATATTCACAACACATATATCTGACAAAGGACTGGTATCCAAAAGATATAAAGAACCCCACAACTTACTAAGAAAAAGACAACTCTGTAAAAAATGGGCAAAAGACTTATAACAGGCACTTCTGAAAATGGCCCACACACTTTACAAAACATGACAGGCAGCGTCCCTCATCAGTTAAACTGCAAGTTAAAACCACAATGAGACACTGTGTCCCACCCATTAGAATGGCTAAAACTTAAAAAACTAACACCTCTGAGTGTTGCTGAGGATACGGGGCAACTGGAACTCTGGCCCACTGCTGGTGGGGTGTAAAATGGTGTCCTCACACTGTGCCCGGGAGAGCCGCGTATTTACCTTTACAAGAAACTTCCAAACCTATCCTGTGACCCACCAGTGCCCCTCCTGGGTATCTACAGGCAAGTAAATCTCCTACCTCCCCCAGGCCTGAGGCCCTAGGTTTCCTCCCAGAACGAGGTCTACATATACCTGCGCCCTCCTCCCCAGGTGGCATGTCATCCACCCTGTTCTGTCCTTGCTTTTGTCACTTAGTGCATCTTGGCGACTGCTCCAGTCAAGATCCCTTCTTTGTCAGCTGCACAGCACTCCCAGCGGGGCTACGCCAGCCCTCAAAGACGGACGTCTAGGTTGTTTCCCATCTCCTGCCCCCTCGCCCACCTCACCTGATAGTCCTTCTGCAGCAACACGGTGTGCACGAGGCTCTTGTCGAGGCACAGGGCTGCCAGCTTCCGGCAGGTGCACCGGACATTCAAAATCAGGTCTGTGCTGGGGACGTGGCTGAGGATGTGCAGTAGGATCTCGTCGGAGAACCCCAGGAGGTGGGCGCCACCTGCCATCCCAGCAGGATGTGTGTCATCATCGTTGCACATGTCCTGAAAATAAGGGGGACACCAGATTCCCACAGGATCCCCAAAGGGGGCCATCAGCCTGGCCTCCCCAGCCAGGGAGAGAAGCAAAGGGAAGCCCTCATCACGGTCCAGGGGAAAGAAGGTGCTTTTACAAAAAATCTTCATTGCATTGCAAAGAATTCATGAGATGATTCAAAACCCCTTTTTAGATCTGCAATCCAGGATCTCTCTTCAAAAGTAAAAGATTAGTAAAAAGATCATTATGTGTTTAGAAGAGGTTTTTCCTACTAAAGCCCGCCGGTCAACTGTAGCATGATCTTAGACCCAACAATGTAACCATTCACCAAGGTTCTCCATTGTTGAAAGCCGCTATTCCGTGACTCTGTCCCAGACATCAAGCTATTAATATATTCTTGAAAACCCTTCAGTAGCAGAATTCTATCAAGAAACTTATTGAGAGCCAGGCACGGTGGCGCACACCTGTAGTCCCTGCTGCTCAGGGGCCTGAAGCAGGAGGATCACTTGAGCCCAGGAGTTCAAGGCCAGCCTGGGAACACAGTGAGATCCCAAGGGAGGGAGAGAGGGAAGGAAGAAGGAAGAAAGGAAGGAAGGAAATTAGTTATTGAGGACAATAAGACTGTCTTCACCTCCCAGGGCTGCCACGACAGCTAAATGAGTTATGACACATTAAGTCCTTACAACAATGTTTGACAACAGTAGCTGTTTCAGCGTTGCCATTAAGGGTAAACAAAACTAGAGGAACCACCATTGAGAATAAAACTACACAAGTCCTTATAAAGAAGAAACAGTATCTACCAGATCAAAGAGGTTTTCAAAATTTTTTTTTTTTTTTTGAGACAGAGCCTCACTCTGTTGCCCGGGCTTGAGTGCCGTGGCGTCAGCCTAGCTCACAGCAACCTCAAACTCCTGGGCTCAAGTGATCCTCCTGCCTCAGCCTCCTGAGTAGCTGGGACTACAGGTATGCGCCACCATGCCCAGCTAATTTTTTCTATATATATTTAGTTGTCCAGCTAATTTCTTTCTATTTTTAGTAGAGACGGGGTCTCACTATTGCTCAGGCTGGTCTCGAACTCCTGAGCTCAAATGATCCTCCCGCCTCGGCCTCCCAGAGTGCTAGGATAACAGGCGTGAGCCACTGCGCCCGGCCCAAATCTTAAAATCAGTGATAAATAATACGGACTCCACAATTTATCTCCATTTTTCTTATTTTCTGGTTAGAGACTCACGTTGGCATTTCCAGTAAGATATCTGCAGACTTCATTTGCTCTGCTGTAGCTACCCAGCAAGCTACCAGGTGCTCTTCCCTAACGTGAGCTTTGGTCCAAATGCTCAATGCCTTTTTGACTTGTACAACCAAGGGGGAGAGGGGCTGGACTCACGCTAATGTGATATGAAATCCCCATATCAAGGACAAAGGAATGCAGAAGACTTTACTAAGCAGGGTTCGTGGGGGATGAGTCCCTGCACCATCCCAGCGCTCCCGCCTCAGGCTCCTCCTGCCTCCTCCAGGGTGCTCTTCTCTCTAGGCGCCCAGGAGAGAGCGCCCAGAACCACCCCTGCTGCCTCTCCAGCGACTGTGTCTACACGACCCTCACCCTGAGCCTGCTCTGCCTTCCATCCTGCTTCCTGTACATATTTGCATGGATGGAAACTTTGAGTTTTGGAAAGCCCTGCTGCTGCCATGGCAACCGTGAGGGCTGTGGGGGAAAAGCCTGTCTGTACACCCCACGCAGGCATCGGAGGTTTCCTGGGAACGCTGACTGTGCAGCCCTTTCACCCTGTCCCAATGGGCTCCCGTTCTGCCAGGCCCTCACCAGGCCCAAGACAGGTGTCCAGGGATGTTTAAAGAATCGTCCTCCATCCTCCAAAAGGGAAAGCTACAACAGACACCAAGGAACAGGGCCAGGGCCAGGTCAGAGAGTGTATTAATCACGAGGGTCAGAGGGTCAGGAACTTATCCCGACAGCCTCGACTCTTCCACCTGCCCTTCTTCACCTGCCCTCCCCTCCCCCTCAGCCTGTCTTCTTGCTTCCTCTGTCACAAGGGCAGAAGGCAGCCCTCAGACCATAGCTGTGCGGTGTCGTATTCTGGGTCCAATGACTTTCCCGTCACACAGTATTTTCCAGAGAACAGTCAAAGGGATCACCCAGGCACCTTGTAACAATCAGATTCCCAGCCTAGACCTGTGGAATCCATCCCCAAGGGACAGGCTCCCGAACCAGGGACAATCCTTATCAGAACGAGGGACAACTTCTATCAGAACCAGGGACAACCCCTATCAGGAGACCTTGGCAACAGGGCTCTGCAGAGGACCCGGGGCTGTGAAATCACAAGACTGGGTTTGACTCCCATTGAGTGGCCTGAGTCCCACCCCCATCCCTACCTCATAGATTTATGAAGTAAGAATGCCACTGGAGCGCTCTCATGGGTAAGAGGAAGAACAAGAGCAAAACATTATAAAAAAAAAAAAAAAAGCCACTCCAGCATCATATAATTTCCAGTTGTGCTACTATGCTGAATTTTTCTTAAAACCAACTAGAAATGACAAGAATTAAAAAAAAAAAAAGAAAGAGAGAACGCACCAAGAATCAAATCCCAGCTCCCTCTATCCAGCCTCAGCACATTCCACAGGATCATTCTTTCCACATGCTGTGCCCCAAATAAAAGAGAAGTTTCGTCTCAGGCCAGACCCCAAATGCTGTGGCAAGGCCAGCAGCACACAGGCTGGGCGGGGGAGGCTGGCGGGAGGAGAGAAGCCGGCTGGGCAGCAGCTCATGATGGCCCCCCAAGACCCCCTAAATCTCTGGCCAGCTAATCCTGGGAGGTGGTCGCTGGGTTTGCAACAACTGAGTCATTCCTCTGGAACTTAGGTATCCTGCAACAACTTTGGTAAATTACTACCCTTTGCACCCAGAAAAGGTTGCAAGCTCTGGAGAAGCAACAACAAACCTGGGGTGTCCATCAGGATGACAAGAGGGAGGGAATGGGCCTCCAGGTTTCTTTTTGTTGTTGTTGTAGAGGCAGGGTCTTGCTCTGTCACCCAGGTTGGAGTACAGTGGCATCATCATAGCTCACCGCAGCCTCAAATTCCTGGCCTTAAGCAATCCTCCTGCCTCAGCCTCCCCAGTAGCTGGGACTGCAGGCATGCGCCACCGCACCTAGCTAATTTTTCTATTTTTTGTAGAGATAAGGTCTTAATAATGTTACCCAGGCTGGTCTCGAACTCCTGGCCTCAAGTAACCCTCCTGCCTCAGCCTCCCAAAGTGCTGGAATTATGAGCAAGAGCCAACACACTCAGCCCAAGTTTCTTAATCTGTGAAATAAAAACACGCCCCAAATATGCCTACCTCCACACATACCCAAATAAACTCATACTCGCTTCCATCTGTCTTTCAGAAAATGTGTTGTCAGCCACAGGAGAAACTGAGGCAGACTCATCCTCCATCTTAAAAAAACCAAAGTAACTAACCCAAGGTCAGAGGAAAAGCAATGCCGAAAGCAGGGCCTGATGTGCTGAGCCACGAACTGTCCTTCCCTCCAGCACCAGGGAAAGGCGGCTGGGACTTCCTGACAGGTCCTGACCAGGCACCCAATTTCTAGAGCCTCCTGAAATTCCAATTCAGGGGTGAGAAGCAGGCCCTGGAATGTGCTTGTAACAGGTCCAGGTGATCCTTACCCAGCACACTGGGAGCCACCTGGCTATAATGACGACATGAAAGTGTTTTGAAGAGTTCAGTTATTCATTAAACTCTTTATTTTTAAAGTCAGCAATGACTTTCAAAATCAGATACCCCATTCTGGAATCAAAGAGAGGGGATGGCTGCACAACCTTATGAATATAGTTTAAAAAAAAAAAACAAAAAAAACACTGAATTGTACACTTTAAAAGTGTGAATTTTGTAGTATGTGAAGTATATCTCAATAAATAAATAATTTGACTGTCCCAGAAAAACAGACCTTGATCTCCACATTCAGGGCAGAACTAGACTCACCTCTCTCCTTCTCAGCCTACGAGGTATCTGCAATGCCAACAAGAAGCAGGCCTCGGCCAGGCACAGTGGCTCACGCCTGTAATCCTAGCACTCTGGGAGGCTGAGGTGGGTAGATCACTCGAGGTCAGGAGTTCAAGACCAGCCTGAGCAAGAGCGAGACCCCTCCCCTGCATCTCTACTAAAAATAGAAAGAAATTAGCTGGACAACTAAAAATATATAGAAAAACTTAGCCAGGCATGGTGGCGCATGCCTGTAGTCCCAGCTACTTGGGAGGCTGGGGCTGTAGGATTGCTTGAGCCCAGGAGTTTGAGGTTGCTGTGAGCTAGGCTGATGCCACGGTATTCTAGCCCGGGCAACAGAGTGAGACTCTGTCTCAAAAAAAAAAAGAAGCAGGCCTCAATGGCCAGGTCACCCCCATGTGCTTAACGGGACAGAGGGGCCTTTGAGCCAGGACTCCATAAGACCAAGGTACCAGACCCACCCACCCAGCAAGGCACACACAGCTAACTGGAATCTGCTAACACAGCCAGGCTACCCCAGAACTCTTCTTCGGGGAGCTGGAATTGTCTGGCCCTTCAATCCTATCATCAGTCTGCAGTTGGGCCACACACCCTTCCCTGTCAATCAAGGAGCCAGTGGGGCTGAGGAGAACAGTCAGTACGCCCAGGCCACCTTCCACACACTCATGCCCCATCCACTGGGCGGAAAACACTTGAACCTCTCACACTTGTTGTCTAGAACTCAGGCAGGCTCCTAAAACTGAGAAGTGTGCCCAACAGTCTGAGTCCTGGAAGATGACAGATACCCCGGTAGGCAGGAAGCAAGAAAAGGGAAGCCAGTAGTCCAAGTCCAGTCCCCCCATACCCTTGTGTGCAGAGAAAACACCACATAACGGGGGACGCGGTGGGATTCTCCTTCGGACCCAGATTTGTGGAACGTTGGGAAAGGATTTCCAGATAAGTTGCAAGTCCCTCGGGCGAAATGGCTTTTCCTCCATCACCACTACCCCCCACCCAAGTCAACAAGCAGGCTCCAGGGACAAGTGGGCTGGACTGAAACTGAGCATCCAGAGATAGAAGACACGGTGGCAAGTGGGCGCGACGGGGAACGTCCCAGAGTTGCAAGTGCTGAGCCGAGACACAGGGGCATGGAGAAAGGGCCCCGGAGGCGCCTGGAAACTCTGGCAGTCAGGAATGTGGGGCTGGGAAAGGGACGGAAAGCCGAGGAGGGAGACAGCGTGTGCCTTGGGAGGTAGGGCAAGGGCCTGGGGATCGGGATGGGGCAAGGATGGGATCAGGAGTAAGGCCAGGGTCCAGATCGGGAGAACCGAGTGGGGTAGGGTCCGGACAGAAAGGACGCATGGGGACCGGGGTCGGGACGAGAAGAACCCGGGGGGCCGAGGCCGCTTAGGCAGGAGCAGAGCGGAGAAAGGCGCGAGCCGTACCTCTCCGGAGCTGGCCATGTCGCGGGCGGGCAGTGCCGCTGCCGCCGGAGCCGCAGCCCCGGGGCCTCCAGTGTGCCGGGCCAGGGATGCTCGATGCCGGCGAGGCTGCTGCTCTACAGAGACCCCGGCAGGGGGCGGGGCCTCTTACCACTTCCGGCGCCCGCCGACACGCACTTCCTCTCGCCTGCAGGCAGGCTCCGCGTGGCCGACATGTTGGGTGTGGCGCCGTCTGGGGCACTGCCAGGGCTCGGAGGAGTCCCGCAGGTCCTCTGTGGCCTCCGTCTCCTCTTCGTGCTCGTTCCCCAAGCTCTGTGCCCTTTGCACGCTCCTCTACAGCCACGCCGGCCTCCTGCCGGCTTAGTACGCCCCCGCCGCCCCCGGGCCTTTGCATTTGCCGTTCCCCACTGCCTGTCGCGTTCAAAAGCCACCTGTCAGAGGATCCCGGAGCACCTTGCATAAAATAGCCGCTCCTCCTCCCCACCCACATATACACTCATCTGAATTGCCCCTCATCCCGTGTTCTGTGTCTCTATAGGTCTTTGCACCGTCTGACCTACTGTATCTTTTTGGGGAGTCCTCCCCCTAATACGCTGTAAGCAGGAACAGGATTTTCCAGAACCTAGAACTACCCCTGGCGGGTAGTAGGCACTGAATAAATATTTGCTGAGTAAATGAATGTCTGTGCACTTAACCCTGAAGCATTTGCATTTAAAAACACTTTATTAGTAGAAATTCGTGGGGAAATCTCATGCTCTGGAAGCAGAAAAACTGGGTTTGCATACAGGTGCTGACTTCTGGGTGACCCTGAGCAAGTGTTAGTTTTCTAGAGCTGGCCTAACAAAGTGCCACAGACTGGGTAGCTTAAAAAACAGGAATTTATTCTCTCTCAGTTCTGGAGGCCAGCAGTCTGAAATCAGGATGGTAGCAGGGCCATGCTCCCTCCGAAGGCTCTAGGGAAGAATCCTGCCTTGCTTTTTCCTAGCTTTTGGTGGTTGCCAGCATTCCCTGGACTTCCTTGGCTTGCAGCAGCAAAACTCCAAGTTCTTCCTCCGTCTTCATGTGGCAGTCTCCCCACTGTGTCTCTGTGTGTTATAAGGATACCAGTCATGTTGGACTTGAGGGCCCACCTTAAGCCAGTATGACCTGGCCTTAACTGGTCACATCTGCAAAGACCCTATTCCAAATAAGGTCACATTCTGAGGTTCCAGGTGGACACAAATCTTTGGAGGACACTATTCATCCCCCGTACATCAGGTTTCATATCATACCCCCCACCAAGCCTCATTTCCCTCCCACCTGCTAGGGTTGAGCCACTTACTGAGTACGAAGAAGCCCCTAATGAGCATCAACTGTGGATCATGGAAGTAGGGGGAGGGCAGTCCTTTCCTTCAAAGAGCTGATGGTTTTGTGGACAGTTAAGTACAACTTCAAGCATAACAAAAGTGATCCTTAGCGGAGTTCCCATTGTTTCCCATAGGACCACAGTTCTGGCCCAGGCAGGCAGCTGGGGGAGTTTCACAGAGGCCCAGGACTCTCCTGCAACCCTCTTCCCTCTTCCCCCTCCTTCCTCCTCCCTCCACCCTTCCGCACCAGCGCTCTGGCCTGTGAGTGTGAAACACTGGGTCATTACACGGGCTGCTTCTCTGGGGCAATGCTTTGCTCCTGGTGGTTGATGGTTTCAGTCATAAATCAAATGGCACATCCTCCTGGCAGGTCTTCCCTAGAATTCTCTTTCCCAGCCTCCCTGACTCATTCCTTCTTTTGTCCTTAGGTATGTTTTTCATGTGGCTGACTTGTTTATTTTCTGTCCCCCACTAGAACAGTGCTTGGCAGTAGCAGGCCCTTGATACATGTTTGCCAAATAAATTCTTGATTAAATGAAATAATGCATCTAAGTTTCCAGCGCAGAGGAGCAATTCAATCAACAGAAGCTGTAACCACTACTGCTAATATTAGTTCTAGTGAGGAAGGGGTCCCATATTTCACGGGAGGCCCCAATTCTGAGAAACAGTCAAGATGGAAACCACTGAGTATTGGGCTCAGGGACCCCGGGTGTGGGTGGAGTCAGTGCCAGTGCCTCGCTGCGCTCACCCTCTCAGGGGTGTACCCCTCACAGTGTCCCCAGTAGCTCATGGTCTGAGAGCCTCCCCCTGCAGCGCCTGCCTGGCCAGTCCTGGTGGCGAAGAGGACCCTGAGGCCAAGGCTGAACACTAGGCCACTAGACCACGTGAATTCCCTGAGAGCCTGCGATAAGGGCTGGAAGCAAGTTGGGCCATAGCAGGGGTTCTTCCTTCCCCCTCTCCTTCCAATTCATCTACAATGGGATCTGGAGAAAGCAGCTCTTTCCTAATAAAAATGACAACAGCCACCATGCATAAGCCTCTGCATGTAACTGACACTTTCCATGTAGCATTGCACTCTAAGTGTCACCAAACCCCAGTGTGGTATATCCTATCACCCCAAATTGCAGAGGAGGACGCAGGTCCAAGTGAGTAGCGAAGGTGGGATTTGAGTCCACGTTGTCTCTACTCCAGAACCCACCAGGAGAAGCAGAGCAACTTCTTCCATTCAGCCTCCTTAGCTGTTGTGGGGGGTGGTGCCTCCCAGGTGTTGGGAGGCAACAGCGAGGGGTAAGTGGAGCCTGGTGAAGCTGGGGACAGGGTCTTCGAAGGGGCCTGCTGGGAGAACCTCCACACCTCCCCATAGGTGGCTATTCCTGTGCCAGACACAGGCCACCACCTGCATAGCCCCAGTCCCCAGCTTCAGAGATAGCCTCACCCCAGAAGCATTCTTGAAGGATCCAGGCTCTTCCCTGAGTTCCTCCCACCAAACCCACAATGACCTCTTAAAACTGCATTTCTACTAGAGTTGAAAACTTATGTCCACACGACAACCTGCACACGGATGTTTATGGCAGCTTTATTTTTGATAGCCAAAACCTGGAAGCAGCCAAGATCTCCTTCAGTAGGCGAGTGGATAAACAAACTGTGCTGCCTCCACTGAAAAGAAACAAGCCCTCAAGCCACGAAGAGACATGGAGGAAACTGACATGCGTGTTATTCAGTGAAAGGAGCCAATCTGAAAAGACCACATACTGTATGATTCCAACTATAAGACATTCTGGAAAAGGCAAAACTACAGAGACAATAAAGAGATCAGTGGTGGTCAGGGTTTAGGGGCGAGGGAAGGATGACGAGGCAGAGCACAGGGACTTTTAGGGGAGTGAAACTGCTGTGTGTGTCTAGGGTTTTAATGGTGGATACATATCCTTATAGATTTGTGCAAAGCTTTGGAAGGTACAACCCCAAGAGTGAACTCTAAAACAAACTGTGGCCTGTGGGTGATAGTGTGTCAGCGTAGGTTTATCAGTTGTAACAAATGTAGCACTCTGGTGCCCATGTTGATGGAGGCGGCGGCTGTGGGTGTGTGGGCACAGGGAGGAAATGGGAACTCTCTGTGCTTTCTGTTCTATTTTTCTGTGAACCCCAAACTGCTCTAAAAAATAAAGCCTATTAATTTTTTTAAAAACTGCATATCTGACCTTCTCACTCCCAAAGGGCCTCCCACTCACACCTGCTCAGGGACTTTACACATGCTATTGTCTCTGTCGGGTGGCTCTCACCCAACTCTGGTTAATTTCTCTTCACCCTCCCAACGTCCCTTCTGCAGAAAGTCTACCCTTCCCCAGACCAGCTCACAGTCCTCAGTCATATCCTCTGCCACCGGCCCTCAGAATATTCCTAGATGGCATTTATCACAGTGGATAATTAAATCATCATCAGTATAAGTTTTTGGTTAACGTCTGTCCTCCCAGGATGATGGAAATGTCCCATATCCATCATCCACAGCCACTGGCTACTGGACGCTTGAAGTGTGGCTTGTGCAACTGAGAAAGTGACTTCTTAATTTGTTTAAATTATTTTATTTATTAAATGTAAATGAATTTAAATGGCCACAGGTGGCCTGTGGCTCCCATATGGGACTGGGCAGCAAGCCTGCAAGCTTCACAAAGACAGGGAAAATGTCTTGATGTTACTGCAACACCCCTAGAACCTAACACTGTGTGGCTGCTCAAAATACACATTGAATGATGAATGAATGAATGAAGGGACTGATCCATGGCATGGGGCTCTGAACAATTCCAGCCCCCATTTCCCTTGGGTGATTTCACGCCAGTTGGATGCCCTTGTCCCTGTGCCTTCGACAAGGGAGGATCTGCTGGGTGGCCACGTCTCCAACCCACCCCGCTCCAAGTTCTTTGTCCAAATTCTGACACCGAAAGTGCTCTGGATTGGGCTCCATGAAGAGGTGTCAGGAGGAAGGGGACAGTCTAGAGTTCCAGAGCCCCTGCTTGGCCTGGGGCTGCAGTCCAGCGCAGAAGGGAGGCTTTGCAGGACAGTCCAACAAGGTAGGTTTCAGCTCATTAGAAAGGTGACCTTCAGAGCAGCCTCAGGGGGACCCAGCCACCTGAAAAGGGGGGGAGCTCCTGTTGCAGGAGCAGAGCAAGCCCAGGAGGAGCTGAACCTACTGCAGAGGGTGTGGGGATCGGGGTCCCTCAGCCCCTGCAGAGGTGAGCTTCTGCATTTCCATAAACCAAGAGAATCAAGGGTGTGAACGTTGCTTTGTCTGGCCCGTTGATCTGTCCAGGGAGGCAGTTCAGGGAGAACATTGATCTGGCTTCACAGGAATAGGGTCAAAGACAACCCGGTAAAACTCCAGTTTTTTTCACTGCCAAGGTGGGGAACCTGGGGCCAGCCACCTGTCCTCTCTAAGCTTCAGTTTCCAAGCCTGTCACATGGGTGCTGCGAGGAAGACAAAAGGCAATATGGGCCGGGTGCAGTGGCTCACACCTGTAATCCTAGGACTCTTGGAGGCCAAGGTGTGAGGATCACTTGAGGTCAGGCAGGCGTTCAAGACCAGCCTTAGCAAGAGCTAGACCCCGTCTCTACTAAAAATAGAAAAATTAGCTGGATGTGGTAGCACACCTGTAGTCCCAGCTACTTGGGAGGCTGAGGCGGGAGGATTGCTTGAGCCCAGGAGTTGGAGGTTGCTGTGAGCTAGGCTGACGCCAGAGCACTCTAGCCCGGGCAACAGAGTGAGACTCTGTCTCAAAAAAATATATATATATATACACACACAAAAATCTGTATTTCTGGCTGGCCCTCTTCCTCCTTAGAGACATTTAGAGCAGGTAATGGCTGCAGCTTGTGCAGCCATAGACAAGGTTAAGGCTGGGGATCTTTGTGGCAAGGAGCTGCTGAAACAGCTGGATGACCTGAAGATGGAGCTGTCCCAGATGCATGTCACACAAGTGACAGGAGACACGGTGTCCAAGCTCTCCCACAGCCAAGTTATCCGCAAATCGATTGCCTGTGTTCTCACCATCATTAACCAGATGCAGAAGGAAAGCTCAGGAAATTCTACAAGGGCAAGAAGCACAAGCCCCTGGATCTGTGGCCCCAAAAAACTGAGAACCTGAAGACCCAGAAGCAGCAGCGGAAGGATCAGTTGGACCCACCGCAGCAGCACAGAGCCAAGGCATGAGCGTTGGTGCCAATAAAATGTAAAATAAAAATCTGGGCTGGGCACAGTGGCTCCCGCCTATAATCCTAGCACTTTGGGAGGCCAGTTCAAGGCTGCAGTGAACTGATTGTGCCACTGCACTCCAGCCTGGGTGATAGAACGAGACCCCACCAAAAAAAAAAAAAAAAAAATCTGTATTTGTTGGTTTTTCTAGCCTTCCTGAAGCACAATTCAATGAGTCTTGGTGTATGTCTACAAACATGAAACCACTACCACAACTGACATAATGATCACCTGATCTTCACCCATGATCCTGTATTACCTGCTTTTTCTTATCTCAACGCTAAGTGCATACTCATTTGCATATTTATGTCTCTCCCGTTAAACTGGGTGCCTCACAAAGGCAGGGAACCCATCTAGCTTGTTCTCCACTGTACCCCCAGTACCTGGCACAAAGTGGTTGAATGAATGAGCAAATGAATAGGACCCTTGTCTTTGTCCAGGTCATCTCGGTGGCCTCAGGCCCACCATGTACAGTGGGCACTCACTAAACTTCTGTGGAACAAGTAAGTGGCCCAAGGTAGAAACTTCTTTGCAGCCCCAGGATCAGAAAAGAGCTGCAACTGTTCCGAGAAGGCCTTTCCTTGACAAACCCTTCTGGGGACCTCTAAGACAGCACAGAGAGAAGCTGACCACCTCCTCTTCTCCAGCAGCTGCTGTGCACAGGGTACAGGCAGTGTAGAGTTCCCACAGTGACAGGGTGGTTTCTGGAACAACCGCTACGCACCAGGTAGTGTTTTAAGGAAGAGGCATCCCCCATGGGAGCTTCACCCAGCTCCCTTCCTTAGTTCTCTTCTAGCAGAGGGAAGGGACGCTTGGTTTCAAGTCAGAGCCTCACCTGCAGCCCGGCTGCTTCCCCACTGCTGCGCCTTGGGATTGATTGCCAGGCCAGGGCCTGCATTTGAGACTGGGCCCTGAGAAGCCACAAAACAGGTACCCACCAAGTCACAAGGCTAAATTCAGACTTCAGCCAAGGCGACCTGGCAGGCAAGGGTTGGAAGCCCCTCCCCAGCTGCCAAGACCTTGGAACAGGCTCAGTCCCAGAAATGAAGTTAAGAAGCACCCAATTACCCGTCCCATTTCAAGGAGGGTGACCCTGCTCAAAGTGACCTTTCTCTAAAACCTCTACTCAGGATCAGTAGTAGAGGTACCTACCCAACGCCAGTGAGAGGCATGGATGGAGCCCAGCCCACCAGGATACCTGGGAATAGGTGGGCTGCAGACCAGCTCCCTGTCCTCTGGAAGCACGAGGACCCTCAGAGCCCAGACAAATAGGGATACCTGGGGGCCAGACCAACAGAAGCAGCTAGGGTCCCTAACTCCTCCCACCCTCTAAGACTGCTCAAGGCACCTCAGGTCACCCCCTACAGCCCCACCTTTCCTGGGCTGCACCCTCTCCCGCTAACACCCCAAGCAAACCCACAAAGTCACGCTTTGCCTTGTTTTTAAGGTGTGCACTTTTATTGAACTGGTCTCAAGTCAGTGTACAGGTAAGCCCTGGCTGCCTCCACACCTCCACCCGCTCCCAGGGAGACCAAAAGCCTTCATACATGTCAAGTTGGGGGACAAAAGGGGGGCCACAATGGCTGATCATCCAAAATAAAACAAAATAAAAAAGTATTAAGGCGAAGATTAAAAAAATTTTGCATTACATAATTTACACAAAAGCAATGCTGTCACCTCCCCTGTGTGGACTTGGGAGGACTGGGCCATTCTCCTTAGAGAGAACCAGGGTGGCTTCTGGGAGGGCAAGGGACTTCCTGTAACAATGCATCTCACGATATTTGGAATGACTATTAAAAAAAAGAACAATGTACAATCAAAGTCCTCGGCCACATTGTAGAACTTTGGGGATGCTTGATCCAACTGCTGTCACCTTCACCGTTCCAGTTTTTAAATCCTGAGTCAAGCCAAAAAATGGAAAAAAAAAAAAAAAAAAAAACAGAACAAAAAAAAAAAACAAATAAAGCCATGCCAATTTGATCTTGTTTTTTGCGCAAGTTAGGTTTTTGTCAAGAAAGGGTATATCGCAACTAAGTAACAGTCCGCCTAGAAGCATTTGCGGTGGACGATGGAGGGGCCAGACTCATCGTACTCCTGCTTGCTGATCCACATCTGCTGGAAGGTGGACAGCGAGGCCAGGATGGAGCCGCCGATCCACACAGAATACTTGCGCTCAGGGGGAGCAATGATCTGTGGAAGGAAGGGGATGATTGTTGAAGACCCTGGATGTCACAACTTCCCATCTACCCCAACAGCTCACGTGACGAGGCCACCTTAGGCTAGGTAGATACTCACCTTGATCTTCATCGTGCTGGGAGCCAGGGCGGTGATCTCCTTCTGCATTCTGTCGGCAATGCCAGGGTACATGGTGGTGCCGCCAGACAGCACTGTGTTGGCGTACAGGTCCTTACGGATGTCCACGTCACACTTCATGATGGAGTTGAAGGTGGTTTCGTGGATACCACAGGATTCCATGCCTGAGGGGAAATGGAGGCCAGACTTAACTTCCACAGTGTGGCCCCAAGGGTGATCCTTGTGTAGGGCAGAGACCAGGTGGCACTCTCAACTCACCCAGGAAGGAGGGCTGGAAGAGAGCCTCGGGGCAGCGGAACCGCTCGTTTCCGATGGTGATCACCTGACCGTCGGGCAGCTCATAGCTCTTCTCCAAGGAGGAGCTGGAGGCTGCTGTGGCCATCTCCTGCTCGAAGTCCAGGGCGACGTAGCACAGCTTCTCCTTGATGTCACGCACAATTTCCCGCTCGGCCGTGGTGGTGAAGCTGTAGCCACGCTCCGTGAGGATCTTCATGAGGTAGTCTGTCAGGTCCCGGCCAGCCAGGTCCAGACGCAGGATGGCATGGGGGAGCGCGTACCCCTCGTAGATGGGCACAGTGTGGGTGACCCCGTCACCGGAATCCATCACAATGCCAGTGGTACGGCCAGAGGCGTACAGGGACAGCACAGCCTGGATGGCCACGTACATGGCTGGGGTGTTGAAGGTCTCAAACATAATCTGCAGGGAAAGATGAGCCATGTCATGCTCAGGAAGCCTCCAGGGGCAGCCAGGCCAGACTGGGGACATGCAGAGAGTGCAAAGAACACAGCCAAGTGTGCTGGGGTCTCGGGATGGGGATTCTGTTCAGACCTACTGTGCACCTACTGAATACACACTCCAAGGCTGCTTTACGCCAGCCTCATTGGCTTGTCACACGAGCCAGTGTTAGTACCTACACCCACAACACTTTATGTTTTAAACACCTAGTCAGAAATGCAAACACAAGAAAAAAGACCTCATCTGGGAAAAAGCAAATAGAACCTGCAGAATTCCAAAGGAGACTCAGGTCAGAGAAGATAGTCCTATGGAGAATGGCAGAAGAGAGTTCAAGTGAGAAAGGGCGTGGCACAGAAGAGCAAGAAAGGATGGAAACGGCCATTCAGGGAAGGGGGCTGGCCACTGACCTGGGTCATCTTCTCACGGTTGGCCTTGGGGTTCAGGGGGGCCTCAGTCAGCAGAACAGGGTGCTCCTCAGGAGCCACACGCAGCTCGTTGTAGAATGTGTGATGCCAGATCTTCTCCATGTCGTCCCAGTTAGTAACAATGCCGTGCTCGATGGGGTACTTCAGGGTCAGGATACCTCTCTTGCTCTGGGCCTCGTCGCCCACGTAGGAGTCCTTCTGGCCCATGCCCACCATCACGCCCTACGGAAGGAAGAGCAAGGCGCCCTCAGCACGGGCTGGGCCACCGCCACCCTCACCCAGAAAACCGTAAGGCCCCCCATGTGGAGGGGCCCCCCTGCCCCGCCCGCTCCCGAGGGAGGCCCCACCCACCAAGTTCCACAGGAGGCTGGCCACCCTACCTGGTGCCGCGGGCGCCCCACGATGGAAGGGAAGACGGCCCGGGGGGCATCGTCGCCCGCGAAGCCGGCCTTGCACATGCCGGAGCCGTTGTCAACGACGAGCGCAGCAATATCGTCATCCATGGCGAGCTATGGGCAGAGCGGAGCCGTGAGCCCAGTCGCGGGCGGGGCCGCCACCGCCCTGCCCACTTCCGGCGCGCCGCGGCCTCAGGCCGCCAGGGGGCGCCGGCGCGCGCCCAGATTGGGGACAAAGGAAGCCCGGCCGGCCGCGTTATTACCATAAAAGGAAAACACTGGTCGGAGGCGGCCCCGCAACGCGCGGCAGGAAGCCAGGTCCCCGCCCCCTCTTCACCGGGCGCCGGCCCTGCCCCCGCCCCGTTCAAACAGCGCCCGCCAAGCAGACGGGCGGGCGCGCGCGGCAGCCACACCCTCCGGCGGCCGGCGGCGCGGTCAGGAAGTGCGCGCATGCGCCCTGAGCCGCGGCGACCCCACCCCTTCCGGCCGGCCGGCCCCGCCCTCGCCCCAGCCCGGCCGCGGAGCCCTGGGCTCAGCGCACGCGCAGTGGCGCCCAACCCCAGCCCCCCAACGGGGCCCGGTAGACCCCGCAGCGCGCGCCCACCCACCCACTACCCAGCCGAGGCGGCTGCCGGCTCGGACAAAGACCCACCGGCCGCCCCGGTGCCGACTGCAGCAGCCTCGGAGCGCACCCCCCGAGCCCTGCCCCGGCCCCCGGAGCGGAGAGAGAACGCGCTGCCGTTCGGGCGGGCTCCCCGCAGGCCCAGCGCCGCGGCCCGGGGGTCTCACTGCACCCACCGCCGCGGCCCGAGGGTCTCCCTGCACCCAGCACCGCGGCCCGGGCGCTCTGCACCGGCGACTTGGCCGCGGTCCGGGAATGGCCGTGCCCGGGCGCCCCCTTCCCGGAGGAGGCTGGAGCCCGGGCCGGGCGATCAGCGCACGGCGCGGCCGGGCTTACCTGGGTGGCGGGTGTGGACCGGCGGCGGAGCGGCAAGGGCGAGGCGTCTGTGCTCGCAGGGTGGACGCGGTCTCGGCGGTGGCTGCGCGTCGCGCTGCCGGGTTTTATAGGGCGCGGCAGTGGCCGCTCGAGCCATAAAAGGCAACTTTCGGAACGGCGGGCGCTGATTGGCCGCGCGCCGCTCACTCACCGGCCTCGCCGCACAGTGCAGCATTTTTTTTTACCCTCTCTCCCCTCCTTTTGCAAAAAAAAAAAAAAAAAAAAAGAGCGAGAGAGGGTGAGAGCGAGAGCGAGATTGAGGAAGAGGAGGAGGGAGAGAGTTTTGGTTTTGGCCGCCCTTGGGTGCTGGGCCCATGGGCTGGGGGTGCACGCGTGCCCCCGCCCCTCTGGGCAGTACTTGGTGCGGCCCCGCGTGGCCAGGCCTGGACCCGGCCTGCCTGTTTCTTGTGTCCCCCGCCCACCCCGGGACCCTCTGAGTGTGGGTGTCACATGAACAGTGCGCACCCAGGTGGTTAAGGGTCAGCACGATGCCAGGGTCCCCTGGGTCCCATGGGCTCATGCTTAAGGAGCACTTGTGGGCACGGAGTGGCCAGGGACTCATTCCCTCTACCTAGCGTTAGTTCAACTGCCCAGAGAGCCTGGGCTGGGGACCTCTAGCAGGGGACTAAGTGTGTGGGAGGGTTACTGGAGACATCTGGGCTTGAGGGGTACAGTGTGGTGTAGGGGAGTCAGGGGACTTGTGGCCACACTCCTGGGACAGGGCAGGCACCAGGATCCCAGTAGCTGGAGGTGGCCTGTGAGGAAGGCTCCAAACCTCCCCTGCTGCAGGCCTGGGAAGAAAGTGGGCAAACTCTTCCCCCGGAGCCTGCTACTGCTGAGGGCTGTGTGGTCACACCCGGTCAAGACCAGGCCTGGGCCATTAGCTGGTGACCCAAGCGGCTGCAGGCACTGCCGGACTGGGGCTGGCTCCACACAGCTCTGGGCCTTGGGCTCACCATCCGTTGTCTGTCTGTCAAGTGTGGTCACAGCTGAACTGCCCTCCTGGACCATCTGGAGGCCTCCAGGGACCCTAGGGAGCAACACTCAATTTGCCAGAAAGGACTTGGGGAGTGGAGTGGGGCCAGGAGCTCAAAGCCAGCCAGAGAAGACCGTCTCCTTGTTTCCGCTCTATCTTGTCCCAGGTCTGTCCAACCAAACATCAGACAAGACCTGGGTGTCCAGGAGTGTCCTGCTCTAGGAGCCGTCTGGCAGGGGAGACAGTCCATACCCAGATGGTGGCCACACAGTGATCAAGTGATCAGGGGCGTGGGACCCCAGAGGGGCGTCTGGCTCAGTCTAGAGGAACATACACTTCCTTGGAGGTAGTGACAGGAAGCCAGATTTTCACACAAAGAAAAATGGGAGGGGTGGTCCAGGTGGGGGGACTGGCCTGTCACCACTGGTCTGTCTGCAGGCACCCAGGGCCTGCCTGGGACTTTGCAGCACGTAGTAGGTGCTCGTGAATGAGTGTGTTGAAACAGGGCAAGATTTGTCCATATATGGATGTGGAACCTGCAGCCAGGGAAGAGGTAGCTTAGTCCAGTTCACGGTACAAGCCTGGTGGCAGGGCACTTTGAAGGTTGCAGAAGCCACAACCTGGTGGAAATGCTGACCATCACCCAGCACTCAGTGGAGACCTCGGGTTCAAAGCCACACGCTAGCATTCCCAGAGAACTGCCGGAGACTTGCCAGGGCTCACCCGTCACTGCCCTGGGCCAGAGCGAACTTTCCCAGCCTGACTACTCCCTGCCTCCGGGGAATGGGACTGCCCTGTCCCTGGCCTTGTACTCTCAGTTGCAGGCATCTTGCCAGGTGCCTTAGGACGTACCAGCCCTATAATTCACTGGGGGGTTGTGGGGTCACACTCTTGCTGTCTGCTGTCTGTTGAAGAGGGCTGCTTCTGGCTATTTACTGAAGCTGGGAGGGGATGCTGGGGAGGACGGGATGGGGCTGCGGGGCGAGGTAGCTCGTGGGGTGGGAGCAGACCTGATCCCCAAGCAGGACCTGCACTGCCACTTCGCCTCTTCTCAGCCAGGGACTGGCCAAGGGACAGCAGCTCCAGCCCCACCCGACCTCAAGCTGGAACACTCCTGGCCGGTCCTGCTGGCTTGTGGTTCCCTCTGTCTGCAGCCGGCCGTTTCCTGGTGCTCTCCTATGCATCCTTCGAGGCCCACCCCAGAAGGCCCCTCCTTGGGGGAGCGCTTTAGCATCTGCAACACATAGCTTCCTCCCCACTTCAGACGCTGGGCTGGCATTTGAAGTTCAGCCTCCTCCACCAAACTGGGAGCCCTTGGAGGCTGTCCGTCGCCCCCACTTCCTCCTTCCACACCCACCCCAGGGCTTTGCTCTGTTGAATGAGTTAAGTGACTGCCTGGGTGCAGAAGCCTGGGTGGGGGCAGGGAGAAGCTGGGGAGAGAAAGCCAGCAGGGGACCAGGGGAGGAGGAACTGCAGCCGGGGGACAGAGGGGGGCAGGCAGGAGAGGAAGTGAACAGGTTCTTCTTCGCTTGGGAACTTTGCCCTTGCAGGGAGTTTTCGGAAGAGCTGTCACTGGGGCAGGCACCCAGCCACAGAGCCCTCAGCTGTGCGCAGCCAATGCAGCTCCACCTGCTGCTCTGAGACTTTTTCTTTCCACGCCTCTGCTCTGTGGTTCCCCCACTCTATAAAGGCCTTGGGCAAGGGGACATTGACAGTCCATACCAAAGGACCACTCCCTGGCCCTCTTCCACAAATCAACCTCCCAGCCACCTTTGCCCTGGGCTTTCAAGCCCCTCCCTGCCCTGCCAGGAGGCACCCCAAGCTCCCCTTGTTGGAGGACGTACGAAACCCAGGAGAAACTGCCCCTTCTAGACTTGCGTGAAGCCCAGGAGGGCAGGGCCCTATGCACAGTAGGTGCTCGGTGAGGGCGTAACTGAATGAATGAGTGAATGAATGAATGAAGGCTTGAAACATTCCAGAACACACACCCCCTTTTTACAGATAAGGAAACTGAGGCAGGACTGGTAAAGCACCCACGGCCTGAAATCCAGAGTGAAGGACTCCAGGCTCAATGTCCCCTGAGGCGCCAGCTCCGCCTCCCACTGTTCCTCCCTGAGTAAAGTGGCCCCTGGAATGTCCGCAGGGCCTGGGTCCAAAAGCTGTTCTACAGTCTGAATTCCTAGGCCCCACCTCCCTCCTCTTATCTCCTGAGGCCCAGAGAGGACAGACCCCAAGCCTTGGTCACACAGCAAGGAGTCCCCAGGGCCTCGCCAGGCCTGCTCTTTGCCCCGCCCCCCTGCCTTGCTCCTGGGCTGGTCCCAGGCTCCTGAGTGTGGCACCCTGTGTGTGGCATCCCTCTGCTTCCTGCTGGCCTTCTCCCCAGCCTTCAAATGGCTGCCGTCTCCAGGAAGCCTGCCATGACTTCCTCTCTTCTGTGCTAATAGCAGCAGCTTTCCTGCTCAGAGAGGGTAAGTGACCCAGCCAGAATCACCCAGCAAGGGCACAGCCAGGAGCTAAACCCAAAGGACTTTTCCACTGAAGAAGCTCCTGGATCAGGAAGCTCCTGCATCCAATGCACCTGTACTGAGCAGCCAGACCTGCCTCCGGAGTTTGAGAAGTGGAAAAAACACTCTGGATACAGCAGGCACAAGCCTGGAGCCAGCCCTCAAAGGAGAGAGCCGGAGAACAAGTTTGGTGGCGCCAGGAAGGACAGCAACAGGCTTCCATAGCAGGAGCACGCTTCTTAAAGGGTACTCAGGGAGTGCTCCTCGGGGGAAGTGACCAGCCAGCTGAGCAGAGCCTGGGCCCCAGCAACACCTGGCTTCCAGACCCAGCCTCTCCCAGGGGGTCATCAGCCTCCAGCAGCACCTCCCTGGGCCTCCCCCTCCTCCCTGGGCTTCCCCCTCCTCCCTGACAGAGTCCTCCCAACAAGGGGGATCCCTGCCCTGGAGGAAGTGGGAACTTCTGACACTTCTTGGGAGAGTTTTTAAAAATCCTTAAAAACTACCCTCTGTCTCCTGCCCCCCAGGGTACCTGGAGAAACCACTCAGCCCTCCCGGGGAGTTCCCAGACTTGGTAATTTGATTGAATTATTCAGAAAAGGAACGAGGTTCCCTGGGCCTCCCCCTACACACATACACACATATGCACACGGGCTGAGCCCTTCCGTCTTACCCCTGACCCCTGCCAGTACGGCTAACTGTCCCCCTTCTCCAGATGAGAAACTGAGGCAGCCCCGAGAGACCCCAAGTGCTGAGAGGGAGCGGATCTTTCCTTCCCTAAAGACCCAGACAGCCTGGCGGGTGCAGGAAGGCTGGGGGTGACCCCCTCATCACCTGGGCCCACAGTCACTCCTCTTGAGTGGGCAGTGACCTGCCCAAGGTCACCTAGAGGCCAAGGTAGCCCTCAGGGCTCTGGGCTCTTCCGGTTGTCCAGACAGGGACCTGAGAACCTGGGCGACACATTGGACTGAGTTGAGGCGGTGAACAGGAACTTCAAGTTCAGGCCAAGTGGGGTTCCAGGGGCTCCTGGCCCAGACACCTGCCCAGGGTGTCAACAAACAGTGCCCAGTAGGGAGTCGCACAGGCGGAGACTCTGGAAGGGGGCAGGGGGCATCTGGCTCAGAAAAGCCCCTTGGAGGTGGGGGAGGGCGGTATGGGAGGGGGAAGCCCCTGGTGGGGGCGGCCATGGAAGTGGGGTGTGAGGGGAAGGTAGAGTGGGCGGGGTGCCTGACTGGGAAGGTCTCTGGCTCACCTGCCTGGGGGTTCAGCCTGCCCTGCCAGCCTCCCCCGCTCCCTACTCCACCACCTCCACACCCACACCCCCCACCTTCCCAGAGGAGAAGGGAAGGCCGAGGCCCTGAGGGCCTACTGGGTGTGTCTGAGTTCCCCACCCATCCCATCCAAGCAGCCATCTTCCCATTTCTTAGACAAGCAAACTGAGGCCAGTGAGATGAGAGGCTTGGCAAGGCGAGGCTCAGAGCAGCCAGTGGGCAGTGGCGGAGCTGGTCTGCACTCGGCCGCCCTGCCCAGCCATGGAGAGCACACGGGACTCCCCATGGGGCACTCCTGGGCTGGCGCCACTCCTCCAGCCATGGGTCCTGGGGCCCGCCCAAGTGGAAACTCAATCAGCCGTGGCCATGCGGCGTAACCAGGCCCTCCTCAGCCAGAAATCTCTGCTGTGTTGGGCTGGCCAGGATCCTGGCTGCCCCATGCCTCCCCCATGCCTGGCCCCGTACCAGCTGTTAGGGACATGAGGGGACCCTCCCAACATGCACTGGGGACACAGAGCTGTAGAGTCCTGACTCCGTGAGATTGGTCCTCTGCGAGCCCAGAGAAAGCTCCAAACCCGGCTTAGGTCAGTGGGGAGGGCCAGAGGTCTCTCGGGCTGGGGTTTTGCTGGGGTGGGGTGGGGATTTCCCTTGGCACGTTGGCTCATGCTGGGGCCAAAGGCAGCTGCTGGGGCTCCTGCCCCTCCATGAGGGAGCCCTGCTCTGTTCCCGGGTCTCAGTAACCTTGGCAGTGTAACTAGGCCACCTGGGGTCTCCAATAGCCAGGAGGTCTAACCAACAGCCAATCTTGGACCCCCATACATTGGCCCCTGGGCCTACGTGGGATGCCCAGACGTCCGGGGTGACAGTGGTGGGGACACACAGACATGCCTGAGGCTGTGACCCAGGACAGGGAGGCCTGGAGGGACTTCACCGCAAGCCAACTGCGCACAGGCCCTCTTAGCTCAGTGAAGAGCCCCAGAGCAGGTGGGTGCCCCAGGAATGGGCAGAGCACCTTTCCTACCCTGTGAAACCCCCAGAATGGTCTTTTGGGGGTCCCAGTCTTTCCTTCTCTGAGCCACTTTCATGCTTGTGTCAAGTAATAGCTCTACCACTTACCCGCTGGGTGTCCTTGGAAGGTGACTCAACCTCTCTGAACCCACAGGGCCAGCAAGACCCTGTGTGGATGGCACTATCTGGGGGCGGGGGTCTTCCAGGCCTTTCAGGGGCTTGTCACAGACCCCCTGGAAGCTGGCCACCACCTACCTCCTTACCAAAGGGGGAAACCAAGGCCCAGAGTTGGGCGGAAGGCTCACCCAGCGACACATAACATACGTGGCAGGCCAGAGCCCAGGCCTAGAAGGTTGGGGTGTGCAGATTGTGTGCCGCTGGGATGGCGAGGGCACTGCTGAGTCTCCTGCTCTGGGAGAGCCAGGCTGGTCCGTCCAGGATGGGCACAGAGCCCCACACCCCGCTGCCAAGAAGGGGGACAGCTCTAAATGCAACCTGAGCTGATGGCATGACTCTGGCACCTCTGCGTGGCTGGCTTCTCCAGGGTAGGAGCTGCACTCCTGGGCCCAGGGTGCCAGGCCAGCTACCACCCTTGCTCAGCCTCACTCCTCACCCCTCCAAGAAGGTCTTGCCTTGGGCCAGGCAGGTGGCATCTCTGTGACATGAAGGCCGAGAATCCCAGCATTGCTGGCCTCTGTGGAGGGCTCCAACAGGGGACCGGGGGTGGGGTGTGGTCCGGGGAGAGCACTCACTGCCCTCTGTCCTGGGCCAACATGGGCAGGTGGGGGAGGGAAGTGTTTCTCTCCAGAAAGCCTGGACTCCCGTAAGTTGGAGGAACAGGTGTCACGGCCCAGCTATGTGGCCTGGAAGTCCACTGATGGCATCTCCCCTGGGGCACCGACCTTTGGGACTAAGCTGCTGAGGTCTGCAAAGCAGGGCTGCTGTGCCTGCACCTGGCACCCTAAAGGGGAAGCAAATCTCCTAAATGTCCGCCAGGTGGGTACGGGGACGTGACATGTGCAGTGATAGATCCCTACAGGACAGCACCCCATGCTGCTGGATATTCAAACCATGGGGGCCAACAGGGACAGCCAGCAGTTGGATAGAGCAAAGCCAGCGTCAGAGCAAATTTTGGGGGGTGTGGTGGATGCCCGGTCAATACAGGACTTGTTGCCCCGGTCCTTAGCCGCCAGGCCCTGAGCTGCAGGGAGCCACCTGGCTCAAGGTCACCCCCTCCGCAGGGAGCCAACATCCGTCAATTGGTCGCTGCACGTGCGCAGAGCCCAGGCCATCTCTGCCCAATGCCAGACACCTCTGAAGGGCCCTTCTAGCTCCAGAGCACCCCACAGGGTGGGCCACAGTGTCACTGGGCCTGCATCCATCCCAGCTCGATCTCTGTCGGCCCCAAGAGCACTTCTGCATGCGCGTCCCGCTCCTTGAACTCCGCTTCAGAGGCTGCTACCTGGGGTGCTCGACTTGCAACGCGGTGTGACCCCCAAGACGAATCAGTTCCTCTCGCTGGTCCACACGCCTGTCACACACCGAGGGGGGTGGTGATGAGGGACAGGGGCGCCACCTTTCCATCATGTCCTTCTGGATTGTTCTTTCACAAGGGAATATTGTTGCAGCATTTGGGCAAGAAGAACAGGGACAGGGAGGGTGGCAGGAGTGGACAAAAGCCCCAAACAGGCGCTTAAAATGAGGAGACATCCAAAATCGCCGGTAGACATGAAAAGATGCTCCATGTCATGAGTCATTCTGGAAATGCAAATTAAAACCACACCAAGATGCCACTTCGCACCCACCAGAATGGATAAAATGCAAAAGGCTGACAATACCAAGTGTCGGCGAGGACGTGGGGCAACTGAACTTCCACACACAGCTGGTGGGAGTGTCACCTCCACAGCCACTTTGGGAAACTATACCATGACCCAGCAATTCCACACTGAGGTGTTCATCCAAGAAAAATGAGTCCATGTGTCCGCCAAAAGATGTACATGAAAATGTTCATATATGTTCACAATAGGTCCCCTAATTCAAAACACCCCTGATGCACATCTGCAGTAGAATGGATAAAGGGTGGTGTGTTCAGATGATGGAATAAATCATGCGGCACCATGATTCATGAACATGACATTGAGCAAAAGAAGCCAGATACAGAAGAGTGAATTCTCTACGGTTTTATTTTCCCAGTGTTTATGCTGGTAGGCTTGTGTGTGTATGTGTGTGCATGCTCAGGTTATGGTAATCCACGGAGCTGCACACTAACTACGTGTGCAGTTTCCTGAGACAGCAGCTAGTTTGGGAGCGTGGCTCACTCCTGCCAGCCTCATCTCACACTCTACACACACTCACCTTCTCTAGCACCTGTCTGCCGCAGGGCCTTTGTACTTGCTGTTCTTGCTGTCTGTAACAGACACCACACACACGCACACACACACACACACACCCTTCTTGCCTCTTTAAGTCTGACTTATCTATCAGGGCTCGTTGTAAACATCACCTTCAGGAAGTCCTCCCTGACCCACTAGACTAGGTCGGGGCTCTTGTGGCTCCTGCATGTCTTTGTCGCATTAATACTTCTTCTAGCAGAGAATCAGCCGCATCTGGCAGAGTACAGGTTTACTCTCTCCCTCCCTGCTCCACAGGCGGGCGTCACATCTGTTTTGATTAGTTCGAGATCCCCAGCTCATGCCATGGAGTTAGCACTCGGTGAACTCGGTTCCTGTCTGCAGATGGAGGGAAGGCAGGAAGGAAGACAGTGAGGGAGGGCAGGCCCAGTTCTACATCGGCAGGGACAGAGGCCGCAGAAATGGATGCCTTGTCTCTCGAGGGAGTGAGCATCCTGTCCCAGGAGGGTGTCCCAGGAGGGTGTGGGCACAGCCTTGGCAGGAATGGTGTCCTGGGACTGCCAAAGCTGATGATGAACAGGACTAGGGAGGAAAGGGCTGGGCCAGCTCAGGGCTCACACCTTCCAGAGGATGTTGGCGGGAGGGGAGAAGAGCAGGGTGAGGAGGGTGGCTGTCACAGGAAGTCCTCAGGTTGCTGGGCTGCAGCTGACTCACTGGGCTCTGATAGTGCTCTGAGGTCAGACTGCAGCCTCGCTCTCCAGACGCCCCTGGGGGAAACTGACTGATATCCTGAAAGCATGAGGGGCTCGCTGGAGAAGGGGCAACCTAGCCCGGAGGGACTGGCAAGGCTCCCCACAGGAGGGGTCTTTGGGGCTGGGCCTTGAAGTCCAAATAGGAGTCCACCCAGGAGACAATTTAGGAAGGCTTGACAGAAGGGTGTGCTGGGGAAGTGCAAGCATCTGACGTGGCTGGCCACTTCGGGAACTGTCTGGGGCGACCTTGGTGGGGGGGTCTGGGCTAAACACCATTTCTGTCCTAGCCAATACCCAGTAGGGTACACAGAGGTCCCGAGTGAGAAAGAGCCCAGTTGGGTGACGGGGCTTGGGGTGGACCATGGGTGCTAGGGGAGCCCTCTTAGAACACCCCTGCCCCATCCCTCCCAGGAAACAGCCTGGGGAAGGGAGCTCAGAGGGGGCCTCGGGGCCTCACCCTTTGGGATGAATTCACTGGGCTTTGAGTTCAGGTTCCATTGTACACATGGGGGGACCCGGGTGGGCATGGACAGAGCCTAGGCTCACACACCTGAGCTGAGCTTGGGTTCTGGAGCCCCAAAGGGCAACAGACAGGCCCTCCTGGGGGTTGGGCACCAAACAGACACAATTTTACCGAGCCAGCCTCTGGGGCCCAGTGCTGGGCTAACATGACACCTGCCACAGAACCTGGCGGAAACTGCGAGCTAGGACTCTGAACCAGCTGCCGGACCCGTGTTTCCTTCCCCCAGGCTGGTTAGCCACCCCTTCCCCTCTTCCTCAGCCTCACCCCTACCCAGAGACGGAAAGAGAGCTGCAGGGTCACACAGCAAGAATGTGACACTAGGACTCAGCCAGGAGGTGGGAAAGTGTCCTAGTAATCTGGAGATTAGCTGGTGCCTCAGGTGCCTGGGGCAGGGGTGTTCTTAGAGGCCCGTGCAGGGCTGGGCGCAGGCTCAGGAGCTGGGACTTTGTTCTGCAAGGCCATAGGGAGCCATAGAGGGTGTTAGAGCAAGAGAGGGGCAGGGCCAAGTCTGATGTTTCAGGAGATGGCTCGACATTATAAAAGGGTCCAAGAGGGCTCCAAAAGAAACGCTGTAACCTTGCATTGCAGATTTCTCTCTGCTTCTGGCCAAGGAGAAGTTTGTATTAGAAGCACTAGAGTTGTAATAATGATTATAACAATAGTAATAACCACCTGTGTGTCTGTGATGCTCTTTCACTTTTCTGATGCTCTATAATTTGATTTTGTCCCCATGGCAACCCCAAGAGGTAGGCAAGGCAGCTGTCATCACACTGTTTTATAGGTGTGGGTACCTAGGCCAGCAGTTGAGGTCGAGGACTTGCCTGGGGTGTGTGTGGCTCCCTCACCTCCAAGCAGGAGCTTGCTCACCCAGGTGAGGGGGCGTGGTGAGCCTCTAGCTGGACCAACTGTCCCTTCAAGGGCTGTCAGGAGCCAGGCCCTGTCCTGCTCTGTCCCCTCAACCTTCCCTGGAGGCACAGGCCCTGACAGTTCCTCAAATCACTGATGAGGCTCCGAGAGGTGAGGGGATGTGCCCAAGGGCACACACAGCCAGGGGAAGGTGGGGAAGATGGGACAAGTCTGCCATCTCTGGGACCCTGGGTAAGTCCCATTATCTGGAAAAGCCTCAGTTTTCTCATCTGTAAAATGGGGGTGAAAACCTGCCATATGGGGCTGCTGGGAAGATGAAACCCATGTGTCCAGCGGCCAGAACAGTGTTGCCCAGACCTCCTGTGCTACAAAATGGTCGCTGTCATTACTGCCTTCACGCCCAGGGAGCAGCCAGAGGCCATTGGCCTCTCTGTAGGCTCCGGGAAGGGGCAGGGAGGATGTAGGGAGGAGAAGGGTGTTCATGGGTGTTCATGGATCAGGTGAGGAGCTGAGCTTCCGGGCCACGCCCCAGCCCACACCCTGGGATCTGAGCCCAGAGCAAAGGACAAAGGGCAAAGGGCACAGGCTGGAGTCTGGCCTCTCCCTGTCATCCAGAGGCCATTCTGAGCATTATCTAGGCTTAATCATGACAGCCACCCCTCCCTGAGTGTGCACGGGGTGTGGTGCCAGGCCTCCAGCTGAGCAGCCAGCACAACCCCCACCTGCCCCCACCCTCCCAGTGAACCGTGAGGGCCTGGGGCAGGGAGCAGGGATCTGTTACAGTCACAAAATGCAGGCTGGGAGGGCTGGACAGCCTAGTGCCTGCAGAGCTAGGACTCACAGCCAGGTCTTGCCGACCCCCAGAGGGCAGAGGTGACTGCATAGGTGTCACAGCATGTCCTAAGGGAGCTGGACCAGAGCCCCACAGGTCCTGCCACAGCCCCTGATGCTGGAAACTCCTGGCAGGCTTGTAAGAAATCACAGCTTGTCCCAAGCTACTTGTGGGGAGCCCCCCCTTGGGAATACCTAGGACAGCATTTGGGTGTCCAGAGTATTCTACTCTGCCGTCACATGGCCCCATGGCAGAAGAGCAGTGGGGACCCTTTGCACAACCCAGGTCATGCCCTGCTGTCTCTGGGCATCAGAGAGCCCATTTGGATAAGGGAGCCAATGGCCTGAGATTGGCTTCCTGGTCCCGGCTGGGTGCCGGACCACCCAGTGTTATAAAGGAGGACTTTGCCCACACCAGGGCCTCCTGGGTCCTGGAGCTGTAGGGCTGAGGCCCCAACTCTCCCAGAGGGGGTGGTGGTTCGTGCGCTGAGCTAATAAGAGGGTGTTGGCCCAATCTGGAACCCCCTTCCCACTGTCCAGGGTGGGCATGGACAGACCCCTTCCCCATCGTGCCTTCCAGTGCGGTAGGGAGTTCGAGCCCAGGTCCAGGGCTAGGGGGTCTGGGCCGTGGGGCTCGGGCCCCGCCTCTGTTCGGGCCTCAGCGGTGGATGGAAGTTCTTATCGGCGCTCGCAGGCCCGCGCAGCTCACGTGGGCCGGGGCCGGGTCCCACGGCCGGTCGCAGCCGGGGAGATAAGCCAGGCTGGCCCGGTGCGTGTCCAGCGCGGGCCGCGGGCCCGGCCCCCACCCCGCCCCTCGGGCCGGCCCGGCCCACTTGGCCCAACTTCCTCTCCATAAAAGGCGAGGTTTGGAGTGTCCCGGGAGGGGGCGTTGTGCCCAGGGCCTGGCCGCCCCCACCGTGTCCCCCTCCCCCCAGTGAGCCGTCGCCCTGCCTAGGGTCCCCGGTGGGGAGGGGGCGCGGCCCAGCACCCGGATTTTCGAAATGCCCGCCTCGTTGGCCACCCGGGAACCCCCCCATCCCGACCACGACCCGCAGCCCCCGCCGCGACCCCGGGCGCTCCGTCCCCATTTCGCGTTTGCAGATACTGAGGCCCGCGGTGTGGCCCGGCCCGGGCCGCGGGGTTGACAACGGAACCGCGGGGAACCCCACACGTGCCACGAGGCCACGCCGCGGGCCAGCTCGGCGCAGACACACGCGGATTCTCCTCGGCGTGGGGTGCGTGTGTATGTAACACCTTTGGCGATTGGGGTGCCCCTCCCACACAGGCTTAGGTTAGGCCCCTAGCACTGCCACTTAGCTCGCACGTGACCTTGGGCACTCGTTGCTTTTACTCTCAGCCTCAGTTTCCCCATCTGTTAGGTGGGGAGAGGATTTTCATCCGCTGGCCAGTGCACTCAGTACAACACTCATCCGGGGCCGACGCGTGGGGGAACAAGGGCATGGGGAGGGGGCCGAGCTGCTCCCGCCGGCCGCCCCAGTCCGCCCCTCTCTTTAGAGTCTCCGCCCGGGGCAAGGTGGGCGGGACCCAAGCCCGCCGGGGCAGAACTGCGGAGAAGGAGACACAATGAATGCCAGGAGACAAACACTGGGTGCTCAATAAATGCAGCTCTGCCCCTCCCTCCTCACCCCGCTGGGAGTGTGAGTCAGCCCCGTCCTGGCCGTGGGTTGGGAAGCGGACCTTGGGTGGCAGCTGGCTCCACCCGCCCGGCTATGTGGCCGCCTCTCTCTGGGTCTCAGTTTCCCTCTGGGTACAATTCGGGGGCGGGCCGGGCCTCGCCCGCCGTGGGGCGGTGAGCCGGAGGGCGGAACGCGGGGGGGCCCTCGGGTCAGGGCGATACCCCGGCCCCCAGCCCGCGGTCCCAGTCACCCCGCGGCAGGGTGGGCCCGGGCCGGCCACGTCCGCCGCCGCGAGTCCGCCATAAAAGGCAAACGGTGCAGGTCGCGACGCCAAACTTAGTCATGCGGCCCGCGGGCCTCGGCGCCCCGCACCAACTTCCTCCGCGAACTTCCCGTTTCGGAGCGGGGCCCACGGAGGGGTCCGAGGTGTGGCCGCGGCTTTCGAAACGCCCGGCGGCTTCTCCGCAGGGGCGGCCGGACCCCGGGATGGGGCGCCCCGGGGTGGGCGGCGGTGTTCAGCTTGGGGATGGGGGGCTGGTACGCCCCGCCCCACCCCGCGGAGGAGCCGGCGGCTCTTTAACCCCTGAGCTGCCAGCAACGGGCGCCGCGGGGTGGGGTTGGGGGCGGGGCGAGTGACCCCTGCGCGACGCCGGCGAGGGAGGCCGGAGTGTCTCCTCCGAGGAACGCCGGCCGTGTCCCCTCGGTAGGGAAGTGCAAGACGGCGACGGCCAGTCTGTAAACTGTAAGCACACCCAGGATGAAACCACCCAAATTATCCGTCCACGGGAGGATGGATCGATAACACATAACACTAACAGGGGAGGGGACGCAGCGCAAAGGAAGCAGCCAGGGCTATAGTCAGCCACGTGGGTAAAAGTCGCTGGCACCCAGACACAAGCGGGCTCATGCTGTCTGGCTCCATTAGGTGAGGTTCCAGAAGAGCACAAGGAATTTATGGTGACAGCCGTCAGATGATGTCTGCACAGGCGGTGGCAGGCATTCACTGGGAGGCCAGAGGGTGTGTCCAGTGATTTTGATATCCCATAGTTTTTTGAGAAAACAGCTGCATGAAATATGGCAAAATAATATCATAATTGCACAGTCTGGGGGTATGTTTTATTCCCTTCTGTATTTTAATGTATATTTGAAATATTTCACACTTTTCAAAAAAGGGAAAAAAAGAAAGCACAACGGCTCGGAGCTGGACATGGTGATCAACTTCTTTGACCCTCGGTTTCTTCTTCTGTCTCATGGGGCAGTAATCCCTTTGGGGCTAGTTTGTTATGAAAATTATATGAGACAGTGTGAAAATTATGAGACAATGTCTGCAAAGTGCTAAGCATGAGCCCCAGCACACGGTAGGTGCTCAACAAAGGGGTCTGGCGTGGGGTTCCCCTTTTCCTCAGCCCCCCTGGGAGAGGGGAGGACTTGCTGGGGTAGGGGTCTGGGAGTGGAAAGGTCTTGGGCCTGCAGCTCCCTGTGCCCGGGGCCTGGCCTGGCCTGGCCTGGCCGGGAAGGGCTGTGTTTCTGACAAATGGGGCCAGCCAACCCGATGTCCTGCTTGTGCTGTTCTGTCCGGTCCTGTCCCCAGGGCCAGGGTCACTCTGGGTGAGACTCAGGATCAGCGTGCCCGGAAGGACACAGGCAGGCAGGTCACCTGACCTCCGAATCCAAGGCCAGATCTTCAGGCAGCCGGTCTGAGTGGTGAGGACACAGAGGGATGGCAGGTGCCAGCCAGCCAGGGCTGGAGTCAGGCCCAGGGCACTGTGGTGGGAGCACAGCCCAGAGGGCGGTGGCGATCAGAGCCAGCCCGGGGGAGGACGGGAGGAGTGTGGGGTTAGGACAGGGCATCCCGGAAGGAGAGGGAAGAGGAGACAGAAAGCAGAAGGAGAAGGGTTTGCTTCCTCTCCTGTATCTTTGCGCACCCAAGCGTGTGGGCCGCTGCACCTGGGCTCTCTGAGGGAACCCCTCCCCACGACCCTGCCAGGGGAATTAAGACCCCCAAATACAGCAAGGTTAAGCAGCTTGGCCAAGGTTACCCAGTTGAGAAGGGCAGAGGCAGGAGGAGGTCTGACCCAGAGAGAGAGAGAGAGAGGTTGACAAACACGCGGCTGGGGTAGCAGAGCCCTTGGCGGGTGGGAAGCAGGTGACCTGAAGGGGAGGCGGAAGGGGCAGGAAGGCGGGTGCAGGCCGGAGGAGGGCCTGGTGCCGAGAAGCGGATGAGCTGGCTGCGTAGACTGAAGGCAGGACCAGCGGGGCGGCGACTGCTCTTGGGGGCCCTCTAGTGGGGACCTTCTCTGCCGTCGTCCCGGGCGAGGTGGACTGAGAAGTTCCTACCTGATGCACTAGACCCTGGGCACCCCCATCCATAAGCACCCCTTCCCCAACCCTTCCCTACCCCCCACAGGCTTGAGGGTCAGAAGTGTGCCTCTCCTCAGGACCTGCTGGACAAGAAGAGGCCATGGGAAAGCATCACGCCAGAGGAGCTGCCCCAGGGTCGGCTGCATCCCTTTAGCGACCCTATTGGGGGGTCATTGCTCCCCCCTTTTTACATACGAGGAAACTGGGGTCTAGAGGACTCACGGCACTTGCCTAGGGTTGTGGCTGACCAATAGCCAAGCTGGGACGCTTTTGTCAGATCCAGGGCTCTGCCCAAGCAGCTCAGATGCTCAGCTGTGCAGGCCGCACATGACGGCACAGCCCACCCCCTCCTCAGCCTGCCATGTCGGCGCTCCTTGGAACTGGGCACCCCCAGGTCTTTGCATCTGGGCGGATGCAGTAGAAACTGAGAGCCAGCACACGCCCCCCCACCCCACCTCCCTCACCCCCGTGTCTGACAAATCCAGCCTTTCCTGTTCCCTGTTCCCTGGCAGGAAGACCCCACTGTCCTGCTTGCAGGCTCCACCCCCACTGCGGCCTCCACCTCTCACCTAGAGTCAGATTTCAGCATGCCCTGGGCTCCCTGGTCAAGGTTATTCCTGGAAGAACTAGTTTATACTGTACTCCAAAAGCATGCAGCGAATGTTCCTAATTTCCATCTGCAGGAACCTGGGGACCCCTTGTGGAGATGGACTGTAGACTCCCCGAGGCTGGACCATAACAACCAGATTGGGCTGGATTTAAGGATACTGGTGCTGTCTTAGTTCTGGCTGCTATAACAAAAATACCATAGACTGGGTGGCTTATCCAACACACATCTATTTCTCACAGTTCTGGAGGCTGGGAAGTCCATGATCAAGGCGCCTGCAGATTGGGTGTCTGGCGAGGGCTGCTTCCTGGTTCACAGGGCTGCCTTCTCTCTGTGTCCTCACATAGCAGAAGGGGAAGAGGACTTTCTGGGGGCTCTCTCTTTTATAAGGGCACTAATCCCATTCATGAAAGCTCCACCGTCGTGGCGTAATCATGTCCCAAAGGTCTCACCTCCTAATATCACATTGGGAGGTTAGAATTGCAACATGTGAATTTTGGAGGAGGACACACACGTTCAGTCCATAACAGGTGTGCATCCCAGACGCATGTTGGCTGCGGTAGCTGGAGGGGAATCCAGCTGTTTGCTTGGAGATGTTTCACATCTAGAGATGCTAGAACTTTCCTGGCATAATTTGGAAGAAGAACCCAAATGCAGTGGTTTTTCCTGCCTGTCCTCCCGCCACACCTGCTGATGGGACCAGGAGTACTCCGCACTCAACGATAGTGGGGACGTCAGTGAGCAGTGCATCCATGAGGCAGCACCATTGTCCCTGGACATTGTGTGGCTGTCCCCTGTGGGCCAGAACGAGGGAAAAATGCTCCCCTGAGGTGGGCTCCCTCTCGGGAGGCTGATGGTACCCCAATGGCAGAGACTGAGTGGCAGCCCTGAAGGCCTACAGACAAGGTAGGTGAAGTACACAGGGAGAGAGCTATTTCCAGAATGTTCTGACCTGCAGGAATCTTCGATTAAGGATAATGGATCATGGAGTTCTTAGGAATGAAATAAATGGGCCACGTCCTAAAGTATCATTTGGGGCTATACAATCGGAGAACTCGAGGTCTGGCAGACAGAAACCTCTCTGGACGAGCCACAGTATAGACGCTCAGCCTCTCACCACGGTGTGTCTAGGCTTGAGCTATGTCATGGACTCAGAGTCCCTTGAATGAAGGGCAGGTGGGTCCCCCTGAGGAAGGACACAGAAACACCACCATGCTGTGTGTATAATCAGCCTTCAGTCATGCAATCTGAGGGTGAGAATCTGAGTTCACTTCAGAAACAGCCATGAAGGTGCCTACACCATCCAGATAAATTTATTGAAAAGCCACCACTGCCTAAAAGACATCCAGATGTGTCCAGGGGCTAGACGCGGCATCCAGGATTCAAAAAGAGTGCCCAGTTTATTATGCTGTACATGCTTAAAAATACCAAGAGTGTGCTGATGTAAGGGTTTAAGTTGAGACCCTGGTCATTTTGCCTGCAAGATGTGCCACCAAAATACAGAGTTTGTGGCTGAATCAAGCTGTACCTGAGCCCCCTGCACACTGAGATGATCCTCACCAAGAGAAAAAAGAGAGGGGGTGGTGATTGTTCCCCAGACAAAAGAAAGTGAGGAAGCAAAACAAAAGTTAGGTAATGAATGTAACATGAGATGAATGAGGATAAGATTTAAAAAATTATTATTCCCTTCTTCTTTCTTCCTGCCTCCCAATCCTGGGCTTAGATTTCAGAAGAGATCATTTACTTTCACTACCTTCTAGCAGCAATTTTGCATTTCTTTCCATTTTGAACGTGGCAGCAAACCACAGTAGCCTAAGCAAGCCCTACGACTTTAGTAAAAGACAAAAGATGTTTGTTCTGAAGAGAAACCAGAGCATGACCTATAACTTGATCAATCTGAGTCACAGATGTTTTCATGTCACGTGACAGTCATTGGCAATATCCAAAAATACAATTTACCTTCATCCCTATTTCACAATAACAGAAGTTATTAGAACATCTGCTGGTTATTTAATGCATTAATAAGGAAATATATTTACTGGTGGCTGTATTACACATTTGTTCTTTCAAGTTTTTGACAACAAAGTATATCGCTATAATTAGATTCCTTTTGCAATTCTGTGCATTTTATTTTATGCATTTAGAATCATGATTCCAAAGTTGGGCTCAGTGGCACAGTCCCAGCTACTTGAGAGGCTGAGGCGGGAGTATTGCTTGAGCCCAGGAGTTCCAATCCCAACATGGTGAGACTCTGTCTTTAAAAATAATAATAATAAAAATAAATAAATAAAAGCATAATTCCAATTAAAGTGTCCATGGGCGGATGAACGGATAAACAAAACATGGTCTATCCATCCGACAGAATATTATTCACCCTTATACAATCTGAAGAGAAACCAGAGTATGTATTACTCACCCTTAAGAAAGGAAGGAAATTCTGACACATGTTACAACTTGGATGACTGTTTAGGGACATTATGCTAATAAGTCAGACACAAAAAGACAAATGCTATATGATTCCACTTATACCAGATACGGAGGGCAGTCACATTCATAGACAGAAAGTAGAGGTTACCAGAGGCCAGGAGAGGCAGGACAAGAATGGTTTAATGGGTATTGAGTTTAAGATTTGCAAGATGTAAAAGTTCTGGCTATGTTTCACATCAGTGTGAATGTACTTAACAATACTGAACTGTACACTTTAAAATGGTAAATTTTGTGTTATGTGTCTTTTACTACAATTAAAAAACAAAACAAAACAAAACAAAACAAAAACGATTCTGAGGAGTCCCTAAGTGTCACCAGATGCCAAGCGTGCACACGGGTCCTGCCCCCGCAAGGCTGGGAGTCCCGGGCCGCCTGTTGGCCGAGCCTAGCAGGAAGCTGGCGCCCGGGGAATTCTGGGAAACGTAGTTTGCAGCCCCCACGTCCGATCCTCGAACCTGCTGAGATGGGTGGGCGTGGGGCTGGGAGACAATAGCTCCGTGACCTACAGGCAGGTCACCTGGGGCGGCCGCGGGATGCATACTCCTCTCCACGCTGGCCACAGGTAGCCTCGCACAGGGCCACACGAACCGGGGCGCGCACCTGTCCACCTGCACCATGCAGCACGTGGGCGCGCTGGGTTTGCCATTTGCAGCTGGACGTCTTTGCTGATCCAAGGGCCCATCGTAGCTGCCCGCCTGCGGATCAGGCTCGCAGATGCCCACTCTCTCTATCCTGACACAGCCCCGCTGGAGCAGGGACTTTGGCAGTGATTGTGGGGAGGATGTCCAGGCTACAGGTGTACAGGGGGACGAATGTGCCAGGCAGAGGACACAGCTAGTGCAAAGGCCCTGAGGTGGGAGCCCCCTTGGCCCCGAATGTGGCTGGGGAAGAATGACAGGGGATCAGGTGGGGTTCGCCTCGTTGGCCATGAAGAGGCGTCTAACAAGGCAGTGGCCGGGTCTCCCAGGTGAGCGCAGGGCCACTACCTAGTGAATTGAATGACACTTATTGTTCTAGCTGCGGTTGCAGCTGCGGCCTCGGAAGTGAGTCAGCGGAATTCCTGGGAGTGGGGTTGGGAGTAGGGATGGTCCAGATGGGTGGGGAGGGGGCGTTGCCCGCGCCCAGGCCCCACCTCCATCGGGGCACACCCACCGTCTAGTTCTCCCCCTCCTCCCAGGCAACAGCAGCGGGGGGCGGAGGCGCTGCTGGAGGATTTAGGGTGGGAGAGCCTCTCGCCGGAAATTTCGCTCCATCGTCCCGGAATCCCCTTCCCGAAGTCAGACTTTGGAGTAGGGGTGGTGCGGCCTGGGAGGAATGGGGTGGGGCGGGGGCCGGCTTTGCCTTCAATCCTGGGGCTCAGGCCTTTGGCGGGGGGCTGGGCAGGCTGGGTTGGCCCTGTCCGGATTCCCAGCGTGACTCAGCCCAGTCGTGGCCCTCTCTGGGACGAGCTCCCTTCCTCTAAATTAATTATTCAACAAGCAGGCGGGAGTGGGTCCGCGGAGATAAAACAGGTCTTCCAGGATGATCATCACTTCCCTGGTGGCTGATAGGACGCTTGTGTGTTGTGGGGTGGAGGAGGGAGAGAAGATCTCCGCACCCCAGGCTGGGGCCGGCTTGAGGGAAGGTCTGAGAGCTGGATCAGGGCAGGGGCGCCCATATATATCTAAGAGCCGAGCCTCAGTTTTCCCACGCATAAAATGGGCGTAACGCCCCCAAGAACGAGGCTTGCTGGAGTTAGTGGCAGGCTGCGCGCAGCCCACCAAATTCGCCTAATTCAGGGCAAGAACCACGCTCTGGCCCCTCCACCCCGGGGGCCTGCGCTGAGAAGGCGAATGAACACGCGTCCCGCAGGACCCAGCTCCAACTTCTCCTTAGGGACGCCGTCCACCGCTGCCAGGACAGAAGATACGGCGGGGCGATCCCCGGCCTGCTCTCTCCTAGGGGCGGGAGAGGGGAGTCCTGCCTGGACTCAGCAGCCCGCGCGACCCCCCGCCGGCCTCCCGCTACCCGGCCGGGCTGCGGAGCTCCTGGCGACCGCCAGGTGGCGCTGGAGACGCACCCGGCGCTCCAAGCTGGGTGGGGCTGGACTCGTCTGGTGGTGGGGCCCCTTGGGGGAACCTCCCCCAGACCCATTTAGAAGTACTTTGGGCTGGGGGAAAAGTACTGGGTTCGAAAATGCAAAATAAGAGTCAAAATAAATTTTATTAATGACCACCAACCATTATATTTATATGGTCAAATTATTAATGCAACTGAACTTGCCTAATCGCTCCTAGGCTGAGGCTTGGGGGGGCCTAGATCCCTCTGAGTTGGGGGTCCGCAGCGGGGGCCCAAGGGCCCTGTCCTGGCTGGGTTAGAGGAAAGAAAGCTGGGTGGGTGCTTCTCAGAGGAGTGGAGAGATGGGACCGGTCCAAACAGTACAGAGACTGAAATTTGCCCACTTAGAGTACGCAATGGGGTGGCAGAGGGGTGGGTGTGATGCCCAGCTTGGGACTGGCCACAGCTTGTCTGAGAGTGGTCTCAGGAACCCCATCATCATAGCATCCTGCCTTCACTGCCATTACACACTGGCCTTGACAAACACTGAGGGTCCCCAGTGGGCCGTGTCTGGCCCTGGGGGTACAGCCCCCCTGCCTGTCTTCTCCCTGCCCAACATCATCCATAGCTCCCCAGGGCCCATGGGACAAAATCCCAGGCCTCAGCGTGAGCCTTCATGCCAATGGCAGGCTCAGCCAGACATCCCCTGGAAGGGTTGTGCCCCCCCAGGTTGAGGTCACGGGGGCAATACGGTAGCCATGGGAGGTTGTCCAGGGAGATCCAGGCCTGGCTCCTCTTCCCAGCCAGAGGGGCCAGGTAGAAGGGCACTGTGCTGGGGGGCAGGTGTCCAGATACAATTTTCAAAAAGCTAAAATTGTAACTCTCATCCAATTAGACAATGACCATTTTCAAAGATTCGATTCAGCTTGTTCATTAAGGAGGGAACAGTAAGATGACAAAACTGATGCAAAGAGCATTTGAGGAACTGAAGTTTATATAGTCCTTTAAGAAAAAGCTAGTATGTCAAGTCCTTTAAATGGCTTATTGGAAAAAAAAAAAAAAAGAAAGAAAGAAAAAGAAAAAGGTAGTATGGCCAGGCCTGTTGGCTCACACCCGTAATCCTAACACTTTGAGAGGCTGAGGTGGGAGGATGACTTGAGCCCAGGAGTTCGAGACCAGCCTGGGCAACATACCGAGACCCCTACCTCTACAAGAAATTAAGAAAAATTAGCCAGGGATAGTGGCTTACTCTTGTACTTCCAGCTACTCGGGAGGCTGAGGTAGGGACGTTGTTTGAGTCCAGGAATTGGACCCTGTAGTACCCTATGATTGCACTGGTGACAGCTATTGCACTCCAGCCTAAGTAACACGGTGAAACCTTGTCTCTAAGAAAGTAAATTCGGCTAGGTGCAGTGGCTCACGCCTGTAATCTTAGCACTCTGGGAGGCCAAGGAGGGAGGATTGCTTGAGCTCAGGGGTTTGAGCCCAGCCTGAGCAAGTGTGAGACCCTGTCTCTATTAAAAATAGAAAAAATTAGCTGGGTGTGATGGCAAGTGCCTATACTACCAGCTACTCAGGAGGCTGAGGCAGGAGGATCACTTGAGCCCAGGAGTTTGAGGTTGCTGTGAGCTAGGCTGATGCCATGGCACTCTAGCCCAGGTGACAGAGTAAGACTCTGTCTCCAAAATAAATAAATAAATAAATCAAAATAAAATAAATTTTTAAAAATTTCCTAAATTCCGGCCGGGCGCGGTGGCTCACGCCTGTAATCCTAGCACTCTGGGAGGCCGAGGTGGGCAGATCGTTTGAACTCAGGAGTTCGAGACCAGCCTGAGCAAGAGCGAGACCCCATCTCTACTAAAAATAGAAAGAAATTATATGGACAGCTAAAAATATACATAGAAAAAATTAGCCGGGCATGGTGGTGCATGCCTGTAGTCCCAACTACTCGGGAGGCTGAGACAGAAGGATCCCTTGAGCTCAGGAGTTTGAGGTTGCTGTGAGCTAGGCTGACGCCATGGCACTCACTCTAGCCTGGGCAACAAAGTGAGACTCTGTCTCAAAAAAAAAAAAAAAAAAAAAAAATTTCCTAAATTCCATTAAGAAAAGAAAAACCAAAAACCTGACTAATATCCTTTTGAGCAATCAAGAGTAACCTTTGGTGTTATCTTTTGTATCAGACACAAATCCACAAGTTAACCTGTAACTTCACTGAGCCTGAGCCCTTAATTAAAAGTAAATAGCAAAGTTAAACAGAAGTTTCCCAGAGAATTAAATAATCCTTAGGCAGGCTCCTTGCACAATTCAGCCCTTCTCTTGGCCTCAGGTCCAGATTTCAGATAATTTCAAATGGTTTTTCTTTTTTAAAAAATTTAATTTTAATTCACTCTTAATTTTTTTGTTTCTTTAACCCAGAATGACATTTTTCTTAACATAGAAGATGTGGGTGCTCAGCTGGGCCGTGCCACTGATGTATCTAAGGACGGGAAACAGTTTCACCCTTTCTTGCCTCAGTATCCTTAGCCAAAGGGCTTGGCCCAGATCTTCCAGCTGGTTTGGTCTCCTCTGCCCCCCAAGATTGATGTTACCTTCAAATATATACCAAAGACACCCCCTGCGTTTCATCCCCACCCCTACTGCTTCCCCACTCTGGTTTAACTGCCTTAGAGACCCCTGGAACATAAGGAGGACTGGGTTCAAAAGACTAGGCCACATTCCCGAGCTCTTCCCCCAGTCTCTGTGTGATCCTAGGAAAGCCTTGTCCCTCCCTGGGCCTTCATGTGTCCAGCTGGGCATTGGGCGAGGTGGGAGGGTGGACCATGGCTGCCCCTACCCTGCCTGGAGCTGGCCAGAGCCCACCAAATCTGAGAATCTGGGAATTCTCTTTTCCCTTGATGGCACTGGATTCCATTCAATTTGAATGGAGTGAGCTGTGGAGAGGAGAGCCATGATGCACTCCTAATGGCCTGGAGCTTGGAAACAGGGCTGGCCTCCTAAGACAGAGGGAGAGTCACACACTTTTTGTGGATTCAGTGGAGAAACAGTCTGGCAGTTGATGGATAATGTCTGCCGTGGGTGCAAAAGTAGAACTAGGCTGGGTGTGTCCTGCATTTCCCCAGCCTTGTCTGGGAAACCCAGCACCCAGTAGAGAGTTGGAAGAGCCCAGATTCTGGGCCCAATTTTACCACTGCCTTGTTGAGTGATTCTGAAGAAATTTGTTCCATTGAGCCTCAGTTTCCTAAGTTATAAAATGAGATTTAATATCTTCCCAGGGTTGAGGTGAGGATGGAATGAACACATTGTGAGGATCTTCATGTTGCAAGGAATGGAGATACCATTGTATCTTGGCTAAAACAAATATTGCCTTCTGTCACTGTCTAGAAGGGAGGGGACTTCAGGTATGTTATGATCAGGGCTCCAGCTCCATTTCTCTGTGACTCTCCTAGCATTGTCTTTCCCCATGGGTCAGCTTTGTCCATAGAGTGGCCAAATGCCTGCTCCAGGTCCAGGTGACACCGGTGCCTTATCCAGAGCAGGGTTCTGTGGCAGCATTCCAAGCAGCAGCTTTGAGATTGCTGCCAATTGAACAATTTAGGTCCACACGCACCTCCCTAGAGCAATGGCTGTGAGTGTGGCAGGGCACCTCCCCAGGCACCGGAAGGACGCTCTGAGCTGTCCTGGAAAGGTGTCAGAGTGGGTGGGGAAAGGAGGGACTGACAAGGAAGCCCCCAGGCGGTGAGAGGGCTTGGATGTGGGTGTGGCTGGGGAACTCCGGGAAGGGATCCTCCAGCTTGCGATTTCGGAAACTGCACCCTGCGGGAAGGCGTCAGGGTCCAGAAACCTCCGCCACCCACTCCCCCACCCCGCCCCAAAGCTCCCGCTGAGCTCCCCCTGCCTCTGCCAACAGGAAACAGGGGGGCGTGTGGGGGCTCCGGTCCGGACACCGCGGGTGAGGGCAGCGCCCGGGAGCGGGGACACGGGGGACGCAGGGTGGGCCCGGGCAGGCAGGGCGTGGGCGAGGGCGCGCGGCCCCTGCCGGCCGCGCCCTCGTGGGCTCCGGGGAGCCCAGCCCCAGCCGCGCCTTCGCGGACCCCGGGGAGCGCCCCCAGCGGGTATCCCCATTGCGACGGAGCCCCTCCTCGGACGCCCACTGCTGGACCTCAGGCCCCTCCCCCTCGCCCCCTCGGGAGTTCCACGGCTTCAGCGGGACCCCAGAGCGCCCTCCACCTCCGCAGGCGGCCGTAACCCCCTCCGCATCCTCTGCGAGCCCCGCTCACGCCACGCCCACACCCCCGCCATTGGCTTCTCAGAGTTAGGTCGTCCTCGGATTGGTCCGTCTCCGCGAGGCCACGCCCCCTGGCCGGCACAAAGAGCTCGAGCTCAGCCCCCTCCTCGGCAGGCTGCGAGCCTCGGCCCACGCCCACCCGGCTCGGCCTGGCTGGGTCACAGCCCCCATGGGGGCGTCGCAGTAGCAGCTGCGGGCCCGGTGGTTATCGAGCACCGAACTCGCGGACTCAAGGGAGTCGCCGGCTTTGGGGCCCCTCCCGCTGCCAAGGCCTCGGGTCCCGCCTGGGAGAGGGAAACCGGAGTCTCTCTCCAGAGAACTCCCCTCCCCCCTGCCCTTCCCCCGGCCTGTATTCCCTCCAAGGGGCTGACTCCCCGCCCCCATCCCAGTCCCTATCGCGCCCTTATTTCCCCTCCCTGCCCATAGAGCTGGGGGTGGGGGTGGGTGGACTCATTTGGTTATGAAACCGTTACATATGAAAAAACTGTGGCTCAGAGAGGGTGGGTAACCTGTTCCACATCACACAGCAGTGCAGGGTAGCTGAGAAATAATACTGAGGGGTGGGAAGGAGGAAGGAGCCTGTGGCTGGTGTAATCCTCTGCCCTCCATCCCACACCTTCTGAGACCTAAGCCAGGGAGGGGTCCCTGCACAGACATCAAGCCTGCAGGCTGGACGGGGTTGGATTTTAATAAGAAAAGTTGGCAGTGGTGTTTAGAGAGCAAATACAGGCTTTATTCCCACCTCTACCTCCCAGGCAAGTTTTGCCTCCCTGGACTTTACTTTCCTTAGCTGTAAAATGGGATGATAACAACTGTGGGGATTAGGAGAGACCCAGCCGAGTGCCAGGCACACGAGGGGCTTAACATGTGGCCACCTTTGGTTACAGTGAAGAATAAGGGGCCAGCGTCCACAGAGCAGTGTGGGCCAGCCCAGTGGGGGTCCTGGAGGGGGCTTTTGCATTAGGCTTAAGGTTTCTGTCAAAGGTCTAACAGGGCCTGTGGTCTTGGCTATGGGATGACCCCAAGCCAGGGGGGCAGGGCCCGAGGAGGGTGGGAGTGGGGGTGACATTCAGGGCTTGCCAGGCAGGGGGCAGAGGACTAGGCAGTGTGAGGGAGGAGGATAGGCACAGAGCCTGCCAGTTGCAATCAAGGGCCTGGAAGGGGTGTGGGCAGGTGTGAGAACCCCAGAATTCCCAGAAGCACCCAAACTGTTTTAAAGTGATCATCACTTCTGAAGTGCTGCAAGGGGCTGGACAGGTGGTGGGAACTTTGACCAGGACTCCTGGGCTTCCTGACCAGGTGGGACCACGCGGGATCTAGGTTTGATGCATGTGACATATCTCTGAGCGTGAGTCTTGAGGGGCCAAGGCTGTCCTTGCCCAACCGCTAACCGGTCAGTGGCCCTGTCCTCCTGGAAGAACCTGCCTCCTCTCATCTCCACATCTGGTCTCTGCTGGTCACTGGGGCCCTCCCATACTCCTTTCTGAACATCACAGGAATCCAAACCCTCCTGCCACCTGCATGGTCCATGCCTGAGTATAGCCACCACCCTCTGGTACCTGGGTTCATGCCTGGCCTCTTACAGCCAGGACCAACATCCCGTCCAAGGAGCACCTGACCACAGCGCACCATGTGGGGCTCCCCCCTCACCTGCTCCTTGCAACCTTTTCCTAAAGTGCTTCTGCAACGACCTGGAATGTTTTGTCAATTTCTTTTTAAATGTTGAAACAATGACACACTTAAAGCTACAAGTACAATGTAAAGTAATATTTTTCTTGAAAAAAATTTGAGAGTAAGTTGCTAGCCTGATGCCCCATCATCCCCTATGTTTCCTTCAAACAGGGTCATTCACCGCCCCAAATCAGGACGTTAACACTTTGCTATGCAGTGCCACATCACTGCTGTTTAATCCTCAGACTGCATCCGAGCATCCAAGTTCCCCCAGATGTCCCAAAAGTGTCCTTGTAGCAGAAGGATCCAGCCCGAGTGTTGTGTCTAGTTGTGGCATCTCTTGAGTCTCCTTTGGACCAGAAGACTTCTCCGTCTGTGTTTGGCTTTCATGACTTGGACTTTTTTGAAGATTACAAACTAGTGACCAGGAGTAGAATATTCCTCAGTCTGGGCTTGTGTGATGTCTTTTCATGATTTCCCCCAGGTTTGCCAGGAATATCAGAGGTAACCAAAAAAAAAAAAAAAAAAAAATTGAAATTTACATAACACAAAATTAACCATTTTATTTTATTTATTTATTTTTAACAATTTTTTTTTTTAGAGACAGGGTCTCGCTGTCACCCAGGCAAGAGTACAGTGGCCCCATCATAGCTTACCCTGGCCTCTAACTGCTGGGCTCAAGTGATCCTCTCACCTCAACCTCCTGAGTAGCTGGAAAACTGACCATTTTTTAGTGCACTTACAATGTTTTGTTTTTTTTTTTTTGAGACTGAGTCTCGCTTTGTTGCCCGGGCTAGAGTGCCATGGCGTCACCCTAGCTCACAGCAACCTCAAATTCCTAGGCTCAAGCAATCCTTCTGCCTCAGCCTCCCGAGTAGCTGGGACTATAGGCATGCGCCACCATGCCCTGCTAATTTTTTTCTATATATATTTTTAGCTGTCCATATAATTTCTTTCTATTTTTAGTAGAGACGGGGTCTTGCTCTTGTTCAGGCTGGTCTCGAACTCCTGAGCTCAAACGATCCGCCTGCCTCGGCCTCCCAGAGTGCTAGGATTACAGGCGTGAGCCACTGCGCCTGGCCCACTTACAATGTTGTCGAAGTGCCACCTCTACCTGTTCCCCAAACATTTTATCACCCCAAAAGGGACACATACCTGTCAAGCAGTCACTCCTCATTGCTCCCAACCCTGTGCCATCCTGGGAGCCACCAACCAGCCCTGTGTCCCTATGGATTTATCTCGTCTCTAGCCATTTCCTATCAGTGGAATCACACAGCATGTGGCCTTTGTGTCTGCCTTCTTTCGCTTAGCAAGATGTTCCCAAGGTTCATCATCATTGTGTTATGTATATGTGCTTCATCCCCTTTGAAGGCTGAATAATATTCCATTGTGTTGTTAGGCCACAATTTGTTTATCCATTTCCCCGCTGATGGACATTTGGGTTTGTGTCTACTTTTTGGCTATTGTGACTAGTGCTGCTGCGACCATTCATGTACAAGTTTTTGTTTGAACACCTGCTCTGAATTCTTCTGGCTACACACCGAGGAGTAGCATGGCTGAGTCATGGTAATTCTCTGGTTAACCTGTTGAGGAGCCATGAAACTTCCCACAGCGTCTGTCTGCACCATTCCAGATGCCCACCAGCAGCGTGTGAGGGTTCTCATTTCTCCACATTCTCGCCAACGCTTGTTATTTTCCTTTTTATTTACTTACTTTTTTAATCATGGCCATCTTAGTGGCTGTGAATTAGCATCGCCCTGAGGTTTTGATTTGCATTTCCCTGAGGACTACTCATGTTGAACATCTTTTCCTGGCTTTGGTGGCTATTTGTAGATCTCCTTTGGAGAATCTTGAATCCCTTTGATATGTCGCTATGGTCCTTCTGGCAGAACAAGTCATCCCTGTCGTGGAGCACGGCCGGGGGAGCTAGAGATGCTGGAGAGGGGTGGGGGGCTGGGGAGGCTGCTGCTCCTGCGCCCTCTCAGGCCAGAGCTGGGAAAATGCATTATGTACATCTGTATCAATCCCTATCCCTCCGTCTGATTATGCGTATTGAGAGCCTTGGGTTTACACCAGTAGATCCCGGGGCTCACTCCAGTTTATAGCTCCCACCCTGTCCGTGAGAACCCGGCTCTGTGATCATGATGCACCCACTTTTCTCCACCCCCTGGGGGTACCCAGTGTCCATGGCCACCACAACCCTTTGTGCAGACACCCTCCTCTGCTCCGGCCACGCAGCCTCTCTGCAGGGATGTCTCCCCCTGCCGTGGGCTTGGACACTCCTCACCAGGTTCCCTTCCCCACCTGGATGAGCCCACCCCCACCTCAGCTGCAATTCCTCCCACCCACTGCCAGGCTGGCCTCTCCCCTCAGCCCCCCCAATCTGCGCCGACCCCTGTGCAGAGGCCTCATAGCTCCCCGCAGCCCCCCTCGTGGACATCCCCTGGCTCTGCCCCAGCTGAGGGCTTCAGGACTGGATTGTGCCGGAAGGGAAGGGAAAGGGGAAGGGAGAAAGGGAAGAGGAAGAAAGAGGGTTCTCTGTTTCTTGCTTTATCTTAAAAAATTCATGCCCAGTGTGCACTTTAGTCTCGAACGTGTTTCTTTGTGTTTTAACGGGACACGGCGTTTTCCCCACCCACGTTTAGGTGAAATTGCTTTCCCTGCTATTTGGGGACTGTGTCTGCCCAGAGAGGGGGCCTGGGCCCGGCTCCTGCCAGGCCGGACAGGAGTGGGGGTGGGGGGTGGGGGTGGGGCAGGCCCTCCTCGCTTCCTTCCCCAGACAATGGGCCGAGTCTGCAGCGGGAGATAAGGGCTCGGGCTGGGCGGAATCACAGCCTGTGGCTGCGGCTGCAGCCGCTGGGGAGGCCCCTTCCCTGCAGACCTGGCTGGGCCCCCTCCGCAGCCTCCACATCCTCGGGTCCCCCGACTCTGCACATTCGCCAGAGAGAGGGTCTCCTGGGTCTGGGGAGGCCCCTGCCTGGCTCCTACACCTCCCCTGGGTCCAGGTTACAATCATGCAAAGAGAATTATTTCCTTTGAGTTTTCTTTCCTCCCTTTTAAACATTTTTAAATTTTAATTTTATTATTTATTTGTTTTTAGAGACAGGGTCTCGCTCTGCTGCCCAGGCCGGAGGGCAGTGGTGCAATCACAGATCACTGTAATCTCTTCCTTTTTTTAAATTTGAAGCTTAATGAACTCAAAGTGCACAAACCTTCAGTACATCTCTGCTCGTGTTTGCGGGTGTCCAGGTCTGGGCCCAGGAGGGCAGCGCAGGCCCTGTCGCCAAGGAGTGTGGTCCCCGCCCCGACACATGGAGATGGTTCGGGTGCCTCAGTGTGGACAGAGAAAAGGACCTAAAACCTCTCAATAATTTTCATATTGATCCTAGAATGGAAGAGCTTAAAAGAAAGAAAAAAATAATAATTTTCACATGGATTACATGTTGAAATGATCATATTTGGGACATCAGTTATAAAATACAGTATGAAATGTGATGTCACTTGTTTATTTTTACTTTTTTTTAATGTGGCTGCTGGAACTGTGAAAGTTCCATCTGGGGCTGGCAGAGAACATTTCCAGCCCAGGGAAGTCCCCTCAAGCGCTGACCAGGGAAGTCCCCTCAAGCCCCACCCGGAGGTCACTCGGTTGCTATCAGCTTAGACTAGTTTCGATTGTTCTTGAATGTCAGCCAAATACAGTCACATCCAAGTGCTCCTTCCTGTCTGTGAGATTTGTCCTTGGTGTTCCTGTCAAGGCACACTCACCGAAACTGAATGAGCACTGCCTGGGTGCCAGGTCCTGTACGGGGCTTGGGGACACAGTGGCCACCACAACAGCCCGGTCCTTGGAAGGCTCATGTGGTGGGAATGATGCCAGGGATGTGAGGGGCAGCAGGGGGGCAGGCCACCTGAGCGGGTCTGGGGGCACTCCACTGAGCGAGGCCCCAATCTGGACTGTAGTGACTTGAACCATGAACCCCCAAATTCATGTAACCTCAGAAGGTGACCTTATTTGGGAATAGGATCTTTTTGGATATAGTTAATTAAGACTGTTGATGTGAGATCCTGGATTGAGTGTGAGCCCTAGATCCAGTGACTGGATTGGGTTTGTAAGTGTGTGGAAGCTAAAGGAAAAATACAGAGATGAGGCTGGGGGTGGTGGCTCATGTCTGTAATCCTAGCACTCTGGAAGGCTGAGGCAGGAGGATGGCTGAGGTCAGAAGTTTGAGGTTGCTGTGAGCTAGGCCACAGCACTCTAGCCAGAGCAACAGAGCGAGACTCTGTCTCAAAAAAGAAAAAAAAAAAAAAAAATAGAGATGAGCTTGAGCAAGAGTGAGACCCTATCTTTACAAAAAAATAGAAAAATTAGCCGGGCAAGGTGGCACACCTGTAGTCCCAGCTACTTGGGAGACTGAGGCAGGAGGATTGCTTGAGCCCAGGAGTTTGAGGCTGCAGTGAGCTGTGATGATGCCACTGCACTCATGCCTAGGCAACAAAGCAGGACCCTGTCTCAAAAAAAAAAAAAAAAAGTAGAGATATAACATTTTACTTGGGAAGACAGAATTGCAATTCAGGGCATACACACAGACTGGTGGTCTTTGGCATGTCTGAGGAACAAAGACAAAGTTGATAGTTTTATAAAAAGGAGCAATGTTCCGTGTGGTCCTGAGAGAAAGTTCATTGGTATAAGTAAAGCTCTCGGATGGGTGGGCCAGAGTGGATGGCAAAATTAGTCCTAGAGTTGCAGCAAGTTATCTCAGCAGCTGTAGATAAAGCCAGGCTCAGGTTACAGCAGGCAGTTTCAGCTGTCGGGGTTGCAGAGAATAACATTTCTAGAGCAATGAATGCTTCTCCGCTGGCCCCTTGACTCTGATTTAGTTGGGTATGACAAGAATGACGCAATCGGATGATCAACTTGCACAATTTCCCCCTTTTGATTAAGAGCTTTCTTTAAAAGCATTGCTGATTAACCCTTTTGCAGTTGGGCCTAATTGTCCATGGGCGCCAGGATGCACCTGTCCCAGTTGTGTCAGTCCCACGTCAGGGGGAAGATGTGGGGGCCTGAGACAGGGACCTGGGCCAGTCACATTTGAGTAACAGAAAGGCCAGAAGGAAAAATGTCCGCAGGGCAGGTCTACTGGGAGTCCAGCACCAAGCTCCATCTTATCAGCTCTGGGACCAGCAATCACCTCCAGGTGTTGCGCCAACATTATCCTATTGGAAGAGTTGGCTTCACAAAAATTAGGCAAGGAAGAAGCACAAAGCTTAAAAATCATGACACACACACACACACACACACACACAAATCAGCAATAATATAATATATCCAGTTTGAATAATCATTCTAATCCATGAACGTAGGTCTTTTATTTTTTGAGACAGAGTCTCACTCTGTTGCCCAGGCTAGGGTGCCGTGGCGTCAGCCTAGCTCACAGCAACCTCAAACTCCTGGGCTCAAGCGATCCTCCTGCCTCAGCCTCCCGAGCAGCAGGGACTACAGGCATGTGCCACGATGCCCAGCTAATTTTTTTTCTATATATATTTTTAGATGTCCATATAATTTCTTTTTTTTTTTTTTTTGAGACACAGTGTCGCTTTGTTTCCCGGGCTAGAGTGAATGCCGTGGCGTCAGCCTAGCTCACAGCAACCTCGAACTCCTGGGCTTAAGCGATCCTTCTGCCTCAGCCTCCCGAGTAACTGGGACTACAGGCATGCGCCACCATGCCCGGCTAATTTTTTCTATATATATTTTAGTTGGCCAGATAATTTCTTTCTATTTTTAGTAGAAACGGGGTCTCGCTCTTGCTCAGGCTGGTCTCGAACTCCTGACCTCAAGCGATCCACCCGCCTCGGCCTCCCAGAGTGCTAGGATTACAGGCATGAGCCACCTCGCCCGGCCCCTCTGGGTGAGTTTTAGTTTTAAGTCCCCTATCCAGTCAGGTGTAGGAGCCTTTGTTAAATGAGAGATGTGGATCCAGGAGCCAATGCCCTTTAGTTTGGTAGCACAGGGATTGGCAAGGGATGGGATATGGACCTTTCCATCCAGGATGGAGAGAATTCTTTTTTTTTTTTTTTTTTTTGAGACAGAGTTTGGGTCTATCACCCGGGCTAGAGTGCAGTGGTGTCAGCCTAGCTCATACCAACCTCCAACTCCTGGGCTCAAGCGATCCTCCTGCTTCAGCCTCCTGAGTAGCTGGGACTACAGGCATGCGCCACCATGCCCGGCTAATTTTTTCTATATATATTTTAGTTGGCCAGATAATTTCTTTCTATTTTTAGTATAGATGAGGTCTTGCTCTTGCTCAGGCTGGTCTCAAACTCCTGACCTCGAGCGATCCACCCCCCTTGGCCTCCCAGAGTGCTAAGATTATAGGTGTGAGCCACCTTACCTGGCCAATGGAGAGAATTCTTTGAAGAGAATTCTTACGTAGGTGTCTTTTCCAGTCGACAAAGCCTCCGAGCTCTAGATGGTGGTGTTTTAGGCCTTCCTCTCCCAGGATTGTGCTGAGGAAAGATTGTTCTACAAGAAAAATCAAAGTACGATTTTTTTTTTTTTTGAGACAGAGTTTCGCTCTGTTGCCTGGGCTAGAGTGCTGTGGTGTCAGCCTTGCTCACAGCAACCTCAAACTCAAGCAATCCTTTTGCCTCAGCTTCCCGAGGAGCTGGTACTACAGGCATACACCACCATATCCGGCTAATTTTTTCTATATATATTTTAGTTGTCCAGCTAATTTCTTTCTATTTTTAGTAGAGATGGGGGTGTTGCTCTTGCTCAGGCTGGCCTCGAACTCCTGACCTCAAGCGATTCTCCCACCTTGGCCTCCCAGACAAAGTACGATTTTTATCCAGTGCTTTAATAATGCCTTCACAATTTTGGAGTATGTCTCCTCTTTTCAAATAAGGGTCAAAAGCAGAGGGAACCAAGTGCATAGGACGGCCTGTCACTATTTCAAAAGGCAAAAGTTTATGAGCCCCAAAGAGAGTGGCCCTTCAATTTAATAACACCAAAGGAAGCACTTTAGGCCAAGGAAGGTGTAGAGTTTCCATAAATTCTGCCAACTGGGTTTTTATAATTCCATTGGCTTGTTCTAGTGGGTTGGAAGATTGGGGATGAAAGGCACAATGGAAATGCTGTCAAATTGGCCAAACTGAGCACGGCCTGTACAATGAGTTCCCTGATTATTACGTATTCATTATGCCCGGGAGGGTGGGCATAATATTTCAGAGAATTTTGGCTGTGGCTGAAGCAGTGGCTTGTCTGCAGGGACAAGCTTGTACCCAATGGGAGAACAAGCAAACCACATCTAGTCCATGCGTAGACCTACGGGAAAAGGGAAGTAGGAGAAAATCCATTTGCCAAACCTCCAAAGGCCCATTAAGTCAGTTAAAATGTCTGGGATCCGTACATGCAGGTTTTCCTGGATTAAATTCAGGACAGGTGGTGCAGGTCAAAAAGCCATTTGTTGCAGGTTTTTAAACGTCACCCCACCAATATTGTTTTATAAAAAGAAAATAATTTGTTAGTTGCCCAATGAGTCAAATTATGAACTTTTCATTGAATTTCGGAGAACTGGTTTGTTGGCAGGTCCTAACCACAGTTTTTTTTTTTTTTAAGGGACAGGGTCTCGCTATGTGGCCCAGGCTGAATTCAAACTCCAGGGCTCAAGTGATCCTCCTGCCTCAGCCTCCTGAGTAGCTGGGACTACAGGTGTGCTACCTTGCGTGGCTAATTTTTCTGTTTTTTGTAGAGATGGGGTCTCACTCTTGCTCAGGCTGGTCTCGAACTCCTCACTTCAAGCAATCCTCCCACCTCGGCCTCCCAGAGTGCTGGGATTACAGGTGTGAACCACTGCACCCGGCCTATGTCTGGGAAATTGATAACAGCCAAGGCACCTGGTAGCTGGATGGCACCCCATAAGTATGTATATAGGATCCACTTTTAATTTGACCCCCCGTGGAAGTGAGGAAACCCCTTTGTTTCCATAGCATTCTGGAATCATGAGCAACGCCAGAGGCATAGCGTCTGGTCCGTGCACGTATTAGCAGATTCTCCTTTGGCAAGGAGGCAGGCCTGAGGAAGGGCAGTGAGTTCGGCCTGTGGGGCAGAAGTAGCCACAGGTAAGGGGCAGCTTCACCAGCTTCAGAGGAAGCAGTTACTGCTTCCTGCACCGTGTTCACCGCTGTCATTTTAAAAATCTGATCCATCTATAAACCATGATAGCTTAGCATTATCTTAGAGAGTTTCTTATAAATCTTTTTGGGTAGTCAAAAGATAGTCAGTGTCAAACGGTCATGGGGCGGGGGGTCTTGTCAGAGGGAAGCAGAGTTGAGATTATTACTTGGAGAAAGAGTTGCGTGAGGACAGCCAGTAAAAGAGGCAGGAAAGATGCCCGGCAGAGATGCTGACTGTGATGTGAATTCAGAAGAATTTCAACAGTGTGGGGCAATGACCACAGTGAAGGGAGATCCCAGGACAGTTTCTTCAGTGGGTTTAATTACTAGGGTGGCACCTAGGGTAACCCTGGAGCCGCTGGATCCACTTGCTGACTGTAATATCCAGCGGGGCGGTGCCAATCTCCAGGTGTCCGGGTTAGGACGCCCAAGGCATTTCCTTCCTGTTCATGAACAAAAAGGAAGAAAGGAAGTTGATAATCGGGGAGTCCTAGGGCAGGAGGATTCAACAGCTCGTCTTTTAATTTAATAAATGCAGTATCTTCACATCAGTCCCAGATCATGGGATCAGGTTTAGAGGTTTGAAGTAAGGCACGCAGGGGTCGACAGTCGTAGGGAAGATTGGTACCCAGTGATGGCCGTAACCAGGGAGTCCGAGAGACCCTCAAAGTTGTCGTTTAGTTTTGGGTTTAAGAAATTTTTGGACATCTTGTATTTGTTCAGGGTCCAAATGTAGTCCTGCTTTGGAGATCAGATGACCCAGATATTTAAATTGGATCTTAACTAGTTGTCGTTTTTTCTTAGAAATCTTATGCCCCTGGGTTGCTAGGGTTTTAATAAACGTATGCTGTCTTCTTTGCAGCTGCCTGTGAGAGAACAAAGGAGTAAGTCATCTATAGCACATATACACATCGTAGTAAGGCTGAGCCTTGGGAAAAGGCCGTACCTGCTAAATCCGCCTTCAGAATTTGGAAGCAGCAGGAAGGACTTTGAGTATAGCCTTGAGGCAGAACAGTCCAGGTATATTTCAGTTTTCCGGAGATGAAGGCAAATAACTGTTAACTGTCTTGATTGACAGGGGTACTAAGGAAGGCACTACAGAGGTTGATTATAATGAAAAACTTACTATCAGTTGACATTGAGGTTAGCAAGGTGTGTGGATTTGGAACTGTGGAATGACGGGGTGTAATGACATTTTTTATGGCATGGAGATCCAGAACAGATTCCCATCCATGACCATTAGGTTTGCTTACTGGCAGAATGAGAGTATTACAGGGGCTGGTACAAGAACTTATTAGGCCATGAGGCTGGGTGTGGTGGATCACACCTGTAATTCTAGCACTTTTGGAGGATCTCTTGAGCTCAGGAGTTCGAGACCAGCCTGGGCAAGAGTGAGACCCCGTCTCTACAAAAAAAGAAAAATTTAACCAGGCGTGGTGGTGTGTGCTTGTAGTCCCAGCTACTCGGGAGGCTGAGGCAGGGGGATCACTTGAGCCCAGGAGTTTGAGGTTGTTGTGAGCTAGGCTGACGCCACTGCGCTCTAGCCAGGGTAACAGAGCGAGACTCTGTCTCAAAGAAATAAAAAAATAAATAAACAAGGCAGGGCTTGGTGGCTCACGCCTATAATCTCAGCACTTTGGGAGACCAGGGCAGGAGGAGTTTGAGGCTGCAGTGAGCTATGATCATGCCATGGTACTTCAGCCTGGGCGGCAGAGTAAGACATTGTCTCTAAAAAAAAAAAAAAAATTTTTAACAAAAGCCTTGTCCCTGCCCTAAAACCACGCCCCTTTCTGCAAGGAAGGTGGAGGCACAGCACCAGGCCGGATGTCCCCACTAAAACCCCAAAGCCAGTTTCCACTGGAAGGAGGTGAAAGGGAGTCACAGCAAGGAGTCCCCGCTCCCCTCACCCCCCTCCCCAGGCCACTCTCCAGCTCCAGGAAATCTCTTTCTTCCTGCTCAGGCGCTTCCTCTCCTCTCCCCGCTCCTCAAACCCCTGCTGCGGCTCCCTGAAGATCTGGGCAGATCATTAAATTGAAAAACCGGAGCACTGGGTCCCCCTTCCTCCCTGCAAGGAGGGCTTAATTTCCAAACCTTCCTGGCAGGTGAAGAGAAACATCTGCATCCGTCCTGCCTGCGCCGCCAAGAAAACAAAACGGTTCCGTTTCCACATCCTGCCGGGCAGGATACTGCAGGGCTGGGCCTCCACTCTGCTGGACCCGGCCTGGGCCCAGGTGCTGGAGGCCTGCGTGTTGGCCTTGTTCTTGCCCTTGACTTGCTGTGTGCTCTTGGGTAAGTCTCTTCCCCTCTCTGGGCTGCGGGTGAAGAGGTTGGATGGGATGATGACCTCTGAGGTGCCTCCCAGCACAAGAGCCCCATTGATGGGGTCATCTACTGGCTATAAATCCACCAGCCCCTGATGCTTGACTTCTTTCCATGCAGTGTCCGCCCCTCAAGGGCCTGGACCCCTCTTCGAGGAGCCCCCTCTCCCCTGCAGGGCAGCAAGAGTGTCATGGGTGAAAGGGTGAAAGGATGAAGGCCCCTGATGCTGACGACTTCATCTGGATCCCTGGAAGCAGAGCCTGAGACAAGGATTCAGCACAGGAGGTGCCAGCAGGGGACAGGGATGTGGGACAGGGAAGGGGCCCGCAGAGGGTGAATTACCAAGCCAGTTATCACAAGGGACCCCACTGGATGTTAATCCCGCCTCGGACCCTGGGAGACTGTAGAAGCCTCGCCTCTGAGACAGCCCTCCCTAGGAGCCAGAGCATTTATGCCCAAATCTAAGGGCCATTCGTTGACAGCTGCCCCTGGCCACCCACGTGGGCACAGAAACACGGACATGATGGCTGGAAGTCCCCCGGGTCTCACTGAGGGCTGAGGGATGTGACCCAGGCTCAGATAGCAGCTGCTATATGCACAGATGCTCCCTGGCTATGGGACCTGGGGCGGTCACTACAGGTGAGCGCCACCACGCCCAGCTAATTTTTTTATCTCTTGTAGAGACAGAGTCTTGCTATTGCCCAGGCTGGCCGGCCTAATATTTTAATAAGAAGTACATATATCAGCATATCACAATTAAACAATATTTAGATGATTTCAATGTAATTGGCTTTCTTTGTAATTGTATGTGTTTTATCTTGTGCATCTGAAAACATGATGCTGAGAAGAGGTTCACAATTTGTCAAAAACCTAGTCTAGGTAGTGTTGGGGAGATGTGATGTCTGGAGCCCTGGCAGCTGTCTTGTATTCCGAGGCGGCTCAGCCAGAAGGCAAGGCTATGTGACAACGATGGCAGAGGGAGGAGTCGGGGAAGTTCCAGGGTCCTTTCCCAGCTATATTACAATAAACCAACCCTGGAAACTCCCCTCTTTGGAGCTTCTTATTTCTTGCTGTAATAAACGATCTTGTTGGTTAGCCAGTTGTTTCATTTGAAGCTATCGTGACTAAAAGAGGGTGTTCCCAAAGGGGTCTGGGAATAACCCAGGGAAGGACGGGTGAGGGCAGAAGCCTGCTGGTGCCTTTGTGTGAGTTAGGGAGTGTTCCTCTGGGTAGGAAAAAAGGTGCTCTAGTGGGGGGGCTCTGACTTCCGGCAAAGATAGAAGCCCCCTTCCCCAGGCTGACAGAGCCACCGAGCCAGGATGCAGGCTTGTCACGGAGAGCGAGAGTGGCGCTCATCCCCACATAGCCTTTGTGCAGGACACAGCCTGTGCAACTGTACATGGAGACTCCGGGAGAGTGCGCTCAGGTTGGGGAGAGCAGGTGGGCTTCACGGAGGGGCGTGCAGGAGTCGGTCTTCACACACAGGCACTTGGCCCCCCTGCAGGGAGCCCCTCAAACACAGCGGCACCCACGGCCTGCCGCTTCTGTTCCCCTGCTAGTGAGGACTGCTCGTTGTGCACGTGCCTCTTGTTCATGCCCCAAACTGCCCTAGTCCCCACCTGTGGGCCCCCACGACTGTCCTGGCCCCTTGTAAATTGATCTGGTGGTGCATGGGGTGGGGAACGGCTGGGCTGAGCCAGCTGGGGACCCCCAGGCAGGGAGTGAAAGTCGCCCCTGCCCACCCCAGCCCCAACAAAAGCATTTCAAATATCCTGGCCCCGCCATCCCCAGACAGCTGGCGCGTCCTGAAATGCTGGCTTCGTGGGCAGACCCCACCCCAGGCTCTCTCAGGGAGGCAGCCAGAGCAGGTCTGGGGGCCACATGCCCACCTATGGACCTGCTGCAGCCTGGAGCCCAGGAAGTCTCACTGTCACTGGGCACCACGAGGAAGAGCGCCCGCAGGCCAGCGGGGACAGACCGAGCCACAGAGACCTAGTGCTGGGGCAGTCAAGGGAGGGTGTGACTCAGCACATCGTCTGGGGCCTCACGGCCTTGCTCCTCTGTGTCCCTCTGTGTCCCTCGCTGTCTGGCCTGGGGCAGCCTGGCTTCTGGGTGGGTCTCAGGGCCCCACTGGCAGGAGTTTGTTCAGTGCCACCTTCCTGCCAGGCACAGCCCTGACCTTGTGGCTTTTTACATTTAAATTACAGTGAAATCCAACGAAAAGTCCAGTTCCTCAATTCCACGTCCACATTTCAAGAATCCACCTAAAATCATCAAAAGGTCAGAGTGTCGTTTAAAGAGAGTTTATTCGAGCGCCAAGGTGCAGCCCGGTCACGCGTCCAGGGTGCTCGGGGAGAGCTCTGGGCAAGGAAACAGAGGCGAAGGACCCACGGGAGGGGGGCGGTGACGGGGCGGTGACAGAGGCTGTCCCTCGGGCACCCCCACCGACTTACAGAAATAACACTGCCCAGTGATTGGCCACCCACTGTTGAACCACAGGGTGTCTGGCATTTTGTGGCCACCTGGGTCAGTCAGCCCAGAGCCCACAAAGCAAGGCAACGATTTAGCTCAAGGGGGAGTGAGACGGGACTGCGGTTGATACTTTAAATGCCTTTGTGACTATTTAAAGGGTCTCACACTCCTCAGATAAAACGTTTTCTTCTTTCTCAAATTGCTCAATAGCCCTATGTGCGAAGGGTGGCTCCTGTAGTGGACAGAGCAGCTTTTAGAACATTTCCGTCATTGCAGAAAGTCCTATTGGACAGCTCTGGGGCAGGTGCCTGCCCTGACCTCCGGGACACTTAGACCTGGTTGGTGACAGTGTGGGACTCAGGGAAGGGGCCAGCAGCTGGGAATACAGCCCTGGAGGCCGGAGGCGCCCCAGAGGAGGTGGGTGGTGTTTGAACTGGGCCTTTAGGACGAGCAGGACTTTGGCAGGTGGGGACACAGGGAAGGACGCAGCAGGAGCAGGGGCGTGAGGCCGGGAGGCGGCTCTGTGTGCACAGGCCGTGAGCTCGGGGATGGGGGAGAGAGGAACAGAGGCGGGACCACCGGGGTCCCGAGCCTTCTGGGCTTTGGGCTGTCCTTGTGGCACTGGGCAGCCATGGGAGAGGCGTAAGCTGGGGAGAGCACGACCAGATTTGCTTTTTGGGAAGCCGCCCTGGCCGCCCTGTGGATGCATTGGAGGTGACAAGGGTGGAGGTCGTGGCAGTTGTCCCCCTGAGCGACGCTTATTATTTTTGTCCCTCTGAGCATCAGAAGTCGATCAGAACGGGGCTCAGAACCCGCTGAATCAGGGAGGAGCAGGTGCCTCGGTCTCCCTCGCAGCTGAGCGTGATGCCCCCGGGCTCGAGGCACTTGCAGTAGGGAGGGTTCCACCAGGGATAAACAAATGGCAGGTGAGGGCCCGAGGCCAGGGGCAGGAGAGCAGGAGGAGGCTGAGGTTTCTGGGCACAGCTCCGGAGCAGGAGAGATCTCTGGGGGTCGGCCCTGGGGCCTCGGGGGAACAGGATGGGTGGCGGCCAGGTAGGGGAGGCCAAGGCCTGGCACCAGCCGGTGGCCCCTCCCCTGGCAAGGACATCTTGGCAGGAGCTGGGTTCTGCCCAGGGCGCTAATGTCTTTTTAATTAGCCGGGCACTTGCCAAGCACTGGCCGCCGCGGCCTCACTTTAACACACCCAGGCCTGGAGCTGGACCAGCATCTGCCACACCAGGACTAGGGTGGATGGCCAGGTGCGGCACCCGGGCCCGGCGATGCGGCCTCTGAGCTGCCCACTGGGGTCAATCCAGGCCTTTACCTCAGGTTGTCATCATCGGGATGATAGAAACAGAAACGATTTCCAGGGACGCGTTTTCAGTGCCAGACACCAGGCCGAGCAGCCTTCATTCCTCCACTCCAGTCTTGCCTGGCTCCTCCTCCTTGGACTCTCACCTCCTCCTGAAAGCCCTCCAGGACTCCCTTGCCCAGGACAGCTCACTTAGGGACCCACAGGCTTGGTTCCTGTCTTTGAAAGGTTACAGTTTAGGGTTGAGGGCCGGTGTCCACAAATCACTTTGCAAATCTTTTTTTTTTTTGGGGGGGGGACAGAGTCTCGCTCTGTTGCCCAGGCTAGAGTGCCGTGGCATCAGCCTAGCTCACAGCAACCTCAAACCTCTGGGCTCAAGCAATCCTCCTGCCTCAGCCTCCTGGGTAGCTGGGAGTACAGGCATGCGCCACCATGCCCGGCTAATTTTTTCTATATATATTTTTAGTTGTCCACCTAATTTCTTTCTATTTTTTAGTAGAGATGGGGTCTCCCTCTTGCTCAGGCTGGTCTGAAACGCCTGACCTGGAGCGATCCTCCCGCCTCAGCCTCCCACTTTGCAAATCTGATGAGAGCTATGAGCCTGGACTCTCCAAAACTGCACGTTGTTTGACCCTATTTCTTGTGTCTAGGCCTCAGTTTCTCTGTTTGTAACCCGAAGGCCTTGCGGCCAGAAATTGGAAGCAACGTTTGTGGAGATGGGGCAGCGAGGGTGACAGCCTGGTCCTGCCCTCCTTGGCCCTGGCTGACAGTGCTGGGCTGTGGCTTGGGGCCCCGGAGGGCACAGCTGTCCCGGGGCTCTGTGGTCGGCTGGGAAGGCCTGGCACGACTCCCACCCTGGAATCAGCCCCTCCCACTCTCGAGGCTCCCCTGAGGGGCTGCTGGCAGTACCAGGCTGCCTCAAGGGTGCCATAGAGTCATCGACCACAGAACAACAAAGACACCATTGACAGGCTCTCGGCCATGAGGCCGGTCATTTATGCAGGGCTGAGCCTCTGACATCTGTGCGTTTGTAACATGGACGGCATTTCCGGTCCCATATACACGCCTGGGCCAGCCACGCTTATCTCCCTTTGAGAGATGGGAAACTGAGGGTTGGAAGGGACTTGGGACTCGCTTTGGGTTACTCAGCTCTAATTGGTGACCCAGGGCAGGAAACTCCCAGGATGGCATCAGAACTCAGGGCTACCCCACCCCCATCCTTGCACAGACGAGGAACCGAAGCTTCAAGAGGGGCTGCAATTTGAGGCACCCACAAACCCCAAATCCTGGTCTTTGGAGCACAGCCAAGACCAAGTGCAGCACCCAGGCCTAGAAAAGCTGTGGAACTCCCGGGAAGGTGTGACATGAGGCTGCTAGGAAAGCCAGGTGGAGCCCCACGGGGACAGCAGAGGCGGGAGGAGGTGTGAGGGGAGCCCCAGCGAGGAAGAGGACACAGCCAAACCTCAGGAAAGTATCTGAATCTGAACGAGCCGAGCCCTTTGGGGAGTCCGCCCCTGCTCTGTCAGCCGGGGTTCCAGGGATTCTCCCAGGCTGCTGGGCTGGGGAGAAGCGGTCTGGGTGGAGCGGAGCGGCCCTTCCTGCTGGCCTCCTTTCCCCGCAGGGGACGCTGCCTGCACCCCGTGGCCCGCCCGGGAACGGCTCAGGCCTGGCTTCAACCAAGCACCTCAGTTCTCTCCATGCCATGCCCTCCTTCCAGGGTGGCTCAGGTGGCACCTGGGTTCCCGCGGGGCCGAGGGACACAGCGTCCGTGTCCCCGTGCTTCCTTAGAGGGACCTGCAGAACGGACTGTGTGACTTTCTCTGGGGCAGCTCGTCCTGCGCCGACAGAGGTGCCCAGTGTAACTGACGCTGGGGCAGGCAGGAGGAGGGACACGGCACGGTGCAGAGCAGGAACGAGCTTTGAAAAGTTTCCTTTGCTAAACTTGCCCGAGATTTTGTTCCTGTATTGGCTTTCCATTACTAGTTAATAATAATAATAAAATAAAAACCAAGATGTTCTTTTCCCCCCAGCCAAGGCTCTGTGGTCATGAGACAGCCATCTGGAGCTTGCCCTGTCCACAAGGACACTCCTCTTTCCTGGCAGCAGCTGTGTGCCTGGGCTCCCTCACGCCCAAATCTCCACCCAATCTAGAGCAGGGCAAATACCTATCACCTGCATTGGCCATAGAAAGAGGACAGAGTGAGCTCCCCATCACCAGAGGCATTCAAGCCCAGACTGGACAGCATTGATTTCTTACATAGTGTATGGCCCAGGGCCGAGAAAAGAGAAGCACAAAAACATGTCGGTTTGTGGTTGAGGGCTTGACTCTCCGAGGGGGTTCTGGCCATGGCATTAGTAGCAACAACCCAAGTGTCCCCTAGTATGGTTAAATAAACCAAGGGACATTCGTGCAAGGGAACATCATGCCGCTGCAAAAAAGAACAAAGTTGCTTACATAGTGAAGCAGAAACCACACTCAGCTACTTCAAGTAAAAAAAAAGCAGGATTGAAAATACTGTTTAAAAATGGAGAGAAAAATAAGAATGTATTTCATATACCCACGTTTGGTTGTCTTTATTTAAAGAAAGGAAACACAAGAAACAAACCCAACAGCAATTGTCAAGGTGGTGGGCTGGGAATGGATGGATGAAGGCCTTTTTCTGGGTTTTGATATTTGAACTGTGCCAATGTATTGTCTATTTGGAAGAAAAAAATGAAATAAGGATACTAAAGGCTTTGGTTCCACATCTGTTGAAATTAACCCCAATTCTTCACATACTGACCCTAGATGGCCTCACCACCCTCCCTTTCCACAACGGATTTTCCTTAACACTTAAGCCTCTATTTTGCTCACGCGACCTGGACTGCCCTTGTCCCGTGGGGAATCCAAAATGCCCCCACTGGAGGCCCCTCCCCAACTCTATTTGATTTTCATTCTCAACAAACAGGCCAGAGCTCGGTGCTCTGGGCGGATTGAACCTAAAGCATCGTGCAGACGGGCTATGTCCCCAGGACCCTCTGGTCAGCGTTGTTAAGTGAATAATAAAACAGCTGGCATTTACTGAACTCTGACCACATTTGTATCTCATCTACACAGTGGAAATGGAGGCTCAGAGAGGTTAAGTAACTTGCCCAAAGTCACACAGCCCCATGAGCTGCTGGGTTTCAAGCCTACGTCTGCAAGACCCATTAAAGAACCTCAAAGGGACAAACTTTTGATTTCCTGGCTCTCCAGGGGGTGGGTTCTGTGGGACGGGATACTAGGGGCATGCCTGGTCTGGGGCTCAAGGCTCTGCCAGGAAACCCATTTGAGCCAGGATGGGGAGAAGGTTCCACCATCTTCTCCTCCTCATTGAAAATCCCTGGAAGGGACTGCCTGGGGGCAGGCGCAGGCTGCAGACCAGCCAGAACAATCGGGTTATCAGAGGGACAGACTGGGGACAGGGGCTAGCTCAGTGTTCAGCTGGCCTGAGACCTTGTGGGCAGCCTGTGGTCATGCTGGCATTCCAGGGGCTTGCCTGGCATGTGGGGAATGTCCCAGGAAAAGTCTCAGCCTCCAGAGAGGCTCAGAAAAAGGGAAGTGTTCCTAGATGGGGTGGGTGGGTGAGTGAGAGGTGGGAGGTGGTGTCGGTAGGGAATGTCCCCTTTGAGGGAGAAGGATGGAGACCAGGGGTCCTGAGGATGGGGGGCTGTCACCAGAGCCATGCCCCTCCTGTGTGCCCAGCTCAGAGTTCCATGAAATTGGGGCTTTGGCTGGGGGTGGGGGGTGTGGAAGGCACACTGGCCTTAGAACTAGCCACCTGGGCTCTGACCCCCAGGGCTGGGCTGGGACAGAGTTGTCCCACCTCTCCGAAGAGCCTCCTAAACAGAGAACAGTACTTCCTGCCCTGCCGGCCCGCTGCCTTGTGGAACCAGAACTCCTGCCTATGCATCACCAGAATGGGAACGTTGGCCACTAACTCGGCCACCACCACTGAAACCCATTTGGGCCATCCAGGCCGGTGCCTGGGCCACAGGGAGGGGTCTGGGGCCCTGCGCTGGACGGCTAGGCTGCAAGGCCTCAGAGACTCTCTGAGCTGGTGGTTGAGGTCCGCAGGCCCCGCCCCAGCTCCCGGCCTGACCCGGTCCCCACCAGGCCCTCCCAGCCTCTCCTACCTGTCTGCCTCTCGGTGCCTTCAAGGCTCTGCTCTAAGGCCGGCGCCTCCGAAGGCCCCGACCCCGCCTCGCCCAGCACGGATCTGCACTGTGGTCCCTGTGTCTCCATCCTAACCCCAGGCCTGGCTTGTCCTTCCTCTCCGCTAGGCTGGGATGGGGGGCGTCCGAGGGGTGGGCGTTTGGCATCGGGAGCTGGGGGCGAGTCCGCAGGCGGCGGCGCTGCGGGGTGGGGCGATGGCACTGGGGCGACCGCAGAGGCCGAGCGAGCAGAAGAGGGGACGCCAGAGCCAAGCGCCCCCCGCGCCCCTCGGGCCCCAGCGCCGCACAGCCCGCTCCCTCGGCCCCCGCCCCCTCCCCCCCGAGCCCGGGCCGGGGCGGGGCCTGGCGGCGTGACGTCACCCCGCCTATAAAGCGGCCGGCGCCGCGGGCCGGCTTTGTGGAGCGCTGCGGAGGGTGAGCGCGGGCCGCGGCCGCTGAACAAAGGAGCAGGGGCGCCGCCGCGGGGACCCGCCACCGACCGCCCGGGGCCGCGCCGGCCTCTCGCCCGCAGCCACCATGACCGCCAACGGCACGGCCGAGGCGGTGCAGATCCAGTTCGGCCTCATCAACTGCGGCAACAAGTACCTGACGGCCGAGGCGTTCGGCTTCAAGGTGAACGCGTCGGCCAGCAGCCTGAAGAAGAAGCAGATCTGGACGCTGGAGCAGCCGCCCGACGAGGCGGGCAGCGCGGCCGTGTGCCTGCGCAGCCACCTGGGCCGCTACCTGGCGGCGGACAAGGACGGCAACGTGACCTGCGAGCGAGAGGTGCCCGACGCCGACTGCCGCTTCCTCATCGTGGCGCATGACGACGGCCGCTGGTCGCTGCAGTCCGAGGCGCACCGGCGCTACTTTGGCGGCACGGAGGACCGCCTGTCGTGCTTCGCGCAGACCGTGTCGCCGGCCGAGAAATGGAGTGTGCACATCGCCATGCACCCGCAGGTCAACATCTACAGCCTGACCCGCAAGCGCTACGCGCACCTGAGCGCGCGGCCGGCCGACGAGATCGCAGTGGACCGCGACGTGCCCTGGGGCGTCGACTCGCTCATCACGCTCGCCTTCCAGGACCAGCGCTACAGCGTGCAGACCGCCGACCACCGCTTCCTGCGCCACGACGGGCGCCTGGTGGCGTGCCCCGAGCCCGCCACCGGCTACACGCTGGAGTTCCGCTCTGGCAAGGTGGCCTTCCGCGACTGCGACGGCCGTTACCTGGCGCCGTCGGGGCCCAGCGGCACGCTCAAGGCGGGCAAGGCCACCAAGGTGGGCAAGGACGAGCTCTTTGCCCTCGAGCAGAGCTGCGCCCAGGTCGTGCTGCAGGCGGCCAATGAGAGGAACGTGTCCACGCGCCAGGGTGAGTGGGGACGCTGACCCCGCCTCTCCCGATCCATGCACAAAGCGCACCCCACCCGCGGCCCTCCAGCCTCCCGCCCTTTCTCGCCCGCGGCGCCGCTGCTGTCCCGAGTGGCGCCCGGTGTGCCCCCGCTGGGCGCACTGGCCACCCCGCCCCGCCGCGGGACGTGTGCTCCCGCCCGGAGTGGGGGGCGAGGGGTGGGGCTTTGCCCATCCTCGGGCGCCCATGCACACCTCCCAGTCGGGCTGGGGTCGTAGGCTCCCTAGGCCCGGCGTAGGCGCAGCTGTGGGTGCCACCCTCCGAACCCCAGCCCAATCTGAGCTTTCCCCGCTGCGCGCGGATGGGCGGTCCCAGCTCTTGGAGAGGGGGCGCCCGTAGCCCATTTCCTCGTTCCCACCCCTCGCCCCCTCTCGGCGGGCCTTAGCTCTGGGGCGGAGGCGAGGGTCGTCACACGCTCTGGGCGCGCGCCCACCCCCCACCGGCCGCCTTTCGCGGGCTGGGTTGGGGAGGTTAGCGGGGCCTTTGATCGCGGCTGGGTGCGCTTCCACCCCCTGCCCGCCCGGCCTTCCTCCGCCTCCTCCCGCTGCCGGGCGGGGTCGGCCCTGCTGGGGGGGCTCCCGGAGTGTCTACCCTTCCCCCCAGCCCCTCCTCCCGCGTCTGCCCCGCGCTCGAGGCCGCGGCCTTTGTGAGGAGGGGGGCGGGTCGCCTCGACTGGGTCCTCCCTCACCCCCTTTGTCCTACTCGGTCTCTGCAGATGGGAAAACCAGATGCGGCGGGGCGGGGGAGGGGATCCGCTTTTTCGGGCCCCTCCGCAGAGGAGCCCCCAGTGCCGGCCCCAGGCCTTGCCCCAGTGCGGAGTCCGGAGGCTCCCCAGGAGGCGGCCTCGCTCCTCGTGTCGTGGCCGGGAACGGCGTGGCGCGGATGGCCGCCCGCCAGGCACCCCGCCCTGCGCCCGCCGCGCGCGTCTCGGGTCGGTGCGCTGCGCTCCGCTCCGCTGGCGACCGAGGGTGGCCTCAGCGCGACCCGGGAGACCCCAGCCTGGCTCCCTCGGGAAGCCCCTTCCCTCGAGTGAACCCATCCCTAGGGCCCTCGCCGGGAACAATTGACTGCAACTCGATCCGTCCCCTCCGGGGCCTCCCGCAGGCACGGCCATTTGCGCGGCCTGTGTGCCAGGCCAGAAGTGAGCCCCCTCGTTCAGTCCTCTCTCTCAGACCCTCCCCCTAGGCGGCTTCTCCGCCTTCTGGAGGCTCTGCCACTCCTGTGTGAAAAGGCTGTTGATGTCGCAGCCAGGGCCCCGCCAGCGGGGCCTGTGGGGATCTTGGCCCCTGGATGGGAAGTTGGACTCTAGGCCTTGGAGATAGCGGGATGGAGCCAGTCACCAGTCCCCTCCCACCCTTCCCCGTGGAAGGAGCCCTCCCCCGTGGCCACCCTCTTGGTTGTGGGCTCTGCAGAAGGGGAAAGACCCCCATGGTAGTGGGGGGTGAATGTGGAGGCCTGGGTGAGGTGATGGCTGTTTTGTGCCTGAGTTTGCTCTGTTATGGCCCAGAGAAGTGAAGTCACCTGCCCTAGGTCACACAGCAAGTGACAGCAAGTAAGCAGCATGCAGAACTGGGTGCGTTTGATTGAAGAACGAGTCTTATTTGGACTCTGATGCCTCTTGGCCTCCCTGTCCCTCTCCCATGCCGTCCGGGGCAGAACAGAATCCCGAACCTGTGCAGCAGGTGTAAAGCCCCTGCTAACAGGACATGCTGAGCATGAGTGGTGAGCGAGGAGTATGGCTTACGTCCTCAGGGACATGACGAGGTATCAAGGAAAGGACTGGGGGTACAGGAAATACCTCAGGCTTCCAGATTAGATGAGGGGTTCTTTCTGAGAAGGATGTTTGAGCTGGATGGAGAGAAGGTGTAGCAGGTATCAGGTGTGTGGAACAGTGTTACAGGCAGAGGGTGTAGCCTGTGCAAAGGCCCTGAGGCAGGAAGGCACAGGAAGCTCAGCGTGGCTGGGAGGAAGCTTGTGAGGGTGGGAGATGGGACAGGAAGGGCCAACAGGGCCGCAGGACCTGTCATAGGTCATCATCAGTGCAGAGACATGCTTGTGCCTTCAAGGTTGGGGTTGGTGTTGCAGATGAGGCAGAAGCAGATGGCCTTGGTCCTGGGGTCAGGAAGGAGCAGCAAGCCTGGGCAGATTCCCCCCTCTAGTAAAGCTTGCTGGAGACATCACGGTTGTGATTCAGGCTGATGGGGCAGGAGTAGCCAGAAACTGGAGCCAGGAAAGGTGTTGGCTCTTCTTTGAGTTTAAAGGGACATGGAACTGGGGGCTGGGAGCTTTGGGGGCAGAGGCTGGGGCTCCAGTGGCCTCAGATCTTGGGGTCCTCATCTTGTTCCTATGTCAGCCAACCCCCAGGGCTACCGAGGAACATGAGTCTGCATGCAGTGGGAGGGGGGGGGCGTGTCTGCGGAGCCATTTTGGCCGGGCCTGCGTGGCAAGGAGGCGGTGTCTGTGCTTCCGACACATGTGTTGGGAAACGCCAGCCAGGAAGGAGGAGGACGGGGCTTAGCTGGCTGGGGGATGTGAATCATCCCTGCAGGCCTGTGCAGGCTGGGCTGGTGGGGGCGGGGTGCCACTGGAAGAAGCTGCAGCCTGCTCTCTGGCCTCAGTTTCCCCATCTGTAAATGGTGGGCTCCAGGCCCCCTTGGGCTGGCTTCTGGTTCTTTCAGCCAGGCTGGGCTGAGTGAGCACTCCTTTGTCCTTCCACCACCTCATGGCCCGAGTGGGTCTCCTCCCTGCTCCCCAGGATCCTCCGCTGTCCGGGCCCAGACCCTGTGCCACTACTCAACACATTTCCCATCTTGTCTTGTCTTGTGTTGTCTCCCAGCTGTCAGTGTCTTCTCCCGCCAGCCTCCTTGCGCCTGGGGGCTCCACACTGGGCCTAGGGCCTGGCCTGCAGGCTGGCTAGTGAAGTGCGCTCTCCCAACCATCTTGGGCCTAGCTGGCTGAGGAAGGGCTGGTCGCATTGGGCTTTGCAGGATGTATAAAAGTTCTCCCCAAGAGGTGGGACATTCCAAGCCCAGAGAATGCCTTATGTAATGAGGGAGGAGGAATTTGAAATGGTCAGGTAGTTGTAAGAGCTGACTGGAAAGATGGGAGGGGGGGGAGAGGAAGGCGTAGATGATTCCAGGCTCCCTCCTCTAAATGAGATGAGGGGCGCCTGTTTTGAACATGCCAGGGGAATTTGAGAGCTGCTGAGGCCTGAGTGGAGATGGGAAGCTGGGGACAGGAGAAGCCACCACGGGGTGGGGGAGGGCAGGCAGGAGCCCAGGAGTCTCTCTGGGGCTCTCTGTGGGGGGCTGTGCCTGTGGGCTCAGTGGAGGAGCCTCCGCATCTCCGGGCTCCTGTGGGCCTGTGACTCAGGTTTTCTGTGCTGCTGTTGGCAAAAAGAAAAATCTTGAAGAAAACCCTGTTTCCATGGTAACACAGCTCTAATTAGAGACTCCAAAGCCAAGTGGGGCCTTTCCCGCCTAGGCAGGGCCTTGGAGCCAGGAGGGGCCCTGCTGGATGGGGGACAACTCCCCTCCCCCCCGCCCCTTCCCACGGGAGTAGGGGGACCCAGTGTCTACTTGGCACCAGGCCCCGAAGTCCTTTCAGCGTCAGAGCGGAGAGGCCCTATGGCAGGTAGGGAAGCCGAGGCAGAGTGAGGCAAGGGCGCTCGTCCGAGGGTGCCTGGCCCCGCCGTGGTACCTCCCTGGCTGGCCTGGGCCTCTTTATTGACCAGTTTGAGGACTGAACCCAACCGACCGGCGGGTCTGAGTGCCCGAGCGGATGGCGGCAGTGGTGTGGCCTGGGCGAGTACCTGGCGTCCTAGCCCCTGGCTGGAGGTGAGGCTGGCGTTAATCTATGGAGCTGCTGGGAGGAAAAGGCCGATGTGCGTCCCCACATGGCACAGGGCTGGCCCCAGTTTAGCAGAGCTCAGCGGTCAGAAGTCTCCTTTGTGGAGAAGGAGCTGCGCGACCTCTTGTCCCCAGGCCTGTGTATTTGCAGGGCGCGTGGGGACGGCCCCCGTGCGCCCCAGGACGAGGCTGTGCCAATTTGGCCTCTGTCCACTGTCGCCCACCCTCCCCTTTGCCACTTTGTCTGGGGAGCCCGGAGCCCCGTCTTTGCTGCTGCTGGGGGGAACTCAGGGGTCTTTCCTCCAGCCTGTTCCCTCCCTTCCCTTCACCAGCCGCCCCCAAACACTGGGTGCTTGGTGCCCTGTGGCCAGGGCAGGCCGGGCCCCCACAGCGGCTTTGCACGGAGCAGGGTGTGGCAGCTCTGCCTGTGGACGTGCGGGCCCTCTGGGCACGGGCAGGGCAGGTGGCGTGGGTGTGGCCGTCCTACCAGTGGGGGTTGTGGTGCCTCTGGCTGGGCGAGGAGAGGCCCCGGCCCCACTGTCCTCCCTCCCCGCTCACCCCACCCTCTTCCGGGGCTTGGCGGGTCCAACTCACCAACAGGGTCTGGGCGGTGGGCGGTGGCCGCTGTGGGGTTGGGGGCCAGTCCTGGAGGCCGGAGCCCAGGGGCTTCCAAGAGGGGATGGGTCAGGGCTGTAGGTGACCCATGGAGGCCACCACCACAGATCCTTAGACAGGGTGGGTGCAAGGAAGGAGGGTGTGACAAGACGGCTGCCCACCTCCCCTCCTGAGGGTCACTGGCGGGACCCCTTACTTTCTCACCCTGTGACCCTAGGCAAGGACATGCCTCCCCTCAGCCCCGTTCATGAAGTGGGGTGAAGGTCCCCACTCTGGGGTGCTGATGTGGGGACTCGTGGGCAGGTTAGGGTGGAGCTGGCCCCCTGGAGACCCCTGGGGGTGCTTGAAGAACCTGTGGGGTGATGCCTGCTCCCCACTGCTGGGGTCCCTGCTTCAATGACGTGCCAGGCAGCGGCATGGAGCCCGGCAGATGTCCCTGTGGCCAGTCCTCAGAATCCAGGGCACTTGGGAAATGCGAGTTTGTTCTGTTGGAACCAAGCCACGTCCAGGTTTTAGCTGGAGGAATGAATGGAGGTTTGCAAAATGACATCATAAGGGCAGTTACCTCAGGGCAGCGCGGGGGCGCAGAACCTTGGCAGCCACTTTAGTGTCTTGACCTCGGGGATCAGTGTGGTCACTTCGGATTATTTCGTGACGTGCAGACATTTGAAGGTGCTGTACAGGAAGCGGTTTGCAAGTGCAGACACAGAGCACTGTGCAGGCTTCTTAAGGAAAAGGCGAGACAGGTGTTCACGGGCGCAGGGTGGCGCGCAGTGGCGGTGGGGGTGGGGATATATGTGACGTCACACTTATGCTTATATGACTTTTCTAAATTTTCTGAAGGGAACACGTGCTATTGTGTTTTATACTCTTAACTTTTGCACATGTACGGAAGCAGGAGGAATGTCGTGAACATCCAGACGACTGACCCCCGCAGCTGCGATGTTCTGCCGTGCTAGCTCCATCTGTCCTTACATACACTGTTTTTGGTCGTATTTAAAGCAAATCCCTGACATCAGGGCATTTCATCCCAAAATACTTCCATCTGTGTCTCTAAAAAATGAGGCCGTTTTCTTACATAACTGCACGTGATTAACGATAATCGGTCCTCGGTATCTAATGCCGGGCTTCGTTAAGATACTCCTGATTGGCTCTAGAACGTCTTTGGTGCTGTTTGTTTGAAGCTATAACTTCTGTAATCAGGGACAGTGGTGCGAAAGCTGATGTAGCTGGGCCTGGTCCTGGCCGGCCCTGCCTGTGTCCCCGGGTCCTGCCTGCTGGAGGGGTCTCGGCAGCCCTCCCATCCCATGGCAGCCCCGTGTGTGTGTTGGTGGGTGAGGTCAGGGCTGTGGCCAGCAAAACTGGGGGGACGTGGAGCCCTGGGCCAGCTGGAGGCTTCCTCTCCGCAGGTATGGACCTGTCGGCCAACCAGGACGAAGAGACCGACCAGGAGACTTTCCAACTGGAGATTGACCGCGACACCAAAAAGTGTGCCTTCCGCACCCACACGGGCAAGTACTGGACGCTGACCACCACTGGGGGCGTGCAGTCCACCGCGTCCACCAAGTGAGTGCCCTGCCACCCGCCTGTCACCCCCTTGCTCTCCCGGGCCGGCCCCCTGCCTGACCCTATCCCACCACCTTCAGGAATGCCAGCTGCTACTTTGACATCGAGTGGCGCGATCGGCGCATCACGCTGCGAGCGTCCAATGGCAAGTTTGTGACTGCAAAGAAGAACGGGCAGCTGGCCGCCTCGGTGGAGACAGCAGGTAGCCGCCTGCGGGCGCACCCCCAAGCCTTTGCTTCCTTGGTGTTGCCCTCGAACCCTGGCCGGCTGGCCATACCATGGTCACTTGCCGGCCCCACCTGAGGCCCATGTGTCTGCTGGAGAGCCCCCCGAACTGGTCCTGCCCATTTTATCCCAGGGCTGACTGCTGTGTGACCCCAGGTCCTGGCTGGCCTTCTCTGAGCCACAGCTTGGACACCCTGGCCCTCACCCCACCCCCTGCCAGGAGGCTCACTGTCCTCCCCTCCTTCTGGGACAGGGGACTCGGAGCTCTTCCTCATGAAGCTGATCAACCGCCCCATCATTGTGTTCCGCGGGGAGCACGGCTTCATTGGCTGCCGCAAGGTCACGGGCACCCTGGACGCCAACCGCTCTAACTACGACGTCTTCCAGCTCGAGTTCAACGACGGTGCCTATAACATCAAAGGCAAGTTCTCCTGAGGGGCGTTGCTGGGCAGGGACCCCCCCCCGTTGGCTGAGGGGCTGGTGTCAGGGCTGTGGGAGCCCCCTCACCCCCTGCCTGGCCCTGGCTTTGGGGCTCAGCCTGGTCACCCTGTGGCTTGGCTCAGGGCCATTCCAGGCTTCAAGGGAACAGGTGTCCTATGGCCACCAAAGGCTCTGGGCTGGGAGCAGCCCCTTCCCCTCTTGTCTGGGGGAGGGGACAGAGATAGAGAAGGGTGGGGGAGGACACACCTCTGCTATGGGACCAGAACCCCCCAGGGGAGGACCCCGGTGATCAGAGGTGCTGATTTGGATGCAGAATGCTTTTTAGAGCCCCGTTCATGTGGGCAGGAGGGCATGGGGGACACAGGGACCCCACCACCGGTCTGGAGCCGGGCGTGGAAGGGACCTGTGTGGGGTGAAGTGGGGAGGCTGGCACGGGGCACAGCTTTTGACGGGCTCCCCACCGCCCCAGACTCCACGGGCAAGTACTGGATGGTGGGCAGCGACGCGGCGGTCACCAGCAGCAGCGACACCCCCGTGGACTTCTTCTTTGAGTTCTGTGACTACAACAAGGTGGCCATCAAGGTGGGCGGGCGCTACCTGAAGGGGGACCACGCGGGTGTCCTGAAGGCCTCGGCGGAGACCATCGACCCCGCCTCCCTCTGGGAGTACTAGTGCCCGCCCGTCCTGCTCGCGCTTCCCTGGGTGGGCCGGAGGCAGAGGCGAGCCCCTTGCCTTTCAAACTGGAAACCCCAGAGAAACGGTGCCCCGACCTGATGCCCCTTGTGGACCCCTCCTCCCCCCACACCCGGGTGCCCCACTCCCTGTGGGCCAGCAGCTCCGGCCTGTTCCCTGGAGGGACTTCAGACCCCTCTGCCCTCTCCCCTGCCGTGGGCGACGCTGGCACCTCTTTCTTCTGACCTCAGACGGCTCTGAGCCTTATTTCCCAGGAAGTGGCTGAGGAGAACTGGGGGGCTGGGAGGCCTCCCGAGCCCCCACTGGAGGTGGGGCGTGTAACTGGAATCTCCTGTCCCTTCCTGAGGCCCTGTCCCCAGCCCCTGGGGCCCTCCCTGGTGCCCCCTCCCTGCACTGCATGAGGAGGGGCCCTGGGTGGGCTGGGACTCGCCCACCTGTGCTTTCTGGGTCGTGGCTGGAGGGCCGCCCCTCACCCAGTGTGGGGGCCCAGAGCGGCTAGGTTGGTGGCCACAAGGTCTGCCCACTGCACATTCCATCGGGGTGGGGGGTGGGGGCCACCCTGCTTCTGTCTCTTTCCTTTCACCCTGGCCTGACTGGAAGCAGAGAATGACCAAATCAGTGTTTTTTTTTTAATGAAATGTTATTGCTGGAGGTGCCCCAGGCAAGCCTGGCTGTAGTGCTGAGTGGTCTTGGGGGGTCCAGACCTGCACCCCACCTCCCCAGGGGCTTGTCTCAGCCCCCTCCGTCCTGGGCATGGCTGGTCGTCTCCCTCCCACCCCCAGCCCCAGGCCCCCCTCACTGCCTCAGCCAGAGCCCCTGCTGTGACTGGTGCTGCACGTCTACCTGGGTCCCCTGGAGCTTGGACCCTCAGTCTCCTGGGCCGGTGGGATGAAGCCAGGCACCGCCCTCGGCTGGGAGCCCTGGGGTGAGCCACACCCAGTCCCCAATCCCACCAGCTCCCTGTACCACCATGCATCTCACTCTGGGTGTCTTGGTCTTTTATTTTTTGTAAGTGTCATTTGTATAACTAACTCTAAACGCCCATGATAGTAGCTTCAAACTGGAAAGAGCAAAATAAAATGATGCGAGTCCGCAGCCCCCAGCTGGCCTGTGTGTGTCTGGGGGTGGAGGTGGGGGGAGGGCTGGTGGGACAGGTGTGTGCCCTCGCTCCCAGCTTGGTGGTGGAGGAGTCCAGAGGGCCAGGGTGCGGTTCCAGTGGGTAGTCTCTGCACTCTTGCCCAGAGCCCCCAGTGGCGGCACATAAACAGAAGGTGCTCTAGGGCAGGAAGGGCAAGAATCTGGGGCTCCCCTGCAGGCCCCTCCACCATACCTGAGGCCTGGGGTAGGGGTGCACATGGGGTGGCCCTGGGCACTGCAGACAGACTGGAACACTCAAACCAGGAGACCAAATTTCATCCTCCAGTTGACAGGTGTTCCTGGACTTGGGGACTTGGTGGGGGGGGGGGCCGCCCCTTCCCGTACCCCAAGGGGCCTGTGAATGTCTGGAGTGCCCGTCCAAACAGCAGGCTGGGGCCCCTGAGGGGTACAGGCGCTGGAAGGAGTCAGCTGCGAGTCAGCTGCATGGGCTAAGTTAGGGACCTGGGCTGGTGCCTACATCCCAACCCAGACCTGCAGGCCCAGCTCCGGGAGGGAGGGAGACCTGTCTCCATCTGGCAGAGTCGGGAAGCTGCGGAAGTTTCCAGACTTCCCCAGAGTCACAGCCAGGGGCAACCTGGATCCTGAGCCCGCCCTGCAGGGACTTGGGGTGGCGGGCCTCTTTTGTGTACCATCTCATTTAGTCCCAGAGCATCCCTACGGGTGGGCGCTGTTGCTCCATTTTACAGAGGAGCAAACAGGTGAAGAGCAGCAAGGCACGGCCTTGAGCGTGGCACTGGGCGCCCCGTTGGTGTCCCATACACGAAGCAGCAGCCCTCTGTCCCCACCTGCTCGGGCCCTGCTCGAGGAGGGCGGCCGGAGGAGGCGCTGATTGGCTGCTGATGACGAAACTGGGAGGCCTGCGCTGCGATTGGCGGCTCCTGGGGGCGGGAGTCTCGAGATTGACAGGGGCAGGTGGCGGCCGCCGAGGGATGTGGGGCCCCAGCAGGCCCCGGCGGCCACTCCCCCACCCCCCCATTAAAGCCAGGCAGCAGCCGGCAAAATCTCGACATGGGAGGGACAGATGAATCCTCGGGGCCAAACTCTTTAGGACCATGGGTGGGCGGGGCCCAGCCCCGCGGATGAGTCCGGATTCCTCAGCGCGCGCGGGTCTGTGCGGCGAGGCGGCTCCCCGGGAAGGGCCGCCACCAGCTCCCCGGAGAGGACGGGCAGCCCCCACCCAGGAAAAGGACCGGCACGGGCTCCCCATTTCCAGACCTTTCCCAGCTTCGGGTCCCTCCTGTCAGGACCGGTTCTGGGGCTCCCTGGGCGGGGGTTCCGGGGCAGTGGGTGCAGTTCCCGCTCCTGCCTGAGTCGCGATCGCCTCCTCAGCGGGTCCCGCTCACGAGGGTGTGGCCACCACACGTGCACACACTTGTGAACTTGCACACGCGGACTTGTGTGCACACCCACTCACACAGATAGGCGCAAAGAGCCCCGTGCACACACAGACACGTGCGCGTAGGTATGCATACAGGGGCACACACACTGTCACGGACACACGTGCGCCCTCGCACAGACCAGCTCCCAGGAACAGCCAGCCGTGGTCCTAGCCTGCACGAACTCAGCACCCAGGGGACCCCCGAGCTCTGATGGCGGGTGCCCCACCCACCACGCCTGCTGTGGATGGGGTGGCAAGAGTCCCACCTCCCATCGCTCAGACGGGAAAACTGAGTCCTGAGAGTCCCCATTAAGTCTAGGCAAGCACAGCCAGGGCTCTCCACGTCACCCGTCGGGGTTAACTGTGATCCCCAAAGATGACGATTTAAAGGAAAATGTCCAACTGTAAGAAAGCCGAGAAAGGAGAGGTCCTGCTTCCCTCTGTAGGTCCCTCCCTGATCAGGGCAGGAATGCAGGGGTCTGGGCAGATGGGGCGGCCTGGGAGACGCTGGAGCCCCTGGGCCCCCGGCCCCTCTCTGTGACGTCTCCCACAGGATGCCTCATCAGGGTGGACCCCGAGCCCAGCGGGGCTCCAGGAGGACTTGGGCAGGTCCCTGTGGTGGGTGAGGCCTCTGAGCTTCCCACGGGAGTCTCCTGCCCCCAGCCTAGGCCCCTCCCCGTTCATTCCGGGGGGGCCCCTCTGTGGAGGACGCCCCAGGCCCAGCTGGGCCCATTTCCTCCAGGGCCAAAGTGGCCTCCCCAAGAGGGGATGAGAGCTGACCTCACTCTTTTTAAAAAGGCTAACGCTCTTCCCCTGAAATGCTGGCTTGGGGCTCACACACTGGGCGGGACTGGAAAGGCAGCCCTGGGAGAGCCCGTCTGCACTCCCCAGGGACCGCTGGCCCCAGTTTTTCCATTTGAGCAAAGGGCAGTGGCTTCCTGGACCCTGTGCTGTGGGCAGCAAGGTTGTCTGGATGGGGGAGGGGCTCTGTGACCCTGGGGGACAGCGAAGGCAGAGGGAACAGATGGAGGGAGGCGATGGAGGGAGGCCTGGGAGGGTGGGGCGGGGCTAAGCATTTGGCCTGAAACCCAAGCCCCTTAGCGGGGCCTCAGCTTAACCTGAGGAGGCTCCTACAAGATGTGGGAATAATTGGGACAAAAGCCTTCCCTGCACTTCACTGCTCCCCTTTGCCTCCCTGGGACCCAGGCCTGACCCCCAGGGGTTGGGGGCAGGGGAGGAAGGAGGAAACTCACCTTCCAGGCACCCCCAACCAGTGCCAAGCACCAGGCAAGTGCTCTGAAAGGGTTATTACTGTTATCATTTTTTGCTATTATTTTAAGAAATTAAGGCCGGGTGCGGTGGCTCACGCCTGTAATCCTAGCACTCTGGGAGGCTGAGGCGGGCGGATCATTTGAGCTCAGGAGTTCGAGACCAGCCTGAGCAAGAGCGAGACCCCGTCTCTACTAATAGAAAGAAATTAGCTAGACAACTAAAAATATATAGAAAAAATTAGCCGGGCATGGTGGCGCATGCCTGTAGTCCCAACTACTTGGGAGGGTGAAGCAGGAGGATCGCTTGAGCCCAGGAGTTTGAGGTTGCTGTGAGCTAGGCTGACACCACAGCACTCTAGCCCTGGCAACAGAGCAAGACTCTGTCTCAAAAAAAAAACAAAAAAAAGCGTATTGCTCTTTGAGACAGTGCTTTGGTGCTAGGAAGGGTTGGGGCTCCGCTTGGTGGGCGACAGCAGTGGGCAGAACTAGTCCTAGAGCCGCAGCAGGTTATCTTAGCAGCTGTGGATGCAGCTGTCTCAGGTGACAGCAGGCAGTTTCAGCAGTCAGGCTCGCAGAGAATGACATTCTTGGAGCCTCGCTTTGTGCCCTGGGCGCCCCTGGGCTCTCGACTCTGTTTTAGCTGGGTGTGACAAGAATGGCCCCATCGGATGATCAACTTTCGCAGAGCCCAGGGAATGTGAGGGGCACCCCCAGCGGGCGTCTGCTACTGCCCGTGTCGTTATGCCAGCTGCTGTCGTGACCTATTGCGCACGCTTTATTTTAATTAATTTTTAACTGTGGTAAATACACATGATATAAAAGTTACTGTCTTACTCACGTTTAAGAAAAGAGCTGAGCAGTGTTAAGCACAGCCACGCCGTCCTGCAACCATCGCCACCATCCGCCTCCAGAACTCTTTCCGCCTTGCAAAACTGAGACTCTGTCCCTGTTAAACGACTCCCCGTCCTCCTGCCCACTGGAAACTCCTGTTCTCCTTTCTGACTCTGTGACTGTGATGCTCCAGGACCTCATCTAGGTGGAACTGAACAGTATTTATCCTTTTGTAGCTGGTTTATGCCGCTGAGCGTATGTCCTCATCTGCGTTGTAGCAGGGGTCAGGATTCCCGTCCTTCTACGGCCGAGTCATATTCCGTTGTCTGGACGGACACACTGTGTTCATCCGTTCATCTGTCCGTGGACACTTGGGTTGCTTCCACCTCTTGGCTATTGTGGACAATGCTGCTTGGAACACAGGTGTGCAAGTATCTCTCTGAGTCCCTGCTCTCAGTCCTTTCGGGTATCTACCCACAAGCGGGATCTCGGGATCACGTGGTAATTCTATTTTTAGTTTGGTGAGGATCCCCAGTACTATTTTCCACGTGGCTGCACCATCTTGCATCCCCGCCAACGGCACAGGTTTTTTTACTTTGTTTGTTTACCCATGCGGGGTCTGTGCTCCCCTCCGCTCTGGCCCTGGAGTTGTCACCTAGCACATGCTGCTCTCCTTGTCTGCGCAGACAGCCTCTCGTCCTGGCGACCTGTCCCTCGCTCGTGGACATTCACATCGTTTTTCATTTGCCAGGAACACAAATGCTAACATTTGGGACAACTGTGTCCGGGAGGCTTTTCACACGTCTCTGGGGTAAGGTTTCTGGAGGACAATTCCTGGGTCACTCGACATGTTCGTAGAGCATTTCTCCATAGTCTGCCCCACACTCGATGGAGTTGCACTTGAAGCTTTTTCCCAAGTTCACAGGTGAACATGAGCATCCTGCACATGTGAGTATCTACAACGACCACCTCCTGCCGGCAAGGTGGGCGCCACTGCAGCCGCCTGGCAGGAGGGAGGGGCCGGCCCTGGAGGCTCCTCCACACCTGCCCAGGTGTGTCTGCCTGAGACAGGAGGACTAGCTTTGGCTGGCTGGGCCTCTGAACGCAGGCTGTGACCTTGGGCTCATCTGTAAAATGGAGCCATGAAATGAAGTCACAGATCCTGGCGTAGGGTATGTGAGCACAGTTCCTAGGGATGCTGGGACCGCTGTCACTGTTCCAGGATCAGGTCATACCCAGGTGCTGCTTTGCCATCGAAATGTCCAGTGTCTTGATTCTCACCTGGGACAAGACCAGCTCAGGGCAGTAGCTAGATTTCAAGGCACAGAAAAGCCACTACCTACCCCATCAGATGGGAAAATTCTTGTCTGCAGAGCTGCAGATTAGGAAACGAATCTTCAGCACGGTGTCCGGGGCACAGGGCAGTGTAGGGAGTCCTAGCCTCTCTGCTCCCTCAGCCCAGGCACCTGCAGGTGGGAACGTGGGCACAGGCGCCTGAATGAAACCAAAAAGGGATTTGTTGTTAAGGGACTGGGCCTCAGGTGAGGCTGGGATGGCCACGAGCCATCTTGGCTGTGCACTGACTTCCACAGAGGCCAGTGGGGTGGTTCAGAGGCAGATGCTGGAGTCAGATTGGGTTCAAACCCTGGTTCTATCATTTATCTGCTACATGACTCTTATCAATGTGTTCTGGTTTCAAAGAAACAGAAAGTCATTGTAGGCAGCAAGGTATTAAATAGAGGGAATCAGGAGCTTTTGATATTATTGTAAAAGCTGGTGGAATAATTCCAGAACACCACCAGCAAGGTGGCGCATCAGGGACATTCAGACAGGGCACAGTGAAAGCAACTTGTCTCTGCTGTGGCTAATTTTTCCAATTATTTTTTAATTTTTTGTAGAGATAGGGTCTCACTATGTTGTCCAGGCTGGGCTCAAACGCCTAGCCTCAAGTAATCCTCCTGCTTGAGCCTCCCAGTGCTGGGATCACAGGCATGAGCACCGCACCTGGCCCCACTTAGTTTTTTGTTTTTTTTTTTTAGAGTACTTTGAGTTACCACCTAGTGTACTTTTTAAAAAAATATCAAACATTGTGTATTTTCACCTTTAGAAGTTCAATTTGGGTGTTTTTTATGTGTTCTATTTCTCTCTTTATCCTGCCCTTTTCCTACCTTCTTGAACGTATTTACATCTGTTTGCAGCAGCTGTTCTGATGTCCTGGTCTACTCCTTCCGGCTTCCAGGTTTGTTTCTATTTATTGGTTTCTTTCCCTCCTCATGATGGGTTGTGTTTTCCCACGTCATTGTGTGGATTGTAATGTTTGATTAGACGACACATTCAGAATTTTGAGTTGTTGGGTACTGGTTTATCTTTTTTTTTTCTTTAAATGTTTGTGAGCTTTAAAAGTGTGTGTTCTGCCCGGGCGCGGTGGCTCATGCCTGTAATCCTAGCACTCTGGGAGGCTGAGGCAGGAAGACTGTTTGAGCTCAGGAGTTCAAGACCAGCCTGAGCAAGAGCGAGACCCCATCTCTATTAAAAATAGAAAAATTAGCCGGGCATGGTGGCACATGCCTGTAGTCCCAGCGACTTGGGAGGCTGAGGCAGGAGGATCGCTTGAGCCCAGGAGTTTGAGGTTGCTGTGTGTGTTCTGCGATGCAATTAAGTTACTCGAAACAGCTTGATCCTCTTGCAACTTGCTTTTAAGCTTTGTTAGGAGGGGCCAGAGCAGCCCATGGTCTAGGGCCGATGTGTCCCACTGAGGACGCGATACCTGAGTATGCTGCCTCTGCCCCAGACGGAGAGAGTTTTCTACCCCGGTTGTGGGGAACTTCCCAGGCGGTGAATTGGGGAATCGTAGGTTCCCTTCATTGCTCCCTCCTGGCCGGGATCACCGTCCCTGCTGCCTCTTGTTGAAATCTGAAGACATCAACATATTTTGTCCATTTTTTTTTGTTGCTTAAGGAGGAGAATAAATCCAGTCATCCTTGTTACTCCAGAAGTGGAATTTCTCCCTTTTCTTTCTTTTTTTAAAAAAATAGCTTTATTGAGATATAATTCACACCAATTGAGAGTGTACCATTCAGTGGCTTTTGCAGCCTAAGAGATATTTGCAGCCGTCACCAGAGTCCATTTGAGAGCACTTTTATCACATCCAAGAGACACCCTGTGCCCCTCAGCCTCATCCCCAGCCCTCCTTGCTCCCCCAGCCCCAGCCAACCGCAAATCTACTTCCTGTCACTATGGATTTGACCACTCTAGAAATTTCCCCGCAATGCAGTCTTACACTTTGTGGCCTCTTCTTTCACTATGCATGAGGATGTCAAAGTTCATCCCCAGTGGGTGCATCGGCACTTATCCTCTTTTTAGGGCCAGACAATATCCCTTTGTATGAACAGACCACATTTTGTCTATCTGTGCATCAGATGAGGGACATTTGGGTTGTTTCCACTTTTTGGCTGTTATGAATAATGCTAAATTATCAACGCAATAAAAAACATTCTAGGGAAACATCTCTGCACATTGAAAAGCCAGCTTTTCCTATCTCTGCTGCCAGGATGGCTATAAAACCGAGGCCCTCGGAGCCGGGAGGGCTTCTCAGGCTACCCAGCCCAGCTTTGGCCTTTTACAGATAGGGAAACTGAGGCTGCAGCTGGCCACAACTCGCCCACCCTGACACTGGTGGGAACAACCCTCCCCCACGTTTTGTGATTCTAAAAAAATTAAGCTAACATTTGTGCAGCTTCCTGCAGGGTAGACTATTTTTACACACAATATCACAGTTAATGCGCCACAAAGCCCCTTTCTAGGGGGTATTTTTAATCTTTATTTCACACATTTACTCTTGCAACAAATATTTCCTAAGCACCCCAGACCCTGACGTGTGGGGCAGTGCTGAGCCCAGCGGTGCTTGAGCTCTTTCCGGAAGGCAGGCCCCCTGGGAAGTATCCCCCGGGTAGGGATTAATCCAAGATGGTCAGCCCCTCCAAGGAAAAGCGGTCAGGGGACCGGCTGTGCCCTGGAGCCAGAGCCAGCTGGTCCGAGCACTTTGTGTCTCCCTCGGCTGCGCTCAGGCCCAGCAGGTCCCGGCTTCTCTGTTGGCTTCGCTCATGTTGGAAGGGAGAAGAATGGGCTGCCCGTGGGACACGCTGGCATCCCTGGGTTCTGAGGCTGAGCAGGCTTGGGGGTGCCATGTAGGCTGGAGGGGCCCAGACCTACTTTGGGGGCCCCGCACCGAGCCACCTGGGCCTGGTTCCAGGCTCTCTGAGGTGGGCAGCCTGAAAGCCCTGCCCAGGGCCTGAGGCCCCCCAGGGCAGTGACTGAGGCCAGACTGGGCGGATCCTAGGGTCCCTGGCACAGGGGTGGCCACCTTCAGCTCAGGCCCTGCGGTGTCCATCCTTGGGCACGTCCAGGTTTCCATCATAGGACACTTTCTGACCCTCGTAACTCCTCATGTTTCTCACCGGAGTTCTGGAAGGGGAAGCCACCCTAAATGACTGTGCCTCTGACAGCAAAGCCACCTGGTGCTTTACACTTCAGGGGCCTCTTCTTAAGCTGTAATCTTTTTTCTTTTTGAGAGAGACAAGGTCTTGTTCTGTCGCCCAGGCTGGAGTGCAACGGTGCAATTAAAGCTCACTGCAGCCTCAGGCTCCTGGGCTCAGGTGATCCTCCCACCTCAGCCTCCCAAAGCACTTGGATTACAGGTGTGAGCCACCACACCCGGCCTGTGCTCATTTTCTTATCACAGCTTTTTAGAAATAAGCAGGGGCTGGTGGGGAGAGAAAGAGGGAGAGAGAGGACCAGACTTGGGCAGACAGAGAGGACAGCAGAGGTGAGAGGTCTCAGCAAACTGGGGCAGCTGTGTCCCTGCTGAGCCATGCTGTGCGCAGGGGCCCCTCGCCGCTACAGGGCCGTGACCTCAAGCTGCACACATGGCCAGAGCAGGACTTGGCCTCTGGAGCGGGCCGGGGGTGGTGGCTTGTCTCAACTCCCCGCCTGACCCTGGGCTGGCCTGTGGTTCGCTTCGGCTACTAGGGCATGGTGGAAGAGGCACTGGGGCTTGACAGGCCGGGCAGGGGTGGAGAGGAGCAGGGCCAGACCACATGCAGGGGCTGTGGTCTCGGCTGAACCCCAGCTGCCGGCAGCCACCCTGGGGTCTCCTGCACAGCACGTGTGGCACAGCTGCCCGGCTGAGCCCCAGCCACCGAGAGCCTCATGAGAAACAGCAACTCAGGGTTGTTGGGAGCCACAACTTGGGGTGTGGTTTTATGCAGCTGTAGACCGAGATGTCCGAGAAGTAGGGGTGGGGAAGGGGAAGGACGGGGCAGGAGAAGAGAGGAGGGGGCAGAGGGCAGATGGCTCCTGGGAGGCCTGGGAAAGAGAGCTCCAGGCTGGACCCTGGCGAAGTGGGGCTTTGAAGGAGGAGAGGAGACACAGTGCCAGACAGGAGCAGATGCAGGTGTAGGTTTGGGTGTGGATGCAGGCTTGGGTGCGGGTGCAGGTGCAGGTGCAGGCGTGGGGGCAGGTTCAAGTTCAGGTGCAGGTTCAGGTTCAAATGCAGGCTCAGGTGTGGGCACAGATGCAGGTCTGGGTGTAGATGTCAGCGCAGGTGCATGTGTGGTTGTGGGCAGGAAGGTTTGGGGATGTTTGCGGGGGGCTGTGGTCTGGTGCTTGGTCCTTGGTGGGGGCCCCAGCTCCCCTGCTGGCCGCTGGTTTTGCTTCTCCTTCCCTGGCTGCTCGGTCTGCATGTCCTCGACCACGCAGTGCTGTTCCCCTGCCTGTCCTGAAAATGGCGTGCTCCTTGGGACACCAGCCTGCCCTGCCCTGGCCTCCATGCTCCCTGCTGCTGCCACTGCATTCCCAGGCCTTTGGGTCTTGCTGACTGGGGTGGCCCATGACCCCGACCAGAGCCATGGCCTCCCTGCCCCAAAGCACCCCTGGCACCCTGGTTCCTCAGCTGCCAGGACAGGGCCTGGCCGTCCCCTGGGCTCTCCCTTTTCCAGCACCGGGTCTCCTGAGCCTCTCTCAGATGCGCCCCCAATTTCCCTCCCACCCAGAGGCCACCTGGCAGCCTCCGCCAGGCTTCCTGCCTTCAGGGAAGTCTCTGTCAAGCCCGGCGTGAGCCCAATCCCAAGGAGCCGATTCAAAATGCGGATCCTCAGGACCCACCCGAACCTACTGAATCACAGTCCCGGACCGGAGTCTGTCCTCTGGGCCACCTGTCAGCTCTGTTTCCCCTTCCTGGAAGCCTTCCCAGCTCCCTGGGCCATCCCATTGCGTCCCTCCAATGCCTTGTCCCTGTTCCCATCCACCTGGTGTTTGAGTTGCATGTTTCTCTGTCGTCCCTGCTGGGGCCCGAGAGCCCCCGACTGCCCCCGACTGCCCAGCTGAGTGGCACCTTCTTAGGGCCCCGCCCGGCCCTAGCAGTGGCCAAGTGAGCGGCGACATGCAGGCGGTGCAGTGCATGGGTGTGCATCAAGTGCCCCCGAGGGTCTGATGTGGGGTTAACAGAGAGGCGGGTGGGGCTGGGCTGGTCAGCGGACCAGCCTTTCATCCCAGAGTCACCCCAAAGTGGTGAGGGACAGCGCAGCTTGTGAGATGGGAGGGCCTGAGCCCCCTGGTGAGGGTTCCAGCACTGTCCTGTGCCGACCAGCCCCACAGCCGCTCTGTGCTGCCCTCCACCAAGCACCTTTCCTGTCTCCTGTCCCCAAACTCTCACAGCCTGAGGAAGATGCTGTAATGACTCCCCTTAAGTGCCTTGCCCGGTGCCAGATGGCTATGAGGTGGTGGAGCTGGGACTGAGACACCTGTCACCGGCCCTCCACCCAGGAGGACTCTGAGCACAAGTGCACCCAGGATGGCTTCTGGGCGGCTCTCAGCGCCCCACTGCGGGGAAGACCAGGTGGGAGAGGGGAGAGAGGAACCTGACCCAACAGCTTGCACGCCCTCCACGTCCCTCCCATGTGGGTTTTAAGTGGCACCTTCTATGGGGAAGCAAAGCCAAGCCAGGGACCAGTCCTGAGCCATCTTTGCCAGATGTGCAGAGGGAGGAAGAAGGATCCGCACAAGGAACTGGTGGTCGGACTTCACCCCGGCCAACAGGGAAGACAGATCATGGAGGTAGAAGTGACCATGTCCCCCAGGCATCCAAAAGACACAGGGCAGTGGCCTGGGTGGCGTCAGCTGCGTGCCAGCCATGGAAGATGACTGTAAGACACTCAGAGAGAAGGCGGATGGAGCCTGTGGCATGAGGTTCTTGAAGGGAGAGAGCTAATTGGAAACACTTTCGGAAGCACTTTGCTCATGTCTCCTTTTTTTCTTTTTTTGAGACAGAGTCTTACTCTGTTGCCGGGGCTAGAGTGGCGTCAGCCTAGCTCACAGCAACCTCAAACTCCTGGGCTCAAGCGATCCTCCTGCCTCAGCCTCCCGAGTAGCTGGGACTACAGGCATGTGCCACCATGCCTGGCTAATTTTTTCTATATATTTTTAGTCGTCCAGCTAATTTCTTTCTATTTTTAGTAGAGACAGGGTCTCGCTCTTGCTCAGGCTGGTCTTGAACTCCTGACCTCGAGCAATCCTCCCGCCTCGGCCTCCTAGAGTGCTAGGATTACAGGCGTGAGGCACCGCGCCCGGCCTGTTTTCCAAGTTTTCATTCTATTTTTGTAAATAAAACACTGTGGCTCCAAGGAAAAAAAAATTTTTTTCCTAGTGTGGTAATGTGTTCAGGATGGAAAAAATAAAAGTTGGCACATTACAATTATACATTGTAATTTGACCTGACCAAAAAGAAGCTATATCTAAAGAAAGTAGAAAAGAAAGTTAAAAAACAGTAAGGAAAGTAGATAGGAGTGATGCCTCCTGAGATCAGATTCCAGAGGATGTGTCTTAGGACAGACCCAGACAGTGTGGCAACAAGATGTCCCACTGAGGGGCAAGACCACAGTCCAGGGCTGGCTGCTCACCGGTGACGGGGTAATTGACAAGGCTTTGCAGGTGAGGAATCCAGCAGAAGCCATCCAGCCATCCAGCCAGCCACCCCTTTGATTCAGCAACTTGCACTTCTGACATTATCTTCTGAAACATCAAAGCCCTAGTTACATGGGGAGCGTTCATCGAAGTGTGTGGGGTGGCAGAAGCACTGCAGGCACCCGCATTTTCCTTTTTTTTTTTTGAGACAGAGTCTCATTCTGTTGCCCGGGCTAGAGTGCCGTGGTGTCAGCCTAGCTCACAGCCACCTCAAACTCCTGAGCTCAAGTGATCGTCCTGCCTCAGCCTCCCGAGTAGCTGGGACTACAGGCATGTGCCACCATGCCCAGCTAATTTTTTCTATATATATTTTTAGCTGTCCAAATCATTTCTTTCTATTTTTAGTAGAGACGGGGGTCTTGCTCTTGCTCAGGTTGGTCTCGAACTCCTGACCTCGAGCGATCCTCCCGCCTCGGCCTCATAGAGTGCTAGGATTACAGGCGTGAGCCACCATGCCCGGCCCTGCATTTTCCTTAATAGGAGAATGGTAGGGTAACTTGTGGCAAATCTATACAAAGTATCATGGAAGGCACAAAAGGTACAAATTAGATGCAGACAAATCTACAGACCTGGACGACAGTCCGTGGCTACTGTTAGGGGAGAAGAGCAAGTTACAGCATGAGGTGCTGATTAAATTTTGTGAAAACAGGCCGGGGGGCGGTGGCTCACGCCTGTAATCCTTACACTGGGAGAGGCCGAGGCGGGAGGATTGCTCAAGGTCAGGAGACCCCCATCTCTACTAAAACTACAAAGAAATTAGCTGGACAACTAAAAATATATACAAAAAATTAGCCAGGCATGGTGGCACATGCCTATAGTTCCAGTTATTCAGGAGGCTGAGGCAGGATTACTTGAGCCCAGGAGTTTGAGATTGCTGTAAGCTAGGGTGATGACAGCACTCTAGCGTGGGCAACAGAGCAAGACTCTGTCTCAAAAAAAAAAAAAAAAAAAAGTTTTGTGAAAACAAAGGCCCTGACGCCCCACAGTGGGTAGGTACGCTGCAACACTCGCTGGCCAGCATGGGACAAGCAAGGAGGAACATCAGCTGATTGATTACCTGGGATGGAGGATGGGACAAAAGACGGCAGCAGAATGGACGAATAGCCTTTACTTATCCACTGAAACTGCACAAGAGTCTGTGAAATTGCTGCAGATATGTAGAAGATGGGACGTGAACAGGAACAAGGGCTGGATGGCATGGACATTAAAAACACATGCCAATTTTTTAGAAGCTGGGAATGGGGGTAACTTTTCTTTTGAAACTGTACTTCAGTATACTTTTTTTCAGACAAAGTAAAAAAAAAAAAAAAAGATAAATTGTTCAATAAAAAGTTGCTATGCTGGGCTTGGTGGCTCATGTCTGTAACTTTGGGAGGCCGAGGCAAGGGGATCGCTTGAGGCCAGGAGTTTGAGATCAGCCTGGGCAATATATCGAGACCTCATCTCTATAAAAAATTAGCCAGATGTGGTGGCACACACCTGGAGTCCCAGCCACTCATGTGGCTGAGGCAGGAGGACCGCTTGAGCCTAGGAGGTGGAGGCTGCAGTGAGCTATGATGACATCACTGCACTGCAGCCTGGGTGACAGGCTAATTGCAGGATAGCCCATGTTTTATTAAAAGGTGCCATGTCCCCCTGGCATGGGGATCACAGCCTCCCTTGTGCCCAGGGCTCCCTTCCAGGTCTAGTGTCCAATTCCTGCCTGGCCTGGCACATGGCAGGAGGTGCTGATGGGGCAGCTGGCCCAGCGACTGCAGCCCCTCCACCCGGGCAGGGCCCTGAGTGCCCGGCTTCTCTGCAGGATGCTCTCCAGGGCTGACTGGCCCCGCCTGAGGAAGGGGCCTGGAATAGGGACTGGCTGCACTTTCGTGAAGGGGAGTCTGTGCCAAAAAAAAAAATAAACAAACCCTTTGTGCCCAATCTGGGCCTGGGTAGTAGCCGCCCAAGCAGGATGCGCCTAACAGGTCACCTGATCTTCCTCCAGGCAGGTGAGAGGTGGGGAAATCCTACCTCTCCTGCTGGGACCCAGCCCAGCACTTCCTCTCCGGGAGCAGAGCAGCTGCCAGCTGAGATCTAATCATTTCCAAGGAACCTGCCAGCAAAGGCTTCCGCTGCTGCAGCCCTGCAACTGGCCCGCTGGTGCAGAAACACGGAGAAATGAAGCTAGAGGAAGCAGAATGCACAAACATTTATTTACATCAAAAAAAGTCCGAGTTACATATGATACAGGCTTTTTACACACAGTAGTTTAAACAGAATTATTTAATCTATTTTTACTACCAGAAGGTAAAGAAGTATAATGAACTGCTTAATCATTTTTTGCTATTTTTATACAAAGTGACAGATCATGCACATTTTTTTATTTCAGCTTTTAAAACTTTCGCTAAGTGCAAATACTAGATTCCTTTCTCCAGTTTTAAGGCAAGTAAAACGGGACTGTTGCTGGGCAGTCTCTCGCCCTGTGGCCCAGAGTGAAGGTGCCAGCTGCCCCAGGGCCTCCTACCCGAGCCAACTTGCTGGCTGGCCAGATGACCAGGCCCTTTTCTCCCCAGCTGCCACCAGTATACGTAGGAGGCCCGAGGCCTAGGCTCCTGCTTCTAAACACTGGGGTGCCTGCAGGGCAGAGGGGGTCATTCTGGCCATTTTGGGTGTCAGCAACTGTGCTCTTGTGTGCAGCCGCGAGGGCCGCCTGCACCTGCCTGGCTCAGGGATCATTAGGAGTCAGGTGCCCTCAGAGGCGAAAGGCAGCAGTTCCCTCCCTACAGGCTAAGTGTGGCCAGAAACAGTTGGAACTAAGGATTGGCCTTACAGGTAACATCACTCTGGTCTCCCCTCTCTTCTGCCAGGGCTGAGACCTGCCACCTGCCCCAGGGCTGTCCTTGTAGCTGCCACAGAAGCAGCAGATTCCTTAGTCATGAATTTGCCCCTTGGTGAAGCCACATACCCAGGGTATAGGTTGCAGCTGGGCCAGGCTCCAAGGGGCAGTGCCTGGGGTGATCCCCCCCAATCTGCTGGTGCACTCTGCTCCCAGAGACCCTCCCTGGGCAAGTGCAGGGAACATGCATTTAAGGTACTTAGAGTACTGTCACTGTCACTGCCACATGGAGCCCGCCTTTCCAAGGCACTGTCATTCAGATTAGTAACAAAGTTCAGGCAGCCCAACGGGAAGGGCTCCCGGCAGTGGCAGGCCCCCCAGCCCATGCCCAGGTGACCACCTGTCTTCAAAGCCTGCATCCTGAGGAGAGGCAGAAAAGAACGGGCATCTAGATCTTTTTTCCCACTTCAATCCTTGAAATGCATCTGAGGAGCTGATGGTGGCTTGACAGTGCCTGATTTCCTGACAACCTGGGCGCCAGAGCCCTGTTGTGGCCCACACACAGCACAGCCCTAAAGGCATTGGGCTCAGCCCCATCACTGAGGTCTGTGTACTCCCAACTTCCCAGAACCCCAGGGCAACACAAGGACAAGGAAGGCCAACACTGGAGGACAGAGGACGTCTGCGGTCAGGAGAGCTGGCTCCCAGCTGGGCAGTCAGAAGCTTCAGGCCTCTGCTTGGCAAAGAGGCGGTGCAGTGCCTCAGGTGTAGCGAGAGACCTGGGCCAGACAGGAGGGAGGAAGGTGGCTGAGAATGCGGCAGGCCCAAGCTCTCATCTGACCCCAGGAAAAGGACAGCTGCCCTCACCCCCTGGGGGGGCCAGGCCATCACCCTCCACCTGCCTCCGCCACCAGCCGCTGAGAGAATACACAGGAGGGAGGGAAGGACAGAGGACCTCCTGCGTGGGCCCTGCCACAACAGGTGCTGCACAGCTGGCAGAGTGGGCAGTACCTTGGGTGGGCGCCCCGCTAGGTGGCATTTGGGGTTATTTGCCCTCCAGGGGAGCCCACTCCTCCCCGCAGAAAACCTTGGGGGAAAAGCTATTCAATCACCCGGCTGGTGCAGAGGCGTCTTCCCAGCAATGGGCTGCCCAGGCCCCTCCCAGCCACCTCGAGATGATCTTTTGTTTGGCCAAAGTTTCAGGACCATCCAGCTCTCCACAGCTGCCTGACCTGGGTAACCGATTTCTACTTTGACTTTTTAGGAATTCAAGTAGGCCATGGAAACTGGGTAAGTTCAGAGTAAACAAGAACAAACATTTTAGATAAATGACAGAACAAAACTCACACAAGATGGTTCTCTGCTGCTGTCTGATCTGAATGGGCCTTAAAAGGGAAGAGAGGAGGCCTCGTAAATGGTCACTGTGGTGGCACCTGGGCGTGGATGTGAGGGACAGTGTCTTGCCCTCCTGGCACTGGGCAATGCCCTGAGGGGCTGCAATGCACAGCCGGCCCGTGGGGCTTCCCAGGCCTGTTGGACAGGCTCTGCTACCTCCTCATGGGACCAACCTCGAGCTTCCGTGAGGAGGGAGAGCCCCCCGAGCACAGGCCTCTGGGTCCCAAGTGCGATGCTCACGGCTGCCTTGCTTCCCAGGGCTCAGCTCGGGGCCCTGGGTCCTTGACCTGCAGCTATGCACAGAGCAGAAAGGGCCACTCTTGACGGGTCCCGGATGGGGGTGGCAGTGCCAATCTCTCAGCTTTCTCCAACTCCACTCTGTGCTACTTGTCTTTATTATGGACGCATCTGTGCGGTGGGAAGGCAGGCCTACATGGTTTGTAACTCAGACAGGCTTCTCCTGTTGTCTGCTAGGGGAACTGGAATGGAGGCAAATCATTTCCTCTTCGTCATTTTCTGCAAGGATGTGAGTGACACAGCAGAGACAGGGCCACCACGCTTGACTCTCCAGGAAGAGGGCTTCACTGCCCTTCTCTCTCTGGCCCAGTGAAGGCCAGATCGATCCTGTTACAAGCACCCAGAGGGCTACCAGCTTGTGGCCACCCTTCAAGGAGCTGTGGCCCTTCCCAGAGAAGGAGCACAAGAAAACCAACCTACCCTCCCACACCCTCCATCCCTCCTTGGAAGGCATCGGTGGAGCCCTCAGCCCTGAGGGAGGGATGAGTTCTCTATCCTACAACCCGAGGGCACGGGCTCCTCCGATGCCTGGTGGGGACTCGTGGTGGGGATGGGGGACCAGGAACGGGTCTGGGCCATCAGAAGCGATGCCGTGGCTGGGGGCCAAAGTGCATAGGCAAGTTGTGCTCTAGGGGCACATGGACAGGGCCAAAGTCATAGTTGACCCGCACATTGGGCAGCGGGGGCACGTAGGGTGCGGGGATAGGGCCCATGTTGAGTGGGAAGTTGTTGAACATGGGCCGCACGGGCGGCAGGGGGAAGGGCGGGTGCACGAAGGCGTAGGGAGGCATCTGTGGCTGGTGCAGGTTCTGCGGGACGGGCCTCGGGAGGGCTTCCATCCTCTGCACCTTCTCCGGAGGCTTGTCCAGCGGGGGCCCGATGCGTTTGAAGGTGTTCTCTGAAAGGGAGATGGGACATGGTTGAGAAAAACAGGTTAGACCAACTTAGCTGGATCTAGGTTGAGACGGCCGCACTCACCGCCCTGGTCCCACCCGCCAGAGCTGGGGGAACCAAAGGGAGCCTGGAGCAGTTGGTGTGTGTGGGGGTGACCTCGGACTTGCAGCACACTCTGTGTGGAGGGTGGTGTCCCAACAAGAAGGTTGATTAAAGCATAGAATGTGAAACAGACACCCACCCCCAACTGCCATTACGAGAAACCAAGGACAAACTATTCTTTCTCAAGAGTGTCACGCTCCCCAGCGGTGGCCTGGAAGGCCCCATCCATCCAGCTCCACATGGGGCATCCTTTAGAGCTAGAGCCTTGCGGGGCCACCCTCAGCACCTCCATTCTTTTCCTTTTTTAACCTCAAAAGGGTCAGGGTGGGCCTACTGTTTCTTTAGTTGGGTCTGGTTTCTGTTTGCTTCCTGAGCGCAAACCTACCCCTTGGGACTTCCCCACCACCAAGGAGATACCCAAACCACAGCCAAGGCTTTGGTGACCTTCCCACCAGCCTGAACAGTGGCCTTGTGGGTGGACACTTGAGGGGGCAGTACCCCCCCATCCTTCCGGCTGGGTTGAGGGCCAGTGGCGGGACCCCCATGTGGCCCTGGGCTGCCACATGCTTGGCACGGCTCTGCTGCAGGGGGAACTCTTGCCTCCGTTCTTTCTTTTCTGTTCCTCTTCAGCCTCCTTCTGGATTTCCTCAATTAGCTTCTCATCATCTTCCTAAAATAAAAAGCAACGAAAAGGATGAGTGTGTAGCTTCACAGAGTGCTGAGGCCCCTGGGGACACAGGTGAGGCTACCCGTGGCTGGCCAGCAGCAGGAAATGAGCCAGAAACCTGCTGCCGGCCAGCGGGGTCTCAGGCCTGTGTCCCCTGTCCCCTCACTCCCATTTCCCCAAGAATCTTCTTCATCAACTGGACAGTGTTCCATGAGGAAGACCATGGGAAAGGCTGGGGACAGGGGGTCTGTGCACAGGAAGTGGCCACTTAGGGGTGGGGGGAGAGCCTGCTGTTCACTAGGCTGTACAGCTCGCAGAGGGAACTTGCGGCAGCTTGGGGAAGGGCAGGTGGTGAGTGAAGGGTTGGGGAGGGGGTGGTGGGGGCAAGCCTGGCCCAAGAAGTTTCACATCCTGAGTCTACAAACTCTTGAGCATAGCAGCCCTCTGCAGGGCCCAGAGAAGTCTTGCTGAAGCCCTGAAGTGAGCTGGACAAACGTCCAGGCAGGCCCTGCTGACCCCCAAAGCTGGCCTATGGCTCCTGGATAGCTGGGGGGCTAGAGCTGCAGCAGAACAGTGGCAGGGGTCAGATCTCAGGACAAGAAGGGAGGGCACAGCAGCTTACAGACAGCCCCCTATATAGATCATGCTGTCTCCTCTTCCCAAACCCAACCCTTGGTGGGCATGGAATAACACATGCAATTCAAACTTGGGTTAGTCCAGCTTTGGACAGGAACCAGAGGCACTCGGAGTGCAGGCAGACGTGTGCACTTCTCCAGAGAAGCTCAGGGGCCACAATGGGCAAGCCCAGGCAGCTGGGTTTGTGCCACATGCCGTTCCCACAGCTCTGCTGAACAGCAGGCACCAGGGTGGGAGAAGCGGGCTGCTGCCCAGTGACAGCCCACCCCACCCACGCCTGTTTCATCAGCGGTGCTGGGACTCAACCCACTCCTCCGCGACCCAGAAAGAGGCTTTCCAGTTTACTGTAGGACCAGATGCTCAATGGACTGAAAAAGCCCACCAAGAGGGTGCACGTATTTCCTGGCCAGCTGCAGGGCTGCTGATGGCAGCATCTCACTCAGAACTGAAGCCAGGCATGGCCACAGAGGGCCACAGGTCTAAGGCGTGGCCCCCAGAGGGCTGAGGCTCCACGAGGAGCAGAGCAGGACTCAGGAGCAAACACCAGATGCGCCAACCGTGCCGACGCAGCCCAAATGAGAGACTGGGCCACAACCGGAAGGGGCTCTGTTCCCTGGGGTCCCCTAGGAGCTTCTCTAGGAGTTTAAAGCAGCCAGGATGGAGAGAAGTGAGAGAAGCAAAGGAACCCAATATGGGGGGCGGGGATGAGCAAGCCCCGGCAACGCGAGGGGTCTAATGGAAACACCCATTCATTCCCCCAGACACGGCATCAAGCCTAAACATCCAGCTGGTTTCTTTGCTTTGGGCTGGAGCAGTATCAGTAATACTACTGGATATATCTGGATCATTCATGCTGATCTGGGGACACCCATGGAACTTCTGAGATATGAACACAGGGTCAGAGCAGAGCACGTGAGCTTAATAACGCAAGTTATTAATGTCACAGCCAAGATAGTAATTAGTGATTTCATGCACGGTTATTTATGAACCTCATCATGTACCCAAGTCTTTTCAGCAGAGGGAGCCTCACCTGGCCATGTGTTCTGAGCAAGGCATGGGGAAGAGGAGAAAGGTGAAGCTCCCCTCACATATTTCAGAGGCTGTAAAATGCCCGGGCACATGAGAGAATCCTATGTCTGCGAGGAATCCTGTGGGCACCATGGCTTTCTCCCAGGTAATGCATAAAAACCCAGACGTGGCCATCTGGCCTCTGGGAACACTCCACAGGGGAACCTCCTACTTTACAAAGTAGTCACTGAACAGATCAACACCAAGGGCTCCTGTAACTCAACAGGGCTGGATGGACAGTGTGAAGGTAAATTCCATGAACTGTCTAGATTAGGAGCTGGCAAACTCTTCATTTTGCAGCCAGTAGCAGGTCTAGGAAAAAAGATTAAAAACAAAAAAGTAAAGGAAAATGATGAAGAGAACTGGGACGAAGGAGAGTAGCGGGTCCACCCTCTCCACGAAGTGACCTCGGCAAGGGCCTTAGTATCACCCCTGTGTCTTGGAGGCTCATCTGTAAGATGGGCTGCTGTAAGGACTGAATGAGCTAACGCACGGAAAAGGCAAAATGCTCGTTACCAGGGAACAAGAAAACTGAAAAATGGCAGGGATGAAGATTTTAGGAAGATGAGATGTGGTACACACTGGGAGATGCCCCCAGTATTTCTTTCAGTGGCTTCTTCACGGAACCAGTAAGACAAGCTTCCTGACCCTGGTCACTTAGTAATTATTACTACTAGTGTGACATCACCACCTCCTCCCGACCTCCAGCACCTCACCTAAATGTAGCCTGCCAGCCCCAGAGGGGCACTTAAGGCCTCCGGCAGCACAAGGAGGCATCTTAGAAGTCATCTGTTCCAACTTCTTTGGAGTATGGAAACTGAGGTCCCGAGAGGTAACTTTTTTCAAGTTAAGGCTAGTTGGTGGTGGACTAGGACAAACACTTTATATATTCCACAGGGTCAAACAGTCTCTTAGAGAAAATCCACACAGAAAGGACGTCTCAAAGGTTCCTGTCATTGTTGCTTAGTAGATTTGAAAATTTGGGGGGTATATTCATTGTGTCACTCACACACCCGTACTGAGTCCCCACCAGGCACTAGGCACTGTGCTGGATGCTGGGGACATAGGAAAGAACGCGGCAGCCCACGGTACCTCTCCGCATGGAGCTAACATTTCTGGGTTGTGGCCACAGTTTTCGATGGCATTCCATTTTGATATTCCACATGTGTTTAAAGGATAATTTCACAGCATTAAAGACCCACCACTATACCACTATACCACTCTTCTCCTCAGATCCTCTCATGACATTTCTGTCAGGATAAATAAAACAAGAGGGATAGGAGAGGCTTTCCTTTTGAGTGGATGATCCCAGGCCCCTGTGGCACTGCCAAGGGTGGCCGCATGCAGGCCACCTGCCTGATTTTAACACTAAGCTTCCTGTGATGAATTCAAATGCTCCTGAATAAATCCAATCTAAGAACTCCCTCAGGAGGGTCTGAGGAACTTGCATAGGTGGGTGTCAGTCCCACTTCCGGATACAGACCTGCCAGTATCAGGAGGACGGAGCAGAGAGGTCCTCCCCCATGGCAGAATCTCAGCTTGCCCTGCCACTCAGAGTTTTTCCTGGACAGGAGGAGGGGAGCCTCAGAGTCCTGAGGAAATACGTGTCCCCCACCTTTTGAAGAGAGCCACTGGGGACGACTTGCTGAGTGGACTCAAGACCACTTGTCTTTAACCCATCTTAGGAGTCCACAGTGCCTTGGAGTTTGAAGAGAGTCTGGTCTGTATTTCCACAGAAAGTGCTGGGGCTCAACTATTCTGAGCTATGATTTTACCAAAAATCATGTGGAAATGTCAGTTATACCTAGGATATGGCGTAGATGTTTCAGATTTCAACCTTCTCTAACAGGTCAAAGTCATAGGACATGGTGTTTAGTAACATTAAAAATTAAAAAGTCTCAAGAAGAAATTACACTTTCAGCCAATATGTTAGACTCTAAGAAGATTTCTTCATTTGAGGTGGAAGCTCCTTTCATAAGAAGTTTCTCTGAGAATTTGAAATTCCTCAAGTCTAGAGTGAAAGACAGACTGAACTGTACACCTAAAAATGGCAGGCTGGGCACAGTGGCTCATGCCTGTAGTCCCAGCACTTTGGGAGGCTGAGGCAGTGGGAGGATGGCTTGAGCCTGGGAGTTTGAGGTTGCAGTGAGTTATGATCATGTCCTGCACACCAGCCTGGGTGACAGAGTGAGGCCCTTTCTCAAAAAACAAACAAACAAATGAATTTTATCTCACATTTTACCATAATTAAAAATATTAATAAACAGAAGAGGGAAGGCAGGTTTAGGACTGATTTTGACGTTAAACATGAAGACTGGTCTTCATCAGACACTTTCTGGTTTGGGTTAGAGGCCAGCCCCTTGGAAGACACTCTAGGCATCCTGAGTACCATCATCCTGTGGAGAGGGCACTTGTAAAAAGGCCATGGTGCAGATCTAGGATACACCTGGGCTGCTGGAGTGGGGAACAACAAAGTTAGAAGATGATGAGGGCCAGGGTTGCTGAGCTGCACCACAAGACCTTCTGCCCCTCTGGGCTGACATGGACAGGAAGTCCGGCTGGCGGGAGCTGCTGAGGACGGGGTGAACTCAGGCACTGAACTAATCTTAACGCAGTGCTGGCTTCTTCACAGAGGCAGCTGGCATGATGGCAGAACTATAGCTCTGGGGCTCCAGCCCTGGGCTTAGGTCCAGCTCTACCCCTGCTACCTAATCTGGAGCCCCCTGGAGCCCACACATCGTAAAAGACAGGCTTGTTGTTGTGAGAAGCAAATGAACTGTCTCTTATACAGTGTCAAGCACAGGGATATTAGTTAGCACTGAGAGTTCACTGTGTCCAGCCCCTGTTCTATGTACTTCATATAGGTTTAAACTTCACAACAGCTCTATGAGTCAGTTACTATTAATTATAATAATTCCCAGAGTACAGATGAGGAAACTGTAGCACAGCGGGATTCTGATTCAGGCAATCTAGTCTCAAAGCCTGAGGTTTTTTCTTTTGGAGACAGAGTCAGTCTGTTGCCGAGGATAAAGTACAGTAACATCAGCCTAGCTCACAGCAAAATCAAACTCCTGGGCTCAAGGGATCCTCCTGCCTCAGTCTCCCGAGTAGCTGGGACTACAGGCATGCACCAAGATGCTCGGCTAATTTTTCTATTTTTAGTAGAGAAGGGGTCTCACTCTGGTCTTGAACTCCTGAGTTCAAGTGACCCTCCTGCTTCAGCCTCCCAGAGTGCTACGATTATAGGCGTGAGCCATTGCGCCTGGCCTGTTTTTTAAGTGACAGGGTCTTGCCATGTTGCCCAGGCTGGTCTTGAACACCTGGCCTCAAGTGATCCTCCTGCCTCAGCCTCCCAAAGTGCTAGGATTGTAAGTGTGAGCTACCATGCCTGGCTAAAGGCTGAGCTGTTAACCACATAAACCCTGGTTTCTGAATTGGAGCTTCTGGCGAGCATGACTGGAGAACTCTGCCTCCCTGCCCCAGTGTACTGTGTCAGAGGCGACTATTTTAAGGCTCCGTTTTGTTCCTAGAAAGAGTGTATCTTACTATGTTTGAAATTTAGGAGGGTTCCTTCTCTTTGGGATGGGCAGAACTCTGAAACTTTTCTCCACTAAATACAATAAGTAATAGGGCAAAACAAAAGACCTCTATTCAAGGAGATGAATAGCCAATAAAGCAGAGAAAGGAGCCATGCATGTCCCTTGGGTACTTTTAGGGAATGATCCTTATTTTCTTGGGCTCTGCTCACCTAGAAGGGTATGTGCTATCCCACCTGACGGCTTCCAACTGACAGTTCCATGGCACTTGGCCTTTGGGGTAAAAGCCAGTAGCTTCCTCTCATGTAGAGTGGGAGTAGGGAGCTCAGGGAACCCCACAAATCTCACCTCTTGAGCCAGAAACCTCAGCTGCAGACCAGGGTCCACCACTGAGACAAAATGGCTTTAATGCTGCACTTGGTAACTAAGTTTCCAGTGGCCTCTGACCAGGGCACTGATCTCACAGCTGCTGTTTTTGGCCTATCCCGAGGACGGATACTAACACTTTCTAAGATTCCCTTGCCTGACTTGTTTTCTCAGGCTATCAAGTTATGGGAATATTATAGAGGCCACGGAATTTTCTCTTTCTGCTCTCTTCTTGCCACACAAAAACCATAGATTCTCACACACATTAAAAAAGAAAAAGTCATTTTTTCTCTTCTCAATGTTTAAAATAATATATATCCATTAAAACAATCATAGAAAAAGTTTCACAAAACACAAGTAGAAAAAAATCACCCGTAATTCCTCACCAGAGACAATTCCTAGCAACATTTTGGTCAATTTTCCACTAGCTGTTTCTGAATCCACAACTCACTGTCAAGACCCACTGAGATTCCATTGTAGAATGCCATGCTCAGCACCTGCAAGGCATGTTCCACTCACATATGGCCTCTCTTCACCAGAGGCTGGCAGGGCTGTTACAGGGGGAGGAGGCAGAGCCATGCTGGACTACCCGAGGTGAGCAGTGCGGTGGGATGGGGCAGGAGGTCTGGACTCACAGGCCAGGGTGCTGGCGCAGTTCCCCACGCTGCAGGGCACCTGGCTGGGCTGTCAGGTTCTGCCCTCAGCAGAGGTGGAGGCTAATTTGGATCTGTTTGAGGCCTGAGCTCCCCTTCACACCCTGTGTGGCCAGGCGGGAACTGTGGGAGGAGCAGCCTGCTGGTGCCTGTACCTACTGCCATGGACCTCCCGGCAGACCATGCTGACAGCCCCCAGAGCTGCAGGCTCAGCACTTGCAGCCCTGGCCTCAAGCAGAGGCTATATCAAGGATCCAGAAGGCCTGGATAAGTTCCCTTCTCTGTCCCTTTTCTGGCCCCTCCTAATTCCAGTGAAAAATTTCAAACAGCTCCACAGAATGGTCCTGCCAATGAGCCAGGCTGGGCTGAGATGAGGGAGCGGATGCTGGTCAGCATCTGAGATGTCCCAAGATCACAGCAGGATCTCAAAAGACTAAGGGTAACGATGCTACCCGCAGCCACTCCGGGGCGGGGGGTGGGAACCCATGAACCAGAACTGAATGCCATGAGGACCATAAAGGAAGCATGCAAAGCCCCCCCACATGTAGCATCAAGGACGAAGGATCAAAGCAGGATAAAGAGGGATGTGAAATGGAGCCTCGCCCACCAGCAGATCTGGAAGAGCACTTTAAATAAAGAAGTGAGTGGATTGCATCTTAACAGGGAGAAGGTTTTATTTCCTTTCCTTGAATTCTTTTGAGCTCAGCAGGACACAGAAGGTTCTGAGTCTGACACAGAAGCCTGCTTGCTCCAGCCTGCTGGCTTTGAGAAGGTGGGGTGGAGGAGGGAAGAGGCGCAGCCAGAGTTTAGGGGATGGCAGAGCTCAGCCTCCCTAGAAACTGGCTGCAGCTGCAGCTGACGGCAGGAAGTGAGGTAGAATTCAACAGAGAGGTTTTAATTAAGAAGGGAAAAGCACCCCCAACTTGTCCCTCAACAACAAAGCCCCACAGCTCTGTCTATGCAGCAGAGTCTGGAGAAAACGAAGGAAGAGAAACTAGAAGTGGTTAAAAGGAGAAAAAGAGAGTGTTTCCATAAATCAGATATTAACAGTAATTACCAGCCACAGCCCAGTGGTTCCTAAAATAGATGTTTGAGCACTTGGCACAAAGCTGTTCTTGCCAAGGCCTTTGAAAGTCCTTCTGAGCCTGTTTTTTCAATGTTGCTGGTCACCAGGGGTGGCTGCCCACTTGCCTGCAGGCCAGCCTCCTGTGACCATCAGGAAGGCTGGGTGACTTTTCTTCTTCATTTAACTTTTCTCCCCCTAGAAAGGTGACCAGGAATTGCAAGTCAACTGCTGCTTCCCTTCCTGTGAATTTGGGGGTGGGGATGGGGCTGGGATTCAGGTCATGTGTGGCCACAGCTGTTGTTAATAAACTTGCAATGATTTCATGAAAGGCTTCCAAAGAGCTGAAGATTTAGTTTCAAATTATTCCCAGATCAGCTGCAGATCGCCTGAGCAACAGCAGGCCCTACCCCCCACCCCTAGCTGTCCCCAGCAACAGGAAATTGGGGGGGAGGTGGTGGTGGGGGGAAAGCCCAGCAGAGCACACACGCCATGCAGCTGTGGTCAGGATGGCCCCTTGGGGGCTGGGCAGTACGGGGGAGGAGCAAACATTACACAGGCTCTGGGCTGGCCTGCGGCTTCTGCAGCCATCTCCCCAGGCCAAAGAGGCCTTGCACCCAAATACCTTTCTGTCTAAGAGTGCCTCCTCCACAAGGACTGGGAGGTGGGAGTGGAATGTGGCCATGTTTTGACTCCCATTCAGGGTCAAGTGCACAGCCTAGGGCCTGTTGGGATCAGCTGAAGACGACACGCACCAACGCGCCATGTTTACTGGATTGTGCTGTCTGTCCTCCTTGGGAAAGTGCCTTAGTGACACTGAAATCCAATCTGGGACATTGCTGGGGTGGCGAAGCTGCCAGGGCCCCTTTCCACAATTTGCAGCTTGCTACATGCAGAAGGAGTCCAGTGAAGGTCCCCACCCCTCTGCAAGGCCCATCTAGTTCACGGGGCTCAGGGATGCTGTGGGCACCTGTAGGCTCTCCCGTACTTGTGGAAGGAGCCAGATACTGGTCAGAAGACCTAGGCTCACATCCTGGTGTTACCAAGCTCAGGATCCTGGGCTAGTGATCTGAACATTGTTTTCCTCATAAGCAAAATGGGAGACTGGTGCCCCCACCATGCTGGACCCAACATTCTGCAAACCAGGCTCAGGTGGCATTGAGCTGTGTGGCTGCAAGGGGAAGAGGAAGAAACTGAGGTCAGTTTTTTGACAGTTCAAGGATCACACTCATTTTCTTACACAGAAACAGTGGTATTTATGACAGCGACTAGAAATAACAAGCTAAGGCCAACTGTGGAGGCTGGATGATGGGGCAACACAGGGACTCACTTCACTACTCTTTTTTCTTTTGTAGAAAGTAAATTTACAAAGTTAAGGAAGAAGCGCCAAAGCCAAAAATTAGTTTCCATCCTGAAGTCTGGAATACTGTTCCTTACCGGTTTATACCCTTTTCTCATCCATGCTCTCTTGCATACTCTCCCTCTTCCATTCCTGCAACATCACAGCCTTCCCTGGCCACTCAAGCCAGGTCTCAAAGGTGCCCAGTGCTCTCCCCCGGCCCAACCCTCCAGAAGATGCTGTGTTCCTCAGACGAGGACCCTGCCTGGTGGTGTAGGAGCCACTGAGGGGAGAAGACAGGCCTGGGGGCTCAGTTTCAGACGGGGAACAAATGACCTGGGGTGGAAACCTGTGCTATCATTTACTGGCCACAGTCTTCAGCAAGTTTCCTCATTTGTGAAACTAGGATGACACATGTGCTTTTGAGTATTGTTACAGAATTAAATATGTTAACATAAATAAATGTTAGGTTCAATCCACTGCTGGTTTGGAAAAATGAGAATGTCCAACCAAATGGCTAGGCGGTAACTGTCCCAAATTGTGAACTGGCAGTAAAAGCCCTAGGGTTTTATTTGAACTGAACAGGCTTCAAACTCTTATATTCAAAAAACAAAGAAGCTGTAGAAAACAATTCTCTGTGGTTTCTTGTAGCCAAAACCCAAGACAAATACGGACTTTGTTTCGTGTTTAGAGAGAACGTGCTGTTATGAATTCTGCCACACTTCTAGACTGCCAGGTGATTGTTCTCGCTGTAGCTTCTAGCAGTAACGTAAAGATATAACTCACCTACTCCCTTAGCTACCACTCATGCGGCCGAGTGTGGACAGGAAAAAGAGTCAGTATATCTCTTCTCCTACTGCAAAATAACTGTTCATTTTCATGTTGAGATTTGGCTTTGCATTCTGCCCCTAATCCAGAAAACTGTGGTTTGCTGTGACTATTTGCTTCTGTTTTTTTTCCCTCCCTAAAGATATTTTATTTTATAAGATGCTTGGTTGAATGTTTTTGGCTTATTTTTGATAACTAACAGAGAAAGAAAGTTACTATTCACCACTTGAGCTCTTAATACGGAGTTAGTTCAGGTTCCCAAGCAATCTCTAGTCATTAAGGATGAAAACTCAACTTCTCTTCAAACCATGACAGAACAACTCCCTTGCTGACAAATAAGAGATTCTTCCTGGCCTTGCTGGTTAATTAAGCCAGAGAACGGGCTCATATGACAGTACATGCTTTGTTTCACTGAACTTCTGAATGGCTTTGTGTTCTCAGAAGCCCCAACAGATGCTGGGCTGGAATTCAATCGGTCTCCTGGTGAGAATCAAGGAAATGGGGCTGATCCCTGTTTTGATGGGAACGGGACAAATGGAACAAGATCTCTGGCTGTGGCTACCAGGGGAAATTGGAGGGATTTGTATTTGCCTGACCTTCCTTTCAAATTTTACTTTGAGCAAATAAAGACCCTTTCTCAGGTTAGAAGATGATAATTCAACAAGAAAACAAGGGGGCAATTGCAGGTACAGCACCCAAACAAGGTACCAACAGTACATGAGAAAACTTTATAATCAATTCCATGTGTGGGAAGAAAGGGCGGTGGCAGGAGAAGAAATAAGAACAAGAGGGAGAAGAAAGTAAACAGCGCTGAGAATAGACCAGACTATTAAACGCCCGCCCTCATGTGCTGACTCCCACTCTGTTCTTTGTTTCTGGAGATGAAATACAGCCCGAGGAGCACATCGGAGCTCCAGCTGAAGAGAAGGGATCCTATTTCCTCATGAAGTTCCTAGAGCTTGTTGGCCCCCAGTGCTGGATGGGACAGAGGAAGTGAGTCAGCAGAAGGAGCAGGCCTGCAACCATGGGCACAAAGGGCAGTGTGGCTGACCCCTTCTACTCGCCCAGCAACAGAAGGATGACTTGGGCTTTCTCTGTACAAAAATCCTCCCTTTCCTCCACATACTTCCTCACTGACAGCAGGATGTGCTTGCTAAGGGTCTCACTGGGTCATGCGCTATGTGATCACAGCGATTCCTGAGGTCTCTTAGCCCAGATTTTCACCCAGTGAGGAGCCTGTTCCCTGACAGGACATTCCTACAATGGGGACACCTGGTTTCCACAGAGGACTCACACTGCTTTTCAAAACTGTGGATAGCTCTGAGGATCACACCTTTCTTTAACATGGGCTATGGCTGGCCTCCACATCCCATTCGTGGCCACCAGAATGGTCTGCTGTGACCTTTACAAGGGGGCCAGCCTGTAACCCTGGCATCTTCTCTCATTAGGCATGCTAGAGATTTTCTGCACCACAGGTAAAGATTGGTGACTAACACGATTTTTTCTTTGGCTTATAAATGCTGATCATTACTTTGTAAGGTATTTGGATGAATGGCTGATTTTTAAAAACTGGGAGATTTCCTACCTCTGTGGAGAATCTGAAGTTGCAACAGCTCTGGGCACAGTCCCATCTGGCAACAATCTGTGGCAGCTGAACAGCAGCCCCCGGGTGGGCCACATCCTCTCCCATTTGCCACAGTCCCTACCACACCCTGCTGCTCCTAGACCTGGCCGAAGTCATTCATCAGTCATTTCTGTTACTACCTGCCCTGAGGTAACTTAGGTCTATGACCCCAGCAATCCAAGCTGCTGGTTTTTATGTGAAAATCTTCCCGTTTTTTCTCCTCTATGTTTTTTTTTTTAAATATATATAGCATTACTTTTTGTACTATTCTAACATAATCATATATACAATTTGACATATCTATTTTTTTTGGATATTTAAATGTAGTTTCTAAATTTACACCAGTTTAAATCATTCAGTGACTAGTTTTATAGATAGAACTTTGTGAACTTGTCCAATTGTCTCCTTAGGATCTTTTACCAGTTAAGTGGAACTGTTAGGTCAAGGGTATACACATTAAAATTTCTGATTTGTACACCCCAATGTCCACTATGTCCAATTATATTCCATCAATAATCTATAAGGCTGGGTGTGGTGGCTCATGTCTGTAATCAAACACTTTCAAAGGCTGAGGCAGGAGGATCACTTGAGGCCAGAAGCTCAAGACCAGCCTGGGCAACACAGCAAGACTTCCATCTCTTAAAAAAAAAAAATTTAAAAATTAGCCGGGCATGGTGGCACATGCCTGTAGTTCTAGCTACTGGGAGGCTGAGGCAGGAGGATCGCTTGAGCCCCGGAGTTCATGGCTGCAGTGAGCTATGATCGTGCCACCGTACTCCAGCCTGGGCAACAGAGCAAGATCTTGTCTTAAAAACGACAAACAAAGAAGTGTATGAGATGCCCAACCAATCTGAAAAATACCTGCCAATCCAACAGGTGCTATTTGCATTTCCACTGATATTAGGGGTGGCTGTCACCCAATGCCACCATATCGTACAGGTAGGAAAGTAAGCAGCTTTCCACAAGGTTTTTATCCTCCTGGTAATTCCTCTCTTTCTACTGCCCCTGTCTATTTTTTCCCACTTGAGTGAACAGACTGTGAGTGGTTACCTCAGTATAACACTTCTTCTTCCACAGAAGTCTTTTTTTTTTTTTTTTTTTTTTTTGAGACAGAGTCTCGCTCTGTTGCCCGGGCTAGAGTGCCATGGCGTCAAGCTCACAGCAACCTCAAACTCCTGGGCTTAAACAATTCTTCTGCCGCAGCTTCCTGAGTAGCTGGGACTACAGGCATGTGCCACCATGCCTGGCTAATTTTTTTCTATATGTATTTTCAGTTGTGCATATAATTTCTTTCTATTTTTAGTAGAGATGGGGTCTCACTCTTGCTCAGGCTGGTCTCAAACTCCTGACCTCAAGCCATCCTCCCACCTTGGCCTCCCAGAGTGCTAGGATTACAGGTGTGAGCCACTGTACCTGGCCTTCCACAGAAGTCTTAAGTGGGCCCACGAAGGCCTAAAATCAAGACTGCTTTCCCAGTGTCTCTCATAGACATGTGAATGAGTTCTAGCTAATGGGACTGAAGTAGCTCTAGCTCCTGGAAACATTCCTTAAGAGATAGTTGGGAGGCTCTCTTGTCCCTTCTGGCTCCTTCTGCTGCTTGGAACATGGGTTTGTCAGCAGAGCTCCTTTTCAGACCATGACCACATGGGATCCTCGGCTATACTCTAGAGGAGGCAGAGCAATGTTGGAAGCAACTGGATCCTGGGAAGAGCTGCCAGCCCATTGCGAGACTGTCCACCCCTGTTACTTACACACGAGGGAGAAATAAACATCTACCTTGTTTACGGTAATATTTTTTGACTTTCTGTTGTTTGCAACTAAATCAATCCTTACTAACACAGGCATACTTATTGATTTCTGAATGTGTCACATAGCACTCCTTACAAATCAAGAACATTTATCTGAATCATATATATGTCACAACTATTTCCCCCAGTTTTTCTCTTATCTTTATCCTTGTTTATGGTGTCTTCTGCCAAAGAGTATTTATGTTTTTTAAGTCTGGCCTTGAAATGCTAAGAACCAAGATTATCCAAGTCATCCTTGTTTTGTCCACTCTCTCCATATAGTAGCCAGTGTGATCTTGAGAACATAATCCCCTGTGACAACATGCACTGACGCCCACTGCACTCAAGACCCGGCCCTAGCTCTTGGCCAGCCCCTCCCCAAACAGGCCCAAAGTCTGATTTCCTGGCAGGCTTGGCTGCTCCTCCAGGTCTCACTACAAACAACTCTGGCTCACACCACCATCCAGGGCGGGCCTCCCTCCCGTGCCTGCCGTTCTCTAGTGCATCACTTTTGTTATTCCAAAGCAGCACTAAATACACGACAGAGTCACGTTTTAGACTGCATTAGACTGTAAACCCCATGAAGTTTACTCCACATCTAGGCTTTTCTGTTCAGACCAGTTCTAGCAACACTGCATAGTTAAGAAAGAACAAATGAATAAATCTATCATTTTTCCAATGATTTGAAATGGTATTTTTTATTATGCCTAATTTCTTATAGGTCTGTTTCTGGTCTCTATTTTGTCCCTTCGATCTATTTGCCTATTCTTGTATTAGTCCATATGGTTTTGATTATCATAGCTTTATAGTAAAAATTAGTCTCACTTTCAAAATTACAGTCAATTAAAAAAAAATCCTACTGAATTTAGATGTGAATTACATTAAACTTCTAGGTGATTTTGGAGAGAGGTGATCTCTTCTGTAATGCTGCATGTCCCCTGTAAGGACAGGCTTTTTTCTCCACTGTCTGGGCCCCCTTCATTTTCCCCAGTGGAAGCTGAGAAGGGTCCATCTGTCACCAGGCCTGCCTCCTAGTGGGTCTTGGCACCCTTGTTCCATGTCAGCAGGGAACACGCTCTCACAGAGCATCACCTTTTGGTAGGACAAGTCTCCTCACATTATGCCATGGTTAATTTTTATAGATTAGCTTAGAACTGGCTGTGCTCATTTTTTAGTTTAAAAATCATTTTAAGAAGAATTGATCCCTCTTAAATATTAAAATTTATTTAAGAACAGAGCATATGTCTGCATATGTTCAAGGCTCTTTATGTTCTTAAATATAGTTTTGTGGTTTTCTTCATATTTCTATACATTTCTTTCTTTTTTTTTTGAGACAGAGTCTCACTGTCGCCCTGGCTAGAGTGCAGTGGTGTCATCATAGCTCACTGCAACTTCAAACTACTGGGCTCAAGTGATCTTCCTGCCTCAGCCTCCTGAGTAGCTGGAACTACAACAGTCCTGTGCCACCATGACCAGCTAATTTTTTCTGTTAATATTTTTAGTAAAGATGGGGTCTCCCTCTTACTCGGGTTGGTCTCAAACTCCTAAGCTCAAGGGATCCTCTCGCCTTGGTCACCCAGAGTGCTAGAAGTACAGGCATGAGCCACTGCAACCAAACTCTATACGCATTTCTTGTTAAAGTTCATTTCTAGGGTTTTTTTTTTTTTCCTTTTCTTTCTTTCTTTCTTTTTTTTTTTTTTTTTGTTGAGACAGAGTCTCACTTTGTTGCCCAGGCTAGAGTGAGTGCCGTGGCGTCAGCTTAGCTCACAGCAACCTCAGACTCCTCGGCTTAAGCGATCCTACTGCCTCAGCCTCCCGAGTAGCTGGGACTACAGGCATGCGCCACTATGCCCGGCTAATTTTTTTCTATATAGATTTTTAGTTGTCCATATAATGTCGTTCTATTTTTTTAGTAGAGACGGGGTCTCGCTCAGGCTGGTCTCGAACTCCTGACCTTGAGCAATCCACCCGCCTCGGCCTCCCAGAGTGCTAGGATTACAGGCGTGAGCCACCGCGCCCGGCTCTTTTTTTTTTTTTGAGACAGGTCTTGCTATGTTGCCCAGGCTGGTCTTGAATTCCTGGACTCAAGTGATCCTCTGGCCTCAGTCTTCCAAGTAGCTGGCATTACAGGCACATGCCGCTATGCCCGGCTTATTCTAAGGTATCTTATGATTTCTATTGCTATTGCGAATGGCATTATTTATATTTTGTATCTGGCCATCTTTCTGCTGCTTTTAATAACTTTCTAGTTGATTATTTTGTCCTTTTTCAGGTTTAAAATGTACACATAAAAGTGCTTAGAACAGCATCTGACACATGGTGCTATGACCATTTCTAGCATCTATACTTTTTATTTTATTTTCTTAGCTAACTGCATTGGCTACCACTTTCAGAACAAAATAGTAGTGACAGTCTTACACCTGACTTCACTGGGAATGCTTCTACATATTTTATTACTAAATACATGCTAACAAGTTTTGAAATCTAGAGTTTTAAAAAACCATATCAAGGAAGTATCTTTCTAATACTATTTTTTAAAGCTTATATCAAGAATAAATATTTTATTTTATTAAATGTCTTTTTATCATCTGAAGATACCATATGGTGAATTCTATCAATAGAGTTAGTATTAAACAATTATAGGAACAAACTCACTTGGTCATGCTTTCTATTTACTAATATTTAGAGAATTTAAAACCTGTATTTGCACGTGAGATTTTAACAAAAACTGTAATTTTCTTTTTTAGGGTTCTGTCAGGCTTTGGTATCGGCATTATGTTGGCTTTATACAAATCTATGTATAACTTTACTTACCTTCCTGTGCTCTGGAATATTTCAGATAGCATAGAAAAATTTTACTCCCTAAAGAATTGAAAGAATTTGCCCATAAACAGGGCATGCTGCTTTCTGAAGAGTAGCTTTTAATTACTTTCTCATATTTTTTTCTTTTGTTATTGGTCTACGTAATTTCCTGTATCTTCTTGGTGAGTCAAAATTTGTTATGTATATACAAAATATTTTTTCATTATAGAAATCTATTGACATTTCCCCCATAATGCAATGGCAGCTATGTATCTACTCACAGTGGGGTCGGTCCAGAGAGAGCATCTTGAACACTCCTGACAAGGGGCTCCTGGTGAGCGGGGATGCTGGCAGAAATGGTCATACCCATTGATAGACACGCGACAGAGGTAGCACATTTGGGCGCCACAGCGGCACGACATGCGGTTGCAGCCTTCAGATTTGATGAGACCGGTCCCACATTTGTGGCATTTTCTAATGCGGGCAGCAGTCATTTTTTCTTCACTGAAATAAGAAAACGTGATTGGAGCTGGCAGTGAAGATGAGGAGGAAAGAATAATACTACAGCCACTAAATATGTACTTCTTCCCACAAATAATGATTGCCTACAGCTTTTGGTGACATTCAAAGCATGAAAAGAGCCCATGTGTGAAAAGAGCCTGAAAACTGGGTTCAAAGTTTATCAATTGTACGTCCTTGGGTAAATAACCCAATTGCCTAGAGACTCAGTTTCCTCATTTTTAAACTGGGAAAACACAATTTTCTCATGGTGTTCTGAGGACTACAGATAAAATATAAAGCACCCTGGCACTGTGCCTGGCACTTAGCCTTTAGAAAATGACTGCTTTATTTGTTATAGGAATCCTTGGCTTAAAATGGACAGAAAAAATTCAGGGTCTTCCTGAATTATGTGTTTTATGTATGCAAAATTGGATAATTAAAAGCCAGTAAGCCTAAGCCTGAGTTGCACACCCTGCAGATTTGATTACTTGGCCTTCTTTGTTGGCAGAGCCTACTACCTATGTCAGAGTCCCACACTCCCAGAATCCCTTGTAGGTAGGGCATGGGCAAGCATATGACTACATCCTGGCTAATGGGAAGATACTTGTTTCCAGAATCATTTGAAGTGATATGGAAAGGCAAATGACTAGAGTAAAAATGACAAACTGCTCTTTGTCTAGAGCTGCACTGCTGAATTAGGTGCTTCTGTGGCACTCTGTCTGTAACTATAAAATAATAGTTATTGCCTTGGCCTGTAATTGTTTATGTGGCCTCCTCTACTAAGCTGACTGCAAGCAGAGGGCAGGGGCTATGCAGCTGAACTAGCCTGCATGAGTTAAGTGCGTTCTTGACAGGGGTGAGTCAACAAGTATGCTACTGAGACCTGGGCAGAGCACAAAAGACCCAAACGGTGGATGATTGAAAACTGGGCTCTGAGCATTTCTCATCCCTCTAATTAGGAACTCAAAGAATGGTGACCAAGAAGAACTATTCTAGCCTTAACACAGTAACAGTCTGGGAGTGAATTCTGAGCTGCAGGCTCTCGCCTGAGGCTGGGACATGCAGCTTCTACAGATAAAATATAAAGCACCCTGGCACCTACTGCTGTCAGTTCTGGTAAGTGAGTGTAGCTGGTGAGTCTGGAGTGGGCAAGGGCTTTTCATTACTGATATTTAGAAGACTGTTGTAATACGCACCTTAGAAGCCAGTTCATGTGTTTAAAAACAGAAAAATACATTAGAAAATTGGCTGCTATTTACTTATATCTAATTTGTGAGTGGTCTAAAATGAAGGCAGGCACAACCCCCTGGCTTGAAAAGAATTTAAACCCAGTTCAAGTTATACAACAAATGAATTCTGAGTTTTATTGAACACAAAACATCATCAAGGAGACAAAGTTTAAAGTGAATTTATTATTGTCAGCTTAATAACAGAGTACATATGTTCATGATTTTAATTACTCAGCAACTGTGACAACACTGCTCAATGCTCCAAGTTAAAACTCAAGGTTCTGATGAAAAAGATTCCAATTTGAAAAGCTGTGTCCAAATACAACTGTAATTTTCTTTTCTTTTCTTTCCTTTCTTTCTTTCTTTCCTTCCTTCCTTTCTTTCTTTTTCTTTTCTTTCTTTCTTTGAGATGGCATCTCTCTCTGTCACCCAGGCTAGAGTGCAGTGGTGCACAAACTCCTAGGCTCAACTGACCTTCCCACTTTAGCCTCCAGAGCAGCTGGGACTGCAGGCGTCCCAGCTCACTGCCAGGTGTGTGGCTCATTTTTTTTCATTTTTTGTAGAGACTGGGTCTCGCTATGGTGCTCAGGCTGGTCTCGAACTCCTGGCCTTGAGTGACCCTCCCACCTTGGGATCCCTGCAATTTTCCACAGCACAATCTTTCTCTGTAGAGACTGAATACTCTTTACTTGCCTGGGGCTGGCTGACTTTTTCCCTGAGCAGCTGCTCAGACTGCAGTGTGTGAATAGAGGCTGAAAAGAATTAAAGTTACAGTCCTTTTCTGAAGGCTCAGAAAACTGGTATGTATCTGCTTGCTCAACCAAGCTGTCACCAATGTGAAATAATAATGGGTGTGGGGCCGGGCGCGGTGGCTCACGCCTGTAATCCTAGCACTCTGGGAGGCCGAGGTGGGCGGATCGTTTGAGCTCAGGAGTTCGAGACCAGCCTGAGCAAGAGCGAGACCCCATCTCTACTAAAAATAGAAAGAAATTATATGGACAGCTAAAAATATATATAGAAAAAATTAGCCGGGCATGGTGGCGCATGCCTGTAGTCCCAGCTACTCGGGAGGCTGAGACAGGAGGATCGCTTGAGCTCAGGAGTTTGAGGTTGCTGTGAGCTAGGCTGACGCCACGGCACTCATTCTAGCCTGGGCAACAGAGTGAGACTCTGTCTCAAAAAAAAAAAAAAAAAAAAAAAAAAAAAAAATAATGGGTGTGGAAGAAGAAAAGGCACTCCTAAAATGGATAGGGGAATATATAAAGAGTGCCTACAATTCAACACTGCTATAATGTTCAAATAGCTATTCGATACAGCATGAATATCTAATTCAAGTCCTTTGCATTTACATTCACAAGAACAGTACTAGATAGGGCCAGAATGGCCCTGTACCAAAAAAGGATTGCTATTATGGGATGTGGCGACCACCCATCCAGTAATAAAAAAGTGAAAAATGGGACTAGAGAAAAATCATGGTTGATTTTTGTGGGAGGAGGGTGGTTTGGCAACTAGATTCTCAACTAGGCAGGAAACGAATACCCCACAGGATGTGCTCCTAGGGGCAGGACAGGAAGAGTGGCCTGCGCTGTGGCTGTGTCTATTGACCTTGTGTTCACACAGGAAGGCTCATGGCCTCCTCTACGTAACCAGCTGACACCCTACAATCCATGGTTATTTGTCCTTGCCACTAGCCAAGTACGTTAGAAACCCCTCTCTGGGACGTGTCTTCAGATCTTGTGGCATAAGCTATGCAAAATGTTATGGACCTCCTTTGTGAGTGTGTGTATACAAGCATGTTATATACTTTTTTAACATTGTGGCAAAATGCACATAAAATTGACTAAACCATTCTGAAGTATAAAATTCAGGGGTATTTAGTATATTCTCAATGTTATACAACCCATACCACTATCTAGTTCCAGAAGATTTTCATAACCCCAAAAAGGAAACCCTGTACCCATTAAGCAGGCATTCCCCATCCCCCCAATCCCTGCAACCACTAATCTATGTTCTGTCTCTACAGACTGCCTATTCTGTGCATAGGCAAATATCCACTTACCTATGGCTACTGCACATAAATGGAAATGTATATACAACTTGTACCTTTTGTGTCTGGCTTCTTACACTTAGCATATGGCTTTCAACGTTCATCCATGCTGTAGCATGTCTCAATGCTTAAATCCTTTCTGTGCCTGAATAATATTCCATTGTATGACTACATCACATTTTGTGTATTCATCAGTTGATGGACATTTGGGTTAATTCCACCTTTTGGCTATTGTGAATTGTACTTAAATGAACATTCTTGTACCAGTTTTGGTTTGAATACCTGTTTTCAATTCTTTGTGGGCATGTACATGGGAATGGAATTGCTGGGTCACATGGTAATTCTACATTTAACTTACTGAGGAACCACCAAACTGTTTACCATAGTGGCTACACTAGTTTACATTACCACCTGCAATGTACGCAGGTGCCAATTTATCTATACCCTTGTAAATTGTTATTTTCCATTGTTTTGATAATAGCCATCCTAATAGGTGTGAAGTGGTATCTCACTGTGGTTTTGATTTGCATTTCCCTAGTGACTAATGATGTTGAGCATGCTTTCACGTGCTTGTTGGTCATTTGTGTATCTTCTCAAATGTGTTGCTCATTTTTTGATTGGGTTGTACTCTCTTCCTGCTTTCAAGATTTTCTCCATTTGTCTGGCCTTCAACAATTTGACTCTGATGTGTCTTGGTGTAGACCTCTTTTAGTTTATCCTTGAGTTTACCTACTTGGAATTTGTTTAGCTTCTTGGATGTGAACTTCATCAAATTTGGGAAGGTTTCAGCCGTCATTTCTTCAAATATTCTTTCTGTTCCTTGTGCGCTCTGCTCTGCTCTGGTACTCCCTTAATGTGAATGCTGGCACACCTGATGTACCAAATCTCTTAGGCTCTGTTCCCTTTTCTTTATTCTTCTTTCTATTCCTGGATGATTTCAATTGACCTGTCTTCAAGATCTCTGATTCTTTCTTCTGCCTGCTCAAATCTGCTACTGAATTCTTCTTGTGTATTTTTTCATTTCAGCCATTGTAATTTTTGGGTACAGTATTCCTATTGTTTTCTTTTCAAAATTTCTCTTTACTGATATTCTCCACTAGTTCATACATTATGCTCCTGGTTTCCTTTAGTTCTTTGTCCATGGTTTCCCTGGGCTTTTTTTTTTTTTTTGAGACAGAGTCTCACTTTGTTGCCCAGGCTAGAGTGAGTGCCGTGGCGTCAGCCTAGCTCACAGCAACCTCAAACTTCTGAGCTCAAGGGATCCTCCTGTCTCAGCCTCCCGAGTAGCTGGGACTACAGGCATGCACCACCATGCCCGGCTAATTTTTTCTATATATATTTTTAGCTGTCCATATAATTTCTTTCTATTTTTAGTAGAGATGGGGTCTCGCTCTTGCTCAGGCTGGTCTCGAACTCCTGAGCTCAAACGATCCACCCACCTCGGCCTCCCAGAGTGCTAGGATTACTGGCGTGAGCCACCGCGCCCGGCCTTCCCTGGGCTTTTTGAGGCATATTTAAGACAGCTGATTTAAAGCATTTGTCTAGTACGCCCAATATGTCCTCAGAGATGGTTTCTGTCAACGGCTTGTTTCCCAGTGAATGGGCCACACTTTTGTATTTCTTTGTATGTTTTGTAAATTAGTGTTGAAAATTGGATATTTTAAATATTATAGTGTGGAAACTCTGGAAATTGGATTGCTTCCTACATGGTTTGCAATTATTTGTTTTGTGACTTTTCTAAGCCATTTTTGTAAAGACTGTATTCTTTGTCATGTGTGGTCACTGAAGGCCCTGTTCTATTAGCTTAATGGCCAATGCTAGTAGAGAAAAGAAATGAAAGAACAAATCCTCCATCCCGATCTTTGCAGGATGGCTCTGAGAGGGGCACTCAGTCAACTCAGTCAGGTCATTTCTAAGTTTCTCAAGGCTGGAACAGCCTCCCAGTAGATTTCACTGAAAGCATTTCAAGTCAACCAGCTTCATTTCCCTCTACTACGTCTCTCCCTTTCCTGATTCTCTCGGTTAGTGAGGGCAATTTAGTCATCCAAGCTAGAAACCTGAGAATCTTTCTTGACTCCTTCTACTCCTACCTTTCATGTTGAGCAGCCACCAAGACCTGCTGATTTTACATCTTAAATATTTCTTAAGGCCGGGCGAGGTGGCTCACGCCTGTTAATCCTAGCACTCTGGGAGGCCAAGGTGGGAGGACTGCTTGAGCTCAAGAGTTTGAGATAAGCCTGAGCAAAAATGAGATTCCGTCTAACCAAAAAGAAAGGTAAAAAAACCAAAAACCAAACAAACAAAAAACCCCCAGCCAGGCGTTGCAGCTCACACCTATAGTCCCAGCTACCTGGGAGGCTGAGGCAGAAGGATTGCTTAGAGCCCAGGAGTTGGAGGTTGCTTGCAGTGAGTTACAATGGCACCACTGCACTCTACCCAGGGTGGCAGAGTGAGACTGTCTCAAAAAACAAACAAACAAACAAACAAACTGAAAACCAAAAAAACAAACAAACAAAAAACCAAACAAGGCAACTGAACATCCCCTCCTCACAACCCCCGACACTTTCATAAAAAAACATATATATATATATATATATATATACACACACACACACACACACATATATATTTCTTAAATCCATCCCTCTTTTCCATCCACAATACCACAACTCTAGTTTGGAGTCCTGTAACAGAGTAGCTTAGGCTGCCATAGTGGCTGCTCTCCCTAATCCAAGTCTTGCTTTCCTTAAAGCTACTTGCCATGTAGCCATCAAAACCATGTAACTTAGGCTATGTCATTCATTTGCTTAGAAGTGTTTGACAGCAGGCCAAGCAGACACTATGTGGCTCTGGATGTGATGCAATGTGACATGCACAGCACCACCTGTGAAACAATCTCACCAAAATAACTTGGATGTGAACCTAATCAGGTCTTTAGATCTACGTTTCAGTTTATAGGAAATACATGGGATAGAAGAACAAGTTAAATGATAGTATCAGAAAGCAGCCAACTCCGGAAGATATTCTGCAGATCAACTGTCCTTGTTTTTTTGGTAAGTCAGTGGCATAAGAAAAAGTGTGTTAGGGGAGAGAGAATATCCTCATGAAAAGAGACTTAAGAGAAATAATTATTAAATGCAATCAGTGAACCTTGTTTGCATCCTGACCTGAATAAACTAGCTGGAGTACACATGTAAAGCTAATTTGAGACAACTGGGAGAATTGTGAAGTTGGTATGATATTATCGAAGACTTATTGTCAATTTTGTTAATGGTGATAATGCTAAATGTTATGTAAGGAAAAAAGTACTTATGAGTGAAATGATATGCTGTCATGGATTTGGGTCTGCTTGAGACACTGCAGCAATTTAAAAACGGGAAAGAATGAAAGGATACATGAAGCAAGTGTGGCAAAATGTTGATAGTCAAGGGTTCACTATACTATTATGTCTATTGTGGACACTTGAAAATGTTCATGAGAAAAAGTAAAACAAGCAAAAAAGCTGTCATGGCTTTCACCACTGGCAGATGAAGGTTTCTTAACACTTCATTCAAGATACCAAAATTGAGCTTCACCTCATGGCACTTATGCCTACAATTCCCTGTGTGTACCCCGAAACTAGGCAGGATTCTTTGGCTCTCTGGTTATATAAAATGGAAAGGCAAGCAAAAGCCTTTGGAGCAACCACCTCTCTAAAAAACAAACAAACAAACAAACAAACAAACAAACCAACCCACCCAGATTCCTATGGACATCTTTGAGATTGGCACCACCATCCAAGACTTCAAGATGCAGAAGTGCTCACTCCCCACACGTCTTCTTTTTACTTCTCCGTTTGGCATGTCGGAAGAATGGGTCATTTCTTACCAGAGCAAATAAACATAGCCCCGGGCTATTAGAATGCAGCTATTGATCTGGAGAATGCTTTTATTCTCTGCCCAAAAAGCAGAGAACACCAGCAGTTGACGAGGACCTCAACCATCTGTCATCCAACAGGACAACATGCTGGTCTACTATTTGAATGACAAGCAAATAGAACCTGGTGAATAGCAAGTAGCAGGTACTTTAGATGCACTAATATGCTACATGATTGCCTTGAAAATACAGGAAAATGTAATCTCCACGACATCCTGGTGGTGTGGAGGTCAGGGGTTTGCATTAGGATATCCTTTCCAAAGTTAGGCTCATGTTGCTGTGTCTTGCATCCCCTACCACTAAAGAAGCAGCCCAAAATTCGGGAGTTTTTTTTTTTCATTTTTAGAATCAACATATATCACATTTGGATGTTCTGCTTGGATCCATTTACTGCTGATCTAAAAGACTGCCAGGTTTAACAGGACCCAGTGGTGCCCAAGTGTCTTTGGCTGACCAAGATGTTGAGTGGAGCCAACTGACAGGAGAATCAGAATGGAGGCCCTGCTTTGAAAAGTAACTAACAATTATCTCTCTAAGAAACATCTTATGGCCTGCTACTGAGTCCTGGAGCAGTCCAAATGCCTGACCATGGGGCTGCATTCCTTACTGGAGGCCCTAGGAGAGAATCTTGTCTGCTGCTCATTTGGGTTGTTGGCAGAATTCAGTTGAGTTTGTAGGACGAGGTCCCTATTTTCTTGGTGGCCGTCAGCTGGGGGTTGTGCCAAGCTTTCAGAGGCTGGCTCGTTCCCTGGCTCATGGTCCGCTTCCTCCATATTCAAAGCCAGCAATGGGAGGTCACGTCCTCCTCACACCTGTCTGACTCTTTGTCCGTCCATCACTCCATCTCTATTTGACCACAGCCAAGAAAGACTTTCTGCTTTTAAGGACTCATGTTATTAGATTGGGTCTTCTCTGAAAAGATATCTGGATAACCTCCCCACCTCAAGGTCCTTAACCTTAATCACATCTGGAAAGTCCCTTCTGTCACGTAAAGTAACATACTCACAGGTTTTGGGGATTAGGATTTGGACATTTTTGGGAGCCATTATTCTGCCTACCAAAGTTGTTGTATAGAGCACAGTCAGGAAGTCATTTGCTTGGGTTCAAGTCTCTGCTATGCCACTTGCTACCTGTGTGATCACAGAAAAGTAACTTGGGCCTCAGTGGCCTTATTTGTAAAACAGGATAATAGCACCTCCCGTGCTGAAGACTTGGAGACTGCTAACTGTCCCAAATTCCCATTCCTCACTTCATTTTCTGAATTACAAAACCCTTTCCTTACCCTTCACATGTAAGGTATAAAGTCACCCAGCTACAGGCTATATATGACACTTGCCTTGGAGCCAGGTTGTGCCCATGTGACTCAGTCTAGACCAATGGGGTTTGAGTAGAAGTGATACATATATACAATTTCTGCATTGTTTACAACTCAAAGAAAAGCTGGCCTACCTGGCAACTTGTCTCTTTTTCATTTCCTATAGGTTGGAGAGTAAATATGGCCACAACCCAGTTACACTCATGCAGATGAGACCACCACCCTCACGGTGGTGGAGTGACACCAGGGAACCTGGATGTCTGAATGACCTCAGGGGACAGACCTGCCCCATCAGCCACCTGGTAAGGCTGACTGTTATATGAGAATGAAATTGACTTCTGTATTACTTAAGTCACTGCATTTTAATAAGTTAATGTTTGTAAAGTGCTTAGCCACATAGGGAGTATTATATAAGTAATGGTTATTATTATGACAGATGTATCATTTTGCATTCTGGACGTTGGCAATTCTACTTAATGTCTCAGGCCACCAGTATCCTATAACACTGACATAAGCAACATTAGTACAGTCTAAGCTAATTAAGATGTGTTACCTGCTTATTTATTTAGACAATAAGAAGAAGGGGGACCCTCATTTATTGAATTCATATGTGCCAGGCATTTCATATGTTACGTTTGTCTCTGAAATAGCTCCATGAGGCTGCAGAGATGAGGAGACAGAGGCTCAAGGGTTAGGTTAATTCCCCAAGATCGCTCTAGAATGGGGTGGCTTGGGCGTATTCTTCCCACAATATACTCTGCCCCCTCTGCCAAAAGCAGGTTAACGGAGGAATTGAGAATTAGTCCATAAGCCCCTTGGAATCATGTTACTCACATAGAGGTGCGGTACTTGATGTCATCTTTTTCAGCCAGCTCCTCACAGGTAAGGCCATTGTGTTCTTTCCAGAGTCCCTGACACTTCCTACAGGTTTCCTGGGGATAAAGACCAGACACAAAGACAGCTCCTTGTGAGTAGACACCATAAAAGTTCCTGTTCAACAAAAGGGATGTGAAATGAGCTTTACTTGACTTGAATTTTCTCAGAGGATCTCTCTCCTGTTCAGCAGGGATATTTCTAAAGATATCTTTCAATAGAAGAGGTACGAATTGTTAGAAGAAAGCACAAGGAAAAATTTCTCTCCTTTGATCAAAAGAAAGTGTTGCTCCTATCACCCAGTTTGTATAAGGCTTTCTAAAATGCCACAGGACACCTGAAACAACCACAGGAGGCAGATCTTGGGTTTTTAAAAATAAAACATCATGAGCTGCTTGAGGGCAGGGTCTGTCTGGATCTTAGTAATATCTGCAGTCCTGACGCCCAGTACTCTGGCATGCAGGAGATACTGCTGCTGAACTCAAAAACGGCCTAGATTAGGCTCACCAGGGGTCCCTTGGGAGACTTACATGAGCTATCAATCACTCATAACACTGATGCCATCCTTCATAGTTTAACTTCATTTATAAACAGGAATTAAGAAAAAAATCACCTTTTATTCTAAGATCCTTCATAGTTTATAAAATACTTTCACATGTGCCAGAAACTATCCCACATCAGTAACAATAATTTAACGAAACATTAATCCAATGATCACAGACATAAATGGTATTACAACACTGGTAAGTACAATGGAGGAAAGGGTGTTGTTAGCTTTGAATGGGGGCCTGACCTAGATTGGGGAGACAGTGAAGGCTTGAGGAAGTGAAGCCCGAGATCTGAAAGATGAGGTAACAATAAGTAGATGGGGTGGCAAAGAGATCAGCACTCCAGACAGAGGAACAGCAAGAGAAGACTCTGGCAGACAAAGCCGGGTGAGTTTGGTTCCTGTAGCCAGACTGCGGACAGTGAAAACACGCCTGGTGAGGCCTGCAAGGATGCACCACGCAGGGCCCAGGAGGGTGTGATTTCAGTTTGCTCTTTATCCTAAGAACACTAGGAAGCCACCAAAGGTGTCAAGCATGGAAGTAACACGGTCAGGTTTATGATTTTAAAAGATCATTCTGGGTGGGAAAATATTAATAGATTGGAGGGAGGAAAGAGTGGAAGTGCAAAAGATAGTTAGGAGCTAATAAAGTCATCAGGAGGGGGGCTAAGGAGGCCCAGACAAGGGCAGTGGTGAGGACACGAAGAAAAGTTAGCTGATTTGGGAGAAATGGAAAAAGTCAGACTGGAAGGCTTGGTGGTGGCTCAGCTTTGGGCGAGGGGAGGAGTCAGGGGTGATGACTTGGGTTCTGGTCTGTGCAATCAGAGACAACAATGACACAGGTGAGATGAGTGTTGGGCGGTGGGAGGCAGGCATGAAGATCCTGAGCTGACCTGGGCAGTGCCGACAGAGGGCCTGTGGACACCCACTGGAGAGGTGAGGCAGGGAGCTTCATGTAAACGTTTAGCATTTAAGAGGGTCAGGCGAGAGGCTACTCCAAATGTACTAGATCATATCTTAACATTAATTCTAGAAACATCTCCTACAGCTGTACGCCCCGCTAGTTACTGAGCTTTCTTTAATACGTGCTAAGATGACTCTAACAAGGCACAGAATGGTATATATAATATAGATGTCACCATTTCTGTATTAAAATAGGTGGTAGTGGAGGCAGAATACAGCGATATGTAAAATCAACCTGAAGGTATACACACAAAATTGGTAACACAAATAGCTGAGTGGCTTAAAGGCAGAGGTAGGACTTTTTCACTGTAGGTCTTTTCTACCTTTTGAATTTTATTCTATCTGTATGTACTATCTAATTTAAAAAAATTTAAAAAGAGAGAGAAATGAAATGGACTGTTCAGGAAGCTGAGAACTTGGACAACCCTTTGGTAGGATGTTGTAAAAAGTCTCCAATGAATGGGATGGGGTGGGGGAGAGAAGAGCTGATGGAAATACAGTATTTATTTATTTATTTATTTTTTTTTTGAGACAGAGTCTCACTCTGTTGCCCAGGCTAGAGTGAGTGCCGTGGCGTCAGCCTAGCTCACAGCAACCTCAAACTCCTAAGCTCAAGCGATCCTCCTATCTCAGCCTCCCGAGTAGCTGGGACTACAGGCATGTGCCACCATGCCCGGCTAATTTTTTCTATATATATTTTTTTTAGCTGTCCATATAATTTCTTTCTATTTTTAGTAGAGGTGGGGTCTCGCTCTTGCTCAGGCTGGTCTCGAACTCCTGAGCTCAAACGATCCGCCCACCTCGGCCTCCCAGAGTGCTAGGATTACAGGCGTGAGCCACCGCGCCCGGCCGGAAATACAGTATTTAAAGGCATGGCTTCTGAGGGCTATGACATGCCTAGGTCTCTACCTACATCTCGTTCAGTAAACAGAGGCTAAGTCAGTAGTGTACTTAATTATTACCACCAAAACATATAGCAGCACAAACTCGTTTTTATAAGACCTTGCACTTGACTATTCCAGGAAACTGGAGGATAAACAACAGCTGGAGAATAGATAAGTTGGTATTTGGATCCTAACCTTGAAAACAATACACAGCATTTAGACAGTGTTTTTCAGCATTCCTGGTGATTCAGTTATTAATTCATGGGCCTTCCTCATTAGGGAAGAAATCTCATATTTGAGGTGAGGCACAGGCCCATGAGGGCAAAATGACCTGGCCACGCTGGAGTCAGTTGTGTGGGAGGGGTCACCGTGGAGCCCTCTGTTCCCTCTCAACACCACAGTGGGCTCCTGTAGGTCAACATGTAGGTTTTCAGCCAGGGCACTCCTCAATGCAGGGCCCAGGGGTCCCAGAGAACAAACCTGAAACATCTTTTGAGAGACTACGTAGCTAGATACTGAAACTCACAACTGAAATAAGTGCAGTCCGCGTAAGCTTGACATTTGGAGTGCTCTCTGTGCTGTTTCTTTAAAATCTACCCTCTTTTTAAACACAGTATATATTTTACTAAATTGTAATTCTGTCCTCTCAGGCACAGCTAGGCTTTATTACTAAACTCAACTAGTGCTTAAACAATATAAAGCAGGCTGGGCGTGGTGGCTCATGCCTGTAATCCTAGCACTCTGGGAGGCCGAGGTGGGCGGATCATTTGAGCTCAGGAGTTCGAGACCAGCCTGAGTAAGAGCGAGACTCTGTCTCTACTAAAAATAGAAAGAAATTAGCTGGACAACTAAAAATACATAGAAAAAATTAGCTGAGCATGGTGGCGCATGCCTCGGGAGGCTGAGGCAGGATTGCTTGAGTCCAGGAGTTTGAGGTTGCTGTGAGCTAGCCTGACGCCATGGCACTCTAGCCCAGGCAACAGAGTGAGACTCTGTCTCAAAAAACAAAACAAAACAAAACAAAAAACAAAACCAAAAAAAACAATACAAAGCAGAAGAAATGCTCTTCAATGTTTCTTTAACATGAAGATAACCATGTTCTTCAAACTGAGGTTAATGAGAAAGTCCCAAAGGACCATTCTGGGAGGCAGAGTACACTTTGAAAAGTAACTTCAGAACACAAAGGGCAGCATATCCTGGCTATCAAATCTAACTGGAGACCGGAGACCATGCTTTCTATCACCTTGTGTGTTTTCAGACCAGGAGGAAAAAAGCAGAATTCATTATCATCCCAAATACGACAACAAAGGCAACTGCTCCCTTCTCAGTGAGGATGTGGCACACGGACTCACTAAGGAGCAGCAGCCAGTCTGTGCTCTTCATGACACCAGCGAGACTGTTGGTTAAGTTTTACAATGCCCTTTGGTCCTCAAAATGCAGCAGGGTGTTTTGACTGTTCATTAGGTCTTCACTTTGCAATATAAAGAGAACTCTCTAGTCTCCCTTTATCACTTTTTGCTGCCTAAATAATGTTTCATGGGCAAAGCAGAAGATAAAATTTAACTTCAGAGGATTCTATCGAAAAGCTGAAATTTCTTCCTATAAACATAGCTTCCTCCAAAACCAGCAGACGAATGTGTCTGGCTGTCACCTCACCGAGGCCCAGCAGGTTATGCTGATCTCGAGGCCCTTGGGTCGGCTGGCAAAGAAGCCAAGAGAAGATATGCAGCCACGGTCCAAGTCCCCACATTCCGCTTTCGCTTCCTCCCCTTCCCTGCAAGCTCACCCAGAAGGTGCTCAGTCCCTGTACACTCTAGATTCCACATGTTGACTTCCAGCCTTGTCTCAGAAGCAGAACATACCAGAAACTGCTCCCCTATTTTTGAATTGCTCCTCCAGTGAAACCTCTAAACTCACTCTCGAGGAGAGAGAAGTTGCTGACTTTGCTATGAGCCATAAGGCTCTGGCCAATCCAAATCTAACCTCGGAAATTCCAGCTCTCTGCTTTGTCACTTTGAACAACAGTGAGACTACAGATCCCCAGAGCTTGAGGTGAAAGATGAGGCCTGAGCACCTGAATGTTCATGAATGCTCAGAGACCACAGGGTTGTGGCTTCCAGGCCACTGGTGTCTTCCAGTTGTTAAAGTCACTAGTCCTCCCTACTTTCAGGCCCAAATGCCATATGCATGGCAGCTGAAGGTCCAGAAAGACATCAGCTTTAAGAAGGGGAAGGCCGGGTGGTGTGGTTCAAGCCTGTAATCCTAGCACTCTGGGAGGCCAAGGCAGGAAGATTGCTTGAGCTCAGGAGTTTGAGACCAGCCTGAGCAAAAGCAAGATCCCATCTCTGCTAAAAATAGACAAATTAGCTGGGTGTGGTGGTGTGTGCCTGTAGTCCCAGCTACTCGGGAGGCTGAGGCAGGAGGATTGCCTGAGCCCAGGAGTTTGAGGCTGCAGTGAGCCATGATGACGCCACTGCACTCTAGCGGGGGTGACAGAGCAAGACCTTGTCTCGAGGGGAAAAAAAAAAAAGAGGCAAAAAAACAGACATGAGACAGATGCTGGAACCCTTGAGAATTAATAAAGCTCAGCAGAATCAAAGCTTGGGCAGATTCAGTGGGCTTTCTTTCCCTTCACTAAGGGAATCCAAGAACTTCTATTTTTCCTAGGTCAAGAATGAACACATCAGCTGAATAAGGTTTGGCCACTGCCCTCAAGGAATGCACAGTCTACCAAGCGGGTTAGATATTGGAGCACATCAAGTACAGCACGATGGAGTTAAGTGTGCAGCGTACACATGAGAGCGAGAGAAAGACAGCAAATGGGGGAGGGCAAGGTCAGACAAGGATTTTTTGAGGAGTTGATGTCTTCGTGGGATTGAATAAAATAAGCATCATGAATAATGAGAATAACCATGCAACCAAGAGTTCTCCCATTCAGATCCACATTTCTTTGTGAAGTGCTGTTCCCAGCTATGATAGCCATGAAAGCCAAGTATCTAAAACTCAGAACCAAAGCACGGTGCAGTGGCTCACACCTGTAATCCCAGTATTTTGGGAGACCAAGGTGGGAGGACTGCTTGAGACCAGGAGTTTGAGACCAGCCTAGGCAACACAGCAAGATCCTGTCTCTACAAAAAAATAAGAAAAATTGGCTGGGCACGGCAGCGCACACCTGTACTCCCGTCTACTCGGGAGGCTGAGGTGGAAGGATCCTTGAGCCCAGGAGTTCGAGGCAGCAGTGAGCTATGAGCCACTGCTTCAGCCTTGGTGACAGAGTGAGATCCTGCTTCTATTAAAATAATAATAATAAATAATTAAAAAAAAACAACTTAGAACCAGACCCTCAAACCAAACATTTCAACAATGAAATGTATTCAGTAGATCAATATTTTAATAAGCACAAAAGGTTTTCATATCACTAAATAAAAATTTAAAGTATGATTTGTTTCATCCTACTCTTAAATTTTCTATATTTATGTTTGTTTTGCAATGTATGTTATAGCAGTAGCACACACATAGTGTGCAAGTACATCCGTATCCTGGGGTGCTCTGCTCTGCACAATTTCTCTGATACGGTGAGCAGTCAGAAAGCTGTGCATCTGCTGCTCTCCACATTAAAAAGCCGTGGAAGGGGTCTAGACAGCACAGCCATGTGCCTGTCTTATGTTTCAGAATACTTTGATGGATTGAACAGGCTGAGACCAGAGGCAGGAAGAAAGTTAAGAAGTCAACTGGAAGACTCTATGACAGGGATGAGGGTGAGAAAGAAGTCTGGAAGGATTTCTAGGTTTCTGACTTGGGACACTAGTTGGGTTGGTGAAACAGGGACTTAGACCAAGTGACATAGGGTGAGGAGCAGATCCGAATGGGGGAGACAGAGGTGAGTTTAAGTCTAGACTAGCCTAGTCACTCACTTATTCGCTCTCCCAACACATGCTCGATTTCTATTTGTATAAGATGCTGGGGACACAAAATAAGCAAGTTAGGCTCAACTTCTGTCTCCTTTCAGGTTATGTTCTAATGAAGAACACAGATATTAAACAAACAGAATCTAGCACTATGACCGAGATAGGAACATTTCACGGGAAAAGCACCGAACTTTGGGCATGAAGTAGCAACTTAACTGAAGCTGAGGATCAGGAGAGTGGTTTGGAGGATGTGACATTTAAAAGCTGAGCCCCAAAGGAGGAGTCAGCCAGTTATGGGGGAAGAGGGAAGAGCACGTATGATGAAGTCAGCATGGCTGAAGCCTCATGTAGGGGGCTGAGAGTGGACTGTGGCTGACCAGGGGGGCAGGCGCTGAGGCTGTGGGGAGGAGTGTGGGAAGCCACGCTGAGTGGGTGGGCAGTGTAATAACCTGATATATGTTTCAAACATCCAGCTACTGCTGTTGGAGGGATGGCTTGCTGGGTTGTAGGACCTTGCAGCACCCCCTCTCTAAACTAGAGCCAAGTAAATAGCTTTCAAGGGAACAAGCTCTAGTGTCTGGATCAGATTCTTGGTTAGACTCCCTCAACAGTCCTCCACAAATAAGGCCACGACCTACTTCCTGAACCAAGCTGTGCCAACACTGAGCCTGGCAGGGGTAGGTGAGGCCAATCTGTGATCAGGGCAATGGCAACAAATCTATCTTTTCTTGTTTAGAAAAAGGGAGCCACATTTTCCCATATGGCTTCAAAAGGGACTTGATTATTATTAATATTTTAATTTTAAAATAGATTGCTTAACAGTTTTGGTGCTTTGGTTGTTTCCCATAGTACTGGCCCAAGGTTCCTGAATACTGTTTTTTTCAAGATAAAAATGAAGGTCGGGCATGGTGGCTCACGCCTGTAATCCTAGCATCCTACCACTCTGGGAGGCCGAGGCAGGAAGACTGTTTGAGGTCAGGAGTTCAAGACCAGCCTGAGCAAGGGACAGACCCCATCTCTACAAAAAAACAGAAAAATTAGCTGGGTGTGGTGGTGCACACCTGTAGTCCCAGCTACTCGGGAGGCTGAGGCAGGAGGATCACTTGAGCCCAGGAGTTTGAGGTTGCTGCGCGCTATGACGACGCCACTGCACTCTAGCCCAGGCAACAGAGAGTTGCTAGGTACTGAAAACGTATACATCTTCCCAAAGGGTGCTTTGTATACACACCTCCATTTAATCTTCACGGCAACTCTAAGATAAAATACAGGACCATTATTCCTATCTTATATTTTTAAAGTAAATGAGAAAAGGAAAGCTCAGAGAGTCAAATTAACTTGGTCAAAACCATGGAGCTTTGGACACGAGTGTACCTCATTCCAGATCCATCTGCTCTTTCTCCTCTATTCCCACTACATGCCGACATGCTGTGTGCTAGCAAGAACAGGGCATTGTTTACTGGAAAACCCAAGGGCATGACGGTGTGAGACAAGCCCTGAGATTACAATGGCAAATCTTGTGTAAGGAGACCACAGATGAACAACCAGCAAGGTGGCATGTGAGCGTCAGGGTGGCCAAGGCGAGGATGCTCAGCTGCAGCCGTGCAGGATGCTTGCTTTCCTGTGCTGCCCGCAGAGCTGGGAAGGACTCAGTAAGAGGCAGGATGGAGAGGCATTAGACCAAAGACACCCTTTCCTGCTGACGATGACAGGAACCTGCTATGATCACAGAGTGACCTTAGACTGGACACATGTGAGGAAGTAGCTGTTCCTGCCCTCTCCAGCCAGTTGCATGTCTGGCAGCATAGCAGAAGGAAGCCTATTTTTAGATTTCCATTACATGTATAAATAGAAACAGGCTCAACGTACATGTTCCACACCAGAGCCAAATATCATTTACTTTGTCACTCAACCAGCCTCTGAACCCTTACTTATAAATACATGCCACTTATCTCCTCAAAGGTAGCCAAGACTGCAATACAGTAAGATTTGCTAATGACATTGCTTGAGATTATCACCATCACCAAAACTGCTCTGGGTCAGTTTTGTTTAGAGTGAGGCAGGTAATGGAGACAATTTCTGCATTGAAAGGAATGAAAACATTCTCTTTTCTGCCCCCTGTCCTGCCAAGGCTACTGAAAGCCTTCAATGGCTTACCAAGCTCTGCTCTCAGTGGAGGGATCAGAGCATAAAATGAAGTCCTTGCCCTCTTGGAGCCCACCCAAAGATATCTGCACACACTGAGGAGGCAATGAGTGTTCGGAGGGAATAAAACCAGGTAAAGGGTGGGGGTATGGGCAGGGAGGGGTGCCATTTGACACTGGTTTGCCAAGGAAGGTCTTGTGAAGAGGTGGCATTTCAGCCACCTGAAGGGTATCTGGCAGAGGAGCATTCCAGGCAGGGGGAATGCAAGCAGGATAGTGGAGTGAGCCAGGACAGGAGACAGAGAGCTCAGAGAATCAGCTTGCCATGGGCCTTGCAGTTGGGCCCGAGCCAGTGCCTAGGGCCAACATGGATGCCTCCTGCCAGCACCCACAACTCCCTGTACCCTCAAATGTGCAACACTCTGCCTAGACTGTCCTTTCTGCTCTGCAACACCTACTCATCATTCTCCTCTCAAATACCAGGGGCTATGGGATACTCAAAAGACCTGGGGAAAAGTTGGTACTCTTTCCCTGGGCTCCTAAAGCATCTGGCTCACACTGGATTACTACACTTTTAATGGTGTCTTGTGATTATCTGATTGCATCACATCTCTCCCAGAAGCCAAGCTCTCCTTGTAGCAAATAGTATGCTCATCACTACAGACAGGCTTGGCATGGAGGGTTCAATTCATCAATTCAAAAAAAAAAAGTATCACTGAATGCCTACTTTATGCCACGTGGGGATGAACTAGTGAATAGGGCAGCAGCATTCCTGGCCTCCAGAAGCTTATAATCACCATATTATGTCTCAGTTATCTTTGGATTTCTAGTGCCCAGTACTAGGTTTGACCCACACAAAGTGCCAAATGTCTGAACAATCACAGAGATGAAGGCTGGCAGGACGAAGCACGTCCTCTCCATGCCAAGACTTATAAATATAGCCCTACTCTACTCCTGGGACTTTTACAATTTACACGTGAAACCTTTTAGTACACCTACCTCCTCCCCCAAAGAACATTCTTTCCTTCCTATCGGCCTTGAGGATACGGGTTATGTGTGTCACTGTGGTTTTCTCTGCTCCCCAAATCCTTTTCCCAATCTGATGAGTTTAAACGCAAAGAGCAGTGATTATCCAGTGGTCGATGATCAAATGCTTGCAGATGGTGCAAGAAAGTACTACATATATTTCAATTAAGATGTTCTTTGTTGATTTTCTCCTATAGTTTCAAGATGTGGAAATTGACCTCTTCATTCATGAGGAAAGGAGCTTCACAAATGGTAGCCCCTGCAAATGTGTGTCTGAGAGAACCTCTAGTTTAGAGGCGCTGGGATGGAAAACTGGCACAGCCCGCCCGGATGGGCTCCAGCCTGTCTCTCCCCAGTACCTCCCAGGAGCTGTGGAAGGCAGCCATTGCTGAGGACAGGTTGCAGGTTTCCCTACCAGCCCCCATTCTCCTCTGCATGCCTAGGAACAAGACAGTCCAGCTTGCCTGGGTCCAGTTCTTAAAGGACAAGCAAAATTCTAACAAGAATTGTTTTTTTTCTTCCCATATTAAACTTGTAGTTCTACTGAGGTTTGATTTTAACAAATTTTTTGGGGAGAGAGCCCGCAGGAAAGGGTAAAGCCCATGGGGAGAGGGCCCTCCCAGATGCCTGAGGAGGGGACAGGTCCCCTCCCCTCTCCTCCTCTTCCCTCCCCATCTAAAGGGGTTTGGAGAGAGAAATAGGGGAGGGGGCTGGTCCCCAGTCTGTGGGGGTGGTGCTTGGGGTAAAGGGCTATGGGAAATAGGGGACCAGACCAGGGACAAGAATTGTTTTAATGGTATTTTATCATCATCTGATTATGTCACATCTCTCCAAGAAGTCAATCTCTCCATGCAGGAGATTTCTCTTTCCCTCAAAGTACAGTAAATCATCTTTTAGAGAAAAGAGAGTTTTTACATTTCTAAATGCAGAAATTCAAACCTGGGCATGGCCAGGCAAAACCTCTGGGAAACATTACAAAGACCACCTACATCCCCTAGTCGTGAAGAAAGGGCATGTTTGGGGAAGTTTTCAGTACTGTTCTTAAATATTTTAAAATTTTCATACACATATACACTAAATATATTATAAAAATGTGTGCACATATATCTTACCTACCATTTCTACATACAGAAGGCTTTGAAGAAAGAAATCTCTAAGCCTTACTCCTGCATATTAGAAAGAAGCCAAGCACTTCTTTCCTGCAGAGCCACCAGGATTAGGTGACAAATTGGAATAGGTGGAGCTTCACATTTGGTTTCTGTGCCAATGCTGCCCCCTAGGGATAGAAAGTTATAAAGGCATTGAGACACTGGCTTAACCTTGCTCTGGGAGAGGGCAATGCTGAGAAATACTGGCTCGAAAAGCAAGGTGCATACATCATGACCACAGCTGCCTATTTTTTACTATACTATGGGGATGAGGACTTCTAAGATAAAGTGGGAGGTAAAGGAACAAATCAAAGTTCAATTTTACCTTTATCAGCATAACTACAAACAAAAACACCAATTCCCTTGTAGTTATTTAGATATTGACAACTGTTTCTCTGGAATGCCCATTGAACAGAATCACTGGGACTTTATCAGCAACACCTAGGATAATGCTAGGATGTGGACATTTACGTAAAAATTCCAAGGCAAATATGTGAGTTCCTACTAAGGACTCTTGAGTCCTGCTCTGGGCACTGGGGAATAAAATGAACAAAACCAAGCCCCTCCTTCCTAGAAAGTTACAGAGACCGGGGGGGGGGCATGGCGTGTTACATAAGTAAAATACATAGTAACACATGATTGTAAGTGCTAACAAGAAAACACAGGCAGGAAGAGTATTTGTGCTGGGGTGGAAAGGGGGAAATAGCTCACAGTTATAAAGTGGGTGGTCTGGGAAGGCCTCTCTGAGGTGTATGTAAGTGTAGAGGTAAGAGAGGTGAGGAGTGCTCTCCGGGAGAGAGTGTCCCAGGCAAGGAGAACGAGGAGGAGTGAGGTGAGCAGAGCAGGAGTGGGGGGCAACGTGTGCATTCAGCCTGAGACCTGGGAGATATGATAAGGACTTTGGCTTGTACCCAGTGTAAATGGATGTTAAAGAAGAATCTCTACAATGGCTTTGCATGAGGTAATTCCCAAAGAACACCTGTCTGCTGACATCCCTTCCAAGGGAAGCTCTCAAGCCTCTGAGCCCTGCCTCTGACAGGCTGGGCCTCTTCCGCGTGCATGCACAGGTGGTTCCTTCTCACAGCCTTGAAAGGGCAGGAGGGCAGAGGCCGTGACTAAGCTCCATCCCAAGGGTTTGCTCACCATGGATGCTCCATACAACAATACAGGTTTGTTGAACTAAAGTTACTATAGCCATAATTTCATTTTTTCAGAGACAAGGTCTGCTATGCTGTCCAGACTGGATTTGAATTCCAGGACTCAAGTGATCCTCCCACTTCAGCCTCCCCAGGAGCTGGGACTATGGGCACATGCCACTGTGCCTGGCTATAGCCATGACTTTAAACCATGAACTGCAACTCTTTGGTGGGTTCTTAAATCATTTTAGTAGACTATGACCAGTTTTGTTTTTTTTCCTCCAAAGCTAGAGCAGAAAAGTAAATACTAGAGTGCATCCCACATGTCAAATATTTGTTTTGTAAAACTACTGTTTCCATTAGAAATACATATACTTAGGCCGGGCATGGTAGCCTGTAATCCTGTAATCCTGGCACTCTGGGAAGCAGAGGCAGGAGGATTGCCTGAGGTCAGGAGTTTGAGACCAGCCTAAGCAACAGCGAGACCCCATCTCTACTAAAAATAGAAAAAAATTAGCCAGGTGTGGCAGCCCATGCCTGTAGTGCCAGCTCCTTGGGAGGCTGAGGCAGGGCGATTCCTTGATCCCAGGAGTTTGAGCTTGCTGTGACCTAGGCTGATGCCACGGCACTCTAGCCCAAGCAACAGAGCAAGACCCTGTCTCAGAAACAAACAAACAAACAAACAAACAAAAAAACAACAAAACAAAATACATATATTTATACGGTTGGATTGGGTTTATGGTAATTTGTATTTTTTACTATAGGTCACAGGCAAAAAAGTTCAACAGCCATTGAGATTCATTCATGCATTCAAAATCAAAAAGTTGCTTTAAAAAATTACCAGAAGGCTCTTTCTCACAAGAGCAACTCCTAGGGATCACTGCCAGGAACTTAAAAATGGCCCCATCTCGGTTCTCCGGGAGGTGATGCTGTTAGAACAGAGCATGAGCCTCAGGCAGAACAGCAGCCTTCCTGGCCGAGGAGCAAGGCATTAGCAAGTGGTGGGTCTACAACAGACCACTTCAAACTGCCAAAGATGAACAACGCTGTAACCTGGGCGGAAACAAGCCAGGCACATCTGTCTTTGCTCACAGCCCAGGTTACCTGTGTGTTCACTGGGGCTTCTCTGAGACTCTTGGCCGGGCAGGAGCAGCCAGCAAAACCAGCTCTTCCCTGCTCCAACTCCACTGTCACCAAGCCCCGGAAAAGAGGCTGTAGGTGGCAGGGATGAAGGCTGACACTCCTCTTCATGCACAAGCTGACAACAGCCGGGCATAGAGCAGACTGGACCAGGTGTGTGGAAGGAGTCGCTCAGGTCTGAGCACAGGGTAGGAAGGAGGAAGTCGAGACTTCACAGGTCATTTAGCAGAAGTGTTGGTTCTAGGGTACAAGTGCAGTTTCAGCTTTAGCAAGTAATTTTGCTTCAATATTTTAGCACATTCTGCAAAGCTGGCATGGTAGTTCATATACCCAGGGACAGAAGGATGCAGAGCTGTCTGAACTTGGGGTTGACAATACCCCTTGATGGACGCCGGCTAGAATAGAATGTCTCCCTCCTCAGAGTTAACAGCAAAGGTGGGTTTTTAATCTTTCCCCACCCTGTTAGTGAAAAAAGGAAGCCTCTGTCGGGGACAGGAGATATGAACTGAGGATGAGGGTCAGAGAAGAGAGGAAAAAAGTGTCAACCTGACAAAAGAGGAATAATCAGAAACACAGATGAGGTTCTCAGCTTGGAAGGCACAGAAGCAGGGTCAGGGATACCGGTGTGGATCAGAACAGTGTTCTGAGCAGCTGGGGCGTGCTACTCTCCTTCCAATCCGAGTCCCCTCATTCTCCCAGCTCGCATGCTCTGGCAATCCCAATTGTGGTCTAATTGTCTTTCCCACATTTTTGCTATGGGAATAGTAAAACACTCCTTGGTTAGCACGTTGCCCATCTGACGCTCCCAGACACCATCACTCTCACACTCCTGCCCATACTGCCACACGGCTCTTCAGCCAGTAGAAATTTATTCCTCTCCCTCAGGAACATGAGCAGTTTAATAAGTGATTTTTAGTTCTGTGGGACATACTACTATACAGAATGTCAGAGGACATTTCAACACAGGCAGGTGGCTACAGACCGCTCCCTCAGGGGAAAGTGGTGGTGACCTGGCCCTTGCTACGCACAGGAAGAGCAGCACTGTCTGCACCCGGGAGCTTGTCAGGAATGCAGACTACCCAGCTCCACTTCAGACCTACTACTCAGAACTGCATTTCGACAAGATCCCTAAGTGGTTCTGACACACAGTAAAGTTTGAGAAGCCCTGACTTCTTTTTATTCAGGTCTTGATTTTGCTTATCCTTTGATTCCTCTATTCAAAAAAGAAAAGGTCAGGTCTTGAGAAGACCAATTTTTGCTACTGGCAATCATAGGGAAGCCGATGTATTCATTATTCATTTTTTTCATTGTGGCTAAAAGGACTGGCAGAGTTTATCCAATGCTCATGGAACCATCATGCCATCACGTATTAAGTGAAAAATCAACAGAGTTAACAGTAAGAGACCAAAAAGGTGCTGGAGAGCAAGGTGATAGGGCTGTTCATGCTTGTCAATCAAGATCTAACTTTGTATCAAATTTGTCAAATACTGGTGTTGAAAATAGATAGTGGACAGTGCATCCTGGAAAGCATTCTCGTAAACAACACAGACACAGGAACTTCATGTTTACATACTGTGTATGTAAACTGCTCACAGTGAGCACACACGTGCCTGACCACAGTGACTGCTTCCCAATGGCAGAGGACAACCCAGCCATGCAGGAGGCAGACTTCTCCAATGCCAGGCTGAGAAGCTGTCAAGAGACATTCAGAACCAGAGGAGAGTGCTACACTGATTGTCTGGTGAAGACAGATCATCCCTTATTTTCTTTTTGCTTATTCTTGGATTTAAATTTTTGCTATAGTTACTCAAGTATAAAACAAACCTTAGGAGATTTCATTATCTCACAATGTTTATCAGGGAGATATTTATCAATGGTGCTCCCTCATCACCCTGAGCCCAAAGCATGCTTAATCCCCACCCATACTGGTTCATTAGTTTCTTCATGTCCAACAACCTAAGGTGAACTTGGAAAGCAAAAGTACAACTAAGGTGATGTAACTGGGTCTCATAACATATGCTGCATCTATGATTTCCCTCTGATCTTTTTCAAGCCATATTTTCAGCTTTAATTCACAGCTCAAATTCTCAGTTCTAGTGATGGGGCTGACCCACCAGGGGGAAACTTGTGTTGGCCATATAAGGGGTTGTCTGTAGCCTTCTTGGGGGTGAGGTCCAGCCTAGGAAGGTAGGACTGAAGATGAATCCAATGGGAACCACCATGCCCTCTTTCCCTAGAAGGCCTAGTGATTCCATGAACTACTTGGCCCCGTGGAGAGCTGCTGGAGTGGCAGCCTGTTCTGGTGTTTGTTAGTATCTTTGTTTTCATTCTTAATTTTTTCATTACAGCAACTGCTCAAAATAACACAGATGGTCAAAAGGATAAAACTTCACCAGAAGCAACACGCCTCTTGTCAAGATCCCCAAGCTGTGCTCTACTTGGGCTCAGCAGTGCTGCTCTATGTGCTGTATGATGGCTGGATAGCCTGAGAAACACTTAGGGACACATCTGCTAAGATGCCAATCGATTTGTCTTTGGCTCAACTGTAAGCCCGGTTATAACTGTTCCTGCTTTATATTGCTTTCCCAACTGAATTACACATGCTAAAAAAGGCACATTTATTTGTGGCTGTTATTGGGTCCCCCTCAAATTCATATGCCGAAGCCCTGAACTCTAGCATCTCAGAAAGTGACTGGATTTGGAGATAGAACCTTTAAAAAGATGATTCGGTTAAAACGAGGCCAGGAGGGTGGACCCTAATACAATCGGATGTCCTTACAAGAAGAGGAAATTTGAACACAGAGAAACACTAGGGAGGTGCCCACAGAGAGAAGACCATGTGAGGACACAGCAGGAAGAGAGCCATCTGCAAGCCAAGGAGAGAAGGCTCACAAGAGATCAACCCTGCTGACAACTTGATCTCAGACTTCCAGCCTCCAGAACTGTGAGAACAGGAAATTCTGTTGTTTAAGCCCCCCCGGCGCTGTGGTATTTTGCTATGGCAGCCCGAGCTAACATAGTGTCCTTCACTGATGATTAAGCAGTAGATGATAGTGGATCTGGAGGAGCCCTGAACCCTCTGTGCACACATGGCATCCTCTGATCACTGTCATCCATTGGAGACATCAAGTCATGATTCTGGGGAACAGATGGAAAACAGGCTGTAAAGACTGGGAACAAGTCCCAGAAAACCAAGAGTGCCACTGATTTATTTTCCATCCAGAAGAGCACATGGCTTCCTGGAAGAAGCTGCCCCTTACATACATGCTTATTTTGGGGAAATGACAATCTTGTAGTTTTATCAGTTGCTTTGGTCTTTAGTAATGTTTATATCAAATGATTCCACTCTACAAAAATACCAGTTTGGAGAGTTATGTTCGTTAAACTTAATAAAAAGGAGCAAAGTAACCAGCCTTTAGAATAAAACCACATACATGACGTAGTGCTTGGAGTATGAAAATATAGTTTATTGACAAATTTCAACAGGAGCTGGACTCTCAATTGATGATCTGGGAATAAGAGGTTTCCAGGGTTCACAAAACATGTTGAATAAAGTTTTTATCTATCTACCTACATTCTCTCGCTGATACTCAACAAAGTTATAAACCTAGGTGTTACTGATTAAATCTATTTCAACACGTACTTACCAAGCAAGCCAGACACTGTTAAGAGGTGGAAATAAAACCATGAATGGGACCCTTCCCTGACTTTCAGAAGATTACAGTCTAGACCAAGAGCTGCAAACTCAAAATGCCCACATGGGAGGCAGATAACAAGCTTAGGAAATGTAACAGCCAAGCATGGTGATCAACAGTTGCCAGGCAGAAATGGGATTCAGTTTGACAGAGCTTTTGATTTATTTATGAGATGCCACAAATCAGGAATTTTATCTCAAATCTGATTTTATGTATAGGTAGCTACCTAAAAGGTTGTTTATAATGTTGGTGAGGACCAAGCAAACCTGGCTATGAGCTGTGTCGGGGTGCATTAGGGTGATCAGTTTATAATTTCCGGGCCTGCACATTAAAGATCAGGTCTAAGACTCGGCATACCTGGCACCGAAGCAGCAGTCTGCACCCTGGGCTCTAAGCTGAGATGTGTCTGCACATTCATCCAGGGAGCTGCCACCCTCCCCGCCAGTTCCCTGTCATCCTCACCTTCCACCATCCTGGGAGAAGTATGCTATACAGTGTTCCTGTGCCATTAAGAGAACGCTCCATCCCTGTCTCCCTGCCCTCAGACTCTCCCGAAAAGGTTAAGGACAAGATTTCCCGGCTACTATTGCTTAGAAAAGGCCTTTCTGAAGAGGGCTGTCCTCTCACAAACCAGACTGCCACAGGGAGCAGTAGTGTCCACTCCTTACGACATACGTACTTGTTCATTTGAACAAATGTACGTGCCAGGTCCTGGGCAGGCAGTTAAAAGAGGTGGTTTCTGCTCAGGGACTGGCCAGTGGAGTGCAGAGACAAGGAAGAAGTCAGGCCCCACAGTGCTCTCGGTGCTAAAGGCAGGGGTGGGGTGAATTCAGGGAAGGCTGCATGCAGAACAGGGCTGGCTGATTCTTGAAGGGTAAGAAAGTCACCCAGGAGAGGGTGGAGGTCTAACAACTAGGGCGTGGAGAAGTGAGAAAGCCCGGCTAGTGCACAAGTGCAGGTCAGGTATGGCTGGAACAAGCTGAGGGTAGGAGGAAGATGTGCAGTAGAGAAGCCTGTTGAAGCTGACTGCAGCCAGGCCAGATGTACATGGCATCCTACAGAGTGCCCTGAGAGCAATGGTGAACTGCTAGAGGGTCTGCAACAGGAGATCAACCAGTCCAGTTTGTCCTTTAGGAAGATCACGCCAGTGCCAGTATGCAGCATAGGACGGGAAGAGAGAAGTCCATAAAGGAGGCTGTTGTCATCCAGGCGGGTAGTGTAAGGCAGAGGATGAATGTGAGGGAGGACTTGCGAATTGCAACAGAACGCTGTGGGGAGGTGGGAGGCCAGAAGCCAAGGCCCTTTGGGGCACAAGGGGCATGCTCCTAGGACACTGCTAAAGGGCCCCACTGGCCAGAGGTGCTTGAATTTCACTCTGGGTTCTATTGCTTGACCATGGGGAATCCCTCGAATCAGAAAATGTACAAAAATGCTGAGATTTCCTGGGCTGTAGCCCCAGGAGCTATGATTTATAGGTGTGTTGTGTGTTAACAAGAGATTTGGCATAGTGTCTCTCTCTCCACCACTCAGGGTGGGATGGGGACACACATGCACAGCTTGGGCATCCCCACCACTCTATCTGGACCCCCAAGACCAATGTGTCTGTCCTCCATGACACCAAACGCCCCAACTTCGGGAAGTACTGCATTTGTTCAGCAGCACCACCCAGAGCAGGGAAAGTAGGTTTAATAGCTCAGTGGTTAATAAGATTCTTCTATGAGGCCCTAAAGTGTAAAACATGGCCTCTGCCTACCTGCCTGTCCACTGTCCTACCTGCCGATGGTAATTAGCATGGCCCTGTCATAGCAGCTGCTGTCCAGGGACAGGCTCAACTGAGGGGTGTGGGCTGGGGATGGCTCTGTGGAGACAGCAGGGTAGGATAAGAGGTGTAGAGTGTAGGGGAGGATGGGTGACAGCACCTGTGGGAACAGAGGCAGACAGATGGGGGACTGGCTTGCTTTGTGAAAAAAATGAGGAAGGGGCCAGATTAGCAAGAGTGACAAAAGCCCAGGGCTCTAAAAGCCATTGCGGGCTCTAATGGGGTGCTGTGAAGGCAGGGTGAGGCTGACTTGTCCTGGGGCAGTCTGGAGGGAGTAGAGAGGGAGCACAGGAGGCCGAGGCCAAGGCCATGGTTTGGATTGAAGGTCTCAAGAAATTCCTCCAGTTGGCTAGATTCAGAGAAAACCCTCCCCTGTCATCACAGCCTATAAGAAAAGTCAGCTGGGGCCGGGCACAGTGGCTCACGCCTGTAATCCTAGCACTCTGGGAGGCCGAGGTGGGAGGATCACTTGAGCTCAGGAGTTCGAGACCAGTCTGAGCGAGAGGGAGACCCCGTCTCTACTAAAAATAGAAAGAACTTAGCTGGACAACTAAAAATATATACAGAAAAAATTAGCCGGGCATGGTGGTGCATGCCTGTAGTCCCAGCTACTCGGGAGGCTGAGGCAGGAGGATTGCTTGAGCCCAGGAGTTTGAGGTTGCTGGGAGGTAGGCTGACGCCATGGCACTCTAGCCTGGGCAACAGAGTGAAAATCTGTCTCAAAAAAAAAAAAAAAAAAAAAAAAAAAAAGGCAGCCGGGCAAGGAATTCTTGGGGAAATTGCCCAAAGAGGAAGTGAGGCTTACTTATTTGTAGGTGCTCAAACCAGGACTCTTTAAAGCCAATATAGATGCAGAATGGTTACTGCCAAAATTGCTGGGAAAAGCAGCCTCAAATGTACCTACAGCAGAACTCCCACAATTTAAAAGGTTAATTTTTTTATTTTAAAACAATGACATGGAAAGTAGTAGTGAAAGGTATCACTGACTATGTGTTTGGTGTATGCTAGTTACTGTGCCCAGTGCTCTACAGCCATCAGCTCATTCAATTCTTCTCCTTTTTTTTTTTTTTGAGACAGAGTCTCACTCTGTTGCCCAGGGTAGTAGAGTGCCGTGGCGTCAGCCTAGCTCACAGCAACCTCGAACTCCTGGGCTCAAGCAATCCTTCTGCCTCAGCCTCCTGAGTAGCTGGGACTACAGGTATGTGCCACCATGCCTGGCTAATTTTTTCTACAGATTTTTAGTTGTCCAGCTAATTCCTTTCTATTTTTAGTAGAGACGGGTCTCGCTCTTGCTCAGGCTGGTCTCGAACTTCTGGGCTCCAACGATCCACCCGCCTTGGCCTCCTAGAGTACTAGGATTACAGGCGTGAGCCACCTCGCCCGGCCAGCTCATTCAATTCTTAAGCCATTGCACAGACAGACTCTAGGTTCTAGCACAGACAAAACTCTGAGGCTCTGGAGGAGAGAGATCATGCAGCTCATAGTGCCACCTCTACTCAGCTCTTTTCATTCCAAAGAGATCCCTTTCTCCCCAGTTACACACCTTACATTTTTATGCAAACTTTTAACATAAAACACAGCTGGCAGTTAAAAGCGCTGACAGCAGGTGCAAAAAGTAAGTATGACTCCCTGGAACCAAGATGAACCCTACCTGCTGGAAGAGCCGTTGGGTTTTCTTGCCAGCAGCCCCTGCAGCAAGTGCTCAGGCTGAGCCGGTGCCCTCTGCTTCCCCACAGCCTCCCATGGGGCTCCTGGCACCCAAATGACGCCTGCACATTGGGAGAGGGCACCGGAGGGACGGTATGTACACAATTGTGGAAAGCAGCTGCTGGCCCAAAAAGCTGGTCACAGCTATGTCTCCATTCTTATGGAATGATGGCATTTCAGGCCAAACAACTGGGAGAAAAAGGCTCATGAACACACAGTACAATCTGAGACATGACATAGAGAAAAGCCACTGGCCTTAGGTTCCAAGCACTTCCCCTCTAGCCATTGTCCCTCGCTAGTATTCAAGGCTGACCCTGGGTCTATGACCAGGTGTGAGTCCAGCTGCAGTGCTCCAAAATAGGATCAGTGAATGCCGGATATAACCTCATCAGAGGCCTATTATTTCCCATGGGCAGGGGTTATTATTCCTTAAAAACAAAACCAAACCAACCATGTGAAATGACCTTCTTAAGAAGACTACCTACTGGCCTAATGCAAGTAAAATAACACTACAGACCTCACACACTCCACTACTGTTTTTAGGGCACTCTGATGTATGGCTTATATGGGGTAGAAAGCAGAAACGATCTTGTTTTCTACTGGCATTATTTCTAAACTGTCAAGGTGTTCATTTCAGAGAAAATGCATGACTTAAAGACTGCTTGGCACATGCTTCTGTGAAATTAGCCAAGGAGCCACTGCTTGTGGTTGTCTTATTTCTGGACATCATATGCTCTGCTGTATGGGTGGTCTGGGCAATGCACTTATGTTCACTAAAGGTGGACACAAGGTAAGTCTTATCCATTGTGGGACAGGACCACTAATTATACAACCATATTCTTTTGGCTTTTTGGCCATTTTCTCAGGCTTTCCCCTATTAAAGGAAAAAAAAAAAAAAGGGAAATATAGAAAAAAAGAAAAAGGAATGAAATATAGGATTCAGGCCATGATTTAAAAGCCGCAAATATAGCTTTTGGTAGATTTTAATAATAGCAATCATTTTTTTTTTTTTTTTTGAGACAGAATCTCACTCTGTTGCCCAGGCTAGAGTGAATGCCATGGCATCAGCCTAGCTCACAGCAACCTCAAACTCCTGGGCTCAAGCGATCCTCCTGCCTCAGCCTCCCCAGTAGCTGGGACTACAGGCATGCGTTACCATGCCCGGCTAATTTTTTCTGTGTATATTTTTAGTTGTCCATATAATTTCTATTTTTAGTAGAGATGGGGTCTCGCTCTTGCTCAGGCTGGTCTCGAACTCCTGAGCTCAAACGATCCACCCGCCTCGGTCTCCCAGAGTGCTAGGATCACAGGCGTGAGCCACCATGCCCGGCCAACAGCAATCACTTATCAAGGCACTGTTCTAAGCATTTTCCACATAAGTATTTGACTGTCTATCTTCTACATGTATGTTAGGATCCTCAGACTGGAAAGAAGCTAGTAAGCACAGGTCTGGAACTTGCCATTCACTTGCAGGCAGAGCAGACCAAGAGCCAGTCAGATGTGTCCCCTTCTAGTCATGGCCTGAGCTTGTTCCTCACTCACTATGGAGAGTCCTGGGAGTGCTGCCCCGGAAAGCCCAGGAAGCAGGGGCTGCCCAGGGCTGTACGTACAGAGGCCATTAGAGTAACCGAACTGGAGCCTAGTAAACGCCAGGGGAAGGGGGATACTGAACATGAAGGAGACGGAAAAGTAGCTTCTTGCTCTCCTCCTCGTTCCCTGTTTGCATACACAGTCCCCAGCCCCCTTCTCACACACCTACACCCTTCACTGGAACACTATCAGGTGACCAGATTGTGCAACTGTTCTTGGTGTTCTACCTTTTCCTGTAAGCCTATCTTCATTCTGCTGGCGGAGGAGCACTCCCACTCTGATTTGCCTGCTGCCCTTCTATGCAGCCAAAGTGCAGCTCTATAGGAATCTGCAAACACTCAGGCACCGGCCCAAATCTAGGTTTACTTGTGAGGCTCTGGGGCCCTCTGCTGACTGCCTGCTGTCTTTAACTGTTAGCTCCTCACCAGACAGACAAAACCACCCTGAGAAGTCTTCCCATTTTACTGCCATCTACAAGGCTTTCAATTTATTTTAAACATCCAAGTGCACAGAAATACCCAATACAGCTTTACGGTGTCTGAGCTCCTGCAACGTAAATATTTTATCCACATTTCATAAATAGGATCTGCAGAACATTAAGGCCTGTAGCAGGCCCTAGGAGAGGAACTAACAATCTTCAAGGACAGAACTACATCACCACTCCCCCCCTCCCCGGCAGCCCCGACAGAAGAGAAAAAAGAGATTCAGAGAGATTCATGTCACCTTGGCACCACCACATAACCTGGTGGTCAGGAGATTGGCTCTGCGCATGTCTGGGTAGTCCACCATGGCCACCTACTGAACGGCGACCTTGGGGAAATGATCCCACCTCTTCAGTTTCACTGTCTACAGAAGGGGAGCATTTCTTAGGAGGCCGGCACACAGTGGTGACTAGTATATGTCAGCTGCTGCCCTGCCATGGCTGCCATCACGACTGTGCCTCCAGTCCTTCAAATGCAGTTCCAGGAACTTCTGCCCCATGGGATCTGCAGCAGGAAGACGAGCTGGAGAGGCTGCTCCGCACACAGAAGGTGAGAGAGTGTATTTCTGGACACCAGCTCACCAGGGAAGACAGTGAAAGCTGGATTCGGTAATTTAAGAGGAAAATGGAAAGGCAGAGACCCGAGAGAGCACTAGGCAAGAAAGGACTGAAACTAGGAGGCTGAACCCCTGGAGAAGAAGTGGGGGACAGGGCTGGTTTATCAGGTGCCCTCCCACAGCTCTGACCTCCCAGGGACTGGGAATGGCCCTGAGCAGAGCAACAAGGAAATGTATAGAAGCCACAGGTGTAGGCTATTTTAAAGATTAAAGTTGTAAAATGTATGCACAGGGAGATTAGATATAGTGGAATGCGTAACAACAACAGCTACCACTTACTGAGTGCTTATGGGCTAAACACCTCACTTACCAAGTCGTTTAGTTAGTCCTTCTAACAAATCCTTCAAGAGGGCAAGAGCACCTCCCCGAGTCACAGTGAGAAAGTGTGGTGTGTGGGGGGTGTCCACACAACTGACAAGTGGTGGGATGAGCATCTGACATGGGTGGCACGGCTTCAGCCAGGCCCTGCTCTGCTGCCATCTAGTGACATGACTCTGGGCAAATCTGTTAGCCCCAGGGTGGTGCAGAAGAGGGAAACTGTGGCCTGGCCAAGCTCACAAGGGGCTAGATGGTTAGGAGGCATGTAGGCAGTAAGAGTGTACCAAGAGTGCACTGAGGAGACAGGTGAAGTGTAACAAGGCTGCTGGTACATCCAGGAGCACCTGGGTGAAGCCCGTCCGTGGCAGGAGAGCTGACCAGGGAGCCCCTGCACAGGCCTCCTTGCCTCGCACTGCTGGGAGCCTAAGTGGTCACCAGATGTGCAATTATTTGTTAAGGCCTTAGCTGCAGGCGTGATGGCAACAGACTACAAAAATCGAGTGAGTGAGAGAACATCCTTGACATAGAATCTGTTGGAGAAATGTGCTCTTACAGGGAGCAATTAAAAAAAGAAAGAAGGAAAGAACACAAGCGAGAGAACGAGCGATCTGTGAGTGCTGGCATTTTTAACTGGTCTCATGGGCATAAGAGTGTCTTTAGAATTGCCCTTGGTAGGACGGCTTGGATCGACAGGGCCAGGCCGTGCCCCTCGTATCCGCCTTTCTGCTAAGCTGCCAGAGTCCCAGGGCAGGCGAGCAAGGCGGCTCTGTGTTGCAGCCTGAGAGCCACGGTAAGGATACTGTCTTCAGTGGAGGTGAGGCCCATGCAAGTCCCGGCTGTCTCTTGCCAGGATCATTATTGCCAACTTCTTACAGGTGGCCCTGCCTCCGATCTCTTCTCACCTCAGCCCTTTGTTCAAACTGCTGCCACAAGAAAACTTCTGAAAAACTACATTAGATACATCAGTCTCCTGTTTATGACCCTGGACAGACTTCCTGCTGCTTACAGGACAAAGTCCACGTTCTTCACACCAGGGACGTCTCCTTCACGCACTGGCTCTGAAACTTCCAGCCTCCTCACTGCCCTGGAAGCACGCTCTTCTGTACTCTACACCGTGTCCCTTCTGGACAGCCCCTCCTTGCTCCTCTGCCTCAGCTCCAACAGGAAAGTCACTTCTGTGTGGTTCCTCTGACGCCCAGGCAGAAACAGCAACTCAACTCGTGGTCATCACAGAATGCAGCCTGCTCCTCCCAAGGCCGAGGTGCCCCGGCCTCAAGGCTCCTCCACGGCAGGGGCCGTGTCTGGCTCTCCCTCCAGCAGGATGGCTCTTTACATGGCAGGCTTGTCTAGCTCATTGGCCACTCCACATTTCCACTCGGATGTTTAAAAGACGTCCTACGCAAATGTCTGAAACACCACTGTTGGCCCCTGACCTCTCTATACAGCTGTTCCCAGTCTCCCCTGCATCACTGAAGGACACAACCACCCTCTAGCTGCTCAAGCCACAGAACCCTAATTTCTCCTTCCTCTGTGTTCCTACCATCCTTTCAGTTCTACCTCCAAAATACACTTCCAGCTTACCCATTCCTGTCTGGGTACAGAACTCAGCTCAGATCACCTCTGTACTGGACTGAGGTACAGAGCTTAGATTTCAGCCTTCCTGCCCCCTCTGCCACCAGCCTGCAAAAATGCCAGACCCTCCCCCTCATGGGGGTCTTTGCTCCTGCTGTTCTCCTCACCTGAACGGCTTTGTCCCTGGCTCTTGCACGGCTAACGTCTTGCTATATAACTTGGCCTGGACCTGAAATGCGTGTGGTTATTCAGAGACAGTGAAGAGCTAGCTTGGTCATTACCAGTACCCTAAATATGTCTTTTATTTATTTATTTATTATTTTTAAAAATTAATTTATTTTTTGCTCTGTTGCCCGGGCTAGAGTGCCGTGGCGTTAGCGTAGCTCACAGCAACCTCAAATTCCTGGGTTCAAGCAAGCCTTCTGCCTTAGCCTCCTAAGTAGCTGGAACTACAGGTGTGCCACACCATGCCCGGCTAAGTTTTTCTATTTTTAGTTGCCTGGAAAATTTTTAAAAAATTATTTTACTAAAGACAGGGTCTTGCTCTTGCTCAGGTTGGTCTCAAACTTGTGAGCTCAAGCGATGCTCCTGCCTCATCCTCCCAGAGTGTTAAGATTACAGGTGTGAGCCACTGCGCCCAGCCCTTAAATGTTTCTTGTTACTAACATAGTAATCTACCTTTCCTACCTTAGGAAATCTATGTAGTTATCTGAGGCCAGAATATGAATTCTAATCTGGTTTTTACCTTCTATCATTTAACTAAAGTATTTTAGGGAAAAATGCAAACTACTGTTAGCTTTATTTTGAAAGAGAAAAGTCATCCCTGGCTTCAAACACGTGTCACATTTTATAGCTACGTGAAAACAACTCTGAATTACCAGGTCTCCAGCAGCTTCTACGCTTCTGGGAGGAAATCCTCTAAGCCCTGACCCAGTGCACTTCTCCTCCAGTTTATTCAAGGGGTTTTCTCAAAGCCTCAGGAGACCCTCGGCACCAAGGACGGTATCATCCTCCATCCTTCATTAACCCCCACACTGACATCAAGGGGCTTTCAACATTCTTTGTGCTCAGGAAGTGTCAATGGCGAGTCCCATTCCTCAGCTTGGGACATTTTCTGTCTGGTGTGTGGCCTTTCAGTTAGAGCTAGGGATCTATCCTAAGGAATAATTCTGAAAAAGAAAAGGTTTTATGTACAAAGCTTTGTACTGCATTAATTGCAATAGCAAAAATTGAAAACACCCTACATTTTCAACTCAGGGGCAAGTATAAGCACACCAATATACATCTGTTTGATGGAATGACAGCCACACCCATGACAGGTTCACAAACTCTTTAAGAAGGCAGAAAGTACTTATGTCATGCTAAGCTAAAAAAAAAAAAAAAAAAAGCAGGACACAACATTGTATGTATGGAATGATTATAACCATATAGTTGCAACCAATTTTTAGCATTGGTAAAAAAACAATGCCAGACCACAAGCTAGAGGTGCAGCATCACGTGGCAGAAGGAGTGAGGGCCAAGGACCAGAGGAATCTGCATGACTCCGAATGAGCAGGTCCTGGCCTCCCTTCTTCATTAAAAAAAGAAAAACAAAGACCTTGCCAGATTTTTGTAAAAATTAAATGAGAAAAATGTATGCACTCAATAAACGAAGGCTGATATTTTTCTGCAACAAGCGCCCAGAGATGTCCATATTTGAGGTGCCAGCAGTGTAGACAGACTGTTCAACATACCCTGAGGGGGGTCCTGTATCACCTTTACCCTCTGTGTGGAGAGACCCAGGCCAAAGGTATATAGTATCACAACTTAACCATAACTTGCTGTACAGATAACACATCCTCTAAGTCCAGTGATGGGAGAGAGGTGCTGGCCTCAATTCTGGCCCTGCCACTCCAAGTGCTCACTTAACCTCACTCAGTGCTGCCATCGAGTAGGAGGAGGACGATGCCACTGCCATGCCCCCCCGCACCCGCCCCAGTTACCACGAGGATTAGGAATCATTTTTAAAGTGCTCAGCACAGCAGCAGATAATACAATTATCACTGGGGAAACGGGGTGGTGGTAGTCAATCAGTATCTTTGGATAAAACCCATAAAAAGCTCAAGATAAGCTGAGCACCGTTTATGGCCTAGTTACTGTGGCTGTCATCACAGAGCAGAGACAGAAAGAAATGTACGTGCTTTCCAGCTTGCACACTGGATGGGGATGGGCATCACTTGTGTTTGAAACAAAACGTAACATTCTATGACCGGTTAACAGCTGAGTTAAGGACAAGATCAAAAGTAGATGGGACACATGAACAAGGCAGCAGCCAATCGATTTGGCTGGCCAGTATCTGGTGCTGTGATGGTGGAACATGTTTCCATAAGCTGGCTTTCTAAGCTAGCCTCTGCATTAAAAGAAACTCGAGGTTTACACTCCTCTCAGTTTCTTAGCCATGACCTACTCCAGGAAGCACCAGCCACTGCTCTTACTGGGCCTGGCCAGAGCAGTTCGAAATTTCCTGGAAATCAGGCCTGGCTGGTGTTAGGGGCAGCACAGTCCAACCCATGTCAAAGCTTCAATTCCACTCAGGCTATGGTGCCTGGCCCTTGCTGCTGAGGAAAAGGGACTTTACCGCTATTTGAATAGTGAATTAATAGCTATCCCAATGGGCGCCCAAGCAGTGTCTTTTTGAGGCACCTCACAAAGGAGAAGGAAAAACAAAATTTTCTTTTACTTTTGTAAGGTTCTCTCCTCTAGCACACCAAATGATGAGGTTCCTGTCTCATGTTTTTGAGGTGGATGAGAGAGAGGTGGGTGAAATACTTTATTTCCCCAAGAAGGAAAAGGGTGATTGGGAGCTCCTGGCAGGATGGGTCAGTGGCTTCAGGCTGCAGGAGGGCATCAGATTTGAGCAGTGCAATCCTTCAACAACTCAGAGCCCTGTTTCTGTGAAGAACTGGTCTGGTCCAGTCTGGTGCTGAGAAGGTGCCTGGGGATTACCGTTGATGGAGAGCCGCACTCCAGATGCAGCCAGCTCCTGCCTCCCCCAAACCCCACGTTGTTGCTCCTGGACGCTTATCCCACATTCTGCCTCTTACAGGAGCCAGACCATGGGAGGAATGTTAAGCCTTCAGCTACAGGGCTGCCAGTGGTCATTGTCCCTGCAGATGGATGCACACAGAAGCAGCTCTACTGGCTGTGGTGGCCAGAGATGGAAAGGAACATAGTGAGCTTGAACAAAGTCAACTCCTCCTCTGCGCCATGGGCTCCTTGGTCTCTGCGATTAACGTTAGGGGGCCCCTCCTGGGTCCGGGCTCTGTGGGCCTGTGCCCATTCCACCTCTCCACACAGCCACAAAGCCAGGATGAAAGGGAGCACTTTTGAGTCTTTGGGAGAGCAGGGCTATAGAACTCATTCTGTTACCTTATTTTCCTGGATGCTAAGGGATGGAAACTAAACATTACTACTTTGAACACACAGCAAGCTGCAAGGTGAACTTCATAAAGGCGTTTTGACAAGGAACTAATTCTATTACCTTTTCCTCTTTCCTCCCCAAACTGAAAAGACAAAGTGATGAGCTAAAAGTGAGAGGGGAGGGGGTGTAGTGGAGAAAGAAGTAAAAGGCCAAAAGCTGAACCTGACAGAAGTCACGGTTTCGCCCCCTCTCTCCTCTCACACTCACATCCAAATAGCAAGTCACAAAGGTTGCAAGCGTCTATCTCAAGAGTAATTAAATCAAATTAATCTTGGGAAAAGAGCTTTAAATATTCAAAGCACCATTAATCCTCATGCCTTGTAATATGTATGTTAAAGCTTAGACAAAAGCAAAACATTTCCAAAATGTGAATTCTTTATATCCAGAGCAATATAATGCATTTCTAAATACTGACCTTGTAGAAAACTATGTAAAAAATTCCACAAAGCACATACTGTGAAAACATGGCAGAAAGAATGCAGATACAATCTTAGCCCATACAGAGCTTTAAAAAAATGTGCCTGGATAAACATCTTCACTTTTAAGGCTCCACACAATTTAACCAGTGATGATCTCTGCTTACTTTTTAACTTCTGATCTCTGTCCTTGGGGGCTGAGGGACAGACAGCCCCACACGTACCTTCTGCTGCACTGGGGTTCTCTATTCTATTTAGTTCCTTGTCAAAACGCACGGCTTCCCGTCAATCTTCCAGGGACAACCTTCTCTTTGATGAGTAATCTAACTAAAGAGACTAGATATTGTGTGTCCCAGAGGGAAGGTACCCAGCCTTCTCAAGGTGGGTGTGCTTCTCAAAACTCTCAAGGAACACTGCTGCTGCCACGTGGCCTCTATGGGGCTCTCAATGTCTTTGTTAAAGAGCCCACACCTCATGCAGCCTCACTTGCTTCTCACAACTACTTGAAGGGGGCTGGAACAGAAATGACCATCCTCATTCTCTGATGCAGAAAGTCAGAGTAAATGATTTGCTGAGAGTCACACAGTAAGTAGAGTCCGAACATTATCTGATTAAGTGCTGCTGGTCCAAAGCACCAATGTCTTTAGGAAAGGCTGACACAAGGTAGGCCAAGTCACCCACGATGTGCTCCAATGATTTGTCTAAGTTGTCTGGCTCTGTTAAAACTGTAGCTATCAACTATTTCTTTAAAAATATGTGAACTGGGTTTGGAAAACTTGTCAAAGAAGCTTTCAAAGGTAGTGCTATTTGTGGCAATGGAATACTGCCTACAGAAGATCTTAAAAGATAAAAGCAGAAGCCCTGGTTATTCTAATTGGATTCATTACCATGGCCAATTGAATGTATCTCCATCAGAAACATCAGGTTCAAGATCAAAACCTAGAAATTAAAGGAACATGTACAATTTTTAGAAACCAAAGGAAGAGTCTACTCACATCTAACTCTTGGACAGAGATACTGTAGAAGGATTCATGGACCTACGTGAATCTTAAGTTTCTTCCAGGTCCAGAAGTCTGTGATAAGCTCCTCTGCCCCTTGCAAGATTCTGAGGTAAGCAGATCTCATTATAGAGGAGAAAAACCAATGCAGACAAGTGCCTCCACATAATGAGGAAATCAAGGACAATAAAAATACTAGTTTTTGTTTACTTTCCAGGCCTCAGAGGAGGGAGAAGATACATGAATCCACTCATATTTCCAAGGATCTAAATGTTAAAGGTGCTAAGAATTTTGCAGACATCCCTTCCTTCAACCCAAGGAGTAAGGTAGGTACCATCACCTCACCATTTTACAGGTGAGAAAACCAATTTCTTGAGAGATTGGAGGACTTGCCTAGATTATGTAGGTTATGCCCAGAATTCTTACTGCCATGCCACCATTAACAAACTACCATACTCTTTCTTCTGTTTTCTAGCAGGAAAAAACAGCTGTTCTGCCAATTTTACTTTGCTTCACAGAAGGTACTACCTTTTGGAAATGAAACTCAAGAGGTGATGAAAGCAGTAAATAAACATGGGACATTGCTGCGCCAAGTCAGGGATTTCTACGGCTGGCTGGTGGGAATGCCAGGCTTTCATTTTGCTGTTAAAAGCACAGAACTGTGTAAAACTGAAAGCACTTCCAGCAATGAATAGTCTTCTTTCAATGATTTTTATATTGATAGAAAAAGTAGAGTAAAAAGCTATAAAAATATAAGTAGATAGTAAATTAAGCCAAGGCGAAGACTGTACAGAACACAACGGATTCACATATCCGGAAACTGTAAAGGAGGAAACGGTTCATTCCAGACAGACCAAAGTTGGGGGGAAGTGTTAAGCTAAACCCGGATTTATATCCAAAAGTTTAAAAAAATTTTAAACTTTGGTTGACACTGGCGAAAAAAATATATGCGCTGTATGTGCTAAGAAATACAGAAAGGTATAAACAAAGAGTGAAAGCTTCCTTTCTTGCCTCAAAGCCTTCCTTTTAGCAGTTTGTGTTTCTTTCCAGAAAAGTTATGCATGTATTTAACACATATATCCTTCACATTTATATAAAAGGCTCACCCTGCACACACTTTACACCTTGCTTTTCTTACTTGACAGTGTATTTCTTGGAAAGACTTCCATATCAGTACATGTAGGTCTATTTTTTTAGGGAATGGGTTATGCAAAACTTTGTTGGTAACTCTGTTTAGCATTGGGCAATCCTCAGTTTATTTCACTTTCTTATTAATAAAAAGGTTGCTTTTACTAAAGTATGATATAGACTCCCAAATAATGGTAACAGCTAACATTACTATGTAGAATATTATGCTCTTTAACATGAAATTTAAGACTCTGAACTCAAATGTTGATTGAATGAGGGAACAGAAAAAAAAGAAATGTTCAAAATAACTGAATAAAGGAAATACCCCCTTTTGCTCAAGTGGATCTGGGAAGCTTGGGGTATTATTTAGTGCTACTGTGGTTCCCTCCCTCATGGAAGAACAGACTATCAACAGTAGGACACAAACCGATCTCCCACCATGCAGCCCCCCATTAGCACCAGCTGGGCCACCCTGCTGCAGGGCTCGTGTCCTGCCCCCACAGCCTGCAGCAGCATTTTGCTCATGTGTGAGATATGGGAAAAGTGAGAATTTACTTTCAATTTTGATAACCATGACTCACCTCAAGACTCTCTCAACTAAGGCCATATTTATAGTACGAAAAAGAAAAATAAAAAGAAAAGAGGAAGGCAGAAGAACATCACAAGACTCGGAGGCAGGGCACCTGGAACCCACATCCTTTGTGCTGTCAAGTGATCAGTAACTCCTCACTTTCTTGAAGCTGTTTTCTTTTCCTTTTTTTTGAGACAGAGTCTTGCTCTGTTGCCTGGGCTAGAGTGCTGTGGCGTCAGCCTAGCTCACAGGGATCCTCCTGCCTCAGTCTCCGGAGTATTTGGGATTACAGGCATGTGCCACCATGCCCCGCTAATTTTTTCTAGTTTTACTAGAGATGGGGTCTCGCTCTTGCTCAGGCTGGTCTCAAACTCCTGAGCTCAAGCAATCCTCTGGCCTTGGCCTCCCAGAGTGCTAGGATTACAGGCATGAGCCACCACGCCTGGCCTGAAGCTGTTTTCTTTTAAAGAAAAACCTAGGTTTGTGTCTTTTCAAAATGGTATTTCCTGCTTTTCAACATTTAAAAATATCACTTCAATGTGGTTTTCCTTTTCTCCTGCACTTCCTACAAGTATTTAAAGCATAAGCAATCTAGTTTCAGGGTTATAATTCCAAGATAGTAAACTTATGTAAGATAATTTAGATATGCAAAGTTTAAGAAATGATATGGAGTGGCCAGGAGTAGTGGTGCACGCCTGTAGTCCAAGCTACTTGGGAGGCTGAGGCAAGAAGATTGCTTGAACCTAAGCATCTGAGGCTGTAGTGAGCTATGATTTCACCACTGCACTCCAGCCTGGGAAACAGAGACAGACCCTGTCTCTGGGGAAAAAAACAAAAAACAAACAAACAAAAAAAAAAACGGAAAAAAAAGCACAGAGTGGGCAGGTAACCCCCCATCATTTGCAGAGTCCAACTGTATTATATTTTACTTACGTCTTTAAAACTTCCCTTTTATTTTTTGTTCCTCTAAAAGACATGGTCAGTATTCCTCAGAAACTGGGTAAGTTTTGATTATTGATCACTTTGTTAAGGTTTCCCAGGTAGTATTAAAGGCCTGGGATGTATCAGTTGCCGAGGCAGAATGAAATTCTCCTCTTTCTGCAGCTACACCACTTACACTGTGGGAGGAGGTGCTGTCCTCACCTGCCCCAGAAATCTCCCTAGCTCCCATCAACATGTTGACCCAAGTGCCTTTCCCGTATACCTGCAAGTACCACACAACCCTACAAAGTAAGCAGGGCTGGTATTATTATCCCATTCTACAGAAGAGGAAGTGAGTTCACAAAGGTGGTGGGAAGTGCCTCGGGGTAGTGAGAGGCAGAGTTAAGATGTGCACTCTCCTCTGATGATGCTCCTTCAATGCAGCCAGTGCTCCTGCCCACACCGCCTGATACCCCTTACGTCCGGGACATGCATGTACATGTTCTACCAGGACAGCTCTGTCCCACCAGCCTTACGTCTTCTAATAACACATATGCACACATGTAAAATGTACAATTCCCCAGGAATTGTGGTTTAGGGGCTGGATGAGTAAACTCAGACCTGGAGGTTTGGGGCTCATCCAACCACACACAGCTGAGAGAGGGCTGAAGTGGCCTCTCTGCCACTTGCACTTGGTATCCTCCTGGCTCACACTGCTTGCTACAAAGGGATTTGTTCTCATGGGGTTGTTCTGCCATGTTTCAAATTCTGAGAGAAGTGCACCCACTTCTCTAACCATGTGTGTAGACAGCAAGCCCGGGTGACCCATGGGAAAAGCATCTCTGCTCCTGCCAGCATGGTGCTCTGCCAGGTCTGCCTGTGGTGATGGAGAGATACCCCACCTGGACTCTGAACACACAGAAGACAGACACTTGCCGTTCTGCCTGACAGTGGTATTTTATTGTTGGGACACTGCCTTGTAACCCACTTTACTCCCTGCTCCTTACTTATCGGTTATGAGCAGTAATTAGCAATGTCAGTGTTCTGGCTGGATTGCTGCAGGCCCATTAATAATGCAAGTGCAGGAGCAGGATGAATGCTAAGTGTACAGAGAGGTTTCAAGGTTAAAAGCAGTAATGGAGAGAGCTATGATGGGGTGGGGGGGGGAAAGTGGTGCTGGTGTTGGTAGAAGAGAAGTGTGTGTATGTTGTGTGTGTGTGTGCGTGTGTGAGAGAGAGAGAGAGAGAAAGAGAATGAGAGAGAGAATTTAAGACTATTATTTAAAACGCCCAGCTTCCCTTTAGGGGCAATATGTACGGCAAGGAACAACTTACTGTCCTCAATCAAGCAAAGTACAGCTTTCTCCCTATCTGGACTGGACACACGTCCCTGGCCACCTGGCAGGGCAGAACATCAGTACTAACTCTATGACACCAGAGAGTTACTAGTGTATGAAATTGAGGTCAGAGGAAATTACACCAGTATCTTTCAAACATATTTTCGATGTTTTAAATGACTTCCCTTATAAAAGGCAATGCCTGCCTGTTCAGCACAACTTCCCACTTAATGCTCTTACAGAGAAAGTCAAGACAAGCAATGCAGAACAGACTCTGGATCTGGCAGCCAGACACTTCTTAAGTGGCAGAGACAGAGACTTTATATTGTTACAACTGCCTCCACATCTCTACAAATCTCCATGTTCTCAAGGAGGGATTTCAAAAGCTACAATTTCCAACATCCCTACACAGAGCTTTGCTGAAAAACTGAATGACAGCACATAAGCCTGCAAATTATGCCTGGAAAAGGCTAAGTTAGGGCTATTTGAAAAATATTTGCCTAGGAGATGTAAGGGGGCTATGATTTGAGGCCGGCGGCCAAATTCTTTAGCTGTTTGTATCTGCACTGCCTCCTAAGCAGAGAAAGATTTGCCAGGAAACCTTTTACTTGTTCCTCACATACCAAAAGTGAGTTGTTTTACATACCAGGAAAGTAACAACTTTATAGGTTGGTTTCACAACTCAAACCAGACATTTTAAAAACTGGTCATAGCAACACTTGGTGAATCAGAACCTATCCATACTTGTTAGTCAGACACGGTCTCTGTGGGAAAAAGCAGCAGTCGGAAGCAGTCTTGCATCCTAATTACTAAAAGCTGTATTTATTCCCGTGGGGCTCTGACTCCTGGTCCAAGGTTTTCTCACTGGTTGCATCCTGTCTAGCAGTGCCTGAGCTTGTGCTGGAAACAGGGCTCATGCAGAAAGGCAGGCAAGAAGGCAGAGTTGCTGAGTTCCACCTTTTTCCACTTACCACAAAACCCTATCACCTCACCTACAAGCTGAGGCAAAGCTCTCCTTTTTAGGTGGTAAAATAAGCCCTCACAAGGGACCAGGAGAATTAGCTATGAGTTTGAAAATATACAAGCATACTGTAATAATTACATTTCTATTTTCCAAATTCTCTTGAAACAAATAAAACAAAATCCTTTTACTTTAACGTTCAAATATGACTAGGTTAATGAAAATGGGTGTAATTCTTTTTTTACTGAAAAGGTAATACTTGCACACTTCTCCTCTCCTAATCCTCAGTGAGCATCCCCAAAAGTGATTCCCTGCTACCGACTTCTCACCTATCCTTCCAAAGTGATTTTTTATGTTTATGTCAGCAAACACATTGTCCCCTTGCCATTGAAAACCCAAATGTGAGCACATTATACCTACTGCTCTACATCCTGGAGATGGCTCCATATCTGCACAACTGGATCCATGTCATTCTTTTTAATGCTATGGTGTATGCCAGGGATTGGAAAACTATAGCTCGTGGTCCAAATCTGGCCCGTTGCTGATTTTTGTAAATATAATTATACCGGGACATAGCCACGTTCACTTGTTTACTTTCATGCTACAAAGGCAGTTGGGTAGCTGGGACAGAGACCATGTGGTCTGCAAAGCCCAAGATATTTACTATCTTACCTTTTACAGAAAGAGCTCACTGACCCTGGTGTATGACACTCTACAGAGGTACCAGAATGTATTTAACCTGATCCTTGTTGATGGACATTCAAGTGGAAAACAGATATCCTTGGGATAAAATTAAATTCCTTATGTGTTGAGAAGCCTTAGGATGGATGTAGAAGGAAAGAGCAGGAACTAGCTAGGAAGAAGTCGGCAGGAAGAAACCAAGCTCAAAGGGAGAACTTCAGAGGGAGCTACAACCTCCCCAAGTGTCACTTCCTCTTTTTAGAGGAAGTAAGAAGGGAACTGTAGGCCTTTTGACAAGAGGAAATTCCCCTTTGCTATATCGAAGCTACTCCCTGTGTTTGTGTTTTTCTAAAGTTAGGCAAGACTGCCCGAAGCATACTGTGACCAAATTAGGAAGCAAGCAGGCTGATGTCTCTGAGTTGGTCACCACATGGCCAGGACGCCCAGGCATGCACAGACAGTGATGGATGGGGAGGGGAGACTCTCAGGCCAAGAAGGAAATGCTATTTGCTCGAAAAATCAGCCTTAAAAATTATACTGAATGAAAACTAGTAATTGTTCTGTAAGACTCGCTGTTCTATAGTTAACTGTTCTATAAGACTTGCTGTTGCTAAAAATCCAAGGGCTTCCAAGGTCTCCGCAAGCAAAGAACATGTGAGAAGCAGTGAGACAAATGCTTCTGGGCATCGTCTGTTTATTCCAAGGGCAGTGAAGGTCTTGAGAAGTACCAGGGAAATTAGATCAATTAGCTCTTTGCTAGATTAAGATACTCAGTTTTATACTGTTGAGAAAAAAAGAATCTAGAAAGGCCTTACTAAAAAAGAGTTCTGTAAACTTTCTGTTTTAAGACTGCCTACCCAATTTCTTTACTTGGGTAGAAAAAAACAGTAGGGTCTAGGTACGCAATGCTTGAATCATTCACACTGAGTCCGCCCCAGCCATTTCTACTCAGTGATATTTTCTTTTAGGAATGACTTCTTCTGAGCCAATGAGCTCAGAATCTATTCTGACCACCAGCACTATCTGGGTAATAACATTTAACCTTGAAAATCCTTGCTTTCCTCCCAAATTTCCAGATCAGCTACATTCTTGGACATAATTTTTATTCCTTCAGGAATGTGCTCAGTTCAGTTCCAGCATCCACTATGAAACGAGATGCGCAGTTAGAGTTAAGGTAAGTTTAAGTGACAAAACAAATCTCAGTTCTTCTTTACAGAAAAACCTCCAAGCGAGTCAGCAAAAAGATGGGAGGCTCAGTGTGAGGACCTCCTCCTCCAGAGCTGGGATCTGCATGGTGGCCAGCCGTGGAAACAGTATTCTTTCTGTGGCTCTGTTAGGTTAGGCTGGGTTGGTACCCTGGCCCCTCTGCCACGGTGTATGGGGCAGGAATTCTGCAGCCAATGTCTCAAAGTGCTCTAAATGCTGTCAAAATAGCTAAGCGTTTGCTTACTAACAACTGTATTGATTTTGAACATTTATTTGCAATCACCTAAAGGACCCATGAATTTTACAGATAACACCACAAAGACGGTCTACTTTCCAAAAGACCCTGGTTGATTGACATACAAACCTATCAATTAAAAATTGTATTTATATTAGCCAAGGTTTCTGCGGCTCACCTTTAACTGAGCCAAACTGTACACTAATGGATCATTGGGGACGTACACGGGTTAGAGAGCTATCCCTGAACCCAAAGGCCATATATAACCAAAAGACAGAAGCTTGATTTCTTCAAGCTGCATGAACCTGACACTTAATCTCTTCAAGGTCTTTGTTCATATGCACAACAGTGTCTGGGTTATATGATCTCCCAGGTCCCCCTTTTAAATCTAACACCTATAATTACGAAGCAAGAGAACCAAATGTCAATAATACAGAACCACCTGGGCAGACTGAGTACAGCTCCTTGGAACAGGGCTTGAGCCACAAATTCATGTGTCCCACTAGTGACAGAGATGAAAATGACACCCCAGCCTGTTCTGACCTCACATTTCCCAGTCTGGGGGCTTGGCAGAGGTGCCACATCACCTTCCTCTCCTGTTCTTACTGCTGCTGCTGCTGCCCCAGAGCCTGGACTAAGCGAGGCCGTGGGCTCAGGGCAGGCACGGCCGCGCCTACTGCAGAGTGTCTCTCCCTGCCCGTCTTCGGCTTTCTCCCTGCAGTGCAGAAAGCACTACAGCTATAGACAAGTTTCATTGTCCTTTTATGGTAGAAAAATGAATTGCTTGCCCAGCAGTGGAGCTGAGAGAGATGACAGAACGGAAAGTTGTTATTTGTTGTGGTTTTGGCAGCCACAGAATAGAGTGTTCTCCCCGCAGCCATCCTTGGATGGACGGTGCACACCAGGCATTTACAGAGGGAAAAGCAAAACCCCCCAGCCAAACTGCTCCCAGATGCATTCCCCCACCGCCTTGCCTGTGAACGGACGTGTTTATTTATGAACAGTGTCAGGCCTTATTTCGTGGAAATGCACTTTTTACAAAACAAGGTATCAAAAGGCCACTTGTGTTCCTCTGAAGGACCTAAGCAGAGGTGCCCCAGAAAACACAATTCCAATCAGAAGGCATCCAAGGAACAGACTTCATTCCTTGTACAACGAGGATGTAGGGCCGGGGCTGGGCAGGGAGGTGACCCCACATGAAGAAGGGGCTGTGGCTTTCTCAGCACAAGCCTTGACCCCTGTCTCCTGCAAGGTATGGAAGGACAGGAAAGCAGCCACCGACTCCCGATGAACACATCCCCCGAAAAAACACACTAACATCCATGGCCCTTGTGGTAATAAATAGCAGTTGGTACCACAGGGCTGTAAATTGTTTGCATTTCTGTCAGGAGGCCCAAGGAAAAAAAGCAGGCCTCCCAGCAGCTGGGAAAACATGTTGCAAAAGGAGAATTAAGTAATTCTCTGTATGCACATCACAGTTAAGGAAATTAAGCTTATCTGAGTGAGAGAAATTAAGCTTATCCAACATGCCTTCAGCTGGAAAACAAGCCTTTTAAAATGAGTGGGGGGAAAAAACATGTGATGGTTACACGGTTTCTTCGATATTTAGAGCACCCAAGGCTGGGGGAAAAAAAACGCTGGCCAGTGGGACTGTAGCAAAGCAGCCAGTGCCAAACGATCTGCTCCAGGGATGGCCATGCCACAGGCAGGAGCAGCAATGCCTGGGGGCAGCCCCTGGACACGTGTCCAAGACTGAGGGCTGCCAATGGCTTTCTCCCCTCTACCCGCTTCCTTGCCTCCACCAGGCCTTGTGGAATATAGGAGAAATAATCACAGTAATTACTTGCAGCATTATACCAAATGGCTTTATACCACGGGGCTGGAGGGTTTGTCAGCTGAGGACTGGCCCCAGGTTACTATAAATGACTCGCCAGGATAACTCCAGGATAACTCAACTGACAAGGCCTTCCATCTCCCCTAACCGTCTCTATCTGATCTCTCCCTCCCTCTCACTCCCTTTCATGACTCTTCAAGGTTCACCCTCTCCCAAACTGTGTGAGAGGGTTAAGCCTGCAATAGCTCCCTGGGGTCTCCGGAATCCAATTCACCCTCCTTGTTCTGCACTGCAAAGCTCTCTACAGGCCTATTTATCTTCTTTCTAGTCCCACTTCCTTCTGCCCTGTTCATACCTGTCTACCGAGTGACCCTTCACACAGCTCTGCTCATGTCATTTCTTGGCCCTGGAGTGAAATTCTTCCTATCTCCACCACTTAGATCCCACTAGGGCCAGTCAGGCCAAGACCCATCTCACTCATGCAAGGACTTCCTCATCATGCCAAACCCAAGTGACCTCCTCCTCTTCAGATTCCCTATATCACTCTCTCACCAACTAATTGTCGGCGGAGTACGCCTACCCCTACCCCTGGATTGTAGGTGAGGGTTGTGGCTGCCCTTTTTATTCCTTCTGGCATAGCAATGCTCAATAAACATCTGCTGAACGAATGAGCATGCTCCCACCAAAGTGGAGCCAGCCTGTCTCTGCACAAGATGCTGAGGGTGGCAGAGGATCATGCTCCAGAGGGGAGGAAAGTGCCAGGGAGGGTGAGGGGCAAAACTCTCACTGGTTTCTTCCGCACTATAGCTGGGCAAAGGCTTTTAAAAATTTTTAGTATTTCAGAGACAGCGTCTCACTATGTTGCCCAGGCTGGCCTTTAGTTTCTGGGCTCAAGTGATCCTCCCACCTTGGCCTCCCAAGTAGCTGGGACTAAGGGCAAAGGTTTTGATGAAGTGAGTCCAGAGAGAGAATGTGGGGAAGGGAGGAAGAACCTGCACAGCAGTAAGAGCCATGGTGACAGAGTGAAGGAAGCTCACCTAGAGAAAAGGTACAAGTTAGGAAGAGGCGGTCAGGTCACAGTGGGTGTTGGCCTTGAGGATGAAAAGTAAGTTTTCACGGGAGGTGAGAAGGCCTTGGAGCTAAGAGGGCTGTGCTAACAGGAGATGTTTTTAGCAGCAAACTCTGACAGAGGAGGGGAGAGGAAGGCAAAAGGACAAGTTGTAGTCAAAGACAAGAGAAGAAAAAACCGTGATCTATTTCACTCTCTTTGGGCTAGAATCTGGACCAGCTTCTCAGACATAGGCAGCTTTTGAAACTTAAAATGCTTTTCATATGAACCTCTGCTGGGAAATAAAACGGAAAAAAACAATGCTTTTATGAGGCCACAGGGATCTGATGGGAGAAAACTCCCTCACTGTGTTTCTTCTTGAAAAACAAATCCAATCCCATTTTAAAACCTTTGGTTTTCCAAAAATCATAGATTTTGGCTAGAAGGACACTCAAAAGGTCATCTGTGCTCTCTTCTGGTCTGAGGCTGGACTGCAGGTGTGCACGTCATCCTAGGGAAGGGACAGTCAGTTGTCGGTGGTACAGGAGCCTCTGAAGGATGAGGCTCTCTGTGCAGGACCCCAGGCTTTCTGGGAACCCATTTTACTGTTACAATAAAGCCTAGTGAGCTATTACTATCTTGGATTCTTTATAGGTAGTTTAGGTCTGTTTTCCTAGGGAAGTTGGAAAATACCAGTTCCCCATCACTTATACAGAAGAATCTTGTACAAACAGAGACACTACTACATGCAGCCTTCTCTCCTCCAGGATGAAGGGTCTTTAAGCTTCTCACAAATAGCTGTTGACGTTTTCCTGTTAGGTTACAAATTTTCCTCATCTCTTAAAAAAGTGACCAAGCCGCAAAATAGAACATTTGAATAAGGGTCTTTCCAGCTTCCAAGAGTGATGTACCCTCAAAGTAGCAACACAAAGCAGATAAGAGCACAGATACAGCTAAAGTCAGACAGACCTAGATTTCTTTATTTGGTGTTTTTTTAAAACTGACTTTTTATTATATAAGATTTTAAACGTATACAAAAGTAGATAATAAAAAAGCACCCCACGCACCCATCATTCATGTTTAATAATTACCAACTCATGGGCAATCCTAGCTTATCTATATCCTACCCACGTTCCCACTCCCTCCTCCAGTATAATTTTGAACCAAATCCCAGATTACACATCATTTCATTTATAAATATTTCAGTTTGTATCTCCAGAAGATAAGGACGCTAAAAACTAATCAGAAGCCCTTGATTTGACTCCTGATGCTGTCATCTGCTAGCTGTGTGACTTTGAACAGATAAGGAGTATAAAGGCCCTAAAACCCAGCAAGAGTTTTAGTAGCAGGTACCTAGACCTCAGCCTATTTTAACTAATAATATGATGCCAAATTCCCAACTCAAAAAGCCCTCACTATAGTTACTCTGATTATCTGCTAGCAGTGCACATAGCCTTTGGTGTGCTCCTCATCCATGACCTCAGCGGAATGGACTTTGTTTCTCATCACTGCTCTGCGTTACCAAGGTTATTTGGAGTCCATCATCTCAGGGGACATTAGCATGTAGTGCAGACACAGAGCACACAACTGTTATTTAGCTTCAAAAGGGATGGCAGGGCCTGGTGCCTCAGCCAGTTACACTGGGCCTGGGTGGCAGATCGCAGTTGGAATGATGTAGTGGCCACAGACACAGACATGCATTTTCTAACTATGGTCTGTGGGAAGGCCATGTGGCCTTTGGGGACTAGGGAGGTGACAGAGACCCTCTGTATTCTGTATCTGTGTCTCAAAGTCAGGGAGGACATGAGGACTAAAAGGCCATTTACATTTCTCGGCTACCAAACTGCATTTGGAAAATGACCTTGAATTCAACAGAAGGAATTTCACCCATTGGCAGCCACAGCCTAGGGTTGGCTCTCATTTTGCTCAATGTGCTGAACGTTCCTCTTTGCTACTATTTCCCTTCTCCACATTCCTCTGCCCTGACACAGACACCCACGGGGACAGAGGGTGTTTTCATGCTTGTGGTATTACCATAGCAACAATTTCTCTTCTACCTGGAAGGCTGGAAACCCTGCAGCACTCTGTGCTGAGAATGCAAAGAGGGACACACTATCGCTCTGCACTTCAACACACCAAGTCGCATACACACGCACACAGCCCTTTCTCAAGGACATTGCAATGAGATCACTAAAACAAACAAGGATGCTGACACCTGGTAACACAATTAGCGTAAAGACAACAAGGAGGCAAGTCATTCTTTACAGAAAAGATACTATGCCAGTACTGATTCTTGAGGGCTTTTTAATGTGAAATTTCCAAAATGCATCTCTCCTTTGATGAGGCCACAGGCATAGAAAAATGCCATGGCATTATTTTAGCAAAACATACAAAGAGACTAAAATGGTGTGTGGTTTCTAGAAAGAGAGCCACTTGAAGCTTGTGATCCCTACATGGTTTGCAGATAGGATTAGGCTGTGATAAGCCTGATATGCAATGGCTGACAGGTGGCCACAAAAACCATGAAAAAGGTCAAAGTTTCTATTTTAATAAAGTACCCATACAAACTTGTTAAAAATCCACAGAAAGTCTTTTTTTTATAAGTACTACAGACAGCATTCTTTTGTAGAGACCAAAAACAAAAAAGACAAGTAGTTATGTCCTTATACTACAAGCTCTGACCTGCAGGCTGCCTGCTGCTGGGGGTAGGTGGGGTGGCAGGACTCTGGGTAAAGGTCAGTGCCCTCCCAATAAGAAAAAAAAACAAAAACAAACAAACAACTCCCCCTCCCCCCCCAAAAAAACCATGATTAATGAGTCATGGAGACAAACCATGGATTTTTATCTTTGTTTTGTGACTAATTCAGAGTTCCCCAGCATATTGTAGTGTCATCTTTGTTTCTAAGCCCTTTCTACATTCATCTCTTTGAATGTTGTCCCCTGAGATTCCAATCCTTCTGGGTAGAGACAAGAAATCAACGCAAAACCCAAGAGGGTCACAGCAGTGCTGTGGACAGAAGAACACAGGCCCCAGCAACAGCGGTGCTAGCAGGTCTCCAGCAGCCTTCTTTAGGACACAGTTCTCCCCAGGGTCACACAGGGCCCTTCTCTGAACTTGAATAATGTGGGCTAAAGGAGAGTTGTCTTGTCTTTTCTTTTCTTTCTTTCTTTTTTTTTTTTTTTTTGACAGGGTCTTTCTCTGTCACTCAGGCTGGAGTAGAGACAGGTCTTGCTATGTTGCTCAGGCTGGTTTTGAACTCCTGGCCTCAAGTGATCCTCCTGCCTCAGCCTCCCAAAGTGCTAGGATTATAGGAATGAGCCACTGTGCCCAGCCGGAGAGCTGTCATTTTGTATAGAATATATTGGTTAGCAAAAAATTAGCTTTAAAAATCTATCCCTTTACATTGAAGCACATTGGGGAACTAGAAAGAAAAGAGCTTTTTGAGTACATGATTTGAAAAACTAAGGTAAATGAGTTTTCTTTTGCTTCCCTGATGGGATTTACATCTGCCCACTTTAGGGGAACCCCATGCTCTTGTGTGGCAGATTTCACACAACTGGAAGAAGTTCCTCCTTTCTAGGATTTCCCGTCATCACCTGAGCCTGCACCACACCTGCACATCTCGGCTGCATCAGTCCCCACCTTCCTCACACAGTGGCTACTGGGTGCTGGACTGGACACTTCACCCACAACCTGCCATTTTCTTTTCACAAAAGCTCTACAAGGTAGGCACAACTGTTCTCATCTTATGGATAAAGAAAATGTGGCTCAAGAAAATGATGCATCCACTCTAGGTCGCAAAGCCAGGAAGCAGAGGAGCTGGAACTAAAGCACAAGCAGGTTTCACGTCAAAATCTCTTGCCTTAACCACCACGCTGTACTGCTTCCTTTGCTGTGTGCAGGTGCCAGTCACACATCTCACTGACATTCACAGCCTCATGGCACCAACACAGCCTGGGCACAGTGCTGCACATTAGTGAACCCTCCTCACGTAATAGTCTTCAAAAGAACTCTTAAAACAGATAGCTAAGAAAGCCAGCAAGAGGACCTGTCCCGGGCAATGCTGACAAGGGAGAAACACAACGCCTCTTCCCCTGAGCAGAACAGGAGTTCTGTGATTTGTCTCCCGAGGAGGTGGTAACATTAACCATCTACGGCAGCTACATGGAGTGAGAAAGAAGCATCAAGATGTTGTCTGGGGAGCAAGGCAGAGTTAAGTCCATTTTCTGGGGATCAGGGAAGTCAGCAACACCTCAGGCCCCAGGTTCTTAGAGTCCACAGTGACGCTGAGCCTGTCTAGACTCCCTACTTCCTTGGCTCTGAATCTCGGTCAGGTTGATACGTGTTCCACTACCTGCCGGAAGTCAGCAGTCCGCCTCTGGGAGATTTTTGAGGGGAGACAACTGAGGGGCAGCCCTGCAGAGGGAGTGGAATGGCAGCACGGTCCATGCCCACTCACAGTCCCCAGCCCCCTTAAAGGCAGGCCAAGGGGGAGAGGCAGCTGCTGCTACCTTTCTGTGTCTGACATCAAGGGATAAAATGGATTAAATACAGGAATGAAAACTACTCCCGTAGGGCCAAGGGGAAACAAAAGTAAGATTTTTATTCATATTGATGTTTTAGTTTAACACATTTTTATCTTTCCCTATTTTGGGTTATCTTTCTCCCTTTTAAATAATCACTGCAAACAGCAGCAAATATGGTTATTTATTTGACTTTTAATAGGAAGGCAGAGTGGGAACAGGGGCAAGTAACATTCACATTTTGTTTTTATTCTTAAAAAGAAACCTACAAACACATACCTGCTGAAATGGCCAGGTTTTCTACCTCTGTTTAATGGGCTAAGATGTCAGGTAAAGGAGAAGGTGCTTGTGTGTGTAATTATCAACCAAAACCTTTCCAGGATCAAGAAATCTGTGATGAACAGATTTACTATGCTGTTTACAACAGGGAGTTTTAAAAGTGGAAATGGACAAAAATACTAAGACGCAAACAAAGTTAAAACTGTGAAACCTCCTTGCAACACCACCAGCTCGCTCAGTGCTTGATGGAAGGATGGCTCACAAGGATGGTGGTTGGGATCCACTCTGGGATCCTGTTTTGGGGTAGGGAGGCTTCCCTTTGGGTCCTCAGCTCCACGATTTACCATCACCTGACTTCAAGCTTCAGTGTCCACTTCACAGGGTTGCTGTGAGGACAACATGAGCTGAGAGCTCTCCCAGGCACCCTACATGATGTACCTGCAAGGGAGCACTACTCCTGCGGCCTAAGCCTGATGCTCTTCAGCGGGACCTACTCTGGGCTCTGAAGGAAGGAAGTGACTCACCTGGACAGGAGCAGGGGCGGGCCACATTCCATCATGAGGAATTCTTACACCACCCTCCTTCTTTGTTGACTGGTATTATGCAGCATGGACTTCCACTCCAGTAAAGGAGCCCTCATTTGTGGGCTTAAAAATCTTTTTGTCACCCAGACATTTGGTTCTTGTCAATGTTACTTCCTGAATAAGGATCCTCCCTGATAGCGGGAACAAGAGGCCCAAGCTTCATTCATCTCCAGATAAATGTGAAGGCCTGTGATCAGCACAGGAGTCAGCTGACTGGCTGGGCCCCAAATTAGAGTGCTGTTAATAAGTGCCAACCATCCGCCATCACAGCTGGAGCTGCCCTGGCACTGATAGCTGGTTCACACTCATTTACATTCTCTTCACGCAGCTATGCAGCTACTGTAGGTGGCTGCAGATGCTTGTTTTTTAACCAACAAACTGGTTCATTGCAGATGTGAATTTTGGTTCTATTTCACTGCTGTAAAGTTAATAACACTGAATGCTACAAAGGATAGCATGAGACCTGGACAGGGTATAATAAGATAACCAGCATACAGAGCTGGCTGGTGAGAAAGGATAAATAAAACAAACACAAGTGACATCCAGTAAAGACAGGTTATACAACCACACTCACATTCTCAGGTTCCACTAAAAGATTCCAAACCAGATGTTCCTCACAGTTATTCTGACTGAATTCTCTCCATCTGATGGTCTCTTTTCCTTACCACTTGCTTAATGGGTATTCTAAAACCTCTACATTGTGGCCTTGGCTAAGTTTCCAGAAACCTCTACTTATATACCTCTCAGTTTAAAGAGGAAAGTTATGGCTCTAGGAAGGCTGAAAGAGATTCAACAGGGAAATTTCTGACCCTAAGGATAATATTCCAGAAGCATAGCTTTCAAATCTCTTTTTATCTAACACTCTTCAGTCCCTAACCAAATACATGCAATTCATTCCTAAATGTAGCACACTCAAAACAAACTGATGAATTCTTTATCTGAGAACACCCAAGGGAGCTGAGAACCTTGACAAAAGCATTCCATCATATCAATGAAACAAAGACTCTCTCCATTTCATCAAAGATACAATGTCTTATTCTTCAGGGATTCCAGGCATTCAAGTCCTCCTCCAGATAATGCATTAAAATAAATGCCTCATCTCAGAGCGACAAGTTCCTGGAAATCCAACTGGAGTTTATATTATTGGCAAACACACTGCAATGAGAAAGCAGATGCCCTCAGTCTCACACAGGCCAAAATTAGCTTGTGGCTCATTTCTTAAACATCAGGAGCCCTCGGGATTAACAGTTGGTTTAGCCATCTTGCTGAAGAGAAAGGTCATGGGGGAATTTGCACAAGTGAAAAAGGTAAAAGCATATGCCCATATACATTGACATCTTTGATGTTAAATTCTGAATGCATGTAGTGGTTTGCTTTAGTACTAAGCCTAAAAGAATTGTGTCAATTCTGATTACAAGACAGTGTTCTGCTGACACATACTTTTGAAACACCCAAAAACCTTTTCTTCGTGGAGCATCAGTGCCCCCTAGTGGCAACTCATTCCATAGCTCACAAACAGGACCAAGTGTAAGCTCTACTTTCTCATCCAAAGGGCTTTCTCTGCATTCTGCTGGGCTAGCTGACCCAATTCTACCAGACTTTCACCGCCTTGGGTCCTCATGTGACAGTTTTTACTTTATTTTTCCCCCAGGAGCCAAACACCTACAGACCTTACCCTAACAACAGAAAGGGAGAGTAGAATGTGAGTGCTATTACCTGCAAATGAAAGGCAAGCTCTGAAGCACACTGTAATCAATAATGCTTTGTGATGCATTTTCACTGCAAAACAACAATGAGGGGCATAAAAAGACCTGAATAAATGGAAAGACACACTTTGAACTTAGCATGGCACAACATTTCTAAGGTAATAATCTCCTTGCTGGGAACCTTGTCCTCCACCTGTTTCCTTTCACTGCTTCTTAGTTCAGACTCCAAAATCTTTCTCCAGCCTCCATCTCTCCATGTATTACTGACCCTAGTTACTGACCAAATATTTACTGAGCACCTACTATGTGCCAGGCATTTGGAAAACACGTACATAGTGAATACATCCACCCTAAAAACTTAACATGTCCAAAACAAAATTAATTTTCTTCTCTCCTGATGTCTTTTTGATTCTATTTCCATTTCATGAACAGCATCATAAACTACATAGTGGCCCAAACCAGAGAAGCCCATGAGGCTTCTGGCAGAACTTCTCTCTACCTTCACACCCAGAATATCTCCTTCTAATCCTGCATCTTTCAAATCTGCTCCTTCTTTCCACTTGCATAGTTAGTCAGGATGTGCTAGGTTATGCTGCGGGAACAAACTCAAACCTCAGTAGCTCAAAAGAGACTTATTTCTCACTCATGTTGCATGTCCACCTTAGCAGAGGGAAAAGAAAATGAATCGTATGGTCTTTTTAAAAAAATAATTGTAAGAACATGTGAAATCCACCCTACTAACAAATTTTATTAACAAATGTACAATATTGATAACCCATAAGCAAAATGTTGTACAGCAGATCTCTAGAACTTTTCATCTTATGTGACTGAAACTACCTGCACACCAACTCCCCATTTCCCTCTTCTCCCAATCCCTGGAAACCTTACCATTCTGATTTCTGCTTCCTTGAATCTGACTACTTTAGATTCTGCATGTAAGTGGAATCATGCAGTATTTGTTCTTTATGTATCACAACGTCAAGGTTCATCTATGCTGTGGCATGACAGAATTGCCTTTTTTAAGGCTGAATAATATCCCATTGTACATATATACCACATTTTAACCACTGATCTACTGACGAACATTTAAATTGTTTCCATCTTGTGGTTGTTATGAATGATGGGACAATGGACATGGGAACATGTTTTTTGAGATCCTTTCCTGAAGGACTTCAATTCCTTTCCATAGGTTGCCTTTTCACTTTGTTGACAACTTCTGAGTTTGATGTAGTTACTTTTCTTAATTTCCCTTTATAGATTGTTCATTGTTAGTGTATAGAAACACAAATGATTTTTGTATGTTGATTTTGTATTCTGCAGCTTTCCTGATAAGTTTATTAGTTTTTTTTTTTTTTGAGGAGAAGAAAAATGGGAGTTTATTAATTTGCTGGCAAATGCCATGGTCCTCATCATAAGCAGAAATACAGAGCTTTTAAAGGGAGGGTTTTCAGCTCCAGGCTATTGCTAAACTGTAGTCCATGATTCTGATATGTCCCATCTCCAGTGAAGACAAGCTCATGACCTCCACCCTGACCTCAGCTGGGACAGTTCCACTTAGCCATGTCCTGTGGCACAAAGAACAAATGACGCCCCCCTCCCCTTCCCGCCCCATGCAGGGATGCAGGTTTCAACTTTTAAGAATAGCAGGGTGGTTTTAAAGAGACAGCTTGTAATACACTTTGCCCTTTATGGAGGCCATTCCCTTGTTACGTAGTCCCCACTGTCAATTTTACCTTTCCGTATCTACGGGAGGAGCCGTGACATAGTCATCAAACTGCTTCCTGCTGAATTGGGGTTATGTTTTAGATGGAAGGTTTGTACTTATTTGTGCCATTGTAAAGCTTTGGCAGTAGATTTACAAAAATAAAGAATGCATACCAGGTGGAAAAAAAAGTCATAAGCAGTAACTAGAACAGTGAGGATTGACAAGGCAAAATGGAGGACACCTGATAAGAGAGATTTTATCCTGTTTGGTATTAATATTTAAGATACCAGTAGGACCATGGATCCTTCCTGTCACCTTGCACATAATGTCTAATACATGGCTGGTAAGAAACATGGGACCTCTTAGCACAGGGTATTAGTCATCCCTTGTCAGTGCTCCAAGAGACTGGCTTCTGCAAATTCAGAAATCATATACAGGAATACTTGCACCAAACAAGGTTTAGGATGACAAACCCAGCAGCAAGACAGATCAGCAGAAGAGGCGATAGCCAGAATTTATTAGTTCTAACAGGTTTTTAATGGAAATTTTAGAGTTTTCTACATATAATATCATGTCATCTGTAAACTACTTACTCCTTTTTGATAAAGATGACTTTTATTTCTTTTGCTTGCCTAATTACTCTAGCTAGGGCTTCTAGTACCATGCAGAAGTGGCAAAAGTGGGCAGCCTTGCTTTGTTCCTGATATTAATAGAAAAGCTTTTCAATGTGTTTAATTTTAACATATTTGTGAATTCTCCTGTTTTCCTGCTGTTTATGATTTCTAGTTTCATTCCTTTAGGGTCAGAAAAGATATTGGTATGATTTTGATATTAAATTTGTTAAGACGTTGTGACTTATTCTCTATCCTGAAATATTTCCAAGTGCACTAGAGAAAAATGTGTTTCTGCTCCTGTTGGGTAGAATGTTCTGTATACGTCTGTTAGGTCTATTTGGTCTACAGCATTGTTAAAGTCAGCGATTTCCTTATTAATCTTCGGTCTGGTTGTTCTATTCATTACTCAAAGCAGAGTACTGAAATCTCCTACTATTTTTCTATTGCTATTTATTTCTCCCTTCAGTTTTGTCATTTGCCTCATCTATTTCAGTACACTGATGTTGGGTACATATACAGTCCTCTACATATTTGTTTAAATACTTACCTACCAACAGGCTTTATAATTTTACATGCTTTCATGTTGTTATCTAGAATATTTCTGGCTCAACTTGAAGACATTCTTTAGCATTTCTTGTAAGGCAGATAGAGTGATGATGAACTCCCTGAGCTTTTATTTATGGAATATATTAATTTCTCCTTTACTTTTGAAATTCTGTTTTTGGTTGGTAAGTTTTTACCACCCCACTCCCTTCTGGTGTGTAAGGTTTCTGCTGAGAACTCTGCCGATAATCTTATGGAAACTCCTTTGTACATGAGAAGTCATTTTTCTTTTGCTGCTTTCAAAATTCTGTCTCTGACTTCTGACAATTTGATCATGTGTCTTGGTGTAGTCTTCTTTGGGTTCATTTTAGTTGGGGTCTGCTGGATTTCTTCAATCTGAATGTTCATTTCATTCCCCAGATTTGGGAAGTTTATAGCCATTCTTTCTTTTTTTTTTTTTTTTTTGAGACAGAGTCTCACTCTGTTGCCTGGGATAGAGTGCTGTGGCGTCAGCTCACAGCAACCTCAAACTCTTGGGCTCAAGTAATCCTACTGCCTCAGCCTCCCGGGTAGCTGGGACTACAGGCATGTGCCACCATGCCCGGCTAATTTTTTCTATATATTTTTAGTTGTCCGGTTAATTTCTATTTTTTAGTAGAGACGGGGTCTCACTCTTGCTCAGGTGGGTCTCGAACTCCTGACCTTGAGCGATCCTCCTGTCTTGGCTTCCCAGAGTGCTAGGATCACAAGCATGAGCCGCAACACCCGGCCTCCATTATTTCTTCAAATAATTTTTCTACCCCCTTCTCTCTCTCTTCTCCTTCTGACACTATGCATATTGGTCTGATAAGTCTCCTAGGCTTTTTTAAAATCACTCTTCATTCTTCTTTTTGCTCCTCTAACTGGATAATTTTAAATGACCTCTCTTCAAGTTTGTTGGTTCTTTCTTCTGCTTGATCAAGTCTGCTGTTGAATGCTAGTGAGTTTTTCAAGTTACTGTAATCTTAAATTTCAAAATTTGGTTCTTCTAATTATTTTCTATCTCTTTGTTGATGTTCTTATCTTGTTCGTGCATCATTTTCCTGAGCTCCATGAACATCTTTATGAAGGTGCTTTTGAACTTCTTGTCAGGTAATTCCTACATCTCCATTTCTTTAGAGTAGGTGTCTGGAAATTTATTTCATTCCTTTGGTTGGGCCATTTTCCTTGTTTCTTTGTGTGCCTTGTTACTTTGTGTTGGTACCTGTACATTTGAAAAAATACCCACCTTTCCCAGTCTTTAAAGATTGGTTTGGTAGAGGGAAAGACCTTTACCAATCAGCCTGAGAGATTCTGGAGGCCTCTCAAACCTTTTCTGTGTGTGTCTTCTCTGAATTTGTACATGTAAATTCCCAATTAAAGACGGTTTGCAAAGTTTTTGTTTTGTATCTTTTTTAGGAACTTGTAACCTCTTGCTTCTCCTACCATTTGTCTAAGGTACTGCAGGCTCTCTGGAGCTGCTGCCAAGTCACCCAGCTCTTTTTTGGTCTCAGCAGCTCCCAGATATCTAGAGTACATTGGGTCCTGTCAGCATTCTGAGTTAGATGAAACTAGTCCTGTAGGCAGCCCCTTGAGAAGCCCAAATGCTGCAAAGATGTCCTAATCTTCTGTTCCTCCCTACCTGAGAAACCTTTGAGGTGTACTGGGCTTTATCCACTGTACTGTAGGTCCTCTGGAGCAGCACAACCCACCTAGCTTTCTTTTGTTCTTGGCAGCCCCAGGCATCTAGAACATGCCAGGTCTCATCAGCACTCCGACTTAGGTAAAACAGAAACCAGAATCTTGGGCAGGCCCCTGAAAACCTAGAATACTAGACTCATGCTCCAACTTTTCCCCTCCCTGGGGAAAAGCAGGGAGTTGGGAATTTTCTCCTGTTTCCTCTGAGCTGGGGGAGGGAAATGGGGAGTTAGTTTGTGCTAGTTCCACCACAGCATTTGTTCTCAGTGCCCCTCTATCCTGTTAGACAAGACAGAAACTAGTCCCTTGGGTGGCCCCCTGAAAAATATGAATGTTAGATATATGTTCCAGTCTTCTTTTACGCTCCCTAGGGAGATGTCAGGAATTGGGAGTTTCCTCCCAATCACATTGTGCTATGCCAGGGAGAGGAGCTCTGAAGAGCAAGTGTCACTAGTTCTCCTATTGGTTTTGTGCTCACATAAGGTACAGGAGCCTTTTAACTGGTTTCTGGATTTCTCACAAAGAGAAACGGTCCATATATTGTTGTTGAATTGGTGTCTCCATGGGAGGAGGAGGGACTGGGGCTCCCTATTCTGCTATCTTGCTGAGAGCACCCCAAATCATATGCCTTTATGGCTTTTTTTCTGTAAGCAACCTCCTTACTCTCACTCACATTTCATTGGCCAAAAGAAGCTACATGGCCACCTCTAAGTTCGGCAGGGCACGGATATTCCTCCCACAGACACAAAGTTCCTGCCTGGGATCTTAGGAGCCTCTGGGAAGCTTCTGTTAACATCCCAAGTTGATGTTCTCAATACACTCACTGGATGCTGTTCAGTCTTATGTGTACCCTCAGACTGCTTCTAAATATCTTCAGAGAACAATGCCCCCCTCCCCCTTTGGCTTTTGTGAACTAAAATAAAATCCTAAGCCCCTTGCTGACTGAACAGACCCGCTCTTGGCCCAGGGGACCCCAGAGAAAACTTAAAAGTAAGTTCCCAGCCATGATGGGATGGGAGGTCAGACATGCCTCATTATACCTTGCTAATGGCCATCAGGCTTTTTCCCTAAGAGCTAAACAGAAACCAATCTTGTGATCCACACCACCAACCATGGAGTGGTTTTATCTACTACAGTCTATGTAGTATACGCAGAGGGGATTTTTGTGTCCTTGCTTCACCTTTTAACATAAGAGAGCTGCCATTTTCTGAACACGGACCCCATAAAAGCACATAAAGCTCGACTGCGCATGCACATGTTTCTCCTTTCATAAATATTCACGACTCCTTCCATAGCTTGTTAAATATGTATTTTTGGCCATCCTGCCCAGTATAAATTCCTGTTCCCATTGTCCTTGTCTTGAAGCACATGTTCTGGCTTCTGGCCAAGGCTCTGCTTCTCAGCCTGTTGGAACGGCCACCTACAAGCTGCAACCTTTTATAAGAAACAAAAGCTTTCTTTTCCAAATTTATGAACCTCATCATTTTCTTCATTAACACTTTTTAAATGAGCACTTTCATTGGCAGACTTAATTTGGAACCATACCAGGAAATGTAGTTCCTAGCTCTTTTTTTTTTTTTTTTTTTTTTAGCAATTCACGGAGACCCCAGAGGTGGCAGTGATGTACATTCCTCACCTGGACTACTCAACAGCCAAACAGAACTTCTTGATATTTTACCTCTCCCTGTACCTCAGAATGCTGCATGGCAGTGCCCCTATCCAGCTTATGAGCCTCCTTGACACTTTTGGTACCAGTGAGTGTCCAGGCTGCTGCTGCTTCCTGGGCCTAGAATATTTCTCCATCTTCACTCTATCCCCTACCCTTTCCTTCCCTTGGCTACTTCCCCCTTACTCTCTGTATCTTAGCTCAGGCATTACCTTCCCAAGCATTCCAGTACCTGACACACTGCAAGCACACAAGGGACAGACTGTTACTCTACTTCCTTAGTTCTAAGATGCTAGAGGCTGTTGGGACAATTGTTATAGCAACAGCCTGGGTGTGGACAAATTATTAAATGGCTACATCAGTTTTAAGAATACATCCAGATTTCATATAGAAATATTAAAGTTAAAAACAAAACCATTAGTTTAGTTTCTTCTTCCTTCTCCAAACTCTACCGTACTTTCTTCACTCTCTCCAAGGCAGAGCTATTGCAATGTTCAACTCTAATTGCACAGTTTTAGAAAAATGGCTTAAAACATATTTGTCTAGGTGGATGTTAAGAGTCACTAAAAAACTCTAAGTGACTTATAAATATTAATAGTTGAGAAAATTTAAGACATTCTTAGTTCACAGAGTAGGGGCCTAATTAAAGAGAAGAAAGATTTGCAACAATGAGGTGCCTAGATAGCTCTGGTTTCACCTGATATAGTCAGTTCTTATATGACAGAGATGCCACCATTATGCCCAGTTCTTTAATCAAAGAAGTGTTGCTTGGACTTTGAAAATGACAAAAAGAATGTGTGTGTGTGTGTGTGTGTGTGTCGGGGGTACGTTAGCACAGAGTGGGGGAAAAGAGCAAGCAAGAAAAATGCTAACACAGTGCAAGAAAAACAAAACCTTTCACATTTCACATTATAACATCTGTCCTTATAAGAATATGACATAAAACAGGAATGTAGAGCTTTGTAACTGGAATTCCATAAGTGGTCCCCATCTCTGTAACCAGAGATCACAACCATCATTCACAAAGTACCAACCTTCATTTGCTCTCAAAAAAGAGAGCGCTCAAATCCTTCTCAAGTATCAGCAAGCAGATAAACAGCAGATATTTGGGCCACCAGAGTAGGCCATGATACCATAATTCAAATACATAGCCAGAAAAAAATTCGCCACCCTACCTTTCGGCAGCGAGGATTAGGACAACTGAACCTCTTCACATCACTGTCCAACAGTGCAGGAAAGCTACAGGAGGGGCACCTAGAGTCAAAACAGTAGAAGGAATATTACTTGAAATATTAAAGACTGATCTGGTTCACACTAAGATGGGAGTTTTGTGCTGGACAGTCACATTGCTTTTTACTACTTCATTTTCATTAAAACATAGATTGAGCCTCTTTTTTGTGCTGGCTCTTACCAGGAAACACAGGCAGCATTCTAGGTCCTCACTCTGAATAAACCATTCAATAAACACTTCCCAACCTTAATGAGAACTCCTTGCACATGCCAATTTTCCTGCAACCCAGGGTGCAATGATCGGTATCTATGGGCCAGAAGATTAGGAGGTGCCAAGGAACGCAGATAAAATTTGAGCTTCAGATTTTTCCATTAGTAAAACTAATGGACTATCTTATTTCTCAGCAAGAAATGCCAAAAAAATCTGGAAGATATAGCTTTGTTACAAAATTTCCATTATCTGATGAAAGCGCTGAGGCAGTCTTCACAATGGGGAATGAGGTGACAGGTAACAGCTTCTGACTCTGAGAACTAACCTGACAAGCTCATCTGCGTAGGCTGCAGCAACTTCTTCCTCGGCTTTTCGCTCATAGTATTTACACAGGATGGTCTGGGGAAGCACCTTCTCCAGTTCACTGGTGGGGAAGGAACATGTGCAGCTGCCTTCCATGCAGCTGAGCTCTGACTAGAATGATAAAGTAAGTAGGCAAAGAAAAAAGAAAAGAAAATTCAACCAAATTTATAGAAAAACAAAAAGCGTCACTAGTTAAATGCATCTTTCGATGGGAGGCAAATAAATAGTGACTAAAAATATAGATTTTGAGATGGCAGAGTAAAGATCTCTCTGCCTCCTCTTCTCCAAGAAATCACACTTAAATCAAGGAAACCATGAAACAAAAATCGCAAAGTCCATCTCTGATACCACTAGAGGACCTCTATAAGCCCAAATCACAATTCATGAAGATGGAAAGTGGATGGAGGAAGGGAAAATGGCTTAGCAGACTAGAGAAAGAAGGCCACAGCTCAGTGTCTGAAAAGGAGATGCTGGTGTGAATCAAGTTGCTTCTGGCTACAAATCTTGGAAAGCTGGACACCCCTGGAAGCCAGAGCTGAGTGTTGGGGAGGGGGCAGGGACAGATAGGAAAAAACTGAAAACAGTTTTTCAGCCTCTAGTTCCTACAGACTCTGAGTGGAAGGAAGGAGGAAGGTCTTGTGAATAGCTAGACTAGAAGGTTCTGGCCGGGAACTAGTCATAGAGAAAGGCAGAGCTGAGGTGTGGCCTCAAGTCAGGGCTTGAAATGCAGTCTGCATAGTGAAGAGGGAATTCTCCAGCTCCTTCCTCCCATTCAGCTCCAGAATGTTGGAAGATGGGCTTATACCTGCTAGGCAGGAGGTACACTGATTCGCCCCAGGAAAAAGACCTAATATCATTTAGGGTTCTTCATACAAAAACTAACTGGCTATCCAGGCACCTAGAGTCAAACTCACCAGTCTAAAAGCCCCACTACTCAAACAGCTTCCAAATGGCTCTTTAATATGAACAAAAATGTCAGACATCTAAGGAGCACTTCCAACAGGAAAGACATCAAAGAAAACAAATGGAAAAAGACAACATCTTAAAAATAACAGTAGCTAAATTTATGAAGCATTTACTGTGCATCTAACAATACGTTCTTTAAACTCATCTCGTTTAATTTTCATAGCAATGATTACTTCCAATTTACAGAGGAAACTGAGGATTGAGGAACTGAACTAATTTGCTCAAGGTCACAGAGCAGCTAAGTAGGGAGCCCAAGGTCCAATGCATTCTGCTTGACTCCAAAGGTCATACTCTTTGAAGGAAAAAAAAAAACAAAACAAAAACAAACAAAAAAAAAACCCCCAAATTTTTTTATTTTAAAATAACATTAGACTTTTTAAAAGTCGCAAAAATAGTAGGGTTTCTGTATCTTCCTCACCTAGCTTCCCCTCATGTTAACATCTTATGTTTCCATAGAGTATTTAACCAAACTAGATAATTAACAGTGGTGTAATACTATTAACTGAACCACAGCCTTTATTTGGATTTCACCAGGTTTTCCACTAATGTCCGTTTTCTGGTCTAGGATCCCATATGCTATCTATTAATAGTTGTCATGTCTCCTTAGTTTCTTCCAACCTGTGAGGACCTCAGTGCTTCTTTTTACAACCTTGATACTTAAAAGTAAAGGTCAGTAATTTTGTATAATGTTTCTTAATTTGGATTTGTCTCATGATTAGAATGAAATTAGGCATTTTTGGCAAGTTCTTAATTCACCACCAGGGAGTATGTGATGTTGATGTGTCTTTTGACTGGTGATGTTAAAAAGGCCATGTTCCTAATCACTGCATTAGTTTTCTATTGGTGCTGGAACAAAATACTATAGACTTACTGGTATGACACAATAAAAAATTCCTCTCCATGTTGTGTTATGCTGATGTCAAGAGAAACTGGCTCTGGACAGAGAAATATGATCTTGTGTAAAAGTTATTTTAATATATACATATTTTAATCCAACTATAAAAATCCATTTAAAAATTTGTAGAACAAAACTCATGTACTCTCATACATTCAAATAGGTTGCAAGGTTGTCTGTTTTTGAGTTCATCCTTCACTTTGATTACGAACAGGAAGAGGAGTAATGAAATTGGTGCTCTTGGGGAGCTAGACAAAGGGGCATGGAAGAATTCTACCATTTCCTGAAAAGAAATCTCACATGGCTGGAACCAGTAAAATCACAACAAAATCAGGTAATGCACACATTAGCATATCAGCAGAATGCCACTTTACCCCAGAAGAGGCACTTCCACAAGGCATTTACGCTCGTCTATCAACATCTACTCAGACTCTGAATGTTTCCTATGTGTGGACATATTACATAGTTCTTACCTTTCCAGATCCAAAGACTGCCTCTTGGGCATATCTGATGAGACATTCTTTGCAGAACAAGTGGGCATCCGCACACTGCGTCAGCTCCTCGAATGGAAATTCCCCATAGCAGCAGCGGCATTCAATCAACTGGCCATCCTGCAGGCCATCAGAGACAAACATGAAATGTCCTACGCTCAAGCAGAGGAGGAGTCTTGTTTCATATCCTCATATCCAGACCCTCCCCTCCCCACACCACACACATATTCTGAGGTAAAAAAAGCAACCCCTAGGGGCTGTAAAACAATGACAAGCTGTTTTCTGCTATATAAATGTAGCTTGTTTTCTGCTATATAAATGTAACTCAAGATGCTAGCACGATATTAATCTAAAGCTAAAGACAGCGGGCTTTTGTGCTTTGTTGTTGCTGTTTTTGTTTTGAGACAGAGTCTCGATTTGTCACCCAGGTTGGAGTGCAGTGGCATGATCATAGCTCACTGCAGCCTTGAACTCCTGGGCTCAAGCGATCCTCCTGAATAGCTGGGACCACAGGCATGCCACCATGCCAAGCAAATTTTTAAATTTTTTTTTTTTTTTTTTTTGGTAGAGACAGGGTCTCGATAAGTTACACAGGCTGGTCTTGAACTCTTGGCCTCGAGTAATCTTCCTGCCTTAACCTCCCAAATGCTGGGATTACAGGCGTGAGCTACTGCACCTGGCCTTTTAAAATCCTTTAGAGTAATTACTTGTATAAAGTTATATTCATCAATTCCATGGCACGAAAGGAACTATAACATCCATAATCAGAAGCTACACTGATTATAAAAGGCAGGGGTAAGTGGTATGAGAGATGTTATCCAAAAAGCTTTTGAAAGTTGGAGTTTTTCCTTTTTGTCTTAAGAGAGGAGTGTGAGGGGGTTGTATCCCAGCCCAAGCTTTATCTTAAGGCACTACTGAAGCTAACTGAATCAGCAACCTCAAGTAAGGTACCAGGACATTTACTCTCTTATTAAGTGCAGTGATTGATCCAATCATCAACCATTCTTACCCGCGTTAGACAAGGTCTATGTAAACACGCAAATCTCATACAGAAACCCACCTCACCCTCAGGTTAGACATCTCTCTTCCTTTTAAATCCAAAGTGACATCTAAGTTCTAAATTTTCCTCTAAGAGCCCATCTGATGGATTTCAGGTAATGTTTTTTTTTTTTTTTTTTTTTTGAGACAGAGTCTCACTCTGTTGCCCAGGCTAGAGTGAGTGCCGTGGCATCAGCCTAGCTCACAGCAACCTCAAACTCCTGAGCTCAAGCGATCCTCCTGTCTCAGCCTCCCGAGTAGCTGGGACTACAGGCATGTGCCACCATGCCCGGCTAATTTTTTCTATATATATTTTTAGCTGTCCATATAATTTCTTTCTATTTTTAGTAGAGATGGGGTCTCGCTCTTGCTCAGGCTGGTCTCGAACTCCTGAGCTCAAACGATCCGCCCACCTCGGCCTCCCAGAGTGCTAGGATTACAGGCGTGAGCCACCGCGCCCGGCCAGGTAATGTTTTCTAACAGGAACATCTATTATTAGCTTCCCTTCAATTCTGATTCAGTCTAGTATTAAGAGTGACTATACTAACTCATGTATCTGACTGTAACTTGGCTGAACCTCAAAATCCGCAGGTAGACAGGTTATACAAAAACAAATTTGCCATCAAAATGCTAAAGAAATGTGCTATGAGAAAACAGCCCATGAAAATAAGCAGAATAAAAAAATAAGGTGAAATTTCAAACTACCTTTTGATATTGTTCTTCATTCATCTGCAAGGCAAGTAAAAAGTCTTCATGCTGAGAAACCAGAAAAGCATACATTCAGATACAAATTTAGCAAAGAGGACACTAACCATTTAGTATTTATTTCCGTAAACATAACTATTAATAGTCATCTCTTCAGTTATGTAGGTTAGTAGTTTAAAAAATTACCTGTGAATAAATTCAAAATGGATCAGAGAGCTAAATATAAAAAAGGAAACCATTCAAGTAGAAAATATGGAAAAATGTGCCTTAAATCTGAACAACTTAAATCTGACTCAGAATGTGGAATGAATAAGGGAAAAGACTGACACATAAAACACTTTTGAACAGCAAAGAATAGCATAAGCAAACAAAAGATCAAATGAGTAAAAACCAAGTTTAACAACAGACTCCACTGTTGAGGCTGTGGGGCAACAGGCAGTCTTGCACACCTTTGGTGAGAACACGAAACAGTACAACCATGAGGAAGGCCAACCTGGCACAGGTTCATTAATGCCTCTTATAGGAGTTTAGACCAAAGATGCCCTGGAGCAGAAGTATGAAATGATGTGTATAAAAACTTATTTGTCATGGCACTATTTATAACAGAAAAAAACCTGAATACAACCTTGAATGCCCATCAATAAGGTCTGTCAGTAAATAAACTGTGGTATTGCATCCAATGGTATATTAGCCAGTTTCAAAAAGGAAAGAGGAGAATGTCTATGGATTGCTGTGGAGGTACTGCCAGGATGCACTGTTAGTGAAAAAAGCAAGTGCAGAAGAGTATGCTACCTTTTGGGTAAGAAAGAGGGGTAAATAAAAATACATACACATATTTACTTTTGCATAAAATAAAGAAGGATAACCCAAAAATTAGTAACAATGGTTATATATAGGAAGGGACAGGGCAAAAGTTAGACCCCTCTGAACATTCCTTATTTTACAGTTTTGACCTTGGAGCTAAAAATATTTTATAAAATTAAATAGACACAGGCCAGGCACAGTGGCTCATGCCTGTAATCCTAGCACTGTGGGAGGCCGAGGAGGGAGGATTGCTTGAGGTCAGGAGTTTGAGACCAGCCTGAGCAAGAGCGAGACCCCGTCTCTACTAAAAATATGAAGAAATTATCTGAACAACTAAAAATATATATAGAAAAAATTAGCCGGGCATGGTGGCACATGCCTGTAGTCCCAGCTACTTGGGAGGTTGAGGCAGTAGGATTGCTTGAGCCCAGGAGTTTGAGGTTGCTGTGAGCTAGGCAGACGCCACGGCACTCTAGCCTGGGCAACAGAGTGAGACTCCGTCTCAAAATAAATAAATAAATAAATAAACAAACAAACAAACAACCAACTCTCTAAAAGTTGAAAATAAACAGAAACAAATGAAAATTGTTTATCAAGTTAATGGCATAACTAGACTTCAAGTGACTTTAAAATAATTTTTTTTTTTTTTTAAGACAGGGTCTCACTCTGTCACCCTGGCTAGAAACCAGGCATGATCATAGCTCACAGCAACCTCGAACTCCTGGGCTCAAGTGATCCTCCTGCCTCAGCCTCCCAAATTGCCGGGACTATAGGTATGTGCCATCAAAAATGTAAATATTTTGATTTTATATTTTTAAGCTGATATAATCTGATAAGAATTACGTTAAGACTCAAGATTTTTAGCATAAGAAATATAAACACAAAATGGAAGATATTAAGTAAAAAAACCTGTAAACCAAGTTTGAAACAGTTATCTCAGCATGAATTTCCACAAAGAAAATACAGCATCTTGGAGAAACTGTTGATTCCAGGTGTGGGTTAGAGACAGATGTTAAAACTAGGTTACTTTGCTGTGCCAGAAAGCAAGGGTGTTGTCAGAGACTACTGAGGACTACTTGAAGGGGCTGCCATTGGCCAGAGATGGGACAATGTGGACATCAAGAAGAATACTACAATAACTAAAATACACCCACCAATTTTCCAATGCTTTAAGTACTTTTATGATGAGATCAATAGTGATATAAACGAATAAAATTCTGTGATGGGTGGATCAAGAAAACAACTTTTCTAAAATTCTAATTTCTGCTTGAGATCTACAATTTTTCTTTTCTGAGCTCCTTCTGGAGAGATCTAAAATTTTATCATTGGTCACAAATAATGACTTTGTTCATTTTTGAGAAAATGCCTGCCAAATACCTAATTTTGAACAATCATAGTTTTTGTTAGTCATTTTTTAAAGTAAAAATGGTGTTCTGTGAAAAAAAAAGTGGCTAATTCAGCTGCTTGGGACTCAATCACACAAGTACTTTTCCTTGATACAAGCTTCACATCATTTCGTATGCAACACAATCACTTCATGCACAGTTCCTATTTTGTCACATAGAATATTGAAAAGATGTTTTCAAGGCTCAAAATTGACTAAAATGATTTTTACTGCTTTATCAAAGACATTTTCTGGTGAAACTGGCATTTCTTAAAAATTTGAGTGGCATGGTAGTGAAGAAAATAATGATTATAGTTTTGTACCATTGGCCCAATTCATGCTAAGGTACCATTGCTTTGCTCTATTGGTACAAACTCAGCAGAGTGAAAAAAAGCAAATACAACTGACCCTTGACCAATGCAGGTTTGAATTACACGGGTCCACTTACACCCGGATTTTCTTCCACCTCTGCCACCCCTGAGAAAGCCAGCTCAACCCCTTCTCCTCCTCCTCCACCTACTCAACATGAAGACAATGAGGATAAAGACCTTTAGGATGATCCACTTCCACTTAAAGAATAGTAAATACATTTTCTCTTCCTTATGATTTTCTTAACATTTTCTTTTCTCTAGCTTACTTTATTCTAAAAAATACCATATGTAATACATATAAAATATGTGTTAATCCAGTGGTCCCCAACCTTTTTGGCACCAGAGACCGGTTTCATGGAAGACAATTTTTCCACGGAAGGGTAGGGCGGAGCTCAGGCAGTGATGTGAGGGATGGGGAGTGGCTGTAAATACAGATGAAGCCTTACTTGCTTGCCTGGTGCTCACCTCCCACCGTGTGGTCCAGTTCCTAAGTTTCATGAAGACAATTTTTCTACTGATGGTGGGGTGGGGTGGGGTGGGGTGGAGTGCTTCGGCCTGGTTCCTAACAGGCCACTGTGGCCAGGGGTTTGGGGACCTCAGTGTTAATCAACTGTGTTATCTGTAAGGCTCCCAGGAACAACAGACTATTAGTAGCTAAGTTTTGGGGGAGTCAAAAGTTTTGCTTGGATTTTCAACTGTGTGGAGGTTGGCACTCCTAACCTCCATGTTACTCAAGGGCTGACTATGTCTTAGCGTCATTTTAAGATATGACCTCACAGACCCCTCCCCACCAAAGAGTCTTGTGGAACCCAGGTATCTGTGGGCCACACTTTAAGAGCTGCTAATTTGTATTAATCCCTAACAGCAAACCAGAATCCCAGAAACACATTCCAAGACCACAGCACATCTTCCTACCTCTGCCATCTCTTTGATTTTCTGCTCATAGAACTCCTGCTCTTGTTGCACAGCTGGAAGGAGGGCACGTCGGTCATAGGACCTACAATGTCGCCGCTTATTTTCCAGAAAGAACATCCTCTTTTCTATTTTTATGTCACCTAGAAGATATATGACAATGCAAAATCATACAGACAATTGTTTGCTAGGAATCTAGGCCAGCCATTTCAAGTCTTCTGTGGCTTTGTCCCCCACCTATTCGTGGCAGTTTGTTCTTTATGACTTCTGTAATGCATTCTATCATTTGGGAAGACTGGGTTCTGGAATCTACCATGCACCCTTTTGACTCCCTCACCCAGTTATGCTCCAACTGGAGAGCCTTTCCTATCCTGTCAGTATTGCACTGTGTGAATATAACACAACTATTTATCCACTTTATCTAAGGACTTTTGGGTTTACTGTTTGGGGTTATTATGAATAAGGCTACTTATAGCTGTTTATGTATCTGTCTGCAATTCAGGTAGGAACTGCTGGATCATGAGATATGTTTACTTTTAGCTTAGAAAATAATGCTAGTTTGGATTCCAAAGTGGTTGTACCAATTTACACCCTCCTTCCACCAGCAATGTATGTGAGCTCCACTCACTCTACATCCTTACCAACACCTGGTAGCATCAGCTTTTAATTTGAGCCATTCTGGTAGGTGCAAATATGCTGTATGAATGTTTTTTAAACTTTTTATTTTGAAAATCTTCAAATATACAAAAAGCTGAAAGAGTAGTACCTAGAATCACCACAACGAATAACATTAGAATAAAAGATGGCAGAATAACAAATATGCAATTGGTCTGTTTAGATTTTGTATTTCTTTTGTTGATTTGGTAATCTATGTTTTTAGGAAAACCACTCTATCCAGATTTTTCAATTACTCACAAGTCTGTTGTTGGTAATCTCTTTTGATTTTAACCATATTTACTGTATCTGGTTCCTGATACATTTTATTTTTATTCTTCTTTTCCCTTGTTCATTCTTGCTAGATTTTTTTTTTAATTTTTCTTTTAGAAATGGGTTATCGCTATATCATCCAGGGTGGAGTGCAGTGGCATGATCATTGCTCACTGCAATCTCAAACTCCTGGGCTCAAGTGATCTTCTTGCCTCAGCCTTCAGAATTCTTGGGACTACAGGTGCATTCCACCACGCCTGGCTACATTTTTTTTTTTTTTTGGTAGAGATAGGGGTCTTGTTATGTTGCTCAGGCTGGTCTTCAACTCCTGGCCTCAAGAGATCCTCCTGCCTCAGGCTCCCAAAGAGCCAGGATCGCTAGGTTTTTTAAAATTTTAAATTTTTATCCTGAAAACCAGTTTTTGATATTAAGAGAGTAATAAAGCACAGTGTTAAGAGGGTAAGCTTTGAAACCTGATTGCCAAGGTTGGAATCCCAGCTCAGCTACTCACTAGCGGTGTAACATTTGGCAAGTTATTTAACTTCCCTGTGCTTCAGTTTCTTATCTGTAAAATGATAATAATGGCACATATATCTCATAAGGCTATTTGAAGTATAAATGAATTAATCCATGTAAAGCGCTTAGGAAAGTGCCTGGTACATACTAAGTGCTCAATAAATGCTAATTACTATCATTATCATTTCCATTTAACTTTCGAAAAATCATTTTTGCCCTTTATTATTTCTTCTTTTGTCTTTACTCAGTTCTTTTTATGGCTTATCAAGTTAAAGTATTAACATTTATTTTTACTACTTTATTTTAAAAATAAATGCAACAGCGTGCAATGGTATGCACCTATAATCCTAGCTATTCAGAAAGAGGCTGAGGCAGGAGGATCACTTGAGCCCAGGAGTTCAAGTCTAGCCTGGGCAACACAGTGAGACCCTGATCTCCAAAAAAAAATAAATAAATAAAAAAAAATTAAGTGCAATTAAGTCTAAAAATTTCCCTGTAATTTCTTTTCCTGCATCCTATGAGTTGTGATATGTATTTTTTAAAATTAAACCTTTTATTATTAATTTTTTAAAAATTGCAGATTCACATGCAGTAACAAATAGAGATCTTGTGTATCCCTTATTTAGTTTCCCCCAATGGTAGCATCTTGCAAAACTGTGGTACAATGTCACAAGCAGGACACTTAAAGTGACAGTCAAGATACAGAACACTTCCACCACAAGGATCACTTCTGCTGCTGTCTTCAGAGCCACACCTGCCTCCCTCCCTCCCACCGGGGCACCCGTTCCTCAACCCTGCCAAATGCTGATCTGTCTTCCATCTCTATCATCTCACATTTTAAGATTGTTAAATAAATCACACAGTATGTAAACATTTGGAATTAGCTTTTTCACTCAGCATAATTTTTTGGAGATTTATCCAGGCTGTTGAATGTATCAATTGTTTGTTTTTACTGCTGAATAGTATTCCATGGTATGGATGTGCCACAGTTTAACCAGTCATCAGTTGAAGGGTGTCTGGGTTGCTCCTAGTTTTTGGCTATTTTGAATAAAGATGCTATGAACATGTATGTAAGGCTTTTTTGTGAACATAAGTTTTCATTTCTCTGGGATAAATGCTCAAGAATGCAATCATTGTGTTGAATTATAGTCTTGTGCTTAGTTTTTAAGAAACCACCAAACTATTTTCCAGAGCAGCCACACCATCTCACACTGCCACCTGCAATGTATGAGTGATCCAGTTAGCTGTGTCCTCCCCAGCATTTAGTGTTGTCAATACTTCTTATTTTGGTCATTCTGAAAGGTATGTAGTGATATTTGTGGTTTTTTATCTGCATTTACCAAATGGCTAATAATGTTGAACATCTTTTATTTATTTGCCATCTCTATATTCTCTTTGGTGAAATGTCTTACATCTTTTGCCCATTTTCTATTTGGATAGTTCATCTTTCTACTGTCTGTTGAGTTTTGAAAGCTTTTCATTTTCTAGATAATAGTTCTTTGTCAAAGATGTGGGTTGCAAATATTTTCTCCCAGTCTACAGCTTATCCTTTCATCCTCTTAATGTTTTTTTTTTTTTTTTGAGACAGAGTCTCACTCTGTTGCCCGGGCTAGAGTGAGCGCCGTGGCGTCAGTCTAGCTCACAGCAACCTCAAACTCCTGGGCTTAAGCAATCCTCCTGCCTCAGCCTCCCGAGTAGCTGGGACTACAGGCACGCGCCACCATGCCCGGCTAATTTTTGTATATATATATTTTAGTTGTCCATATAATTTCTTTCTATTTTTTAGTAGAGACGGGGTCTCACTCTTGCTCAGGCTGGTCTCGAACTCCTGACCTCGAGCGATCCACCCGCCTCGGCCTCCCAGAGTGCTAGGATTACAGGTGTGAGCCACCGCGCCCTGCCCCTCTTAAAGTTTTTTGAAGACTACAACTTTTGAATTTTGATGGTGTCAAGTCTAAGAACTCTTTGCCTACCCCTAGATCATGAAGACTTCTGCTTTTTCTGAAAGTTGTACAGTTTTATGTTTTAATTTTTGCATAAGGCATGTATGGATACCTAATTGCTCCAGAACCATTATTAAAAAGGCTATCTTTCCTACCGTGAATTGCTTTTGCACCTTTGTAAAAAATCAGCTGGGGACTCAAATGTCCATCAACTGATGAATGGATAAATAAAATGCTCTGTACCCATAGAATGAATATTATTTGGTAATAAAAAGGAACAAAGTACTGATACATGCTACGTAGATAAATCTTGAAAATATTATGCTAAGTGAAAGAGAAGCCACTTGCAAAAGATCATGTACGGCATGATTCTATTTATATGAAATGTACAGAATAGGCAAATCTATAGAGATGGGATCTATAGTCGTTGCCAGGGATTGGGGGAGATAGAGGGAAATAACTAGTAACTATTAATGGGTTCAGGGCTTCTCTTGGGGGCAATGAAAATATTCTAAAATTAATTGTGGTGATGACTGTACAACTGTGACTATACTAAACATGGAACCATATATGAATTATATCTCAATTAGGCTACTTATTTATAAATATGTATATATTGTAAAAAAAACCCCAACACCATTTGTGGAGGTCTACTTCTGGATTCTCTATTCTGTTCCACTGATGTGTCTATCTTTCCACAAACACCATAGTCTTGATTATTGTAGCTAAGTAATAAGTCTTAATCAAGTAGATTGATTCCACTTTATCTTTTTCAAAATTGTTTTAGCTCTTCTCATTCCTTGCCTTTCCAGATAAATTTTAGGATAAACTTGCCCGTGTCTACAAAAAATCTTGCTGGGATTTTGAAGAGAATTGCATTAATCCTCTATATCAATGTGGTGAGGACTGACATTTTTACTATGTCGAATCTCCTGATACATGAACATGGTATTTATTTAGTTCTTGAGTTTCTTTCATCAGTGTTTTGTAGTTTCCATTACATAAGCCCTGTACAAGTTTTGTTAGATTTATACCTAAGTATTTTTTGGAAGAGGTTGTAAACGGAATTATATTTAAATTTTGGTTTCCACATGTTCATTGCCAGTGAATAGAAGTTATTTATAGGCACTACTTATACAGTAGTCTCCCCCTCATCTGCAGAGGATATGGTCCAAGATCTCCAATGGATGCCTAAAACCTTGGATAATACCAAACCCTCTATATACTATGCTTTTTCCTACACATACACATTTATGATAAAGTTTAATTTAGAAATTAGTAATATTAGTATCATTAAGTAAAATAAGGGTTACCTGAACACAGCACTGTAATACTACAGTTATAGATCAGTCCATCTAATAACTGAGAAGGCTAAGTGACTAACAGGCAGACAGTGTATATAGAATGGATATGCTGATGATGTCCCAGGCCAGATGGCTCCAGATTTCATCACGCTAACTCAGAACGGTGTTCAATTTAAAACTTACAAAGTATTTATTTCTCGAATTTTCCATTAATATTTTTGGACTACAGATGACCTCAGGTAACTGAAATCATGGGTCAATGAAACCACGAAAAGTGAAGCCATGAATAAGGGAACCCTGGAAACTTGCTGAACTCATTTATTATTAATAGTTCTAGGATTTATGGGGGTATATTCTTTGGAGTTGTCTATGTAGACAATCATGTCATCTGTATAAAGATACAGTTTTATTTCTTCCTTTCTGATCTATACTGTTAATTTCCTTTTCTTTCCTTTATTTCATTGGCTAGAACTTCGATAACTATGTTGTATAGCAGTAAATAGACAATATCCTTGCTGTTTTCCCAATCTTAGGGGAGAGGATTTACCATTAAGTATGACGTTAGCTCCAGGCCTTCTTGTAGATGTTACCAAGTTGAGGAAGCTCCCCTCAGTTTCTAATTTTCTGAGAGTTTAGTCATGAGTGAGTATTAAATATTATTAAATGATTTTTCTACACCAAGTGATATGGCCATATAATTTTCTTTTTTGGGCCGGGCGCGGTGGCTCACGCCTGTAATCCTAGCACTCTGGGAGGCCGAGGTGGGCGGATCGTTTGAGCTCAGGAGTTCGAGACCAGCCTGAGCAAAAGCGAGACCCAATCTCTACTAAAAATAGAAAGAAATTATATGGACAGCTAAAAATATATATAGAAAAAATTAGCCGGGCATGGTGGTGCATGCCTGTAGTCCCAGCTACTTGGGAGGCTGAGGCAGGAGGATCCCTTGAGCTCAGGAGTTTGAGGTTGCTGTGAGCTAGGCTGACGCCACGGCACTCACTCTAGCCTGGGCAACACAGTGAGACTCTGTCTCAAAAAAAAAAAAAAAAAAAAAAATTTTCTTCTTTGGCCTATTAACACGGTGAACTATACTGGAGGGCTTTCAAATACTGAACTAGTCTTGTACCCCTGGAACAGACCCCACTTGTACATGGTATATAATTCTTAAAATATATTGCTGGGTTCTCTTTGCTAATATTTTGTTAAAGATTTTTGTACCTCTATTTATGAGGGATACTGGTCTGTAGTTTTTGTGGTACTGTCTTGTCTAGTTTTGTTATATTGGCTTCATAATGGTAACACTGGCTTCATACAATGAAATGTTTCCTACTCTTCTATTACCTATAAGAGACTGTGTAGAACTGGTGATATGTTGTATTTTTTCCCACCAATTAAGAGGAGATAGGCTGTATTTTTATTGATGTTCACTTTACATCCAAATTCTAACCAGACTCTTCACAAGAAGACTGTGCAACAGTCAGCAGATAATACTATAAAAAGGACAGAGGAGGGAGAGCCACACAATGTATAGCCCAAAGAGCAGGGCTTAGATGGAAAACAAGCTGAAAAGGTGAACAATGGGATTCCTGGAACAGATGAGGGATTCTTTGCCTATGTGCTTATGGAAAACTGTTAAGAAAGACTAAGTGTGAGTCATAAGCATTAAATTACTAACATAAATCAAGTGTTTTTTCTATTTTATACATCCAAAGTCCTTAAAGATCATCTAATAAGTACTATTTAAGAATCAGTATCTAAATTAAAGGGCTGTACCTAAAACAATGGGCTGAAATGAGTAAGATGAAGTTAACAGGAAAAAAATGTGAGATGCAGCAAGACTGAATGAGAGAGAGAGACAGAGAGAGAGAGAGAGGGAGAGGTATGCGATCTAATAGAAACACAGGTGTAAAGACCAAGGTTTTTTAGCAGTGGCACAGTGGTCATAGTTCATTGTAACCTCGAACACCCGGGCTAGAGCAATCCTCCCACCTTGGCCTCCCAAAGTGCTGGGATTACACGAGTGAGCCACTGCATTCGGCCCTAAGATCAAGGCTTAATGTGAGTCAGTAGCAGAACGTGCTTTGATTTTTAAAGTTTAGGCATTCTTAGGCTGTGTGGATGGAAGCATAGAATCTGAATCCCACTGTTGTCGCTCTGGAGCAGACCTCATGTGGAGTACGACATACAGACTCACACACCCAGACTTTCAAAGAGACCCTGACAAATGAGCAAAGGGCACATGCAGAGAAGGTCAGTCAGGCTGATGAAGGGGCAGTAGCCAGATTAGGAGTCTCTCTGGAGGCAAGAACTACAACCATGGCAGGAAATTTTAGGAAGGTACATTTTGGCTTAATATAAAGGAAGAACTTTCTAAAAGATAGAGCCGACTAGCAAGAGATGGACCATTTTACAAAGTAGTACTTTCCTTTCTCCACCACTAGAAGTCAGAAACAAAGACTGTATGGCTATGTACAAGCATGCCTGGTCTAAACTGTGATAAATCCAGCTGAATGAAAAACCACCTACACACTGTCACTGCTTCATTCTGCCACAGACCAGTGAGAACGTCACATCAGAAGACATGTCTAAGGGACCTCAGGAGTCACAGCTTGGGGGATCTTCTTTTAGATCCTCAAGAGTTCAGAAATTCAGATACTTTCCAACTCTACAGTTACCTTAGGGAGTTTCCATTTAGTAATACCTGAAACCAAGTTTGGCAATTACATACACATGTGACAGAAAGAAGAGAGAAAAGGGGAATAGTCCTGTTTATGACATGATCTATAGAAAAAGTTGTAGTAGACTCTTTCACTGGACACCAGAAACTCAGATGAAATTTGTTATAAAACTTGACAAGTTTACTTTCTGGGGGATCAGACTTGAAGTAACCTCTTTGAAAGGGCTTTCAGTAGTTATTCCATCAGTATGAATAATAAGATGGTAGAGAAACACGTGGCTACTGGCCGATCTCTCTGGTGCATAAGTGACCCTCTGCTGTAAGCCATCAATCACTACTCTAGGTAGTTTTTACTAATGATACAGCCAATTCTCACCAAGCCTTCAGGACCAGTTTTTCCCCAAGCTTAACAGTGTCCCCAAACACTTTTCTGTATGTGAATTCTCTAACACTGCACAAAATTTTCCTGTTACAGTGTATCCAAAGTAGGAAAAAGGACAACTGCATCCACTTTTACAGATTTTGATGTGCCGTCAAGAGAGTACCAGTCAGTCACTCCCTGAGTTGGCCTGGCTGGGCACTTAGTAAGCAGCCTGTAACCTGACTTGCTTCACTGACTTCGTGGGAAGGGAAGGGCAAGCACTGCAACTTCACACACTGTCAGCACCACACACGGTCTGTCATTACCTTGTTCAAATTTGAAATCGATGTAAGAATACTGATTCATTTCTTTTCTTTTCTTCCTTTTTCCACTGGTTTCTGGTGATAGCTCCTGCCATTTTTTGATGGCGTCAGAAAAGGCCTAAAAATTGAGGAAAGGACGGGTTACCTTTGTAAATGGAAAATCAGAAAATGTGCAACATCGGCAATCCCCAAGTCTCATTCTGACTCAGTCTCAGCTATCTTCCCTGCACGGCTTACCAGAAACAGGCAGTGGCAGCATTTCACTGTTTTCATTTTCTCTTTTATGCACTATTTTGGTGGTGGAATCAAAATGTTTACTGACATTAAAGGGTGACTTAGGAAGATAAAAGCTGTCCAAGCTGTCCTTGTGTAAGTGGAGGTTAAATCACAGGACAAAGGGCTGCTAAGTTACACTCTGTAGGCACATCTTCCATGTCGCTTCTCTGGTCAACACTTCCTGTTGACTCCACTAACTTCCTTCCCACACTCTTCTTAGGTGTACCCATACCCAGCTCCCCCAATCCCCCCCACCCCCCACCCCCCACCCCCCACCGGCACACTGGAGCTCAAAATTCCTATACTGGTGATAGTTCCTTTTCTTTCAGCTTCTCCCTCTCTTCCACCTTTCTATTTTGCATGTAAAAGTGCTCATCTCTGCCACCTTAGAAAAAGAAAAGACAAGACTTCCTTGATCTCATCCCCCTATCAGCTATCAGCCCCTGTCTTCTTCCCCTTCGCAGCTGTGTGGCTTATCAAAGAAGCTGTCTATGTGTTTTCTCACCACCTTACCCTCCATGAGCATGAGCTTTCTAGCTGCCTCGGTCTGGCATCTACCCTCCCTTTCCACCTGCTAATCCATCCACACTTACCAACGAGGGGCTGTGCCTACCATCTACATTTTAGTCCTCATCACACTTGTCCTCTTGCAGTATTTAATAATGTGGACTGCTCTCCCTCCCAACTTCCTCCCTCCTCTCTGCCATCCTCTACTTGGTCTTCACATGTTGGGAGTCCCCTCTTCCCACCTGATACTCTCTCTAGGTACCTCGTCCAGGCTGGTGAGGTGACCTTCCATATACTGATGACTCAAATCCCATCTCCAGCCCACATTTCCAACCTTTTTAGTCCATTCAACCACTCAATGAATTACTTTCACTTGAATATCTCCCAGGAGCTAGTCAGTACATTGGCAAACAATGTTTCCCAGACTGAAGTTATGATTCTTTCCCTCCAAACCAGTTTTTTTTTTTTTTTTTTTTTTTTTGAGACAGAGTCTCACTCTGTTGCCCTGGCTAGAGTGCCATGGCGTCAGCTTAGCTCACAGCAACCTCAAACTCCTGGGCTTAAGCAATCCTACTGCCTCAGCCTCCCAAGTAGCTGGGACTACAGCCATGCGCCACCATGCCTGGCTAATTTCTTCTATATATATATTTTTTAATTGGCCAGATAATTTCTTTCCATTTTTAGTAGAGATGGGGTCTTGCTCTTTCTCAGGCTGGTCTCGAACTCCTGACCTCAAGCGATCCTCCCGCCTCGGCCTCCCAGAGTGCTAGGATTACAGGCGTGAGCCACCGCGCCTGGCCTCAAACCAGTTTTTTACAGTATTCCTCACCCCCATAAATGACACTAACATCTTCCACTCCCCCTTTCACTTAACTCCTACTTGGGTCTGTGATTAAACGTCACTTGCTCAGGGAAGCTCTCCAGGAACTCCTTAGACTACCTTAGGTTGCCTCCTGTTTTAGTCTTTCAAAGATCCTGCATTTTTCTTTCAAAATCTTTACTACCATTGCAATTACATATGTATTTGTTTGTTTCTCTGTTCAGTGTTTTTACTCCACCAGACTGGGAGCCTCTGGAGGACAAGGAAGTTATCAGAGCTCAAGGTGTTATCTTTGGCAACTTGCACAGCTCGCATGTAATACTCACGTGGGGAATAATGAATAGTTACAGATATGTATGTGTTATAGGCAAGATGCCAATGATCACATTCTGAATCTGCTATTCTAGATAAACAGCTATGTATCCCTGTGGTGAAATGATAACAAAAGAAAGCATTTGAGCTACAGAAGAAGAAGGATCATTCTTTCACCTTATCTCCAATCCTTCCTTTCAGATTTTTCTACCATTACCTCATTTAATTCTCAAAATAATCCTCTGGGACAGGTATTATTTATTTTATAGTAGAGGAAAGCAAGGCTTAGAGAGGGGAACGAACTTGCCCCAGGTGTCAAACCTTAGTGAAGGTGAGGATTTGGCCTCAGGCCAGTCTTGGAACTAAAGCTTCTCTTTTTGACAACATTACCTTGTCCTCACAGATATATTGAGTGAAACCCCATCAAAAGCTGGCAAAATTCGCCTTGCTACCTTTCCACCTCCCCAACCAACTCCATCCATGGTTGCAGAAATGTGGCTTTTTATTTCTACTCTCTTGCTTTCTATTTCTTCTTTCTGAAATTCCCACTACCAGTGGTGTACCCTACAAATCTTAGGCACTAATCTTAAAGTCACATTTTTGTACTCAGTTGTAAGACTACTAATATCTACCAAGTTTTACCTAAAGGTAAACACCCCACCCGGAACTATTGCTGTTTTGCAAAAACTCAGGAAAGGAAGTAGACTGGCTATTTTAAGCTACATTTTAAAAATGAGTTAATTAAAAGGTAGGTGTCATTCATCAGCAAGTAACAGGCTAGAATGGGAACTCATAGCTCCTGCATGGCAGTGGTGCACTGGGTTCTTGACCACACCACAAAGAGGCACCTGACCACATGCCTATGAGGGTCATTACCTTGGTCCATTTAAATACCATTTCCAGGTGGCAGTCTCATGTAATACAGACATAAACTGGTACTTGTGAGGAAACTTCATCTTAAAAAATGTTGACTATAAATTAAAGGAGTCTCCAACATCTTACTTTAATAGTTACTAATATATTATCAATCATCACTTAATACTGACTAAAGGCCTAGTTAAGAAGACCAGATTATAGAAACAGATTATAGAATGAGAATTCCTTCCTTCTTAGACCTACCCACCCCAAAGGCACCACAGTTACTTTTCATGCCTCTTAGCCTTTGTGTGTATAGTTCCTCCAGTGAAAACATCTTTCCTTCAAGGCTCTGCTCACATGATATCTTCTTTTTTTCCTACTGCTCTCAATAGCTTTATTCACCTGCTTTAGAACACTCATCACACTTTTAATCATGTTTCCCCCTTACCCTCTGTTTTCCCAAGCAGACTGAAAGCTCTTTGGAAGAAAGCTACTTTGTGGGTTTTTTTTTTTTTTTTTTTTTTTGAAACACAGTCTCACTCTTGCCCGGGCTAGAGTGCTGTGGCGTCAGCCTAGCTCACAGCAACCTCAAACTCTTGGGCTCAAGCAATCCTACTGCTTTAGCCTCCCGAGTAGCAGGGACTACAGGCATGCGCCACCATGCCCGACTAATTTTTTCTATATATTTTTAGTTGTCTGGTTAATTTCTTTCTATTTTTAGTAGAGACAGGGTCTCGCTCTTGCTCAGGGTGGTCTCGAACTCCTGACCTTGAGCGATCCTCCCGCCTCGGCCTCCCAGAGTGCTAGGATTACAGGCGTGAGCCACCATGCCTGGCCTCTACTTTGTGTTTATAAAGGAAAATAAAAAATCTCAGAACCTACCTCCCCTCCACCCCTTATGCAAAAAGGAAGATGAGCCTGGAGACTGAGTCATGGAACACCGCCTTCCAAATGAATAGCTGTTACTATTATCATGCATTAGCCAGATCACCAGGGAAAGGTAAAAGGCCTTGGGCATCTATGGAGGATACCTCAACAGATCACTCATAAAGATATTCCTAGCTGGCCTACTATAAGCAAGGATATGCAAATTGTAGCTTTAGGTCTGCGATGAAGCCTAACTCCTAAAACCAAAGTCAGATTCCATGCTCATCTTCCAACATGCAGAACAAAGACAAGATCCTCCACCCACCTAGAGATATCTGGTAGTAATAACTGATTCTTCCTTTGCTCCCTTTTTCTCTTCAAACCTTCACCTTATCTTATGTAAAACACAGATTTCCAGAAAGTAACCATTTGCCTCACTGCCTTCCTTTCTCCCTCCTTTTTCTTTCTGTATGCCCTCTCTCCTTAAATACTGAGTTTCCAAATCCCTTTTCGGAGAGCAGAGATGCTTCTGTGGTTTGTGCTTTTCCCAGGAGTGACCTCAAACTTTGGCTTAATAAACCTCCATTGATTGAGGTCTTTGCCTCACTCACTCATTTTGGGTTGTCATGTTCTACTGATCCTCAAGGTCTAGGCCAGCACCCACCAGCAGTTAAGTACTCAAAAAGCCCAGGAGGAGGAATCTAGCAACAAGAGATGTTCAAGAGTAATTTTTCTATTGTCTGGCCTCTCTGTCCCCAGCTTGTTCACATTCGCAAGTCAAATAGCCCGTCAAGGTATTAGTTCCGAGGCTCAGGATACAGTCTGGTAAGATTTTTAGGACATCTGTGACAATGGCCAAATTTCCTTCAAGGGATGACCTGCAAATACTAACAATGGGTGTCACTTGTGCCTGGTGGGAGGTGGGAGAAATCTAGCAGGCCTGGGGAGTGGAGATCTTGAGAACTACCACCTTGGAAGTTAAAGGCAGGTTTAAAAAGACAGCCCAGGCCACTAGGATTAGGCCTCATGAAAGGGCTTGTGTCATTCATTATGATATTCCTGGTGTGTGGCCTGAGGAAGGTATTTAACAAATTGTTTGAAGGAAAGCTGTAGTCATATTTGTGGCAAATTATCAAGAAAACTGGAGGAGAGATAATTTTCATCTCAGTGGAACTATCAGTCAAGAGTGAACATGTAAACTAAGACAGAGAAATTTGTCAGATCTAGAATACAGGGGTAAACCAGGAGAAAGGCAAAGAGAATTCCCAAGATGATGGCGAATGCAAGTCTCGATGACAGCTACACAGCAAGGGCGGAGAATAATGAGGACAGACAGAGGAAGGCGGCTGGGGGGAGGGGTGTGAACTGAGGGATTACTTGGCAGCTCTGACAATAAGCACAACTGTCTGAGCTGAGCTGCAGTGTGTGGAAACATTTAGCTGGAGAGTCAAAGAACAAAAACAAAATCAAAAGAATAGAAAACCAAAGCAAATGAAAACACTGAGGCAACTAACTTTAACACCACCCCCCCCCAAAAAAAAGAAAATTCAAGAAAAGAACATTAGCATACTACATTACCTGCCCTAGCAGTGTACATTTCCATAGTCATAATAACGAAAGCTCTGAAAACAGATTTAATAAAAACTGTGTCTATTGAAAAGATGAGAGTGTGAGTGAGTTTGAGTGTGTGTAAGACTCAGGATCCCCATCTACCACAAGGAAAGCTACAAGTACTTTTGAAAGCTGATGAATCAAGCATAAGCATATGTTCACAAATATGGAGGCAAATAGAAGAAATAGGTAAAAGAGTTGAAAGTTGTCTCAGGAGAGTAGAGGAAAAGCCTGAAGGGGCCTTTAGCCTGCCATTTAAAAAATTATACATAAGCATTTTAGCACTGTTTGATTTTTGAAATTATGGAAATAATTATTCTGATAAAACAAATATCCATTTTGAGAAATATTTCCTGCTGTGAGTTTTAAGGCTTTTGCTTGTTCCCTTCAATTTAGAAGTTATTCATTGAAAACACTTAGCACAGGCTGAATGGGGTGGCTCACGCCTGTAATCCTAGCACTCTGTGAGGCCAAGGCAGGAGGATCACTTGAGGCCAGGAGTTCGAGAACAGCCTGAGCAAGAGCAAGACTTGGTCTCTACAAAAATAGAAAAATTAGTCAGGCATGGTGGCACATGCCTGTAGTCCCAGCTACTCAGGTGGCTAGGCAGAAGGATCACTTGAGCCCAGGAGTTTGAGGCTACAGTGAACTAGGATGATGCCACTGCACTCTAGCTGGGGCAACAGAGCGAGAGACTATGTCTCCAATACCTCCCCCTCCACCAAAAAACAAGAACAACAACAACAACAACAACAACAACAAAAAACCCCCACTTAGCACAGTGGTGCATGCTGTAATCCCACCTACTTACTCAGGAGGCTGAGGTGGGAGGATTGCTTGAGGCCAGGAGACCACCCTGGGCCACACAGTGAGATCCCATCTCAAAACAAACAAACAAAAAATGCTTAGCAATGAGATAGCATTTTTGTCCCTATAGAGCTTTATGATCAGAAAAAAAAATAAAAAGCATAGAAATTTTGCAGCTATACTGGGAACTCCAAGAAGCCTATCCACAGGATACTCCCATAAAAAGAGCTGAGCTAAAATACCTACAACTGCACATGTGCACGCACACATGACAGAGTCTCCCTGCACACGGGGCCTCCACACTGCAGAGTAGAACAGACCAGAGTAGGCCTGTTTGGGTCACAGCCCTCTCCAGCTTGAATTCAACACTGCAAACCTAAGGAGAGTGAGTCACCAGAAGGCTCTTATACTATTACACTAAGGACTGCGATGACAGTACAAAAGCTTGAAAATTGTTCTGTAGCACACAGAAAAAAGTGTGAAGGGACAGGAACTTGTTTACTGAAACCTGATATGTACTAGGCATGTATTACGGGCTTTATATACGTGTTGTTATCTAATTATTGTAATAGATATGTAAGACAGCCATTATACACTAAAAGAAAACTGAAGCTCAGCATTAAGATACTCAAAGTCACAGACTAACAAGTGGCAGAACTGGAATTAAAATTTAAGACAAACCCCAACCCCCCCAAAACCAAAAAAACAAATCTGAGTTTGATCAAGATTCCACATCTAACCACCAATTTACAGGAAATACAGGGGACAGGGGGGCCAGTTAATGACACTATGGGGGTGCAGTCAGTGGAATCTAAACTGTCTAAACCTATAGGATAACCAATTCATTTTCCAGAAAATAAATCACAAGAAAAAATGAACTGCACAGAAGGAGAGAGATTACAAATCTCTACAGATCATAAGAGATTTAAGTAACAATCAACCAACTGCAATAAACAAATTTTACTTGGAACTTGATATGACCAAACAAGCTGTTGAAAGGATTTTTGACTCATGCAGAGAAATCTCAACACTGATTCGATTATCTGATGATGTTCATTTTGAAGGTATGATAATGGTGTTTTGATTATGTTTTTAAAAAGCTTATCTTTTAAAGATAAACACTGAAATATCTGTGGATAAAAAAATGAAATGCATGCAATTTGCTTCAGAACTGTCTGGGAAGGAGGAAAATGGGTAGGGGTAGAGAGGAAACAAAATTGAGCATGAGTTGATAATGAAGCTGAACAATGGGTGATCAGGGGCTTGTTATAACACAATCTTTACTCTTATGTGCAGGATGTTTATGATAAAAAGTGGGAAAAAAAAAAGTCCAGGGAAATGCACCAGTCTCCATAGTGAACATGACTTCCCCTAAATAATCATGTTTGGTGGCAGCCTAGAGAATCTGTGCTATTGGTATAACTAAAAAAAGTTCTGAGTGTGTTTTTTACTCCCCTGTCCACATGACAGTCACTTTCTAAAGGGCAGAGCCCTCACATACCATTTGCAGACAGCAAGGAGGGAGAAGTTCTAAATTTTAACTGGGCACATTGTGTTTTAGCTGCTGCCAAACATTATTTCCTGTTAAACACTCCTCTGTAATTCAAACAGCTAAATCCACTCCATTTCAAAACCCATATAAATTTCTAAACTACCCACTAAACAAGCAGATACCATAAAAAATATAAAGGACCAAAAAACCGAGGAAAGGAAGGTATACACAAGGAGAATGGAGTAGCTCTTAAAGCAGACACAGTGTCACAAAGAATCATGTGATTAAAGCAACAGGAGGAAGCTCAGGAGAGCAAACGGTTAAATCCCCATCTTAAGCTGCCCAAGGACTGTCAGGTCTCCAGAAGAGTTGCAACGTAGCCACAAAACCCTACGACCTCTCACCCAAAGGAGTGGGCTGTGGGATGATGAGCCAAGGAGCCTGCTGGCACAGCTCCTTCCATGGGTCCCAGGGGTTCCCATTCCTGGGCAGGAACGTTACTAACAAGGACCAACCCATCCCAGACCAGTTGCTGTCTGAATTTTTCTTGGGGCTGCCTAGGAACCGCTAAAGCAGTAAAGATGCCAAGCAGAGCCCAAGGATGAAATAGAAATAGCCCTTTCTGATTTGTGTCATTATTTTTTTGGGAAATACCATTCACTTTTCAATGACAGTACAGGCATTCTTGTTATACAGCATGCTGAATGAAATTCAGAAGTAAAAAGCACTAACTCTATTCCCTTGAGAATAATTTTTCCTAAAATTAACCTACAATTAGGAGTTTGCTGATAGTTGCCTTCATCTTGTTGGCAATCTACTAGAGGCGGAACCTCAGTATGAGCCACATTCAGCTGGGTTCACCTTCCTTCAGGTAAGACCCAGTGAGTATTTTAACCATTAAAGTAACTCTACATTAGTTTATCCTTTGGAAAAAAAAATTGATTTGCTGGGAATCACAAAAACTTCAGTAGAGAACACCATTTAATGGCAACAAGGGAGACCAAGAGGAGTAAGCCAAGGATTCTGCTGGTGCCTGCTCTTCCATCTGGCTGACGGCCACTACTAAATGGACACTGTGCGGTATACTCCACAGAAGGAAGTGTGTCTGTGCTACTCACCAGGAACCAATACCCATCTAACCCTCTGAACAGAGGCCCTTAAGAGGTGTCTTATTTAGGGCCCTGAGGCAAAAACACTGGGAGGTGTCAGTAGCTACCTACTCTCTTCTGACGCAAACCACCATTCACTGGCACTACTGTGCCCCTGGGCTCTTTAAAGACCTTACCTCTTGGCATTGAAAACTGGGTCACCTGGGGATGGCTATGTGACCTGACCCAAGTGAGAAAGTAAATCTGGAAGGAGCAGGATTGGAACACACCTTCCCTACTCCAGTCATCTGCATTGCATGGTAAAATGTATTACCCTCCATGCTTTATGCTCAACCAGAACTTCCTTGCTTCTCATCTATTATTTTTTTTCATTCAGTTCTTCCTGGTCAGCAAATACCTTCGTCTATTTCTCTTTACCCTGACAAATTCCTTAGCTCTTTGCCCTCATAAACCATCCCAATCTCTTCAAGCTGAACTCTTCCTTCTGTTATCAGGGGAAGGAGTAGTCAAGAGGTGTGACCCCGACAGGAAGACCAAGGGGAGCACCTTTCGAGTGATTGCATAGTGTCCCTTGAGCTCGTGCAGGGCCCACTTGATGTCCTGACTGCTGAGCATCTTGAAGTCAGCCATGAGGAGGTCAGCAGCCTGGATGAAGCAGCGCTGGTCCAGGGGAACCAGCTTGGTATAATCAAAAAAGTCCACCTGCGGCAACTGAAATGAGAGAGAAGTGCGAATCAGAGGCCACACAGTGCATTTCCCATGGGGAAACCATTTTACAACTCACACATTATAGGAAAGAATAATCTTGTCTGTTCTCCTAAGTCTTTATAGAGAGGTTACCAGCCCTGTAACGGAATGAAGAAATAGTGGCTCAGGGAAGTTAAACAACCTGTCTGGAACCCACAGACTAGCTTTACTAGCTAGAACTGGTAAAGAAGCATAGCTGGGGATTTAAAACAATCTCTTAGTCATCTCCTTTCTGCAAAACATTTAGAAAAAACTATTTTTTTCCTGCTACAGAATATGCAAAAGAGATAGTCAAAAGAACCTGTAGGAGTAGGAAGATCAAGACTTCAATGAAGTTCTGAACTATACATCCCTTCACCAAATAACATACTAATGTGAATTTGGATCACAAATGAAGACAATGATTAAAGTTCATAAAAACCAAACCATTTACATCTTGACATAAGATTTGGCTAGACAGGTATATGCACTGTACACAAATATCACATTAAAAGAAAAACTATAAACATATTAAAATTCAAGGACGATTTGCATGCTGAAGTATTTATAGGGAAGCATATTGATGTTTTTGCAATTTACTTGGAAATGCCTTATAATAAAATAAAATGTAAGAAAGATGTACTGATGGACAAAGGACAGATGTAGGATACAGTGGATACAGTAAAATGCTAACTTTTTAGTAGTATCAGTGGTGGGTACACAGGTGATCAATGTAAAATATTTCAACTTTTCTGTATGTTTAACAATTTTCATAGTAAAATGTTAGAATCTCGGCCAATTCTTATTTCACTTTAGGAACTTGCTTTGTAGGATTAAAGATATGGAGGATTTGTTTAATTCTTTGTGGGAAAGGGAAGATAAGGTTTACGATGATAAGAGTTAAATATAGAATTCAAAGTAGCTCAGTCTGGGAGATCCCACTAAAGTATAGACATATTCTGAAATCTAATTTTCCCCTGCTAGTCTTTAAAATTGTGTCCTGATTTGCAAATAGAAACCTTTGCGCTTCTCCCCAAAAAGTGTCCCAACAAAGCACTTTTTTCCCATAAAAATGACCCAAAAAGCAGAGAATTCCCAGGTGGAGACTGCAGAACAAGAGCACGACACTTGCCTCGGTCTCGTCCTGGCCGGCCAGCAGGCTGCTACTGGGGTTTGTAATGATTCTATCTTCTCTCTTTGGATAATCTGGATTTTCCAGAAGAAAATTACAAAGTCTGCAAAAACAAATGATGTCACGTTCACACTGCTTCCAAATCCCACATCTGCCTACTGTTTCAAATGTAATGTCTGAAAAATAAAGTCGCTAGTCGTATATTACTACTGGCCTATCAAGGAATCAAGATGTTTGCAGCCAAAAAAACTAAACAAATAAAAACCAATTACACTGAATTTCTATCTTTGTGAAAGATAAAAAGTTTAAAAACCAATGAACAAACTGATGAATGCAAACTCCTCTGAAGTTTCTCTATTAATTGGGTATCGATGTAATAAATTCACTGAAATTATTATAGGTTAAATTGTATGGAACTGGAGAATTTGTAAGAAAAGTAGCTACTGTTTGTTAAGAAAACCATAAACAAATAAGAAGTGGGAAAGTGTGTATATTCACAAGTAAAAATAATTTGCTAAGAGACTTAATAAATAAATGAAATATAATACTTTTCCTAATCCTACAGTAACACAAATCTCTATGGTAATATAAATCTCTATGAGCCATCTGAGTTATGCTCAGTTTATTTAGCTAACTGTAAGACTGATGAACTGACCATGTTTTTACATGAACAGACTCACTCTATCAAACCCATTCGCCTTGTCTATTATTATTACAATACTTCAGAAGTAAGGATATAGAGAGGAGGCATCACCACCCAGACTTAACAAATGTTAATCCAGGCTCTTCACCCTTTAACATAATCAAATCAGATGACAACCTTGGGATGACTGCACAGTATTGAGGACAGCATGGCCAGGGCACAGCCCTAGGCACATGCAGTAGCAAGAAAGCTTCTTTGCTCAGAGGGCAATGAGGGCTTCCCCTCTTCTTTCCCTTGCTCCTGTAGATTCTTAGGATGACCCCACCTGTCCCTGGATGCCCCACCCATAATTCTCACTCCTCTTCCTTCTTCCCAGTTCTCTCCTGCCCAATGTCAACAGTGTGGCCTATAATAATAGTGAGACAGGTCTAGCAGGAAGAAGACAGAGGTGGTACCCAGCTCTGGCTCCTTTTCTCACCCAGGTGCTAGTGTTTGGGGACTGGAAAATGGAAGGGTATGATTATTTTGCCCCTGGGTCCTCAGGCATGGCCCTTTCACAAAGCCCTCTCCCTCATCCTGACATCTCAATACCTTTTTCTTCACTTTCACTTCCAGGAGCCTCCTATGCTTCTCATCTCCAAGTTCCCCTCTTCCTTATCACTGCAGCCTGCCCATTCCAGGGAACGCAGGGCCAGAGGTCCAAAAAGGAAAAAAGAAAGCAAAATCCTCTTCCTATACTATAGTGTAGCAAAGGGAGAGAAAAGAATTCTGAGCACATTTTCCTTTAAAATCATTGTCATTGATGGTGAGTCTTTGTTCTAGAATTTATCAGTGTGCACTGTAGGTTGTGTAGATCTTTGAAGGCTGACCTGAGAATTCACCACCAATAAAGATCCTCTATCTGGGGGGAAAAGCCTGGACTTCCAAACAACTCCTTGCACATGCATACCGTGCATAGCCACAGACCAGAAATGGAATAGTACCTGTATTTATCCTTTAAAATTGTCTATTTTTATATATTTTCTCAAGTACATGATACATAAGTACACCTTTATATGATATAGAAGTAAAATAGCAGGTACAATTTTTTGAGAAAACAAACATATTTTAGAGGTTCTTCTCTTCCCAATTCCTTTTATGTAACAATATTAAGAACTTTATATACCAAAATGCTGCAAGATGTGGAGTTCCACAAAGCACAAATCAGAAGCTCTCACTCTGAACTGTCAAAATTCATTTCCAGTTTATTTATTTTACTTTATTTTTGAGACAGAGTCTCACTCTGCTGCCCGGGCTAGAGTACCATGGCTTCAGCCTAGCTCACAGCAACCTCAAATTCCTGGGCTCGGGCAATCCTCCTGCCTCAGTCTCCCAAGTAGCTGGGACTATAGGCGTGTACCACCATGCCCGGCTAATTTTCTCTATATATTTTAAGCTGTCCAGCTAATTTCTTTCTATTTTTTTTAGTAGAGACAGGGTCTCGCTCTTGCTCAGGTTGGTCTCGAACTCCTGACCTTGAGCGATCCTCCTGCCTCAGCCTCCCAGAGTGCTAAGATTACAGGCGTGAGCCACCGCGCCGGCCCTCATTTCCAGTTTAATCCCTTCTCCACTCTTACCAACAGAATGTTCCTGGAGGTTAAGTGACATTCAGTGGCACAGACAATGAGGGATAGATAAGGTTTCCTTTCTTCAGAAACAAGCTGTAGCCCCTCCACTAATACTTGCACCCTGGGGCAAAGAAGCTTGTCAGACTCAAATCTGCCCACCTCTTTATATTATCTCATGCTCGATCTGACCTGACATGCTGATGACCTAGAGAAAGCACTCCTGCTAAGCGAGCCAGGCTTATATTCTACTTTTGGTCCTTAGATAGTTGTTGCTGCCTTCATTCATCCAACTGAAGTTGCACCACTTGTGTCTGAAAAGTCTTAGTTAACCAGTCAAAGAGTAGACTGCTTGCCATATGAGGTTGTCTAGTGAATAGGCTCTTCCTGCTTAAAGTGGCCAGATGGTTCCATCTAAAGATGTACATAAAGAGCCTGAGAGTCAGCTACAACAAAATTCCAGCATGCTCAACTTGGCTTTAGGCCTCATTTCGGGTCTACACTGACAACATTTTAGCTTAGCTGTGAAATTAACACTATCCCAGGAGCCCAGGGACTAACAGAAAGGAAAGAAGTAGGAAAACCGGACTCTGGTTTCAAAAGACTCAACACAATTACTATATACTCCCTGGTCTTTTGGATTTCATAAGAATTTTTTGTGTTTAAGGATCAATGTTTGCTTCTGAGTGACACAAAAAGCAGAGGGTCAGTAGGTCCCTAAAAATAAGGACAGAAATGAGACTCAGGAAGTAAAAGAACAGAATTGTAACAGAATCTGTTAATTTGATTATATTTTACAGACAACTAATATTGAAGATATTAAAAACCAGTTATGTTCATTTGTAGAAGGAGAAGGAACTACTATAGTACACTAAACTTCTATGGAGTTACTTTAATATTTACTATAAATTGTTAAAAAAAAATACTGAAACATATTTGATATTGAAATTGCTATTCTCCAAATGTGCAAAGTTTATACTTTTCTCTATCATTTATATTTCCTGTAATGAACAAACAAGTATTACATTTCATAACCAGGAAAATATTAACAACAACAAAAAAAAGAATTTTGAGAGTAGTAAACAATTCACATGGGACAGAAATACAATTATTAAACAAGTATATGAAAATCACAGCCAACTACCAAAGAAATGCAACTTCAAATATTAGACTACTTTATGCCTAGTTAACAACAAAAAATAACATCATTACTCAATATTGTTCACGGACTGTTAAAGCAATTCACATAAATCTCTAAAAGGTACATTAAATGGTACAAATCTACTGAAAAGCTATTTCAAGGACCATGAATTTGCTCATAAACCTTAACCCCAAATTTTAACTTTTAGAATTTCATCATGTAGTGAATAATAAAAGAAGTGGTGTTATATGCAGAGTAATGTTCATCAGAACTTCATGAAAACTATGAACTAATAAAATATTCAACAAAGAAGAAAACTCAATAGAATGGTTATTAAAGGTAATCAATCATTATTAACACCATGAAGAAAAAAATAGAAAATATTTTTTACTTAACGTTATTTCACAAACAAGGTACCCAAAGTTGTATTTATCCTCTGAAAAAAATTATGGTTTCATTCCAGAAGAACTAAAGGGGTACATAAAAATAAGTTGCTTTTTGACTGAGTGGAAGTCTAGGAGATAACATTTCATTGTAAAAATGTAGTTATCTCTGTTTAATTTTGCTATGAATCTAAAACTATTTTAAAAAATAAAGTTTAGGCCAGATGCAATCGCTCATGCCTGTAACCTAGCACTTTGGGAGGCCAAGGCAGGAGGATCACTTGAGGGCAGGAGTCTGAGATTAGCCTAGGTAATAGCAAGACCCTCTCTAAAAGATAAAAAAACTAGGTGGGTGAGGTGCACATTTGTAGTCCTAGCTACTGGGGAGGCCGAGGCAGGATGATCGCTTGAGCCCAGAAGTTTGAGGTTGCAGTGAGCTATGATGATGCCACCGCATTCTAGCCTGCGCAACAGAGACTCTGTCTCAAAAGAAATAAATAAAATAGGCCTGGTGTGGTGGCTCACACCTGTAATCCTAGCTCTCTGGGAGGCCGAGGCGGGCAGATTGTTTGAGCTCAGGAGTTCCAGACCAGGTTGACCAAGAGCGAGACCCTGTCTCTACTAAAAAAAAAATAGAAAGAAATTAGCTGGACAATTAAAAAAAAAAATATATATATATATAAAAGAAATTAGCCAGGCATGGTGGTGCATGCCTGTAGTCCCAGCTGCTGGGGAGGCTGAGGCAGAAGGATTGCTTGAGTCTAGGAGTTTGAGGTTACTGTGAGCTAGGCTGACGCCACAGCACTCTAGCCCGGGCAACAGAGTGAGACTCTGTCTCAAAAAAAGAGAAAGAAATAAAATAAAAAATAAAGTTTAGTAATTTTTAAGAATATACTTATTATCATGCCATTAGACTCCCAAAAAGAAAATATCATAAAAGCTTAAGATAGCACTTTCACTTCTAGTAATGGGAGGCCAATTCTCCCAAAAAAAGATGAGAAACAAGACTAAAACAAACAAACAACAAAAAACCCCCAACAACAAACAACTCTGCTAGAAGATAGCAAGCAGTAGCCAATAAGTTGGTTGAAGCCAGGACCTGGGACAGAGTGGAGGCTCAACAGTCTTTCATGTCAATGTCCATAGCTCCATTATCTGAGATCGCCATAAAGGAGAACTCATATGCCTACTGAAAGTGAAGGGCAGCCAGGCACAGTGGTGTGGGCCTGTAGTCTCAGCTACTCAGGAGGCTGAGATGGGAGGATCACTTGAGCCCAGGAATTTGGGGCTGTAGTGCGCTATGGTCACACCTGTGAACAGCCACTGCACTCCAGCCTAGGCAAAAGCAAGGCCCCGTCCCTTAAAAAAAAAAAAAAAAAAAAGATACAGGGAAAAATTTAATCATAGCATTTTGATATAAATGGAATACTACCTAGTAATGAAAATACATGAACTGCGGTTATACACAACATGACTGAACCTCATGAACAATATAATGCTGAGTGAAAGAAGCCAAACACAAAAGACTATAGACTATAAGACCCTTATTCAAAGATGACAGCAATGTTCTAACTTCTTGAAGATTTCTGGGTTGTGGTTATATTTTTTGCTTTATAATAAGTTATTGGGCTGTGAATCTTTATTTTATATTTTTCTGTATGTGTATCATAGTCTACAAGAACCAGGTTTAAAAGCATACACAATAAGGAGTATGAAGACAGGTTTCAGAAGAGAGAATAACTGGCAAGTAAAGTAACAAAATTGCTTCCTTTTCCAGTAGTATGGAAGATTAAGTACCCAGGTAGAATCCCCTATTGAAAAACAAAAAATGCTGAATATGTTTTAAGTTATCCAAAAACTTCAAGACAGGAATCTAAAGTAATCTTAGATGGACACTGCCCCATGGCACCTGACAAAAGCAAAAGCAAATCCTCTCTGAAGAAACCAATTCTACCAAGACCTCAAGACGTGAGCGTAGTGTCAAATTTATAAAATATGGCCAAGTGCAGTGGCTCATGCCTGTAATCCTAACACTGTGGGAGGACAAAGCGGGAGGACTGTTTGAGGCCAAGGAACTCGAGATCAGCCTGGGCAACATAATGAGACTCTGTCTCCACAAAAATTTTAAAAAATTAGCTGGGCGTGGTAGTGCACACACGTAGTCCCAGCTACTTAGGAGGCTGAGAAGCAGGAGGATCACTTGAGCGTAAGAGATTGAGGATGCAGTGAGCTATGATCATGCTATTGCACTTCCAGCTTGGGTGACAGAGCAACACTCTTGTCTCCAAAAAGAAAAGAAAAACAAAATAAAAAACAAATTTACAAAATATGTAAGAAAACATGGCACCATGGGAGCCAGCAGAAACAACAAAATAAGATTCCCAAGAACTTCAAACACCAGGAAGACCACACAAAGAAACTATGTTTATTGTCTCTAAATAAATAAAAGGATTAAAAATACAAAGAGTAAAACACTAAAAAAATGACCAAGAGAATTAAAAACTAACATACAGTAACTAAAATAAAGACCACGGTGGATGGGTTAAAAGCAGATCACACCGTACTGAAAAGAGAACTGGTGAGCTAGAAGACATCTCTGAAGACATCATCAGGAATGCATCTCAGAGACAAGGAGGTGCGGTTGAGACATGGAGGACAGGGGAGGAGAGGGGGATTATAGAAGAGAGGAGAAGGAGAATGGGCAAAGGGATTGCTTGGGGTGATAATAGCTATGAAATTTCCAGAACTGACCAACATCACCAATCTATGGTCTGGTACGGTCTAAAACTGTTTTGCCTATTTGAGATATATATTAAGTGCAAAAATATCTATACAAAACTGTTTACTTCACTTAGAATTATTTTTTTCTTTTTATTCCAAGGATGCCTGGATAGACTTATTATTAAAAGTAATGCTAGTGTTACATTTAAAATTTTTTTATACGTATATTGTAGGAGAAAGAAAATAAACTTATTATTAGAAATCAAGTTTTTAGTGAAAGAAAAAACATGTAATTGTAAAAACTGAGAAAAAAACCTCAATGTTAAATTTGAATTAGAAATTATGCATATAAATTTTTGATTAAAAAAATGGCGGCTGGGCAAGGTGGCTCATGTCTGTAATCCTATCACTCTGGGAGGCCGAGGTGGAAGGATCACTTGAGCTCAGGAGTTTGAGTCCACCTGAACAAGTGCGAGACCCCGTCTTTCCTTAAAAAAAAAAAAAAAGAAAAGAAAGAAAGAAAGAAAGAAAGAAAAAAAATTAGCCAGGCCTCCTGGCTTGCGCCTGTAGTCCAGTTACTCGCGAGGCTGAGGAAGGAGGATCACTTGAGCCCAGCAGTTTGAAGTTGCTGTAAGGTAGGCTGATGCCACAGCACCCGGGTGACAGAGGGAAGCTGTCTTAAAAAAGAAAATAAAAAGACAGACAGACAGACAAAAAGAAATGATTGTAACTGATCTAAAATACCACTTAAACAAAAATCCTTAAGACTGAAGTTATTTAAAAGAAAAAAAAGAAGAGTAGGAGGACAAATAAAGGAAAAATCTTCTTTACAGCAGAATGTCAGACAATAATCTAAGTGGTAGATATGGGTGTTCATTATACAGTCTTTCACCCTTTTATATTTGAAAATGCTAGGGGTGGGAATCAATGACATTTTAAATGAGTGAGTGAGATGAAGCTAAAGTGATAAACAAATACATTAAGAATCTTGGATTCGATTTTGGTTTAAAACCTGGAAAGAGTGCTTGCCTCTGGACAAAGGTGGGATTTGACAAGGCCACCAGTGGCAACAACAGTGTCTTTGTACAAATTAGAAAAAAAGTACTTACACTGGGCTGAGTACCTGGAAAAGGGGGTCCTTCCCTCTTACTCTTGGCATGGAACAGACCCACATGTACCCTTGGCTGAGAACTACAGTGTAAGACATGACCTTTGAGGACAGTGGTTTAATGTACTACTTCTTTTAATTAAAAAATATCTGTATCAAGTCTGATAATTTGATTAACTTCAACATTCTACCATTCTTTACAAATTTACAACTATTTCACCTTTGTAGACTAGAAGGCAGTGAAAGAGCATAAGAAGAATGAGACTTATTTTTCCATTGTGTATTCTTCAGGAAACTTTCATTTTTTTAAAAAAAAGTATTTATCACTTTTATAATAAAAACTAAAGAAATGCTTCATGTATTTCTACAAATATGCAGAATGGTTGCAGAACACTTTCTCTTTGTAACTGTAGGAAAGAAAATGTCTTTTAACATCTTGACTAAAACAGAGGTAATATCAGTGCCCAGAAACAACTAAGCATCATAATCCCATAACCATGCAGTATTCCCATAAGATCCAGAAAACAGTCTATACATGACTAATGTTAGAACAAACAGGATCATTAAAAAGATACAGTGCAAAGTGAAATAAGCCAGTCTGAAAAGGACAAATAATGTATGGTTCAATTTATATAAGGTCCCTAGAGCAGTCAAATCCGTAGAGACAGAAAGTAGAATGGTAAGCACCAGGGGGTGGGAGAGGAAGGAATGAGGAGTTGCTGTTTAATGAGGACAGAGTTTCAGTTTGGGAAGATACAAAAGTTCTGGAGATAGATGGTGGTGATGGCTGCACAATAATGTGAATTTACTTAATGCCACTAAATTGTACACTTAAAAATGACAAAAACGACAAATTTTAAGTTATATTTTTATATAAAATTTAAGTTATATTTTTCCACCCCAAAAAGAGAAAAAAGGCATGGTGGTATACTTACACATTCAAATCATAGTAATTCTTCAAATGAATTATTTCTTCAATATACCCATTTGCTACATCTGGAAATCTTACTTCCTGGAAAGGAATAAGAACATTATTTGTATTTTATTCACTAGAATGGTTTCAAATGGCAATAAAAACCAGACAGCAAAAAGTATATAAATGACTAAAGACTAGAAAAGGGCTATAAAGCAGGTTTGTGTGTGGTTTAAAATTCAATGCTACATTCCCAGATTCATTGATTAAACAGAAGATGAAATCTAGACAGCTGAAATAATCTGGTCCTCTGCCCCTATTTTATAGATCCATTCTTCATTCTTTCAACAAATACTGAGCATCTCTGCCCAGACAAAGGGAGTCCAAACACAAATAAGGTATAATTCCATGCCTGTCCTCAAGAAGCACACAGCCTAGAGCACAAAGGAAACACCTGGGTGAAGCAGGATTAAGGAACTTACTCAACGGCAAATAGCAGCTGACTCTGGATGGACGTAAAGCCCTGCATTACTATGTCAGTGCTACCCAACAGAGCTTTGTATGATGATGGAAATGCTCTTCTTTGTGCTTTCCAATGAGGTAGCTATTAACACCATGTGGCTGCTGAGGCTAAAATGTGATTGGTGCCACTGGAAACTGTACCTGTAATTTAACTGTAAGACATTTAACTATAAACAGCCACATGAGGCTACTGACTGCCATATTAGACAACATAGGTCTAGGTCATCCAATAAACCTGCTGTAGGGGTTTCAGTATCAACTCAAAGACTTTGAAAAAACTGTGGAGACTGCAGGTATGACAGCACCAGGCCACCATGATATGCAGCTAGAATCTTGGAGGGCTTCCTGGAGGGCTAAGTATAGATTAAGGAACCTTGATTTCATTTTCATGTCTTCAGAGTTTCTCTTCTATTCTATACATCTAGATATACATCTCTTATGAAAATGAAGTCCACACACAAACTTTTTTTTTGCAATGAAAGAAAACTCAGTATACTTAGTTTCTACAATTATTGATTTGATAAAATAAAACTTACTGTTTCCTTCACTAGCAGTGCAACGAGTTCTTGATCTACCTCAGCAGCTTCTTGCCCCCAAATGTTTTCCAAGTTGGGCTCCTGAGATCCTTGCATTGCAAAGGCTGGACCTGGCTCTTCATCATCTGTTGCTAATTGTTGGTCTTCAAACTCTTCCAGAGGATGGGCAGGCTGAGGGGACGAGGGGCCTGGAATCCCATCCTGCTGGGGTTCTGGTCTTGGAAAAGCTGGTCTTGGAAAAGCTGGCCCTGGAAGTTCATGCTGAAACAACAAGGCGACCAGTTCTGCTTCAGGCTGCCGCTCTTGAGGAACAACCTGGTTTGTTATCTCACGGGGCTGCTGGTTTAGAGACTGGAGGTAAGGATGGTCTAACCAGCAGCCTTCTCCAATGGCCTGGTCATCTTCTATACCAGCTGACTCGTCGAGATTTGATAAAAGTTCTGTCTCTGAGTCTTCAGATGACTGGTTCTCAATTCCCAAAGGATCACCTTCTCCGAAAAGGAGGCTACTTTCTTCCAAGATTATGACTTTCTGCTCTGATCTGGGCTTGACAATGTCATTTGCTGCTTGGTTATGACTTGGTCCAGGTTTGGGTTCTCTTTCTGTTTGGCCACTTGTCTTAGTGAATTGATTGACTCCAGGAGGCCCAAGATCCAGAAATTCACCGTAGTCTTCCTCAGAATCATCCTGTGCCTCAGAATCATCCTGTGCCCCAGAATCAAACAATGGGTTGTTACACACTGAAAAATAGCTGCTCTTATCAGATTCAAATGCTGCTCTAGACTTTTTAGGCCTTTCTTCTCCCAATCTTTTCAGATCTTGCCACTGGGCAGCGGGTTTGATGAGATTGGGTCGTGATGTCTGAGGTCTATTTGTCTAAGAAAAAATGAAATTTCAATAATAATAATAATTTAATGTCTTTCCTATGCCTCCTCATTGAGCTTCTAAGATAGGACAGGAAAGAAAAAACTACTAACACCCTCCCCCTTCATAATACCTATTGTTCTCGTTTATCTTAACATTAAAATTTGATCACACTGTAGTATCTGTAAGAATCAAAGTAGCTATTCACTGACTGAAGCTTGAGATACAGTTTGAATTATAATTTAACCTCTGAGACCACTAGAACAAAAACAACTGCACAGAAGAGGAAATAATAAAAGAATGCTAACACAGCAGAGAAACAAGAAATGTTCAATGAACACATGAAAAGAATCTAAAGCTCATTAGTAATCAGCAAACTGAAAATAAAAAGATGATTTTTTTTTTCCCCTTGTAAGACTGGAAAACTTTTTAACTGGATAATATCAAGCACTGGCGAGGATGTATGAAAACTTTTATACTACAATCAGCTGCTGGTGAATTTAGGAGAGCAATTTTGCACTATTTATTAAAGTAAAAAAATGTAAATACTTAGATATGCCATTATGATTTTTCATATCTATTCTACAAACCCTTAAGAGAATAGTTAACTATTAAGTGTGTATATGTGTCTGTACATATACATACTTTAAGAAATGATTGTGTTTGTGTCTGATTTTAATAAATAGAATCATTCTGTGTATGTATTGTATTACAACGTGCTTTTCTTCATTTAATGCCATTTCTTGGTGAGCTTTCCATTTCCGTGCACATTGAGCTACCTCTTTCTGGTGAGGGAAAGTTGTGCTTTGTAGAACAGGTAATAGTTAACCATTCTCTAAGGGACAAACTTTAGAATTTCTCTAGTTTTTTTTTCTTTTTATGCTACAAGCAATGTGGTGGTAAATATCCTTGTATATGCCCTCTTTAGATACACAAGATCTTTCTCACAGATATGAAAAAATGATAATGACATATAAGTATATACATTTTTAACTTTAATAGTACACAATTGCTCTCCTAAATTAAAATTCAAAAGAAAAGATCTGGAAAAGTGTATGTCAAACTGATAACAACAGTCCCTCTGAGAAATCTCATGTAAGAAAGGGGATGGTGAATGTCAAGCTTTAGGGTGAGTCCTTGAAGGGCTAACCCACTTGAAATAAGGGCAAACTGGAAATGTGCCTCCCAAGAACTGAATTCCAGTTTGGACAGTTCAACATATCCTGAATTTGACATTGCTGGTGCCCTTGGCTCTTCCTCAAGAAACCAATGTAGGTTGTCCTCTGTAGAGAAATATAACATCACCTAGGATCTCAAAATTTTCAGACACAAAGATGGCATAAAAGAATTTGGTGCAACAATAGAAAACCAAAAGCAAGAGAAGTAACGGACAACAGAAATAAACCTACAAAGGTTTTAGACAATGAAGTTATCAGACATGAATTCCAAAATAACAATTAGCATGTTTAGGCAAATAAAAGATCAAGTTAAGAATTTCAGCAGAGAAGAATCAAATGCAAATTCCAGAACGGAAAAATACCATAACTAAGGTTAGGAATCAATGGATGGATATAGAATATTTTAAATAAATATGGTTGAAGAGAGAAATCAGTGAATTGAAAGGCACGCCATAGGAAAATGGACGGAATAAGACATAAACAAAAATGAAAATTATGTAATAGGACACACAAAGAATACAATGAACAGGTGGTCTTAACAACTATGTAACTAGAGTACTAGAAGAAAAGGATAGAGAAGCAGCAATATCTGAAGGCAAAATACAAATATTCAAGAAAGACAGTGGCTTGATTTCAGTTTTGAAGATCCTAACGGAATGAATTTAAAAACCCTGAACAATATAAACCTAGGTATAATATAGTAAAAGAGCAGAAAACAGATACAAAGAGAAATTCTTAACAGTAGCAGCACATATTGCCTTCAAAAGAACAAAACTAAGACTGACTGACTTTTCAACAGAAAAATGGAATCCAGGAAACATTATAATAGTATCTTCTTAGTGTTAAAAGAAAATAACCGCCACACAGAATTTTATACTCAATGAAAGCATCAGCAGACCTGCCAAAAAGAAAATTCTAAAAGGTAGTCTTTAGGTAGAAGAAAAATAATCTCAGTTTTAAGGCTAGAGATTCAGAAAGAAATGAAGAGCAACAAAAATGGTAAATATCTGGGTACGATGACAAATACTGACTGCATAAAACAAAATATTTTGGATTTAAAAAATGTATACAGACTGGGTGCCTGTAGTCCCAGATACATGGGAGGCTTGAGGCAGAAGGACTGCTTGAGCCCAGCCTAGACAACATAATGAGACCCTCATCTCTAAATAAGTAAATAAAATAAAAAATAAACACAGAACTAAAATATATAACAAAAATAGTATTTATGTTTGGAGAGGAATAAACAGAGTTAAAGTGTTTTAAGGTTCTTTCCATTATTCAGCAAGAGTTTAGAGCACTAATTTATATTCATTCTGAGGCCTCTATAATGTAAGGAATCTTGAAGTAGCCCTTAAAGTAAGTTATATGTATTAGACATGACACCAAAAGTGACAAATTACATAGGAAAAACTAAACTGGACTTCAGCAAAATTAAAAACTTTTGTGTTTCAAAGGACACCATCAACAAAGTGAAAAGATAACTCACAGAATGAGAAAAAAATATTTGCAAATAAGACACCTGATAAACGTATAGTGTTCAGAATATATAAAAATAAATAACCCATTTAAAAAAAACTAGAAAAAGATACTGCATAGACATTTCTCCAAAGAATATATAAAAATCCAAAGATGATTAAGAAATAGCCAATAAGTATATGAATGATGCTCAACAGCAGTGGCCACAGAGAAATGCAAATCAAAATCACAAGGAAGGCCAGGCGTGGTGGCTCATGCCTGTAATCCTAGCACTCTGGAAGGCCGAGGTGGGAGGATCACTTGAAGTCAGGAGTTTGAGACGAGCCTGAGCAAGAAAGAGGCTGCCATCTACTAAAAACAGAAAAAATTAGCTGGGTGCAGTGCCTGTAGTCCCAGCTACTCAGGAGGCTGAGGCAGGAGGATCACTTGAGCCCAGGAGTTGGAGGTTGCTCTGAGCTAGGCTGATGCCAGGGTACTCTAGCCTGGGTGACAGAGTGAGACTTTGTCTCAAACAAACAAACAAAAAACCAAAAATCACAATGAGATACTTCACACAACCAACTATAATCAAAAGACAACAAGTGTTGGCAAGAATACGAAGAAGCTGGAACCATTACACACTGCTGGCAGGAATGTAAGATGGAGCAGTTGCTGTGATAAACAGTCTGGTAGAGTTAAACACAATTACTATATGATCTAGCAATTCAACTCTTAGTATATGACAATAGAAATGAAAACATACATCCACACAAAAACTTGTACATGAATGCTCATAGCAGCATTATTCATTATAGCCCCAAAGTGGAAACAACTCAAATGGCCATCAACAGATGAGTAAACAAAATATGGTATACCCATACAATGGAATATTGTTCAACAATGAAAAGGAATGAAATATTGATTCAGGCTACATCACAGATGAACCTTGAAAACATTATGTTAAAGAAGCTGGCCACAAAGGACCATATACTATATGAATCTATTTATATAAAGTGTCTACAATAGGCAAACCTACACAGACAGAAAGGTATATTAGTAGTTGCCTAGGACTAGGTGGGATCAAAATTGGGAGGTGATGGTTAACGGGTGTAGGATTTCCTCATGGGGTAATGAAAATGTTCTAAAATTAATTGTGGTGATGGATGCAAAACTGTGAATATACTAAGAGCCACTGAACTGTATGCTTTGAATTGATGAACTGTATGGTATGGGAACTGTATTTCAATAAAGTTTTTTTTCAAAAAGGAATGAAGTACTGATATATGCTGCAACATGAATGAACCTTGAAAATATTCTACTAAGTAAAAGAAGCCAGTCATAAAAGACTACAAATTGTATGATTCCATTTACGTGAAATATCCATCATGGGCAACTCTACAAAGATAAAAAGTAGATTAATGATTGCCTAGGGTGGGAAGTGGGGGGCAAAGGTAGGGAAATGATGGGGAGTTAATAATGACAGGTAGAAGGCATCCTTTTGAGGTGATAAAATGTTCTAAAATTGATTGTGGTGATAGCTGAACAACTCTGTGAATATACACTAAACACCGCTGAATTGTACAATTTAAATGGATGAACTGTACAGTGAATTATATCTAAAGTTGTTTCAAGAAGAGAGAGATCACATGGAGAGGCCCTGAAGACAACGATGCCTTGCCAGTCTCTGGCTCCCCAGTCTCCCACTGTCCCAGCTCCAGCACCATCTGACAATGGCCAAATGAGAAGCCCCGAGCCAAAATCGTTTGGTGAGCTCTTTCCAAATTCCTAACCCATAAAAGTCATGAAAGATAATACAATGATTGCAGTTGTTTTATGCCATTAAGTTTTGAGGTGATATGTTACATGGTAATAAGTAACCAGACAATAACATAAAAGAATGAATAACTCAAAAACTTAGTAAAAGGACAGTAAAATAAATGTTAAATATACTAAAGCAGAAGAAAAGAATAAAGACAAAAACAGAAACTGAGTAAGAAAACAAATGGTAGCAGTATGAGATAAATCTCAGAGCTGTTTCTCTGGTAAACAAGGAACAAGGAAAACAAGGGAGGCTAATGGGTAGCTCATCAAATCAAGAAACAGGGTTGGGGTACACTAAAAGCCTTGCAAACAACCAGGACACTGGAAAAGGGACTGCCCCCACAAGATTTCAGGGAAAATCCCTAAAAACAGGCTGCCTACACTCTGATAATAATCTTCCCATTAACCCAGGGATGGTTCAGTTTCTACTCCAGTATTCTTAGGTAGCCCTGAAGTCAGTAATCTAATCAAAGGGCTAAATTGACAAGATGCTCTATGGAACTAAATCAGTTTCCAAAATACAACTTTCTGACATTTAGCTAGCTATTTTGATACTCTTTGTAAAATAAGGCTCATGCCTGTAATCTTAGCACTCTGGGAGGCCAAGGCAGGAGGATTGCTTGACCCCAGGAGTTTGAGGTTGCTGTGAGCTAGGCTGATGCCACGGCACTCTAGCCTGGGTGACAGAGCCAGACTCTGTCATTCATTCATACATACATAATTAATTAATTAATTAATGAAGTTCACATTAACAAACCTTACCTTTGTTTAAGGTACTTTTCCCTAGACAGTTCATCTTAACTGGGCCTTTACCTATGCCTTTTGTTGTTTGGACAAATAATGATGTATAGATCTAAGTTCTGTTAAGTTGTCTACCTTTTTTCACATGGGAGTCCGTCCCTTTGGAAATGCAAACTGAGAGCTGCCTGGTTAGCAACTGCTTTAAGGACTGATGGTCTAAAGGGGGGGGGGGAGAAACTACAGTTGACTCTTAAATAAGATTTGAAGTGCACAGGTTCACTTAAATGTGGATTTTCTTCCATTTCTGCCTCCCCTTCTACTCTTCCTCAGCCTCCTCAACATGATGACAATGAGGAGGATGGAGACTTTTACGATGATCCATTTCCACTTAATGAAAAGTAAATATATTTTCTCTTCCTTATGATTTTCTTAATATTTTCTTTTCTCTAAATTACTTTAAGAATACAATAAAAAAATATATATAACATACAAGTATGTGTTAATGGACTGTTTATTTTATCAGTAAGGCTTCAGTCAACAGTAGACTATTAGCTGTTAACCAAGATCAAACAGAGCAAGAATTAATTACGTGAGACTGAACGAACTGATAAAGAATTCAAGGTTTTCATGGCTTTATCTGAAACATTGCTGGTTCTTTTAATGTTTCGTTTTCCAAATTTAAGGAAACTTTTATTTTTTCTTTTAAGCTAAAATAAAAGTTTCCTTAAATTATCTATAGCTTCCAACAATTTGGTAAAGCATACTTTTGTAAACAAAAATTGAAACATTGCTTTTTCTCCCTATGTGGTACCAGAAACCATTATTGAGTATTCTCATTTTTATGGCAATATGGTTTTTTGTGCAAGTTCAATAAGAATCTGCTCTCTTTATAATAAGATACAATCAGAAACTGGTTATATTACCAATGCTTTGACTGAAATGTCACATTTGAAAATGAGCATACGCTGCCTGGCTTCAAGGGTTCCCTGCCTTATACTGAGTGAGTAAAAGTCACCTCCTGGCAGGCCCAGAAACCTCAAGATATTAGATACAAAGGCAAAATCTAATGTCTGCCTTTGTTTACCTTCCTAGCATCGAGAGGTTTCTTTCAAGTCCAACCTGAGATTCCTTGTCAAAATTTCCAGCAAAGCAAATTTATAAGGCGCCTGTGTGGTTATTCTTGCAGCACTTATATAAATAACCAAGCAAACTGGTCTTAATGTGATTATCTTTGACAGAAATGGGGGTTACTCTTACAGAGAAAAATTACATTTCAAAAGAAAAATACAGTACATCTGTCATTATATTGTAGCCCTGTTCATTGTTTTGAGTTTTTATTATTTACCTGTAGACTGGACTGAATTCTGAATTCTGAATTCTTCCAGTTTTCTTTATTATCTGGCTACAACCCTCCACTGAAGGAGAACTGCTCAGTTCCCGGAGCCCAATAAGCCAAAGCTGGACAACTCACTGTAAGTTTCAAGGGACAAGTCTCAAGCCTGATGTGGGGCTTCATAGAGAGTTTACGAGAACGTCTGATGCCACAACCAGAGACATTCAAACTGCGAACCAAGACAAGAAGTGACCAACTTCATGCTGTTGACAGCTTTTCCCAACCGTTGGAATAAGACTATTATAAGACTCTTAACCCTCTTAATTTCTCCTTACTTATGCCTCTTTTCCTTGACAGGATAATGCTGCAGCTGAAATTTCATAATCAGTAGCTTCTGCAGGTAGCTTGCACTTCCTGCTTTAATTTCACCCAGTTAGCGATGCTAACTAAACGGAAAGAAATCTGTACAGCTGACGACACTTTTTGCACATAACACACTGGGTATGGCAAAGCCAACTATCTGGTTAAAATAGGTAGACTCCTTATCTAACTTGGTTTGGTTCATAGGACCAGAGCTAAGGAGAATACTCCATCCAAATTCTTGGTATTACCCTACCAGTCTCCCTGGTATACCGTATCCTCTCAAAAAGTTTTTTTTTTTTTTTTGAAACAGGATCTCACTGTAGCCTGGGCTAGAGCATTGTGGTGTCATCACAGTTCACTGCAATCTCAAACTCCTGGGGTCAAGTAATTCTCCTGCCTCAGACTCCTGAGGAGCTGGGACTACAGGCACACACCACCACACCAAGCTAATTTTTGTATTTTTTCTAGAGATGGGGTCTCGCTATGTTGCCCAGCCTGGTCTTGAACTCCTGGCCTCAAGGGATCTTCCTATCTCAGCCTCCCAAAGCACTAGGATTACAGGCATGAGCCATCACGCCCAGCCCTTCAAAAAGTTTTAAATACTTCCATATAGCCATCTGTCAAAGGTAAAATGGTCTCTCTCCAGCTGGAGCAACAAAAACAGAAAGAAATGCATGAGAATGAAGAGGACACCATAACTCACAAATGACATGCTGGTGAGTATGCCAAAATGATGGTAACTGAGTAGTGTTGATGCCTCAAAACGGGAGAACTGTTAAATAAAAATTATAGGAAGCCATTGTTTTGGACTAGGTTTCTGGACTAGGCCCCAAAAGACCAGACTAAAAACCAAAATAGAGTCACCCATGCTAAAGTTCCACCTCACTGAACCTAAACTAAGTTGTCATCTGACCTTCCAAGAAATCAAGAGAGGTAACAAGATAACTGTCAGTCTCCCAAACAGTTTAAACCTTCAATGAGCATGATAATGAAGTTCCCTCTGCTTTAATCCTCACACAGAAAAGGCAGTCTGAAGTAACCCAACAACTAGTCATTTTTCTACTGTTCTGTCTCCCAGTTCCACCTTATAAGAAAAAAACTTTGAAAGGACAAATAAATATGCTCTTTGTTCTTTGCTTCTGCTTTCTTCAGCCCTTCTCTGTCTCTAAAGTCAACCTCCTCTCATCAGCTCATTGGAACTCTTACACTATTTTATGGAATGAAGTGTTACCTGATTCTAGAATCACAGTAAAGCCAATTAAGATCTTTAAACTTAAAAAAAGAGAGAGAAAAGAAAAAAAAAAAAAGCAACAGACCTTTAAATTAAAAAAACAAAAACAACAGCTAAAAGGTACAATATGGAAGAAAAGATACCATTCACAAAAGCAAGAGAAAAGACAAAACAACCAAGAAAAAAAAAACCAAAGAATGTTAAAAGATTTATATTAAGAAACATTCAAAATGCTCTGGCTGAGAAATATAAAAGGCTAGACTACACAGAAAGACAAAACTTGTTCTTGGTTAGAAAGAGTCAGTACTGGCTGGGTGTGGTGGCTCATGCCTGTAATCCTAGCACTGTGGGAGGCCAAGACAGGAGGATTGCTTGAGCCTAGGAGTTTAAGACCAGCCTGAGCAACACAGCTAGACCCCGTCTCTACAAAAAAATTAAAAAACCAGGTGTGGTGGTGCGCGCCTATAGTCCTAGCTACTACAGTGGCTGAGGCAGGAGGATCACTTGAGTTCAGGAATTCGAGGATCCAGTTACCTAAGATCAGGCCAATGCATTCCAATCTGGTCAACAGAGCAAGACTTTGTCTCTAAAAAAAAAAAAAAAAAAAAAAGGCTGGGCGCGGGGGCTCACTCCTGTAATCCTAGCACTCTGGGAGGCTGAGGCGGGAGGATCGCTCCAGGTCAGGAGTTTGAGACCAGCCTGAGCAAGAGCGAGACCCCGTCTCTATTAAAAATAGAAAAAAATTATATGGAAAACTAAAAATATATACAGAAAAAATTAGTTGGGCATGGTGGCGCATGTCTGTAGTCCCAGCTACTCGGGAGGCTGAGGCAGGAGGATCACTTGAGCCCAGGAGTTTGAGGTTGCTGTGAGCTAGGCTGACGCCATGGCACTCTAGCCAGGGCAACAGAGTGAGACTCTGTCTAAAAAAAAAAAGTAAAAATTGTTCTATAGATGTAACAATAACATTTGTTTTGGATTAGACAAACTGATTATCTACATATTTATTTATATTCTGCAACTAAAAAAGCTGAATGTAAAACATAAAAATATAAGTGTAAGAATATCTAGGATGATTCTGGAAAATGTGCAATAATACAGGGAGATAGGCCCTACCTGACAGTAAGATACATTATAATGTAGCAACTATGACAGTGTAGACTGGTGCCTGCATAGTCAGATAGAGCAAGGGTAGAGAAGTTCACAGCTTTTCAATCTAAGGGGACAGGAGGTGGAATGGAGAGGGGCTGTTCTTAGAAATGTATAACAGGTGCACAGAGGTGCTCTCAGCTGTTCTGTAATAAGGTCCACAGAGTGGCTGAAAAATCAGAGACTAACTTGCAACAGTTTAAGAAAACTCACTTCTGTCAGGATGACATCATCATCCAGGTCCTCTTCATCATGCTGCTGAGAAGCCGGGGTGACCAGCATCGGAATCCCTTCCTCATCAGAGGAGTCAGATATGGTGATGGGCGCATCTCTGAGATTGATCCAGTCTACAGAAAGGCAGAGAACACTGTTACTCGGAGGCCGGCACAATCATATTCAATCCTTTAGTTCAATTCTGGTGTGAAAAAGGTCAAGCCTAAAGCCAAGGTCATGGCTACTAGTATAGCCCACTAGCAGCACATGCACTCAAGCATTAAAACTCATGTTTCTGTGCTGGTTTTTTGCCAATAATACATTTGGGGACTTGCTAAAGAAAATCAGACAATTACTATGTGCAAAATATCAACTTTTTTCTTATATTAATACTAGGGTTGAAGAAATCTCTTGATAAAATCTTCTGGACTGCCAATTTCTTTAAAGTGAAACCATGGCCTCTCACCCATCTCTATTCCTCCCAGGAATAAAAGACTTTTTTAATTTAAACTGCTAGATCTGAAAAAATTACCACTCAAAAACAGTAATATTTTCATTTAACATCTAAAATATTAAAATTTGCTCACCTTAGACATAAACTTTAAGAATCATTTAAGCAAACATATTTTAGTGTTTTAGTCAAGCACCCATTTAGCATCTATGACAATAAGCAATTTAACTTTCCTAGTTTCCTTTTAAATATAATTTTAACCACCTAGATATAGTAATTCTGTTCAAGGTCTCTACTTCCTTTTATCTGTCTAAAGACAGAACATGCTTGCTATGAATTACAGGATAATACAACTGATATTTTTTCCTGTCTAGTTTGATGGGAATGTCAAGGTCAAAATGGGCAATAAAGAGAAAATGCATTAAGTGACCTAAAAAAAAGGAAGAAGAAAGAAGAACAAGAAAGAGGTATCATCATTACAATTTCTGAAATTCCTCCATTAAAGCTGTAATGTCTTTCTCAAGGGTAATGCCTCATGTATTTCTTGGCACTCTACAATTTGAAAAGCAATCAAAAATCAATGATTTCACTTCATTCCTATATGAAAGCAGCAGTGACGCCAGGGACAACAGTTGCATCTGTAGTATCTAAGGTCAGACAGCCTGAGTTTAAATCTCAGCTCTAGCACACATTAGCCAGTGGGGTTGTTACCTAACTTCTTTAAGCATCCACTTCCTTAAAATTTAAAAAAAGGTTAAAAAGACTGTCTACTTAAAATAATTATGGACCTGCCCCTCCCTTGCCTGCTTCTCCTAAAATAATTGTGAAGATTAGTTGAGAAAACTCAGATAAGATGCTTCTTACTTACAGTTCTTAGACTGACAAATGTAACCAACTGAACTGAGGCCCTGAATAGGTACATTATAAAGAACTTCCAGTTAAACCTAGCAGAATGAATCCAAGTGATTATCACCATCACTTCCTAAAATGCCACTAAAATGACAGTAAGGGAACTTTAAGAAAGTATATATCCTCGAGTACACAAAGAAGAGAAGGGAGCTCCTAGTACGCAGGAGGATTTAACAAAATTCTGAGAAACAGCCTATTTACAGGTGGCAAGTGCTTTAGCAGATTGGAGAAGGCTCAAACCCACAGCCTATGGAGGGGACAGACAACCAGAAGTGGCCTTATTCACACTGAATCCCAGAATAGCACAGAAATTGATGACACAGGATACTTTTTTTTTTTTTTTTTTTTTTTGAGACAGAGTCTCACTCTGTTGCCCAGGCTAGAGTGAGTGCCGTGGCGTCAGCCTAGCTCACAGCAACCTCAAACTCCTGAGCTCAAGGGATCCTCCTGTCTCAGCCTCCCGAGTAGCTGGGACTACAGGCATGCGCCACCATGCCCGGCTAATTTTTTCTATATATATTTTTTAGCTGTCCATATAATTTCTTTCTATTTTTAGTAGAGATGGGGTCTCGCTCTTGCTCAGGCTGGTCTCGAACTCCTGAGCTCAAACGATCCGCCCACCTCGGCCTCCCAGAGTGCTAGGATTACAGGCGTGAGCCACCGCGCCCGGCCAACACAGGATACTTTTGAGAGCAGAAATGATTCAAAGTCTGTATTGTAAGCAAAGAGATTTCTACATTTCTTCTCCTATCCTATGTAGCCAAGTAACAAGGCACAGCCACCCAGGCAAAAGACAAAGATGAGTCTAGGTGTAGATCTCTTTGTATTTATCCTTCTTGGGAGTCCATTTCCTAGATGTACAGATTAACATTTTTCATCAAATTTAGGAAGTTTTCAGCCACTGTTTATTCAAATATTTTTTCTGTCCCTTCTGTTTTTCTTTCCTCTCCCTCTGAGACTTTCATTACACATATGTTAATAAGCTAATGGTATCCTCAAAATTCTTCGAGGCTCTTTTCATTTTTCTTCATTCTTTAGATAATCTCTATCAATCACTTATTCTTCTGCGAGCTCAGATCTGTTGTCAAACAGATCTTTAGTGAATTTTTCATTTTAGTTATTGTACTTTTGACCTCCAGAGTTTCCATATATATATATTTTTTTAAAGAGATGAGGTCTCACCATATCATTCAGACTGGTCCCCAACTCCTGGCCTCAAGCAATCCTCCTACCTCAGCTTCCCGAACAGCTGGGACTATAGTTGCGAGACACTGTGTCCAGCTTTGTTATTTTTCTAAATCATTTCTAGCTCTTTACTGATGTTCTTTATTTAATGACTCACTGTCATCATACTTTCAATTCTTTAAATGTGGTTTTCTTTAGTTCTTTGAACATATTCATAACAAGGCATTTGAAATCTCTACCAACTAACTCCAATATTAGTTTCCAGAGAGATAGCTTTTATGGATTCTTTCAGCTGTGTATGTGTCAGACTTTCCTGTTTGTCTCAGTATTTTTTGTTGAAAACTGTGTATTAAGATGACATATCATAACAACTGTGGATTCTGATCCCCCCTGCACTGGGAGAAGTAATTGTTGCTGTTTTTGTTTATACTTTGTATAGACTCATTCTGTGGAGTCTGTTTTCCCCAGTGTGGGGATGATCTCTGTTCAGGTCTTTTTTCTTTTTAATTTCTGTTTTCATTTTTAAGCCTTGTTTCCTAGGAGTTACCCTTGGGACAGCATAAGCTTAGTGGACAGCCATGCTTAAACATCTTGAGCCAGTAATGCTTCCACTTTTTGCAACTGGATCTGTGTGGTTTGGAGAATGCATCAGAGTTCAGGCACATTACAAGTCTGTTCTAGCTTTTAGTTCCGCCTTTGCAAAGCGTTAATTTCTGACAAGGAACAGCAGCTTGCTAGGGCCTCTTATTTGTCTCAAATGTGTTTATAACCTTGTGTGTATGCATAACCTTCCAGACCACCAAGGATATACAAGTTATTTAGGCATTTTTTGGCTGTCTCGTTCCCTGATCTCCCTGTTAAATTTCTGGCCAGTCTGCTGCTTGCCCTGATCAGTATCTAGACCTCAGATTAGCTGTGATATTCGCCTTTTGTGATTGTTTGCCACTGGGATTTCTACCGATTTTGACAACGTTCCTGGGTATGGAATTCCCCCTCCCTCCCTCCCTCCATCCTTCTCCAAATAAAGTCTGCCCTTTTCACCATCAGTCTTCCCAGGCTGCTCCATGGGCCGGCCCAGGTAGAACTTCACCATATGAAAGGGATGGACCTGGGAAGCCACTAAGGGAATGGGAGCAGCCCCAGACTAAAACTCCATACATTTTCACTCTTCTTACCCAGAGTCAGTAGATTTTCCTGAATAAATGCTCTCAATTATTATATGCCTTTGGCCAATTTTCAGTCCTTTTTTTTGAGACAGTGTCTCACTCTGTCGCCCAGGCTAGAGTGCCGTGAGCCTAGCTCACAGCAACCTCAAACTCCTTGGGTCAAGCAGTCCTTCTGCCTCAGCCTCCCGAGTAGCTGGGACTACAGGCATGCGCCACCATGCTCGGATAATTTTTTCTATATATATTTTTAGTTGTCCATATAATTTCTTTCTATTTTTAGTAGAGACGGGGTCTCGCTCTTGCTCAGGCTGGTCTTGAACTCCTGAGCTCAAGCGATCCTCCCGCCTCAGCCTCCCAGAGTGCTAGGATTACAGGTGTGAGCCAAAGCATCCAGCCTGATTTCCAGTCTTTGAATCATTGTTTTCAATAATTTTGTATAATTTTATTGTTGATTTTTTAGGGAGAGGATGCTGAGCTCCTCACTTAGCCATTCTAGAAGACTTGCCCCATAGATGTTCATTCTAAAGAGATATTGAGAAAGAGAAGCTCTAGCCTTTGGTATACCAGGCACTGGAGTCAAAAGGCAAAAGCAGCGCTGCTGAAATAGGCATAGGGAATAAGATCTCAGCTGCCTTCTACTACTTGGTTCTCTGAATTCTTGCACACAGTCTTACGGTCCTTATTCAGGAAACTGTAGATTCCTCTCTGGAAGAATTGGCCTAAGAGAAAGATACACAACCCTGGGGGACCCAGTGAAAGTTGGTTTGAAACCTATCACCTTAAAGTCCAATGGTTGACAAGACACCACATACCACACATAGATAAACACATGAGATTTCAATTAGTTTTTAAAAATATAGTTTAAAAAATAATGAAGCAAATGCTACCAATCATGTGGATAGCCCCAAGAGTTAATACAAAAGGCCCATCTGTGGGTAACCATCACCAGGTCAGGAAATATTTCCAGCACACTGGTAACCTTCCTGTGCTTCTTTCAATCACTACTCTCTCCTTCCTCTCCAAAGGGAGGATTTCTAAATCCACAGATAAGTGTTCTTTTTGAGTATACATTCTTCTGTGTCTAGCTTTCTCGCAAATAATATGTTTGAGATGCACCCATGTTGCATGCCATTGTAGTTCTGTCTGCTGTATCTAATCCACCATGTGAATATATCATAAATTATTCTTTTGTTGATGGACACTTGAGTTGGTGCCAATTTTCGATAATACCATTATAAACATTCTTGTACTAGTCTTTGGTGTACTCATTTCAGTTGGATACATGCTAGGAATGGAATTGCTAAGTCATAGAATAAGCACAGATTCGATTTTAGTAGGCAATGCTAGAAATTTTCCAGATTGTTTGTACTAATTTACACTCCCATCTGCAGTATAGGATAGTATCTGTTACTTCATGTCCTTACTGGAACGCACCATGCTCATGCATTTATATTTGGTTTATAGCTGCTTTCATGCTACAATGGTATAGCCGAGTAGTTGCAACAGAGACTACATGGCCTGCAAGGCTGAATACTGACTACTTGGCTCTTTAAATTTGCTAAGCCTTGGTTTTCATTATTAATTTCTCAGCTTTACTGCTTATTTAGTACATGTATATTAGGCCACAAGTCTTATTCAAAACATGGCATTAGAAGTATCTCATAAATTTCAACAGATTATATTAATATTTTCATTATCATGCAACTCAAAATATCTCATTTCCATTGTGATTTCTCCTTTGAACCCTGGGTTGTTCTTAAGTATATTCCTATTTTCCACACATACTGAGATTTTCTAACTTTACCTCTATAAATAATTTATGGCTCAATTCCAATGTGGTTAGAGAACATAATCTACATGATTTCAATCCTCTGAAACTTAAAACATGTTTTCTGGCTCAAAATATGGCTAATTTTGGTAAATTCATAAGGTGCAGTATTCCACACATGCCGATTATGTCAAGTTTGTTGGCTATGCTCTTCCACTCTTCTGTGGAATGTATGGAAGGCCCATCCAAATGCCTGGGCCTGCTCTCTCAATCACTGAAAGAAACGTGTTAACTCCCATTATGATTGTGGATTTGTCCAATTCTGCTTTTAGATTTGTCAATTTTTGCTTTGTGTATTTTTATATCATGTTACTTAGAGTACAGGGATTAGCACTGTTTTATCTTCCCAGTGCTCTGAATCTTTTATCATTATGAATTCTATCTTTATTAACGCTTTTGGTTGGGGTTTTTTATCAGTTTTATCTGACAGTATATAGACATACTAGCTCTTTTTTTTTTTTTTTTTGGCTATTTGTATGATGTATATTTATTCATTCCTGTACTTTCAATCTTTCTTTATTTTACCTTCATTTTTAAGCTATTTCCACTGGGTATAAGTAGGTAAAATAGTATTTACCAGTTAAAAAGGAATGAATTACTGATACATGCAGCAACATGGATAAATCTCAAAAACGTTATGTTGGGCAAAAGAATTCGGGTACAAAGAGTATACATTGCATGAGTCCACTTATATGAAATTGGACAGTGACGAAAAGTAGACCAGTGGTTTCCTTAGGCCATGAGTCGGGTAAGGATTGACTGCAAAGAGGCACAAGGGAATCTTTTTGGGGTGACAGAAATGTTCTATATCATTGTTGAGGTGGTACATTCAGTTGTCGAAACTCAATGAACTATACACTTAAAAAAAAAACTACAAAATAAAAATTATTAATGCAGCTAATAAAAACAAATCTATCCACCTGAAGAAAATTCTTGCGATGGGTGCAGAGGATACATATTTTTCTAACATAAAATATGCCTCCAAAGTCAATAATTTTCCAAAAGGAATTAGTTGGTTTTTTTAGAGAAGGGGTCTTGCTGTCTCCCCCAGGTTGGAGTGCAGTGGCATGATCATAGCTCACTGCAGACTCAATCTCCCTGGGCTCAAATGATCTTCCCACCTCAGTCTCCCAAAGTGCTGGGATTATAGGCATTAGCCACCATGCCTGGCTGCAATTAGTTGTTCTTAAAGAAACTCTGTTCAAGAATATTTAAGAAACAATACAAAGACAACAACAACCACAGCATTAATTTAAAATCTTAAAAATCAGTACTTCTTTTGTACTCTATTTGCATAACTTGAGCAATTTTATTTTTCTCAATTTATCTGCTTAACAAAATTTGCTCAATTTAAAAGGATCTGAAAGCCAAACATACATACAATTGACCGCTGAACAACAACACAGATTTGTAAGGGTCCACTTGTATGTGGATTTTCTTCTGCCTCTGCCACTCCTGAGACAGCAAGACCAATCCTTTCCTTTTGCCTACTCTTCTGCCTACAGTGTGAGGACAAGGATGAAGACCTTTCAGATGTTCCATTTCCACTTAATAAACAGTAAATACATTTCCTCTTTCTTATGATTTTCTTAACATTTTCTTTTTTCTAGCTTACTTTATTGTAAGAATGCAGTATCTATTACATATAAAATACAAAACGTGTTCATTAACTGTTACTGGCAAGGCTTCCAATCAATAGTAAGCTATTAGTAAAGCCTTCAGGGAGTCAAAAGTTATACGTGGGTTGGATGCGGTGGCTCATGCCTGTAATCTCAGCACTCTGGGAGGCCGAGGTGGGAGGACTGTTTGAGCTCAGGAGTTCAAGACCAGACTGAGAGATCCTGTCTCTACTAAAAATAGAAAAATTAACCAGGCATCCTGGCACGCTCCTGTAGTCCCAGCTACTTGGGAGGGTGAGGCAGGAGGATCGCTTGAGCCTAGAAGTTTGAGGTTGCAATGAGCTACAACGACACCACTGCACTCTCAAAAAAACAAACAGGAAATTGAACTTCCCTTCTCACTATCCTTCTTTCAAAAAAACAAAAGTCATATGTGGATTTCTGACTATATTGGGTGTTGGCTCTCCTAATTCCCACCCACACTGTTCGAGGGTCAACTATAATTTACTCTCTGCTGGAAAAAAATCATCTTCATAGCACAAAATATTATCAATGGGAGAAAACAAAACCAGTAAAACTTCTGCCATGGAATTTATACTTACAAAAAATAAATATATTAAGGATTCCTTTCTTACTCCTCAGCAAATTTTTCCCTTTTAGTACAAGCGTATATGTGAATTGGGATTTGACAGGAAATTTCACATACATTTAAGAATGTTACTGAAATGCAGGCACTCTTCTCCTTATGAATTAATGAATTTTCTGAAATTTTAAACATGGTAAAACAAAAAAATATATGTTCTAAAATTCCCCATGAGGCTAAGTCAGAATCTTCTGGCAAAAAAGAATTTTAAGCGGGGCCGAGCGCAGTGGCTCATGCCTGTAATCCTAGCACTCTGGGAGGCCGAGGTGGGTGGATAGCTCCAGGTCAGGAGTTCGAGATCAGCCTGAGCAAGAGTGAGACTCCATCTCTACTAAAAAGAAAATAGAAAGAAATTATCTGGCCAACTAAAAATACATATAGAAAAAATTAGCTGGGCATGGTGGCGCATGCCTGTAGTTCCAGCTACTCAGGAGGCTGAGGCAGGATTGCTTAAGCCCAGGAGTTTGAGGCTGCTGTGAGCTAGGCTGACACCACGGCACTCACTCTAGCCCGGGCAACAGAGTGAGACTCTGTCTCAAAAAAAAAAAAAAAAAAAAAAAAAAAAGGAATTTTAACCATCATGCGAGGACAAGATAACTTTAGCAGCACTTACAGTCCTTTAGATCATATGGGCCTAAAGCGGTGTTCCTCTGTAGTCACCATTCCTCCAAAAACAGAGAATGACACTGTTCCCACAATCCTAGCTCTTAAGACCCAATGACTGCATATTCATAGCTTTTTTTTTTTTTTTTTGCTAATTAACAGCTTTTAATCTACTTGTCATGGGTGATTCTTAAACTTCATTCAGGCTAGAAGTTGTCATCATTTAACACAATTCTAGTATTCTGCCAACTCCTTTCATACCTGATGTTCTGAGGTCTAAAAATGAATTGTCTCTGGATTCTAAATGGTGCAATATAAGTTCATTTCAAAGAAGATGTAGCTACAATACTAAAAGAAGTGAGGAAAGGGAGAAAGTGAGAATGAACAAACTTACCTTGTCCCTGGTGGCAGTGAAAGTTATTCAAGTGAATTACCTCTTCACTGTTGTTTCCCTCTGCCATTTTCAAATGCAGACATACACATACGTGATTGCTAATATCTAAACATGACCACCATCTGTTCCAAAGGGTCTGAAAAAGAAGAAAAGAGGAACGTTAAGAACGAGGGAGTATCAAAACTCTTCCCAAATATCTGATCAGGGTAGCATTCAAAGCTTATGCTGAAAACATCCCTTAAGAAAACACAAACTCAAAACACGGCACTAAAAAAATACTGTGTGTGTATGTTAAATAGAAAAAGTACTGACAAAGTATTCACATCCAGATACAAATATCCTAACCAAAAAATGGGCTAAGGAGATAAACAGGCAATTCACAAAAGAGAAAACAAAAAAAGACACTCAATCTCCCTAGTAATCAGGGAAGGCAAATCAGAAAATGAGTCATGTTTCAAACCATTAAGCTAGCAAAAATGGCAAGCATGTGAGAAACGGGAAATCTTTCAGCAATTATTGCATGTCAGGTAAACCTCATTGGTTATAATATTGCCACCATGTGAAGCTTGACAAATAGGAAATCTTTACATTTCTGGTTTAGAGAATAACTTGAACGGACCTTTTGGAGAGCAACTGCCAATACTAAGTTAAAAATGTACATTCCCTGTGATTTAGCAATTCCTCTTTTAGGTATATTTACTAAGGAAACTTGTGAATGTTCTCCAGGAAGTATACATAACAGAAGATGTGAAATTAATCAGGCATGGTGGTGCATGCTGTAGGCCCAGTTACTTGGGAGCTGAGGCAGGAGGATCATTTGAGGCTATGAGTTTGAGGTTGCTATGAGCTATGAAGACACAACTATATTCTAGCTCAGGCAATAGAGCAAGACCCTGTCTCAAAAAAGTAAAGAAAAAAAAAAAAGATATAGATAAGAATGCTTGCTACAGTAATACATGTTATAAAAGCAACTGGAAATGAACTTACTGAACATCAGTAAAGGAATGAATAAATAAAATTCATACATGGATATAAGACAGTTAATAACTAGATCTAAAAATATCATGGGTAACTCTAAAAACAGTATTAAATGAAAATGTGTTATTTATGTAAATTTATGTTAAAATTTAAAATATATTTTACTTAAATATTAAAAATACCATATGCATAAGAATGAACTCACCAACTTCAGGACAGTGGCTATTTCTGTGAAAGGGGGATTGAAAAGCAAATAAGGGGCTGGGCATGGTGGCTCACACCTGTCATCCTAGCACTCTGGGAAGCCAAGGCAGGAGGATCACTCGAGGTCAGGAGTTCGAGACCACCCTGAGCAAGAGCAAGACCCCGTCTCTACTAAAAACAGAAAGAAATGATCTGGACAGCTAAAATTATATACACAGAAAAAAATTAGCCAGGCATGGTGGCGCATACCTGTAGTCTCAGTTACTCGGGAGGCTGAGGCAGTAGGATTGCTTAAGCCCAGGAGTTTGAGGTTGCTGTGAGCTTGACGCCATGACACTCTAGCCCAGGCAACAGAGTGAGACTTTGTCAAAACAAAACAAAACAAAACACCCCACAAAACAGAAAGAAAAAAAAGAAAAAGAAAAGAAAAGGAAATAAGGCTTGAACTTAAGTTACATATAACATCTTTTTTCTTTCTTTTAAAGATATTTCAAGCAAACAAGGCAAAACATGAACATATGTTAAATCTGGATAGAAGATTCGGGTAGTAGAGTTTTTTGTATTTTTGAAATCCTTTCCTCGTTTCCTTTTTAAAAAAAGATATAGTGGTGCTAAAGCTCAGATAATACCTATCCAAGGACCAGCAATGGAACAGAAACAGAAGTTAGGGAAGGGGGTAAAGTTGCAGAACTACTGGGGTCTGGGGCTGAGAAGCAGGGAGAAGCACCTGGGAGATGGACTCATATGGAAGTAATGGGGACCAAAAACCCCATGTCTATTAAGGCAGGAGAAATGGAGTGTGGGGAGGGTGAATTCACTGGCAAGTAGCATGTATCAAAAGTATTCAATATATGTATAAAACTATACAATAAAATGGACAGATTTTAATTTTAATTATATATTTACATATATAATTACAGGTTTTTATTTTAATTCTGTATCAATAAAGGTTTTTAAAGAGTAAAACAGATAAAAAAGGGGAAAAAAAAACCCTCCACAAGACACTATCACATACCTGCTGCAATAGTTAAAATGTAAAATGGTACCACTCTAAAGAACTGTTAGGCAGTTTTTAAAAAATTAAATATGCATCTCTATCTATGTAAATATACATGAATGATCTAACAATTCTACTCCTAGGTATTAATCCAAGAAAAACCTAAAAAATATGTGCAGAAAAAGACTTGTACAAGAATGTTCAGAGCTACTTTATTCACAACAGCCAATAACTAGAAGTAGGCTAGATTTTCGTCAGCAGAACAAACACACTGGTGGGTACTCGCACAATGAAGACTACTATGAAACACAAAGGAATTAACTTTTGATACATGCAACATGGATGAATCTCAAAAATAGTACACTGAATCAAAGAAGCCAAACACAGAAGACTAGACAGTTAATATTCTATTTACATGAAGTTCTGGAAGAGGAAAAACTAATTTATGATGACAGAAATCAACAGCTGATTTGTGGAGAGAGGGCTGACTAGGACGGGCATGAGGGAACATTTTGGGGTGACAGGAATGTGTAGAGGTTGATGAAGTTGTGGATTACAAGAGCGTATGCATCTGTCAAAACTGATCAAACTGTACCCTTAATATCTGTTCATTTCGTTGTATGTAAATTATACCTCAATAAAAATTGTTAAAGAGAGGTTCACTTCAAAGATGTAGCTGCAATACTAAAAGAAAAAGCAGTGAGGAAAGGGAGAAAGAGTCACACAAGATTGAAGGATTCTAACAGGTCTGATGGAAGTTTTAGAAAGAGAACAGAAGGAATTGACGTAAAAGAGTATATAAAAAGGTGGCCGGTGCGGTGGCTCATGCCTGTAATCCTAGCACTCTGGGAGGCCGAGGCGGGTCGATTGCTCGAGGTCAGGAGTTCAAGATCAGCCTGAGCAAGAGCAAGACCTTGTCTCTACTAAAAATAGAAAGAAATTATCTGGCCAACTAAAAATATATATAGGAAAAATTATCCGGGCATGGTGGCGCATGTCTGTAGTCCCAGCTACTCGGGAGGCTGAGGCAGTAGGACTGCTTAAGCCAAGGAGTTTGAGGTTGCTGTGAGCTAGGCTGACGCCACAGCACTCACTCTAGCCTGGACAACAAAGCGAGACTCTGTCTCAAAAAAAAAAAAAAAAAGTATATAAAAAGGCGATGGGCAAGATTATTTTTTAAAACTTGAAAAAACCATAAACCTTCACATAAAATATACTATTGAGCAGTAGTAAACATAAAACCGTATCTAAATAAGTCATAATGGAGAACACTAAAATCATAAAAACGACCATATAACATGGATAAAAATTGACGCCTCATAAGAAGCATAATTGCACTATGCTAAGATAATGAAATATGATCTTCAAAGAGTTGAGAAAAAAATTGTCAACCTAGAATTCTATAATCAGTGAAATGATTATTCAAGAGTAAGGAGTGACTTCTCGGGCCCCTCTCTGGGGACCCGTGAACCTCGTCCAGGCCCCTCTCTTGAGACCCGTTAAACAAAGAGTAAGGGCAGGATAAAACCATTTTTAGATATTCCAAGACTAAGAGAGTTTACCTTGCAGGGATACTCAAAGAGCTACTAAAAAATGAGCTACAGTAAAAAGAAACATGAATTCAGAGAAGAGTGGTGCCCTAGACTGAATTGCATATGCTGAAACCCCAATGTGGGCCTGTAATGTGGGCCAAAGGTATTTCCCAAATCACATGGGTGAGAAAATGGAGCCCAGGCAGAAGCAGCAATTTCAATTGCCTGAGGAGTCAAAGGTCAGAGTTTGGGGCTGCCAAAGTAGCTGAGACTTAAGGGACAAAACCCTAGCAAAGAGGAATCCACAGAGAAGGGAATGCCCAAAAATCTGAATAGTCCCCCCCAGTTGTTGGTCTATGCTGCATTCATGCAAGACCAGACCAGAAATCTCAGCAACGACATACTGTTGAAAGATGATGGAGGTCAAGCCAATTAAAGTGGAAAGGCTGTGTAACACTCTGTGCTTTCATTTGAGATCCCAGCAGAGCCACACCTTGAGGGTTAAGAGCAACATTAAAACAGACCTAAAAAAAGCCTAAAACCAAACACTGAAAGAATCATGATGATTTACCAGTACACCATTTGCCCACCTAAAAACCTTAAACCACAACAGAAGAAGATCATTTGGAGCCTCTTTTTTCACCCATAATATCAAGTCTCTGATAAAAAAATTACAAGGCCATGCATGACCAAAACAACATACACACAAACACAAATTAAAAGGAACAAAGGAAAATAAACAAATGAACAAAAAATACAAGGGGAAGACTAGAAACAGAAACCAACTCACATGTGATTAATGCACTGGAGTTCCTTAATAGGGACACAGAAATAATTATGTACCCCAAAACAGGGGAAAAGGATGAAAAAATTGTTGAAAAGATATCAACAACACTGGAATTTATAAACAGCATCCTGGACAAAGCAGAAAAAAGCACTAGTGAACTGGAGGACAGATGAAGAGAATATTTCTAAACTGAAGCAGAAAAAAAGGAATGGAAAACACAAAAGAATATAAAAGATAGTTAAAATTTATAAAATCTGTGTAACTGGAGAGAGGGAGAGAGATTTCTTCTTTTAACATATGAGTTAAACATGGGTTAAAGTAGAAATCACAATGAAAATTAGTAACCATTTTGACTGAATGAACTGAAAGATAATGAAAATAAAGTATATCAAAATTTGCAGAATGGAGAGGGAGTGGGAGATATTTGAAGAAACAATGGCAAACTTGCCAAAAACGATGAAAGATATCAACCCATAAATTCTGGAAGTTTTGAGAGCCCCCAAAAGAAAGAAAATCATATTTAGGCATATATATTCAAATGACTTAAAACCAAGACAAAGAGATCATTTTGAAATCAGCCACAGGAAAAAAGATGCATTATTTTCAAAGGAACAACCGTAAGACAAATGACTACTTTTCAACAGAAACTATGGGAGCTAGATGACACTGGAATGGCATTTTAAAAGAGCTGAAGACAAAATGCCAACCTAGAGTTGTTAACACAATGAAAATATCTTTTAATAGTGAAGATAAAGACATTGTCAGACAAACAAGAGCTGAATGAATTTGTTGCCAGCAAACTGAAGGGAGTTCTTCGGTCCCAATGAAAATGGTCCTAGGAGGCGGCACATTGGAATGTAAAAGAATACTGACTGCATAATAGAGTAATAATAATGACTTATGGGATTTAAAATATGTGTAGAATTTTAATACATGATTGAAACAGTGCAAAAAGCTAGAAGGAAATAAATGGAATTAAACTATTTTAAGTTTCTTGCTGGGTGGGTAAGGCAGCTCATGCATGTAAACCCCAGCACTTTGGGGGGCCAAGGTGGGAGGATCACTTAAGGCCAGGAGTTTGAAACCAGCCTGGGCAACACAGTGAGATCCTGTCTCTACAAAAATTAAAAAATTAGCTGGGCGTGGTGGTGTGCACCTGTAGTCCTAACTTCTGGGGAGGCTGAGCCAGGAGAATCGCTTGAGTCTACTGGGAGTTGGAGGCTGTAGTGAGATGTGAACATGCCACTGTACCCTAGTCTGGGCAAGACAGTGAGACCGTGTCTGTCTGTCTCTCTCTCTTTCTCTCTCACACACACAAAAAGCTCTTGCAGTGATTGAGAAATGTTAAAAATTCTAATTTAAGGTACACAGTATTAAGTCAAGGATTCATAACCACTAAGAATAATAAAAGAATGTGTATATAAAAAGCTAATTGAGGAGACAAATGGTGTAATTAAAAATAAGCAATCACTGCAAAAGAACACATAAGAAGAGGAATAAAGGATCAAAGAACAAATGGGACCAAAAGAAAAATCACTTAAAAACTCAATTATATCAGAAATTATGTTTTATAAACTCACTATGCCAATTAAAAGACATATTTTATCAGAATGGATAAAACTTAAGTGGCATTTTACAAGATACACACTTTAAGTATTAGAAAACTGAAAGCTTTAAAGGATGGAAAGCCATTAACACCTCATCTAATAAGTTATTAATTTCAGATATATTTTTCAGTTATACAATGTCCATTTGACTTTTTAAAGATAAATTTCAATTCTCTGTTCAACTATTTTGCTTACTGTTTCCTCTTTTTTTGGTCCAACAAAACCTTTAAAAAACTGTATGAGCACATTAATAACAAAGTAGACATCATAGTATTATTAGAGGCAAGTAGGGCGATTTCATCCAAATAAAAGGGTCAACTCACAAAAAATGTAATAATCTGAAATGTGTATGAATCTAATAGCATAGCTTCAAAATATATATAGCTTAAATGGACCTTAAGGAAAGAAGATAAATCTACTTATGGCTGGATAAAGGACTTGAATAGCACTATCAAACAGCTTGACCTAGCTAACACTCTACCTGACAACTGCAGAATACACATTCTTTTCAAGTGTATAAGGAACATTTACAGACTACATACTGAGCCATGTAGTTAGCCTGAACAAATTTTGAGGGCTTGAAATCATACACCATATATTATCTGACAAAGCAGTAAAAGAAAGATAATCAGGGTTTTGAAATATTGGAAATTGAACAACCAAAACAACACATGGGTTAAAAAAGAAATCACAATGAAAATTACACTGACTGAATGAACTGAAAGACAATGAAACAAAATATATCAAAATTTGTGGAATGAAGTTAAGCAGTGTTTAGAGGACAATTTACAGTTCCAAATGCATATTTTAAAGAAAAAAGACTGAAAAATCAATGATCTAAGCTTTGATCTCAAATAGTTAGAAAAATGCAACAAATTAAATCCAGAAAAAGTAGACAGAAAAAAAATTATAGGAGCAGAAATCAACAAACTACAATTGAGAAAAATGTAAGCAAAAAGTTGGTTCTTTAAAAAGATTAATAAAATTAATAAACAACTATCAAGATTAAAGAACCAGAAAACACAAATTACTATTATTAGGAATGTAAAAGAAGACATCATTATGACTTCTCCAGGTATAAAGAAGGTAAGATAATATTACGGATAACCTTATATCAATTAGCTTGAAATTGTGGGTGAAATGGATAAACACCTTGAGGCATAACTTACCACAAATGAACAAAATAAATTTAAAAATATGAATAGTTATCTAAGAAGAAACTAAATCAATAATCAATAACCTTCCCCCCAAAATTCTGTAGGCCCAGTGAAGTCGTCTAAACATTTGAGGAAGAAATGCAACTAATATTACAAAAACTCTTTCAGAGAATAGAAAAAACATTATTTTTCAAATAATTTTATGAGGCCAGCATAACTTTGATACTAAAGACTGATAAAAACAATACAAGAAAAGCTAATATTGCTCATGAACACAGATGCAAAAGTCATAACCACATCAATGTAACTTACATTAATGGAATAAAAGAGAAAAACCATAGAATCAGTCTCAATAGGTGAAAATAAGCATTAAAACCGAACACCTGTTCACACTTAAAAACTCTCAGCAAATTAGTATTAGAAGGGAACTTCCTTCATCTAATTAAAAGCATTTCAAAAAACACCAGAGCAAACCTCATACCAGTGAAATACTGAAAAGCTTTCTCTCTGAGATTAAGGACAGTTTTTGCTGTTTCTTAACACTGTACTGGAGGTTATAGCAAGTGGAGTAAGGCAATACAAAGAAATAAAATATCAGGTTGAAAGGACGAAATAAGCATCATTATTTGCAGATGATAAGATTGTGGTACTAATGCAAAGACAGATAAAAAAGTAAAATAAAGGGCTCAGAAAAAGACCCACATACATGCAGTTACCCACTGTTGCTGGGTCAAGTGGCTACCTCTATGGGGGAGAAGGGTGGAATCAATCTTTGTCCATTCCTCATACTATACATAAAAGTCAATTCCAGATAAATTATGAAATGAAAGGTAAATGATAAAAATTCTGGAATTTTTAGATGAGGACACAACTGTCCTCATAGGACACGATTACATATATTTGTATATGTAACTGTATACAGAGTATACCACTGGAATGAATAGGTGAATGAATGGCTGAATCACAAGGTCTCTTGGTACAAGGCCAAGACCACTATATTAGTAAGAAACAATTAGAAAATGACATTTAAAAAGGATATTTTTTAAAGTAGCACCTAAAACCATCAAATACTAAGGAATAACTACAACGAAAGATGTGCAAAATCTCTACACAGAAAACCGTAAAACATTTCTGAGAAAAATTAACGATTAAATAAATGTAGAGACATAATCACATTCAGGGGTTAGAAAGCTCAGTTTTATAAAGATGTCCATTCTTTCCAAATTGATCTATAAATTTAATACAAATGATCAAATTTTTAAAATGGATATATACTAGATGACTTTAGAATTTACAGGAATATGCAAAGGTTATTCTTATAACCAAAACATTCATAAAGAAAAACAAAAAATGGAGGATTTATACTATCAAATATTACATTATTATAAAATTACAGTAATTAAGACAATGCTGTATCAACAAAAGAGAAAAACAGACCAATGGAACAGAATCCAGTAAAGATTCATTCATAAATGGATGTTTGATTATGACAAAAGTGGCATTGCAGGGCAGTGGAAAACATGATCTTTTCAACCTATGATGCTATACTAAAAAGCCATATTTGGGGAAGAGGTAGGGAGTGAGAATCTCTTCTTCATGCCTTATACAAAAACAATTTTAGATGAACTATGGGGATTTAACCTTGGTAAAATAATAAGTTTCTAGAATAAAAAATACAACTTGGCAGTGGGAAAACTATCCTAAACAGGACATAAATAGTACTATCCATGAAAGAAAAGATTGAAATATTACACATTAAAATTAAGAACTTCTAATCACCAAAGAAATTATGAGCGAAAAGGCAAGTCACTGGGAGAAAACATAAAGATTTCTGCATGCTAACTGGAAAAAAAAAAAAAAATCAGATAGTCCAAAGGAAAAATGGTACAGAAGATATGAGTTCACAATGGCTGAGTACCGTGAGGAAACCTAAAAGGCCAACAGATAAACGAAAAAGTGTCCAATTTCATGAGATACCAGAGAAATGCAAACTAAAACCACAAGGAAATTCTGGGAAGTTGGTAGGAATGGCAGCAGCATAGTCTTTGAATTTCCCCAAATTCTCCAGTAAAAACAGATAAAATTCCCAGACTACAGTCAAAAACAAAAAACAAAAAAACAAAAAAACAACCAAACACAAAACTAGGTAAGAAGAAATCTCCACAAACTGCAAAATATAAGTAGGTAAAGACAAACCATGAAGAGCCACAAGATCTCTGAAGTATCAGCATTTGTGCCTCAGAAAGCACAGGATATCATCTGGACCTGAGACGAGGATAAACCCAAAACAACCAACAAGTATTCACCGGAAAGCACACAGGCCAATCTGAGAAAGCAGTTAACACTAGGAAGGGATTTTGTACAATCCAATAGTGATCCAATTCCTGAGTATAAGGAGTCCACTGTAAGGTCTGAAAGATGTAGCCGTCTAGGACCCATGGTATTTTCAAACTGATCAACCAGGGCTCCCTTGCAGGACATGACCCTATAATGAGGAAAAAAAAAAAAATGCTGGGAATAAAACTAAGTAAGATGGAGACAACAGAGACAAAGGAAAGAGAAAGTAGTTACTGAAGAAAGTGGAGAACAGAGCCAGGAAATTTCAAAAAACAAGCTGTCGGCCGGGCGCGGTGGCTCACACCTGTAATCCTAGCACTCTGGGAGGCCGAGGTGGGCGGATCGTTTGAGCTCAGGAGTTCGAGACCAGCCTGAGCAAGAGCGAGACCCCATCTCTACTAAAAACAGAAAGAAATTATATGGACAGCTAAAAATATATATAGAAAAAATTAGCCGGGCATGGTGGCACATGCCTGTAGTCCCAGCTACTCGGGAGGCTGAGACAGGAGGATCGCTTGAGCTCAGGAGTTTGAGGTTGCTGTGAGCTAGGCTGATGCCACGGCACTCACTCTAGCCTGGGCAACAGAGTGAGACTCTGTCTCAAAAAAAAAAAAAAAAACAAGCTGTCATATTTTTGAATGCTGCATCAAGAGGGAGCTCTGTGAAGTTAGAAAAAGTTACCATACCTTCTTCAGAAAAAGTTCCAGAAAACCAATTTCATTAAAAAGGAGCAAGGAACCTAGGCACCGTGGCTCACACCTGTAATCCCAGCACTCTGCGAGGCTGAGGCAGGAGGATCACCTGTGCCCAGGAGTTGGAGGTTGCAGTGAGCTATGATGACACCACTGCACTCTAGCCCTGGTGACAGAGCAAGATTCTTTCTCAAAAAAAAAAAAAGAGAGAGAGCAAGAGGAAGCAAAACATCCCTACAATGAAAACAGGCAAGAAAAACAGATCAAAATGTAACTTTCTATTTAAAAACAAGACACTAAGAAAATAATTCAAAACATGAAATAACAACATAAATCAGAATTAGAAAAACCCAAGAAATGGAATGTCACAACTCAGGAAAAGAAACACAAATAAAAGAAAAAATTGTCTGAGGAATGAAGACTTAACTAGAAGGAACATAAGTAAATCAACACAACACATACTGCCTTAGAAGAACCAGAAGGTGACAAGGGATAAAATTCAAAAAAGAAAAATAAAAGATAAAGGGGCAAATATTCAAGACCGACAGAGAAGATCCAACATAACAGAAGATAAGAGCTCTTGAAGAATAAATTAAATGGTGAAAGAACAAATAGTAAAAGTTATTTTTTTTAAAAAAGCTCTCCTAAAATAAAGATTTTAAGCTACATTTCAAAAAACCACAATTCATACCTAAGAAAAATCAACCCAGAATGACAAATACCAAGACATATTCTATTAAAATTACTGGACTTTTTCAAATTATTGTTTTTTAAACAAACAAATAATAAAATTACTAGACTTTAAAGGAAAAAAAATCTTTTAGGACACCTGGGTTTGGACTTATAAAAGAGAAAAGTAGATTATGACTTTGACAGTGATGCTGTATACCATAATAAAATACTGTAAGATATTTAAGACATACACTTTAAAAATAATGTGATTCAGAGATTCTATTTCCAGCAAAACTGATTCTAAGAAAAAGGGGACAAACTTACCAATTTAATATAAGAACTTAGTGAATATTATTCCTACAAAGAATCTGAGGCATTGATAAAACACAGGCTTTGAGCAAACAAAATGAGGGACGCTGACATAAAGATTGGTAGTGAACACTAAATACATAATTACTTGTAGAACTAAGATTAAATGACAGTTAAAAGAAGATAATGTATAATAGCTATATGCTCTGGGAGGGTGAAAAAGGATATTATAAAAACTACAGGAAGAAAAGCATATGTAAAATCTTTTGTTTATAGTAATTCCATTGGTTGTGACAGTCTTCATTTTGAGACTTTAGTGTGTGTAATGGGTTAAAACAAATGAACAGTTACAGAACATTCTATCAATCCCTGCATCCTTCAGAATTAAGATTCTTAGTGTGGCAAAAAAGAACTACACTTATATAAAAAGCACAATCAGCACAGGGGAAAAAAAGAATTACACTTGTAATATAGAAGTAAAAACCTTATAGTCCTAAATTTGAATTATATTAACTTGTAATACAGTTTAGTTCTGTAAAAAAAAAAAAAAAAGCTTAAAAAATGATCTGCTTGTAGCAATGAACATTCATAGTGCCTCAATTATACTCTTCAAGCATTTTTCACCAAAAGAAACCAGGGCTTTTTAGACAAATCACTAATTCCAAGTCTGGGACAGGAACTATACATAATGAGCCTGGAACATCTTGTCTCTTGTCATATTAAATACTAACGCAGCTACCAAGGACCATTTATCAAGACTGGGCCCTGTCTGAACCAGAAAAAAAAGGCCTGAAGAGGCACCCATTGGACATAAATAATATTTTGAGTTTCAATAAGGATAATCATTCATGTGGCATGAAATTCTTAAGAAAATGTATAAATGAAAGTTCATAATTTTTTTTTTTTAAAGGTCATCTTCAGAGGATAGGCAGTGGATATACCTCTTTAAAGGCAAAGAATCAGGCATTTTCTTACCTTTCCTGAATTAACTCTATCACTGGGTATCTAAGACAAAGAATGGTTTCCTTATAAAAGTGTTCTAACATAAATGAAGAAAATGTCAACTAAAATACCATCATTTTGCACCCCTCAATGGATTACTGGATCTAGACACCGCTGCTAACATCATCATCAACATATCATCAGCTGCTAACGCCAAAGACACAAGACACTGAGGAAAGAACACTCCCTACAGTCTCACCAAAAGAAGTGAACGGGAGTACGGCCAAGGATCTGGACACAGCAGCCAAGTTTCAGTATAGAAGCTCAAGGAAAATCTTATTCCTTAGTATTTAACGAGGGAGAGGCAATTAGGAAAAAATGTCCAAAATGACTCTATGAGAGAGACTGATAACTTTTTGAAAAGGCTGACAAATACTTATCTAGACTCTGGGAAACTACAGGTCAAACAGCTCAGGTTCAACAAAAGATAAACTGTAAGCAAAAGAAGGAATAGAAGAAAAAACTTAGGAGATTTAAAAGATATACAAAAAATTTTTAATGGGTAAGATTAAACTATAGTATCTAGGGATATACTCTTGGTTGATAAAACCATAAAGTAACACAAGAAAATGATGATAAAAGTCAGACTAATGGTTAATTTTAGAGGGAGAAAAAGAGCAGTTGCCCTTGTGAAATAGTAGTTACAGGTCAATAGAACTTTCTAGTCTTTCTGTAGTTTGATTTTTAAACTATTTTCTTACTTTGATGAAAATTAGAGAAATGCAAATCAATAAATAAGAATAAAATTGGGCCAATTATAACTGCTATGGGACCATTTTAGTTCCAAGAGCCTATCTGTGACCTACCCAGTCACTCAACTCTTTTCTTCCTGAGAAAAATCTCAATCTTTGCCTTCCTTGGAGAAACCATGTGTTCCAGAGGAAGTTAGCCCCAGATCCTGGCCTCTCATTAAATGGTGTCTACAAACAGCTAACAGTCAACTAATAGCATTCTTCCAACTTATAGAATACAAAGTTTTATATAAAGTACATCAAAACCACATTAAAGTTTTACAATAGAACTTTATGGCATCTATAACTTAACAAAGGTATCCACATTTTTAAAAATTACAAATTCAAGCCATAGTTTGGTTCTCTCACTTAAAATAATGATATTATTTATAAATAGCATAGCATAAAGAAAGAAGGTCTGGTATCAAATTTGAATGGCATCTAATCAAGTACTGTACTTTTTCTCCAAATAAGATTTTTTTTTTTTTTTTTTGTTGAGACAGAGTCTCACTTTGTTGTCCAGGCTAGAGTGAGTGCCGTGGCGTCAGCTTAGCTCACAGCAACCTCAGACTCCTCGGCTTAAGCGATCCTACTGCCTCAGCCTCCCGAGTAGCTGGGACTACAGGCATGCGCCACTATGCCCGGCTAATTTTTTCTATATAGATTTTTAGTTGTCCATATAATGTCTTTCTATTTTTAGTAGAGACGGGGTCTCGCTCAGGCTGGTCTCGAACTCCTGACCTTGAGCAATCCACCCGCCTTGGCCTCCCAGAGTGCTAGGATTACAGGCGTGAGCCACCGCGCCCGGCCGAAATAAGATTTTTAAAAAGTATTTTGAACATTAATTCCAATAGCCAAATTTCTTATTTCTTCTTTTACCCCAACTAGCTTCCTTCAATTTTACACTAGAAATCAAAGGGAAATGTGATTCATTTAGACCACATTTAGTTAGAATGTCACGTTTCTGGTTATGCAGATTACTAGAGGTGCTTTAAAAAAATTCCTCATGAGTAGCACATCAGTGGCCCCTGTTGCAAGAAAAAGAGTCTGATGACGGAATTTCTACTCTTGACTAGAAGCAGGTCTTGTAACAGGTCATTTAACTTCCTGACACTCAGTCCCTTCATCTGGGCTTTGGATTAGACAGCTCAGGTTTAAATCTTGGTCTCACTATTTAGTGAATCAGTGGCTCTGAGTAAACTGCTTAATCTCCTGGGCCTAGTTTCCTCATTTATAAAATGAGAATAATACGGTTGTTTTAAAATTAATTGAGGCCAGGTGTGGTGGAACAGGTCTGTAGTTCCACCATTCCGGAGGCTGAGGCAGGAGGATTTCGCCTGTCAAGTCACTCCACTCCAACCTGGGCAAGAACAAGACCCCATCTCTACAAAAAAATAAATTAGCTGAGTGTGGTGACATGTACCTGTAGTCCCAGCTACTCAGGAGGCTGAGGCAGGAGGCTCGCTTGAGTCCAGGAGGCAGTGAGCTATGATCATGCCACTGCACTCCAGCCTAGATGACAGAGAAAGCCTATGCCTCTAAAAAATAAATCAAATTAAATTAAACATAACAAATTTGAGTTACACATATACAAAGTGTTTAGCATAGTGCCTGCACATAGCAAATGTGACATTACAGCTATTATTATGTGGAAATGGAAATAGCTACTCTTACCTTGTAAGGCTGTGCTGAAGATTAAATAAAATACTGGAAGTCACTTTGTATATGGTAAATGCAGTCAAAATAGGAGCTCTGGTATCATTGTATCAGTAGAAACAGTGTTTATTAAGAGTTGATAATACAGCCAGATGGAGGCAGAGGAAGAACCTTTATTTTCCCCTTCCAAGTTACACTTCACTAGCATGATAATGATTCACAGTAAAATTTTTACTTCCTGCTGTAACAAACTTCATTTTTCCTCTGGAAGTAGCAAGAAGCTATACCATAAGCCTTACTGTTTGCTTCCTGATAAGAAAGCTGAAAAAAACGGTTAAAAGTGGAGCCTAGAAATAGAAAATGCCACCCAAGAAAATTTCAGTTCTCTCCTCTTCCCTTTACTATAAAAATTATCACAAGTACATTTACGACAATACTCTATAGTCAAATATATGGGTTAATGCTGCGGTCCCCAAGCCCTGGGCCACAGAGCTCCACTACCTCCCCACCACCCAGGTCTGTGGAAAAACTGTCTCCCATGAAACTTAGGAATGGGGGGGGGCACAGCAGGAGGTGAGTGGCAGGCAGGCTGGGCTTCCACCTGTGTTTACAGCAGCTCCCCATCCCTCATCACTGCCTGAGTTCCACCTGCTCCCTACTCCCCACCTTCATCTGTGGAAAAACTGTCTTCCATGAAACTGGTCCCTGGTACCAAAAAAGTTGGGGATCACTGGGTTAATACTTAAACATTAGAACCAAATATCAGTATATAGTTCATCATCTCATTACTGAGACTCTTATATTTAGTATTCCTGTATTGTAAAATTTTAAGAAAATTAGATGGCAGTTCTATGTTCTCTTTAATCTCCAACTGTCCTAATGATCTTTTTATCCCCTTCTGTTCCTTGTATGAATCAACAGACAATGAGAAAGAGCTGGTACTTCAATTATCTTTTCTCCAAATGCTCTTGATATGTCTTGTTAAGAGCTGTATTTGCAGTGCTTAGCACAGCTGCTGAATGAGTGGTTCTAAAAACATCTTCCTACATCAAAGACTGGAGCTCTTGTTCATCATAGTCATATAACCAGAGTCAGGTAACACCCTAAGCAACAAAAAGTTTACTAGGATTTCCTTCAGTTACCAAGTACTGCCATTACAAAAAATTTGGAAAACAAAGTCAGGAAAAAAAGGACCCACCCATGGTTTTCTCACCCAGTTTTCTAGTTTTCAAAATTGTACCTTCACTTCCTCGTGACCAGAATGCTTGAGTCTGTCTCTGATCAATCATTTTCTTCTCATTCTTCTATTCTGTTGCTTCTCCATTTTTCCTTCCATATGCTCCTAAAATAATACTGTAGGATCCTGGAGATCTGTAGTGTCCTTCCTCTCCAGAATAATTTCCATAAATATGTATGCCTGTCACTTTTGCAACAATAATTTGGGTGTAACAAAAGACTTTCAAATGTAATGAGTTAATCCCTTTGACTTCCCAAGTGGGCAAAGCAGAGCTGGGCTAGAAGAACCTGACACACCTCTAACACCTCTTCTTAGCATGTTTTCTAAGTGTCTACAAATGATTATTGCTTTTCATTCAACTACTAGTTGCTCATCTTAACCATTCTTTGGATAGCCATCCTTTATAAGCCTGTGCTAATATTTAATCAATATTAAATCAATATAACAAAAATGCAATTACAAAACCTGTGGATATGGAGGGACAACTGTACTGTCATTTTATATAACAATTTGTTATATAACAAATTTTTATACTTTTTATATGAGAAGAATTTGTTATACATCATGAGGAATACAAAAAAAATCCTGCATGGATCTTGCTTCAAAGAACTCAGAGTTCCAACAGTAAGAGAAAATATGCGCAAAATTGAGTCCACTATAAAGTCACTAGTGGAATAAAGAGACTACTCCAGTCTAGGGGAAGCAGACAGTCAGGGAAGGCTGAGAAGGGACAGCCACATTCAAGCTAAACCAAGCACTGTGCCAGATCTGGACTTAGCATTTAAGAAGACAGCAGCTTTCACCCAGGGCTCCCAAAGCCACAGGATAAGAAGTCTAAATACTCTGTGGAAGAGACCACAAAGAAAGCTCTGACACTACATGGAAAGGGAAAGGGCCGGCTGAGCCCAGCCTTCCAGCAGTCTCTAACAAGACACATGAAGGAAGACACCATCTTGGAAGTGGATCCTCCAGTACTGGCCACCTCTGCTAAAAGCATATGGACCAGAGGTAAAGGGCCCAGGCAAGTCCTTCCCAATCTCAACTCAAAACTGTCAACAAATAAAACTGCTGTATGAAGTCAGTAAGTTCTGGGATGGTTTGGTATGCATCAACGGATAACTGAAACAGATCAAATCTTATTTTCTAGCCAATGGGCAGCAACACAATCAGCTGTTATTTAGAAAAATTAACCTTGCTGCAATGTGTAGGACAGCCTACAGGAGACATCTGGTGCCAGGAAACAAGAGCCAGTGAAGTCTGAATTAGAGATAACAGTATGTAGGGGGAGGGAAAAAAAAAAAAAAAGATACTGACTGCAGAGTTAGATCCAATGGGAGTTTTGTATGTAACTGGCCATCAGGGTAAGAGGAAGGAAGGAGTCAACGTTGACCTGGATGTTGAGATCAGGTGGCTAGAGGATGGTGATGCTATTAAGGAAGAATAAGGCAAATCATGATGAGTTCAGTATAAGAAAGCACAATGTGTGTTAACTTAAATATGTAGAAAAAATGACACTGAAGTAAAATAACATCCATAATTACAGACCTAATTATGCAAACAATTAGTGTAGGGTTTAACACACTGACTGCCACACTAGAAAAAAATTTTTTTCCTTGGGACCATGGGTGTTTCATTATGAAAACAGAATAAAAACTTCAAAAACAAAACGATTCTTTCTAATTTAATGAAAAATTTGTTATTTTTTATCGTTTTCTGTCCTTGAGTTATAGGCAACTTGAAAAATAGTTCTCTAGGCTCCCAAGGTGAAGAGACGTGTGAGTTACACATGCTTCACGAGGCCCAAGGCTCAAAACTAGTGTGAGTTAAATACAACTCACATGGCAGTTAATGTGTTAATTTTTGTCCCCTCCACTAAAACTTTAGTTCCCAGAAGGCAAGTCTTACTTGCTCCCAAAGCCTCAGTACACAGCACATTGCCTGACACAAAGTAGATGCTCCAGAAGTACCTTCTGAATAAACAGCAATCACAGGTATTGCAGGATAATTAGGGCATGAACCCCGGAACTAAACTGAGTTCAAGTTCTAGCTCTGACCTTACAAACTTTGTGACTAGATAGGTTATTTTTCAGCGCCTCAGTTTCTCGCCTTTTAAAATAAAAATAACAGAAGCTAATGTCATTGAGAGGATTAAAAGAGCTAACATATGGAACATATAGAACAGTGTTTGGCACATTAGGATTGTATATTTTGTTCTATTATTGTTATTAACTATGCAGATATAATGATGACATTGTCAAGTGTGAAAATTAGTTATGCCCCCTGTAACGATCTAGAATACAGCAAAGCCTAGAATTTAGTAAACACATTAAATAGGAGCTCATATTATAGTTAGCAAACAGGCTCTCGCCCGTCCTACTTCATAAACTTTCAGTCTCTGTGGCTCATATCTCAACTTTATTAGATTTCTCCAAAGGGGCTTCAAGGGTTCTTTTTTATTAGCCACTGCTAGCCTTCAGGATAAAAATCTAAACCCTCTAATGAGGTTTACAAGGGCGTGTACAATATCTGGCCCCAGGCTCTCCAGCCATTTCTTCAAATTCACCACCACTCCCTACACTCAAGCACAATAAATTATAGACACAAAACCCAAAGCAAAGCCAGGCCATTTCCTAGCTGTTTTCTACAAGCAAGTCTACCAAATTGAGATGTGTCACGAAAACCTCTCCGGTCTTCTCCCTTCCTCCCGGCAGTGTTCTCTTTGCGTGATCGTGATCGCAGTACTCAGGGCAACTACTACCAAGGCACTTATTTATCACAGTGTAACAGTGATTAACAGGGCCCCAGGTGATTTGTATCGCAAACCCGGAACGTAGAACAGTAACTGGCACACCATAGGCTCTCTGAGGTTGGTTACAAGTTGCCCCAAGTTTCGAATCATCGTTCAACCCGGTATGAGGGCCACCTTGCAAGCGCGCGCATCGGCCTTGCTCCCCGCCCGGCACCCAGGCATATGCGTGGCGCTGTGGGAACGTGAGCTGGACTAGCACGATCCGCGCTGCAGAAGGGTTTTGACACACTTGCTGTGTCCTCACGAGTGGTGGGTGATAGTGGCCAACTTTCGCGGAAACAAACCCCTCCAGAACTGAGTGGGGAAGGTTGGAAACGACTGGCCGTCACGCGCTCAGAGCCGAGGCTGGAGTTCAGAATCACACAGTCCATCTCCCCCCGCTTCTCCAGGCCGCGGTCGGGGGCACGGACAACGCCGCCTCCCCCGGCGGCTTGGGGCCCAGGTGAAGAAAATGAAGGGGCCACCAAAGAAAGCTCGGTCTTTCGCGGCTGTCGCCCCCCGAGCAGCAGGCCGAGGAACGGCTCACGAAACTTCCCGAAGTGAAGGGAGCGGTGGGAAGGGGTCGCCCGGGCGCCCAGCGCCTTTGTCGCTCCTGCCTCGCCGCTGGCCCCCGCTTCACGGGGCTCAGCGGCACCCAACAAGGCCCCCCGGTCCGCCTGGGCCTCCGCCCGCGCCCCCGGGCTCGGCGGCCCTCACAGCCCTCGCCCCCGCCCCCACCCCCGGGCTTAATGGAGGCGCCCTGAGGAGAAGCCACCTTGCCTCCCAGGGCCTGCCGCGGAGGCCTGACGCGCCCCGCGGCCGACACTTACTCTCCACTCAATTCGCAGGCTAGCGAGGCGGGCTCTGCAGCCTCCGCAGCCGCAGCGTTTAGTCGCCAGGAGCGGCCGCCCACAGCTCCTTCGCCGCCGCCGAGGACGCCGCTGCGCTCCTTCCGGCCGTGCCGCAGCGTCACCTCGCGCCTGCGCACAGCGCCCCCTCCTGACTAATGACAGGAAGAACCATAGAGGCACGCCGGGCGCTGGGGAGGAGGGGTCTGGGGAGCGAGACCATAGAGAGGGCCGCCTAGCCTCTCCTGCATCCGGGCTGACCTCCTGCGGAGTCTTGACTCCCCCATTAGGTGGGAGGACGAAAGGAACTGAGCCCTGCCTCGACCCACAAGGCGTCCCTGTCTCCCTCCGCGTGAAAAGTGTGTGGGGACAGGTGGCCTTGGAAATCTGCTGGATAGTCACTTGTTTGCCCCCATTGCCTTTGGCAAGTCATTCATTCGTTCCACAAATAAGTTCTGAGAGCTTCCTGTGTGCAGGCGCTGTTCGGGGAATTGGGTATACAACAGTAAGGTGGGCCCCCCCCCCCCCCCGTTCTCGCGAAGCTTCTGTTTTAGTTGGCAAGTCAGTAACTAAAAGACATGCTCAAGCAGGATGCGTTCAGGTAAAAACACAACCAGGAAAAAATAAAGCAGGAAAAGGGATAGAGAGTGTGGTCAGGGGAGGCGGTTCCTGAGGAGCAGACGTTTGGGCAGGAAGCTGAATGAGGCGAGGAAGTGCCCCAAGGGGACCGCCGAGGAAGGACACCCCAGGCCGAGGTGTGGAAGGGCGAACGCCTTGTGCTGGGAATGTGCCTGGTGCGTTCCAGAAACAGCAAGAACGCCCGGTGGCTGCCGCGCGGTAAGAGAGGGAGAGTGGTGGGGACAGGGGTTGTCCAGGTGGCAGGGGCCAAATCGTAAAAGGTCTTACTAAGATTTTGGTCTGCCTTGGATTTTATTCTAGGTGTGATGGGAAGCTACTGGAGTGTTGGGAGCAGGTGCGTGAGATGATCTGCTTATGTTTTCCAGAGATCACTCTGGGGTCTGTTTGGAAAGTTCTATAGTAGAAGCTCTATACAGAGGTCCCAGTAGAGGCAGGAAAGCCAGTTAGGAGGCTCTTGTCGGAGTCGAAAAGATAAACGATGGTGACTTGGACCACTATGGCCAGGAAGGAGGTTGGTGGGGAAAGGGCCAGATTAGGGTTTTTTTTTTTTTTTTTTTTTAAAGGCAAAACAGAGGATTTGCAGATGGATTGGATGTTAAGTGAGAGAGAAAGGGATCGAGTATGCCTACATGGTTTTTGGCTAGTGCAGCTGGGTGAAAGGTGGTTCCATTCACAAAGATGGGGAAGACAGGGGAGGGACAGATTTTGTGCTGGGTAGGGAGAAGTGAACATGTTTTGGACGTGTTAAGTTGCCAAGCAGACCTTCAAGTAGAGATAACAAGTAGGCAATTAGATCTATGAGATCATGTCCCCCCATGAGGAGGACAGGCAAGGGATTTAAATGGGGAGTCACTAACACATAGATACTATATAAAGCCTTGTGCCTGGCTATACGTACACCCAGGGAACGAGTACAGTTAGAGAGAGAACAGCTGAGCCAAGGGTTGAGGAGGGGGATGATAAGAAGGAGAAAAACCCAAAAAGTGTGGTATCCCGGAAGCCAAGGAAAGCGCTCCCGATGAGAAGGGAGGGAACGGTGCTACCAGATGCTGCTCAGTGAAACAAAAAGGACATTTGCTGAAAATGAGGCCAGGGAGGGGATCTTGGAGGTTTGTGGAGGAAAGAGTGTGGAGCGAAATGGCTAGCAGAATGTTGTTAGCTTACTGGCTCTGGAGCTTTGTGATGATAGACTTAAAGTGAGGCCAGGCAGCAAGGACGTGGGTCTTTCTCTAGCTGCCTGCTCAGGTGCCCAGGAAGGGAGCTGGAGAGATGGGAGGGGTCCCAGAGAAGGTTGTCTGAAATTGAGATTTTGGAGATGGTGCAGATGTTGGTCATGACGAAGCCTAGGGTGTGCCTGTGAGTGGGTGGCTGAGCTAGAGGGGAGGTCAAGTCCAATGAAGGGGAGGGACCAGGAAACGAAGAGGCCTGGGTGTGGATGGGTCATTTAAGAAGGTGTTAAATCGTCAAGAAAGATGTCAGAAATGGGGGTGGGGGAGACCATAAGATAGGATTTTAAATCTTCAGTGAATAAAGAGAATGACAAGGAGGCCAGCAGATAGCTACACAAGAAAGAAAGGGTACAGTCTGGTGGCACACGCTTCCTAGGAGTCAGTTCATTGTCACATTGTTGTTTTTCTTTTGCTTTGTTTTAAGGAAAATGGGAGGAACAATAGTCTGGATGCAGCAATGAGTGCCCCTCCTCCAGGCCAGTGGAATGAGGCTCACAGGGGTTTACACGGGAGAGAACGGGAGAGAACGTGACCACTACCGAGAAGGCTATGGGGGAGCAGTGTCCTGAGGGAATAGCCATGTTTCAAGGAGGCAGAAGATGAAGGGCTGCTTAGAGGAAAGGGTAAGTATGTTGGGATCTTCCTGAAGACAGACCCCGAGTTCCAGAGGATGCCATGCACGGGAGATTTTAGAAGGTGGACAGGAGCGAGAGGTTAATAAATAATAATAATAGAGCTTAATAAATAATCTTATCTGGGGATGTGATCCTGGAATAACCTGGAAGGTAAAACAAAGGCAGTGGGCTTGATGGGTTTATCCTCCTTGCGGGTCCTCTTGGGGAGGTGGATAATCGCCTTCAGTTATAGCCAACTCCTTAGAATGGTTCTCATAAACCATCTGTGATGGTGAGGCTGGCAGTATTGGAAGTGGGGCATTGGGGCATGGTGGTCTTAGCAGGAATGCAAGGATCTGTCTGTACCCCTGAGCCCTGCTGTGGTTGGTGTCAAATTCAAGGCAGATATGATCAAGTAACCTCTCTGAGTCTAGGATTTTTTATTTGTAAAATGGGGATTTTTTATATTATCTATTGCCCAGTGGCCTTGCAAGGGGGAAATGGGATCATGCATGCATTGAGAAGCTCTCATAGTAGTTATTAATATTTGTCCAGATGTTGGTGGTGTCTTAAGCAGTCTATGAGCCATAAAGACTCTTACCTTATCTCTGCATGTCTGCCAGTGAGGGCAAGAGGGAGCTACTCTCTCCTTCCGGGTTTCCCGGAATCCTTCTGGTGATCTTTGAAGCCTCAGGCCTTTGTTGCAAAGGCAGAATGATTCGAGCTAAGGCTACCAGGGCGATAGGATAATGTTTTGAGATATTACTTACCCAACTTTGTTTTTCTTCATGTATTTCTCCTTTTCTCTTCCCTGGCATTTCTCCTTTTTGTGGTGGGACTGCTTGCCTTTGTGTTTCCAAAAGCTTAACCCTGCTGGGGAGATGACACCAACTTTCCCTGAAGGAGACTTCAACATAGAAGGTGCACATTTGAGGGGAAAATCCCAAGTGATTTTCCACTGTGATTTTTACTAATCCCAGAGATTAGCAAAAGGAATCCCCTGTGCTGGGAAAAGGAAGAGAGAGAGGGAAAATATTGAGAGTGGTGACGATGGTGGATCCAAAAGCAGTGTCTGGGAGTGGCGGAAAAAGGTCAGAGAGCAATGGATACGTGGTGCTGTGTCCAAGCAGGCAGAGCCTGGTGGTGCCACGAGAGTGGCCTCAGAGCCACTGGACGTGAAGAAGCCAAGGACTGGGCCGGGGATGTGCTCGGCTGACAGCTGGCTGAGAGTGTATTGGATCAAGAGCTGCCTGTGTGGCAGGTGACTTGAGTACCAGATGCTCCCCTCTCACTGGCTTGGAGCCACCCAAGCCCTGTGTCATTTAGATATAACCTGGGGAAGGAAGCAGCATGCAGAGGACCCTACATGGCCTGAAATGTAGGTTCTGGCTCCTCTGTGTATTGAGAACTCGAAATGGAAAGGAAGTTGAGTGCCAGAGAATTAGAAAAGTTGTATGTTCTGCACAGAGGAATGAAGGGAGCCCAGGAAAGCCAACAGGAGAGGACTAGGTACGGTGTCATGAGATGCAAAGGGCCAGAAAGGGTCGTAGGGATCAGATGGTTCTGAGTTAACAAGTGACATGTCCAAGTCACACTGACCCTGCTCCATTGTGTGTAGATGCCACAGCTGAGGCCATACCCTCCCTGTCATAGAGCCAAAAAACACTAGACCCAAAAAGGGACCAGCCTTTCCCAAACCTCAGACACTGGAGCAGGACCACACTATTCTTACCATATGCTTATTGCTTGCTAGTAATATTTTTCCTTAGACTGATTTATTTTTCACTAAAATACCTTTATGTCCCAAGGAAATGGACATCACATCTACCATCTCTATCACTGCTGTCAATAGAAAACAAGTCTCACTTTCCCATAAAAATAGATTCAGTGAGGCCAGGCATGGTGGCCCACGCCTGTAATCCTAGCACTCTGGAAGGCTGAGGCGGGAGGATCCCTTGAGCTCAGGAATTCAAGACCGGCCTAAGCAAGAGGGAGACCCTGTCTCTACAAAAAATAGAAAAATTAGCCGAGCATGGTTGTGCGTGCTTATAGTCCCAGCTACTTGGGAGGCTGAGGCGGGGGGGATTGCTTGAGCCCAGAAGTTTGAAGTTGCTGTGCACTATGATGATACCACTGTACTCTAGCCAGGGAGACAGAGCGAGAAAGTTACACAAAAAAAAAAAAAAAAAAAAGATTCAGTGACATAAAACAATGTTATTGAATGTTTTAAATGTTTAAGTAAACAAACCAATGAACTACAAGTAAAAATTAAGTCTAAGCAAGGCGTGAAATATATAACTAAAAATAAGCTTCTATAAGAGAAGAATAGAGTGGTTTGTGATCAGTCAGAAGCAGAGTTATTTGCTCCATGTCGTTTAGTCTAAGGGAAAGGTGAAGTACTATGTCAACAGAGTGAGTCTTTTTTTTTTTTTTAAATGTTAACCAGCATCAAGAATCAGAAAAGGCAAAAGGTATCTAACTGCAGACTGAACTATGGTCAACAAGTGACGTTTTGCTGTTTTCCTGGGAAGGTCTGTCTATGAAAAGCTGTATCATTGTACTGGCTCTAACCCCATGAAGTTATGGTCTGCCATAACTGTGTCTGAAACATGCACAAGCGCCTCCGAGTTCGCCAGAGAGCTGTGGCTATAATTCATATACCGCTGTGAGTCATCACAGAACTACGTTATTTCATTTTCTGGTTACAGTTAGTTTAATGTGCACCTGACCTGCAAAATCATTTTCGATGGTAGAGGACTGCCATTATTCACAATTTGTGCATCATCATTTTGTTCCCAAGAGCTGTAAGTATTGCCATCAGCTTTATCTAGATGAAAGTATGCTGGTCTTATCATGGAGGAAATTATTCCTGAACTCAGTCTGCTTTCAGAAGCAGTAATTTCCTGCCATTCTGGTCCATTACTTGTAAAAAAAGAAATCAGTGTTATTGAGGTATAATTTATAGACAGTGCAATGCACCCAGTTTAAGTGTACCTTTCCATCAGTTTTGACAAATTTATACGCCCATGTAACTACCCCCACAATCAAGATAGAGATCATTTCCATTCCTCCAAAATATTCCCTTGTGTTCCTTCCCAGTCCATCTGACACCTCCACCTCGGGCGCTAGGCAACCACTCACCTACTTTCTGTCACTTTAGACAAGACTTGCTTTTTCTGTAGTTTCATACATATGGGATCATATGACATATGCTTGTGTCTGGTTTCTTTAGTCAGCATGCTTTTGAGATTCCTCTATGTTACATGTATCAATAGTTTGTTCGTTTTTATTGCTGAGTAGTATTCTATGGCAAGGATATAGCACCATTTGTTTATCCATTGGATGGACGTTGAGTTGCTCCCAGTTTGGCACAATTATGAATAAAGCTGCTATGAACATTCATGTGCAAGTTGTTGGGTGGATGTGTGTTTTCATTTCTCTAGGTGTGGAATTGCTGGGTCCTATAGTGAGGACCAGACTATTTTCCAAAGTGGTTGTATTATTTTGTTTTCCCACTGGCAATGAATAAGAGTTCCATTTGCTTCCCATTCTCATTGGCACTTGGTATTGCCAGTCTTTAATTTCAGGTGTTGTAATGGACGCGTAGTGGTGTATCATTGTGGTTTTAATTTGTATTTCCCCGATAACTAATTGTGTTTAGCATCTTTTCTTGTGCTTATTGGCCTTTTGTGAAGGTTCTGTTCAAATTTTGTGCCCATTTTAAAAATTGAGTTTTTTTTGTCTTCTTATAATTTTTTTTCTTTTTTCTTTTCTTTTTTTTTTTTTTTTGAGACAAGGTCTCACTCTGTCTCCCAGGCTAGAGTGCAGTGGCGTCATCATAGTTCACTGCAACCTCAAACTCCTGGGCTCAAGCGATCCTCCTCCCTCAGCTTCCGGAGTAGCTGGGACTACAGGCATGCGCCACTGAGCCTGGCCATCTTCTCACAATTGAGTTGTAAGAGTTCTTTGTGTATTTTGGATGTAAGTCCTTAGTATTGCATATATTTTCTCTCAGTCTCTGGCTTACCATTTTATTTTCTTAATGGTGTCTTTTGAAGATCAGAAGCTTCATATATATATATATATATATATATATATATATTTTTTTTTTTTTTTTGAGACAGACTCTCACTCTGTTGCCCGGGCTAGAGTGAGTGCCATGGCATCAGCCTAGCTCACAGCAACCTCAAACTCCTGGGCTCAAGCGATCCTCCTGCCTTAGCCTCCCAGGTAGCTGGGACTACAGGCATGCGCCACCATGCCCGGCTAATTTTTTCTATACATATTTTAGTTGGCAAGATAATTTCTTTCTATTTTTAGTAGAGACAGAGTCTCACTCTTGCTCAGGCTGGTCTCGAACTCCTGACCTTGAGTGATCCACCTGCCTCGGCCTCCCAGAGTGCTAGGATTACAGGCGTGAGCCACCGTGCCCGGCCTATATTTTGATATTTTAAAAAAATTTCCATTTAATTTTGGCTGGGTACAGTATCTCATGCCTGTAATCCTAGCATTTTGGAAGGCTGAGGCAGGAAGATTCCTTGAGGTCAGTAATCGAGATCAGCCTGAGCAATATTGTGAGACCCTGTCTTTACAAAAAATAGAAAAATTAGCCAGGCATGTTGGCACATGCCCATAGTCCCAGCTACTTGGGAGGCTGAGGCAGGAGGATCACTTGAGCCCAGGAGTTTGAGATTGCAGTGAGCTATGATGATGCCACTGCATTCTAGCCAGGGTGACAGAGAGAGACCCTGTCTCAAAAAAAAAAAAAAATTCCATTTAATTTAAAATATTTTCTTATTTCCTTTGTGATTTCTTTGTTGATCCATGGATTATTTAGAATTGTGCTCTTAATTTTTCTATTACTTGGGGAGTTTTATAGATACTGTTTTCTTACTGACTTCTAATATAATTTCTTTGTGTCTAGACAACATACTTTGTATGATGTCACATTGAAAAAAATTGTTGAGACGTGTTATATGGGCAAGCATATGGTCTATTTTGTTGAATTTTCCATGTACATTTGGAAAGAATGTTTTCCAGTGGCGTGTTCTATACCCATCAACTACATCAGTGTTTAAATCATCTATATCCTTAATGATTTTCTGTCCCTTTGTTGTGGCAATTTATGAGAGTAGAGTCTTAAAATCTCCAACTATATCTGTAGGTTTGTGGATAGCACATGGTTGAGTCTTGTGTTTTTACCAAATCTCAAATCTGTTATTTAATTAAAATGTTTAGGTCCTTTTAATTTAATATAATTATGGATATGGTTGGGTCTAAACCTACTGCCTTGCTATTTGTTTTCTATTCGACCCTCCTAATTCTTTGTTCCCCTTCCCCTCTTTTCCTGCCTTCTTTGGAATTAATTAATTTTGAGATTTCCATTTTATCTCTACTATTGTCTTATTAGCTATTACTCTTTGTATTAATATTTTAATGATTTCACTAAAGTTTATTGCATCCTTACCTTATCACAACGCATCTTCAAATAATGTTATACCACGTTGTGTATAATCTGAAATCCTTACAGGAATATACTTTCATTTCCCCATCTTTTGTGCTTTTACTTCCACATATAATATAAATGCCGCAATTCTAGCCTTTGCAGAATCATGGCCTGCAATTTCTAGCTGCCTTGACCTTCTTGAACACTGATCTCTGTCTCCTCCACTCAATAAGCTGATGGGCTCTGGTTAGGTTTTTCCCTCTTTGTCCCTCTGGTCCGGATATTGCTTCCAGGCAGGAAGGTGAGGAGATTATAGGGCCCATCTCATTTCTTATCCTTCTCTCAGGCATCCAGTCTTGCTCTGTATGCTGTGCTATGTCTGAAACTGTTGTTTCATATGTTTGTTCGGTTTCTAGTTATTTACTGTGGGAGAATAATTCTGGTTCTTGTTACTCCACTGACACAGGAAGTAGAAGTCCTAGGACTACTTACCTTAACATTTTCCTGAGCAATAATGTTTTTGAAATCATGGCTTTTATATGGTATTTGGATCATTTGTTGTTCACATTAAAACAGACAACTGTTAAAATGCAAACATGTGTCAATTAAAATAATCTTGCTTAGCACCAGGGGTATATGTACCTGCTTTGGAAAACCCTGAGCCAATCTAATTTCAAAGTGTTATAAATAGGTGGGAAACAGAGAGCAAGTGACATAGGCTGTCAATGCCAGAGTCTGGCCTAGAACCCGGGAGGTCTTCCAGTTTCCAATTACTGCTCTAGCTGCCCGCTGCTTTTTTTTTCCCCTGCTTTTTCTATCTCTCTCTGGATCCAAATTTTAAAAGGAAGCTTCTAGGCCCCAAGTGCGGCCCTTCGACCAAATCCAAACTTCACAGAACAAATCCCTTTATTAGGTACTCAAGGATCCAGAAGGCCACATGTGGTCCCAAGGCCACAGGTTCCCCACCCCTGTTCTAGGGGAAGAATCAGGCTCTACAGATGTGTGTTGAGTGCCTACTCTGTATTCATCATTCCGTTATCAGATCAAATGCTATGTTTCTCATGAAAACCTTCTCTGACAATTTGGGCTAGATCAGTTTCCCCTTTGAAACATTCCTTCATAGCCCATCTACAATTTGTAATTATATACATGTTGGTGTGATTATTCAATTAATGCTTCTCTCCCACTGGTGGTACAACATATGAGGACAAGGACTGAATCTGGTTTTTTTTTGCTTTTGCTCTTTTCTCACCACTCTTCCCTCAGTGCCTAGCACAGTGCCTGGAATGTAGAAGGCAATAAAATATGTATTGAAAGAATATAGTGAGATTGCCGAAGCTATAAACCACTCAGAAACTCAAAGAGGTTGCCTAATTAAGATCTGATTACGACTTCCTGGCTGAGCTCCAAAAAGCAAACAAGCTGGAGCATAGGTCCCCAGACAGGTCGTAGCACCCCAGTGTGCAGGGTCTGCTGCTGTGGCCTCCTTGGGAGGAGGAGATGATGCCAGCTGCCTTGTAGGCTCCACCTTGGCAGAATGCCAGGGCACGCTCAAGCCAGCTGAATCAGCCAACATCACCAAGGGCTTGAGTAAGATTTGGAGTTTGAACACTGCCCTGAGATCCTGCAATCCCAGATGACCCCATCAGAAACTCAAACTTGTAACTATCATGGGACTCAAGGTGAGGAAGAAAAAAAAATAATACTAAGAACCAGAAAAGCAATCTTTGTACACAGTACCAGCAGCCAGCAGGTGGAGGAGCTGTCCCATCAAGGAAGGGCTTCCAGGGTTGGTGTCCTCACTGTGGGCTTGGGGATTTTACTGCTCGTGAGTGGCTGGTATTATAGAAGATGCCTGGATACAGAACCTGGAAGGACAGAAGCCTTCATGCTGGTCCTCAAAATGCTGTTACAAAAAGGTGCCTGTGTGTGTGAGGGACTTGGTCACCAGGACAGCAAACTGCTTTTTTTATTTTTTTTTTAAGACTTGGTCTTGCGCTGTCTCCTGGGCTGGAGTGCCATAGCTTACTGCAGCCTCAGACTCCTGGGCTCTAGAGATGCTCCCGCCTCAGCCTCCCTAGTAGCTGGTACTACAGGCATGCACCACCATGCCCAGCTAATTTTTCTATTTTTAGTAGAGATGGGGTCTCGCTCTTGCTGAGCTCAAGCAATCCTCTCGCCTCACCTCCCAGAGTGCTAGGATTACAGGCAGGAGCCACTGCACCTGGCCTCGATGAGAAATATTAAAATGGGAAAAACTTCATTAAACATTGTAATGCATGATACTAAAAATTAGTGTCAATATATAATGTAGCACAGGCACTGAGGGGACACAGAGAAGGGGTTGATTAGTCATTCCTGGTGGAGGCAGGAGGGGGAGGCTCCACACAGGGTGAGGCTACCCTTAGCAGATTCTGGAAGGATGAGCAGCAATCTATTAGGTGAAAAGATTGGGCTGGGAGGGTGGGGGAAGAGCACGCAGGGATCTCAAATGCAAAGGCGTGAAGATGAGAAGGAACACGATGTGTGGAGGATCTAAAGCTGCCAGCGTGGATGCAGGGAGTGAAGATGGAGGCTGGAGGTATTGTCAAGGGAAGAGGAAAGGCTGGAACCAAATCTCAGGAGGCTTGGGGCACTAGGCTTAGAAATTTAAACCTTATTCCAGGGGCAAATAGAGCACCATGGAAGGGTCAGAAGCCAGTGGACGCATGCAGACTTCCTTTTTAAAAATCCACCTTGAAGATGGATCTCTCCATTTAATAATGGCAGAGGTAATTCAGGCAAGCCTCCCACTAATGACAAAGAAAGCAATGTGGATGTCATGTAAATAAAACAATCTCTTAAACTCATCAAAGAGCTAACAAGACTTTGAATCATTATTGGACTGAGATCCAGAAGAGGACAGCAGTCCAGAGAGGTGCACCGGATATTCAGGGCTACTTGGGCCTGGGTGTGAAGCAGGTTCACTTTACACCAGTATCAGTCCTTGGGATGTACCAGTTTCTGTCACTTGCATGAGGCTGGCGAGACAGAACACTTGTCACAAGTTAAGCAAAGCAACTCTATTACTTACTTACAGACAGGCACGAGGAACAGTAGAAGCCTAGAAGTGGTGACAAGCTGGTTCCCCCTCCCCCACAAGGCTAGGAAAGCTGCCCTGGGTGGGTAGAATCCCATCTGTTCATGCCCCACTTGCATCACAGCTGAGGGACCTCAGAAAGCAGTCTGCCCTGGGTTTTAAACCCCAGGGGAGAGAAGAGTCGCTGAGCTAAAGTGTCATAGGACATCATGTTCTAGGAAGGACTGGGATAGAGCCCAGGCTATTCCAGCCAGTTCCCTCTTGTCTTAGGATGTTGGATTCCCAGCATATTCTGCAGTTACTCCTGGGAACTACAAGCAAGAAAATGGGTGAGTGGGGACTGTGTCAGTCCAAGGCCACCCGGAGAACTGTTCTGTACTGGAGTCATTGACCATTTCCTAAGAGAGAGTCTGAGGGCTTCATGTGACCAGGGAAGGGGATGAATTTCTCTGACTTAAGAAACTAAATAGACAGGGCTGCCTTTCATCGAACTGGGGCACAAATGGAGCTCCCATTGTGAGGGTAAGACCATGAGTTCAGCTTGGACATCCTGAGTTTGAGACACCTGCCACCCCGGCACCTCTGTGTCTTTCATCATAGGTGCATCAGGGGAAGGAAAAGATTCATTTTTTCCTCATCCATCACTAGGTTCCTGGCTGAGGCTCCTGTAGCAAAAGACAGATTGACAAGAAAAAAAACATACAGATCTATTTAAGTTTGACATGACATGGGAGCCTTCAGAAATGAAAACCCAAAGAAACAAGTAAACTTGTATATTTTTATGCTTCTATCTGATGAACCTGACTCCACTGACAGTCATGGAGAAATAGGATTGGAGGACAAGGGTCTGATCTGATGACAGTAAACTGGGGGAAACGCAGCAAGGCCTGTTTGTTCAGATTCTTGTTAGTGTCTTTGTGTCTTTAGCTTCTCTCCTCCAGGTATGGGGAGGGCGCCGCTCACGTGCTTAAGGGCGAAGGGAAAGGGTGAGAGTGACCTTTTTGATTCTGCTGTTTTCTCAAATGCCAAGGTGCCCTTTTTGGGGTAGCATGTCCTGAGACCCCTCAATGGAATCTATACTGTGTAACCCTTGTGCCTGGCTTCTTTCACTCCACATTTCGATTGTGAATTCATCGCTGCATGTCTGCATGTAGTTGTAAGTCAGTCATTCTCATTGTCTTAGAGTACTAATTCTCCAAGTGTGGTCTGTGGAATTCTGGGGGTCCCCAAGAGCCCTTCAGGGAGTCTATAAAGTCAAAACTATTTTTATAATAATGCTAGGATATTATTTTCATTTTTCACTGTGTTGACATTTTCACTAATGGTGTACAGGCAACCATGGGTAAAACCTCTGGTATCTTGGCACTAATCAAGTCAATAGCACCAAGCTACACTTGGAGTCACTCTATTGTTCACTGCCATACACCTGCAGGAAAAATAAAATTCTGATTTCATTTAAGAATATACCTCAGTAAGCTGTCAAATGTATTAATTTTATTAAATCCAGGTCCTTGAATACGCATCTTTTCAATCCTCTGAATGATGGGCTGGAAAGTATGCAGAGCGCAGGATTGTCTTGAGGAAAAGCCTTGGTGTAATTGCTCAGGTCTCGAGCCGGACTGACCACTTTCTTGACGGAGCTTCCTCTTGAAGGAATGACTGCCCAACAAACTGTGATAATTCAGACTTGGGTGCTTCGCGGACATTTTCTCAAAATCGAACAAAGTGAAACTGTCGCTTCAAGGGAAATAACTGTGCATTTGCTGCCAATGATAACATTTGAGCTTTCAAGAGAAGATTAGAATTTTAGAAGATTTATATCTGTCACTGTGAGCTTGACAGTTTCTTATTACTTGAAAACTTTTCTGCTGTGATGGGTGGTGATAGTAATTAATGTGATTTTCTGATATTTTATGAAATGTGTCAACATTGAAAAAGCTGCGGTGATCTTGTGATATGATAAGAAATATGTGTTTTGGTCTTCACTCCTGGCCAGAGCTCCTAAAACACTCATAATTTTCTAAGTGATAAGAGTGAAAGGATCATCTTTCATTATAAATTTAGTTTTTGTTCCTGGTTCTTGAAACAGCTCCAGAGAGATTAAGGTGAAAGAAGTGTCTTTTGTTATTCATAACAAGCCCCTTTCAACCACACCTTGAGTTTATATGAATGAGGTGACTTTTGGAAAGATGCTAAGGTTGGGGGCTGATCTACAGAGGAACCAACCCCGTCACTACAGGGCTGGAGGTTGAGTTAATCACCAATGGCCAGTGATTGAAGCAATCGTGCCCAGGTAATGAAGCCTCCATAAAAAAAACAAACAAACAGAAAAGGCCAGGTGGTGGTTCACACCTGTAATCCTAGCACTTTAGGAGGCCAATGCAGGAGGATCACTTGAGCCCAGGAGTTTGAGGTTGCAGTGAGCTATGATGATGCCATTGTACTCTAGCCTGGCCAACAGAGCTCGACCCTGTGTCAAAAGGAAAACAAAAACAAAAACGAAAAAACAAAAAAGGATAGTGTTCAGAGAGCTTCTGGGTTGGTAAACGTGTCGAGTTGCTGGGCGGGTGGGGCACCCAGATGGGACGCGGAAGCTCCACAGCCCTTCCCCATACCTTACTATAAGGATCTCTTCCATTTGGCTTTTCCACAGTTGTGTCCTTTTATAATAAACCAGTAAATGTAAGTAAAGTCTTTCCCTGAGTTCTGTGAGCCATTCTGGCAAATTATTGAACTCAAGCAGGAGGACATAGGAGCTGCCAATTTATAGCTGGTCAGCCAGAAGTACGGGAAGGCTACACTTGCAATTGTCATCTGAAGTGGGGGGCAGTCTGGTGGACTTAACCTGAGCCCTTAACCTGTGGGGTCTGATGCTAACTCCAGGTAGACAGCGTCACAATTGAATTGTTAGGCACCCAAATGGTATCCAAAGAGAATTGGAGAATTGCTTGGTGTGGAAAAAAACCCACACATTTGGTGTCAGAAGTAAAGAGTGAGTAGAGGGAAAAACAGTGTTGGGTTTTTTCCCTTAGCTGCATAACTCAGTAAACCAATATTTTCCAAATGATCAATGCTTGATGGTACAAAACCATGTACATGTAGAAGATCTGTTCAAAAATGCAAGACAGACCAATGGATATTAGTGAAACAGAGAACAAAAGGTATATTGGTATGGTTTCAGCTGACATATTGCAACTGACCTTTAAGAAACTACCACTTGCCAAGTTTTGCTGGAATATCAAAGAATATCCACAATTATCGTAAAAGACTGTTAAAACACTCCTTCCTTTTCCAATCACATAGTTATGGGTGAGGCCATAATTTCTTCATACCTTCAATCAAAACTGTATATTGCAACAGACTGAATGCAGAAGCAGATATGAGAATGCAGCTGTCTTCTATTAAACCTGACATTAAAGAGATTTTTTAAAAATGCAAAACAATGCCATTCTTTTCATGAATGCGTTTTGTTTTGTTTGGGGGAAATATAATTATTTTCCATAAAAATAAAAATTTATTTTGCTTTGTAATGAGTTAATTATTATTTTTAGGAATTAATTGTTAAATATATAAAGAAGTCTTAGTTTTAAATCCTAATAAGGTAAATACTGGTAGCACTTTGGAGTCTTCAAAAAATTTTGAGAGTGTAAAGGGGTCATGAGACCAAAACATTTGAGAACTGCTGCTTTTATGTATTCCATTATGCTATACCACATTTTGGTTTTGTTTTGTTTTTGTTTTTGTTTTGTTTTTGAGACAGAGTCTCACTCTGTTGCCCAGGCTAGAGTGCTGTGGTGTCAGCTTCGCTCACAGCAACCTCAAACCCCTGGGCTCAAGCAATACTCCTGTCTCAGCCTCCCGAGTAGCTGGGACTACAGGCATGAGCCAGAGCCACTATGCCCGACAAATTTTTTCTCTATATATTTTTAGTTGTCTATATAATTTCTTTCTATTTTTAGTAGAGACGGAGTCTCGCTCTTGCTCAGGCTGGACTTGAACTCCTGAGCTCAAAGGATCCACCTGCCTCGGCCTCCCAGAGCGCTAGGATTACAGGCGTGAGCTACCGCGCCCGGCCCACATTTTGTGAAAGAAAAAATTTAAATGCAAAAAAAATTAACCTCCAATGAATTTAATTTAATTTAATTTTTCAATTAACTAGGAATAATTTTCATTCCATCCTGGGTCCAGCTGGCATATATCATCGGTGCTGGCTGGAGCAGAAGTTCAGGACTGCACAGGGGTCTGAGCTGGAGTCTGCAAGCATTCCTTCAAGAGTGGACTCAGCTGTGCGGATGGTGACAACTGCAGTTGGTTTTTGCAATAACAACTCCCCTCCTGCATGAATCATACCTCCGCCATGTCTGTGTAATTTACAGACAGTGTGACTTTAACATGCCTCCCAAAAGAGGCAGGTGTCTATTTTCCCTCCTCTGGAATCTGGGCTTGCCTTGGGACTTGCTCTGACCAGTAGAATGCAGTTGGAAGGGCCACTGTGCTACTTCCAGGGCTAAATTTTAAGGGCTTCTTTTGCCCTCTTGGCTCATTTCTGCTACCAAGTTAAGAAGCCAGGTCTAGCCCCCTGGAGGATGAGAGACCACATAGAGAGAGATACCCAGCCAGCAGCCAGTACCAACCCACAGACGTGTGAGCCCATCAAGCCCAAGGAGCCCCCACTGACTACGAATGTATGGGGTAGAAGATGAATTGTCTAAGCCTAACATGAATTGCCAACCCATGATCAAATATGTCATAATTGTTTTAAGCCACTAAGTTTTGGAATGATTTGTTATGCTGCAATAGATAACTGATACACGGACTCTGGGAACCTTGTGTGGATTTCATCTAATGTAACTGCTTAATGATGAGTATGTGTTTGCATCTTTCATGTGTTACAAATCCTGTGTAACTACCATTTGCCCTCTAGATCCACTCTCAACCCTTTTCTGCCCTGTTCTCTGTGCTGGAAGGCCAACCTGGGAACACCACTGCATCGTTTGGCTCTGGGGCCTCTGGATTCTGCTTGGGTTTGGCCAGCGGGAAGCCACAGAAGGAGATTGGCAGAGGTTGGGGTATTTTCTCCCCATTCTCTCCCCGTGAGATCACCTTGTGCTGACTGAGCTCCTCAACCAAAGGTCACTTCTCTCAAGATTGCTGACTCTATATGACTCTGCGTCCTTGTTTCCGACAGCTGCTCCCTCTCTTTGCCCCTTTGAGCTTAGGGGCAGTAACAGCTCAGCTCCTAGCAACCCCTTGTGAGTGACTACCCTTTTTCTGTGGTTACCATCACTCATATCTTTGTAAATAGTCTCTTAGTATATATGAACTCCCCTTGAATGTGTTGCTTGGGCTACCTGTTTTCCATTGGGATCCTAACTGATAACTGATGTTAGCCCCATGCCTCATCTCAGAAATTCTACTGCTCTTCTTTAAATGAAGGAATTTTGGAAACAACCAAGATGTCCACCACTAGGGAACTAGCAAAATTATGTTACCTAATGGGGAAGAATCTCCGAGTCACTGGGACCCCCAGCACAGAGTTCCTGTCTCTAGCATCCACTCATATAGGTACCCAGAGTGGACTTTGTAGGAGGTTGGTTTCCCAAGACCAAAATCTAGTCTTCTAGTCTCCTAAGTGCCCCAAAGTCTCTTGTAGTGTGAACACAGAGGACTCTGAGCTTCACGAGTGTCCAGAGGATGGGACTTAAGGGTGTGCAGTGGTGGTGAATTGGGTGGAGGTTAGGTTGTAGTTCTTTTGTTCCATGGCCAGCTCCTGGCTCAAGCCCCTTAGTCCCACCACACAGGGGACAGCTTCCCTTCCAGACAGCAAGCCCACGTGGTAGATGGTGTCCCCAAAGATGGGTGTAGCAATAGCTCCTCATGCAGGTTCTTTTGCAAAGTAACCTTGCTGCTCTCTCATCAAGAGGTGGAGCATATTCCTTCTCTCTTTGAATCTAGGCTGGCTTTGTGATCCATTTAGACTGATAGAACATGGCACAGGTGATGCTGTCTAACTTCCAAGGCTGGGCCTTAAGAGATCAGCAGCTTCCCCTTTGCCTCCTGCAGCATGTTGGAACCCAGATGGCATTCTGTGAGGAAGCTCAAGCAGCCACATGGAAAGCTCAGAGCCATGTGACTTTCAGTCATCAGTGAGCACCACCTACCAGCCATGTGGGTTGACTCATTTTGGACCTTCTAGCCATCCCAGCTGACACCACATGAAATAGAACAACAGTGTGGTCAACCTACAGATCATGAAAAATAATAAATTAATTTTTTAAGCAAGTAAATTTTGGGGTTTGATGTTTCTCAGCAATAGATAAAAGACACACTCACTTTCTGGGGACCCAGGGAAGGCAGCTCTTATCGGAGCTTCAGCACAACCTCCCTCTCTACCTGTTGAGTCATATCATGTGGTTCGTAAAGGCTTTGTGCCTTGCCCGGGGGACTCTGCCAGAAATTTCAGTTTTTAAAACAATAAATGTTCATTGCTCATATAACCTATGCTTGCCCATCTTCTGGTGTAAGCTGATGCCCTAGGAAACCGAGGGTAGTGGTCATTTGAACATTTGAAAATGCTCTCGGCCGGGCGCGGTGGCTCACGCCTGTAATCCTAGCACTCTGGGAGGCCAAGGCGGGTGGATTGCTTGAGCTCAGGAGTTCGAGACCAGCTTGAGCAAGAGCGAGACCCCGTCTCTACTAAAAATAGAAAGAAATTATCTGGCCAACTAAAATATATATAGAAAAAATTAGCCGGGCATGGTGACGCATGCCTGTATTCTCAGCTACTCGGGAGGCTGAGGCGGTAGGATCGCTTAAGCCCAGGAGTTTGAGGTTGCTGTGAGCTAGGCTGACGCCATGGCACTCACTCTAGCCCGGGCAACAAAGTGAGACTCTGTCTCAAAAAAAAAAAAAAAAAAAAAAAAGAAAATGCTCTCAAGAAGGGGAGCTTAAACTCTGGAACCAAAAATTCATCATCAAACAACTGAATGCCTCACCTTCAACAGCACCATACTCTGTCTTTCTTGGTGAGCCTGGATGGCCTGGCTGGGATGCCAGCCCAGAATTAAGCAAAAAGAGTATTTCCCCTCAAGGACAGCATAAAGGATTCTTGTGAGAGATGGCCCATGAAACCAACAAGAAAATTATAGGGTCAGAGGAAGAATTTGAGCCAGAGGCGTCAGAACTGAGTTATCAAATCCAAGTACATTCAGGGTCGAGGTCAATGCTGTAGCAGATGGCTGACTTCTTAAATATTATGAACGTCAGGCTTGTGAGGTAGAAATGGGCCAAGTGTAGGAATGGCCAAAGCTAGGATGTACAAGTAGAAACTCTTCCCGGCTCACTCTTCATGTCCTTATTCCCAGAGGTCTCTTGAGTTTCCCCTAGAGGTGGTATCCTCCATTGTATTTAATTAGTTCCTGGATGTTCCCTCTTTTCTTTTCTTTTTTTTTTTTTTTGAGACAAGGTCTCCCTCTGTCACTGAGGCCAGAGTGCAGTGGCAATGTCATAGCTCACAGCAACCTCAAAGTCCTGGGCTCAAGTGATTCTCCTGCTTCAGCCTCCCAAGTAGCTGGGACTATAGGCGTGCACCACTGCACCTGGCAAATTTTTCTAGTTTTTGTAGAGACAGGGTCTCACTCTTGCTCAGGCTGGTCTTGAACTCCTGACTTTAAGCGATCCTCCCACCTTGGCCTCCCAGAGTGCTAGGATTACAGGGGTGAGCCACTACACCCAGCCTGGATGTTCACTCTTAATCTTAATGCGTTGGTATATCACGGGAGCTAGCATGTGCCAGGCACAGATGTAACCACACTTGTCACGTGTTGGATGCATTTGGGGCTTTTCCTGGCTGTGATAGACATATGGTGGTGGCAGGGGCTCCTCCAGTGAGAATCAGCTTCAGACCTTCCCGTGACAGATTCATGCTTCCTCTTTTTCTGGGCCAACTTTGACCAGAACACAGTGGTTTGCTGGGAAATGTTTCACAATATGCTCTCCAGGAAAAGAAGAAGGAGAGAAAAAAAAAAAAAAAAAAGCCATGGTTTGTATTGTTTGATGATTTCCATGAGTAAATGCTCCCACCGCTGCCAATTTCAACCTACCAACTTGATGTCAACTGGCTCGCAAAATTCTTAAACATTTAAAAGTCTTGAGCTGGCCCCAGCACTCTACCACCACGACAGGAGGTATTTTGGAATCTCCTGTTCTGCCAGATTCTAAAGTTATTCCTGCTGTTTCAGGCTTTGTTTTTGAACCACTAGATTTACGCCCTGGTTACCCCCGTAAATATCCTCCTTCATCTTCTCCCTACCCTGCCCCTGCCCGCTGCAAGCCGCAGCTGTCCTGAGTTCTAGAGGCTGCTCGGTATTGATGCCCATTCAGCTTTTCAGAGGCTTTCTAGAGGTATGAGGCTGCCGCTGGCTGACTTTGCACATCTGCTAACTGAACACATCCAGCCCCGAGAAAAGCCTGGAACTTCTCTGCCCCTCCCCAGGGCTGCCAAGAAATCTCCCACAGCAGTGTGGGTTGAGGTCACTGCAAGTCACATGCTCCCACTCAGCTGGATCTCAAGGTCACTCTGCAATTCCTTAAATCGTCCATTATCGAATTCATATCAATTGAAAGGTTACATTGAGACATTCTGCATAGACTCCCTCAAATGTCCATCTCTGTCCATTTATTGATTTCTAAATGGGCCCACCACTACCCTTACCCTTCTGCTTTGAGAAGGTTTCCCTGCTTCTATTTGAGACGGACCTTCACCTTCCTTTTGAAATCTATCTCTTCTTTGCTAGAGGGCCCTTCCTATTAATACATCACCTGTCCTCTCTCTCCTAAATATTCAAAATTTCCCTTTCAGTTGGATCTTCCCCACACATATGCTTGTCTTAAACTATTTTCCTTCTACACAGACACACACACACACCCCACACCCCACACCCCACACCGTTTGTCAGTTCTGGATCCCACTCTAGTTATTATTCTATATTCCATCCTCCCTTTGGAGTACATGTTCATAAAAAGGGAGTCCCTGTTTGCCACTTTCACTTCCCCAGTCTCTGTTTGCTTCTCAAGCCCAGCATTCTGGTCTGCCCTCACTCCCCCTCTTAGATATTGTAGTGAACCACCCTGTCAGTGAAGTGCTGGAGTAGACAGAGCCCACTGTGCCCAGTTATTTTCAACTGTATGTTCAGTGATGTTGCACTAGCAGCTTGAAATAAGCTGTGGTGGGAGCATTTACACCTTAGAAATCAGCAAATGCTACACAACAGGGGTTTCCCCCCCCAGTGAGCCCATTGTTAAGCTTTTACCAGCACACCACTAAACCAGGTGGCTGCTGTTGCAAGGCAATGACTGACCTCTCAAACGTTTCTCTGGTTTTCAGATTTTTCTTCCACTCACCACTTGATAAAGTCTGATCCATTCTTATTTGCCTGAACTTTCCCACTCCTGCTTCAGGTCAGGCTTGCTCTAACCCTATCATAACCTTCATTGTATGTGATCTACTGCAATTACATAAAATTTACAATTGAATTTGATGATAAGCATAGTAAGGAATGTACTATTGATGAGCATTGATATATGATGCACTGAAAGTGATAAGCTGACTAAAATTAAGCATGACTTCCATTTACATATTGCAACATATTTGTGGCAGTAAGTTATTGGACACATTTCCAAGTACTTTTGAGGCTCAAGGTTTCATTTGCATTTAACTTTGCCAATATTTGTTGCCAGTGGAGAATCTAGTCTATCAAAGTAAACATTTATTAAAAATTACTGAGGTTTATAATGCTACCAGAAAGACTCAAATCTAGAGACCATTTCCTTAAAAAACAAGATATTGGAACTAATAAGCTTTGAAATTGTGATAGTGGCTTAAAATACAAAAACCATTTTATTACCTCTCATGATTCTGTGGGTTGACTAGGCTCAGCTGGGCAGTTCTTCTGCTCCTCATGGTGTCACCTGGGGCTGCACCATCTGCACTGAAATGACTAAGATGGCTTATCTGCATGGCTCATAGTTGGTGCTGGCTGATGGCTGGGAGTTCAGCTAGAGCTATGAACCAGAGAGCCTTGGCTGTCCTCTCTGTGGCCATCTCTGTGGGTTGAACCATCTTAGAGAAAAACAGCTGGATGCCAAGAGAGAGCATCCCAAAAGCAAGCATTCTAAGAGGAAGGAAGCAGAAGCTGCTAGTCCTAAGGTCTTAGCTTGGAATTCTCAGAATATTACTTCTATTGCATTCTACTGGTCAAGTAGGAGGCAGGGGAAAGTAGAATTACAGTGTTCTAGTGTCCTGGTATTGTCTTGGGAACAGATAAAAATACAAATACATAGTAGGCTGTAATAATTCAATGACATGTTGTAATCTCAAGGATAACAACTAAAAGATAAAAAAAAGTAATAACATGTTAATAGAGAGGAAAAAGAATAATTAAAATACCCAATCCAAATGAGGCAAAAGAGAAGAAAAATCAATCAAAAAAGATTGATTAATTGTAAAAAGTCAGATGATTGATTAAACCTCAAATATAAGAACAAATTCTCTACAATTAAGAAACAAAGATTTTCTGGGTACAGGTAGCTCTTGCCTATAATCCCAGCACTTTAGGAGGCTAAGGCAGGCGGATTGCTTGATGCCAGGAGTTCAAGACCAGCCTCGGCAACATAGTGAGACCCTGTCTCCATAAAAATTTTTAAAAAATTAGTCAGGCATGGTGGCACACACCTGTAGTTCCAGCTACTTGGGAGGCTGAGGTGGGAGGATTGCTTGCACCTAGGAGTTCAAGGCTGCAGTGAACTATGATTGCACCACTGTGCTCCAGCCCAGGCAACAGAGTGAGATCTTGTCTCAAAAAAAAAAAAAAGACAAAGGTTGTTTAATTGGATTAAAAAATAAAACTCTAACTCTATTCGGTGAATAGGAGACACACTTTAAATATAAGGCTGAAAGTAAATGGATAGAAAAGATATTTTATGCAAACATTAACCAAAAGAAAACTGATATAGATACATTAATATAAAAATAGACTTTAAGGTAACACACATTATTAAACATAAAGAGGATCAAGTAATAATAAAAAATGCAATACCCTAGGAAAAATAACAATGATAAACGTACCTAACAACATAGACTCAAAATAGTAACGTGAGAAGTAGGTAAATTCACAATTATATTTGGAGATTTTAAACCCACCTCTCCACATAAATGAGAGAACAAACAGACAAAACATTACTAGACATATGAAAAACTTGAACCACATGATTAACAAACTGGAAAACATGTATATAGAGAAAGGTGGGGTTGAGGAGGGGGACTCTGCACTCCTGAAAAGTGCAGAAAATATATTCCCTTTAGAATATTTTCATTACCCCATGAAGAAATCCTGCAACCATTAGCCATCACCCCCCAAGTCCCCGTCTCCCCTCAACCTAGACCTAGGCAACCACTAATCTACTTTCTGTTTTTATAGATTTGCCTATGCTCAACAATTTATATAAATGAAATCATACAATATCTGGTTCTTTGTGGGCTTCTTTCACTCAGAATAATGTGTTCAGGGTTCACTCATGTTGTAGCATGGAACAGTACTTCATTTTATTTTATTGTTAAATAATATTCTACTATATGGCTACACCACATTTTATTTATCCATTAATCAGTTGATGAACATTTGGGTTGTTTCCACCTTTTGGCTGTTATGACTAACGCTGCTATGAACATTTGTACACAGGCTTGCATGTGGATATATATTTTCATTTCTGTTGAGTATTAACCTAGGAGTAGAATTGCTGGGTCATATGGTAACTCTTATGTTTAACCTATTTGAACTACCATACTCTTTATAAAGTGGCTGCACCATTTTACATTTCCATCAGCAGTGTATGAGAGTTCCAGTTTTTCTACAGCTTTGCCAACACTTGTTATGGTCTATCTTTTTGAATATAGCCATCCTAGTGGGTGTGAAGTGGTAGCATATTATTTTTGAGTAAATGTCAAACATTAAAAATAGGTTATGCATTAGTTTGTGAAGGAAACCTTAGTAAATTTCCAAGGTCCAATATCATTCAATATTCTCCAACCTTAATGTGATAAAATTTGAAATTAATAATAAAAGTAATCTAAAAATATCACATTTGAACATATTATAGCCATCCTAGTGGATGTGAAGTGGTATTAATAGTGTATTATTTTCAGTGAATATAGATCATTAAGAATAGATTGTGCATTCGTCTGTAAAGGAAACCTCAATGATTCCCCAAGCAGGTCTCTGGGAGAAATGGGAAGAGGAGCCCACTTCTGTTTCTACCCCTTGATTTGTAGACCATTGCATTTTTTAAAAGTTGAGATAAAATTCACATAACATAAAATTAACCATTTACCATTTTAAAGTGTTCAATTCAGTGGTATTTAGTACATTTACAATCTTGTGCAACCATGACCACTACCTAGTTCTAAGACATTTTTATCACCCCAAAAGGAAGCCCTGTGCCATTAAGCAGTCACTCCCCATTCTCTCCCCCTCTGGTAACTCCCAGTCTGCTGTCTGTCTCTATGGATTTACCTATTCTGGACGTTTCATAGCAACACAATCATGCAACATGTGACCTTTGTGTCTGGCTTCTTTCACTTAGCACAATGTTTTTCAGGTACATCCATGTTGTAGCATGTGTCAGTACTTCATTCCTTTTTATGGCTGAATAATATTTCATTTTATGTATGTGCCACATTTATTATTCTCTCATCCACTTATGGACATTTCAGTTATTTCCACCCTTTGGCTATTGTGAATAGTGCTGCTATGAACATTTTTGTATAAGTATTTGTTTTAAATACCTGTTTTAAATTATTCGGGATATGTAATATATATGTGTGTATGTGTATATATATATATATATATATGTGTATGTGTATACATACACTCACACATATAAAATCTAGGAGTAGAATTGCTAGGTCATGTAGTAGTAACTCTATGTTTTACTTTCTGAGAAATTTCCAAACTCTCTTCCACAAGCAGCTGCACCATTTTGCATCCCTACCAGCAATGTACAAAAGTTCTAATTTCTGCAAATCCTGGCTAACAATTGTTATTTTCCTTTCTTTTTTTTTAAAAAAAAAATTATGGCCATACTAGTGAGTATACAGTGTCTCATTGTGGTTTTGATTTGCATTTCCCTAACAATTAATGATGTTGAGCATGTTTTCAAAGGTTTGTTGACTATTTGTGTATCTTCTTTGGAGAAATATCTATTCAAGTCATTTGCCCATTTATTATTTGGGTTGATTGTCTTTTCTGTTGTTCAGTTGTAAGGGTTCTTTGGAATTCTGGTTAAAACCTTTATATTACTTATATAATTTGCAAATATTTTCTCCCATTTCATATGTTGTTTTTTCACTTTTTTGGTAGAGTTCTTTGATACCCTGAAGTTTTTAATTTTGATGAAGTCCAATTTATTTTTTTCTGTTGTTGCTTGTGCTGTCGATGTCATTTGCTAAGAATCCATTGCTAAATCCAAGGTTATGAAGAGATGCTCCTATGTTTTCTCCCAAGAATTTTATAGTTTTAACTCTTATATTTAGGTATTTGATCCATTTTGAGTTAATTTTGTATATGTTGTGAGGTAAGAATCTAACTTCCTTCTTTTGCATGTGCACATCCAGTTTCTCAAGCTCCATTTGTTCCCTGTTGAATGATCTTGACACCCTTGCCAAAAATCAATTGGCCATAGATGTGTGGGTTCATTTCCAGACTCTCAATTCTGTTGCACTGATCTAGATTTCTGTGTTTATTCCAGGACCACACTGTATTGATTAGTGTAATTTTGTAGTACATTTTGAAAAAGGAAATGGGAGTCCTCTAACTTTGTTCTTTTTCAAGATCATTCTGGCTGTTTGGGGCCTCTTGCAATTCCATACACATATTAGCATCAGCTTTTCTATTTCTGAAAAAATGGTCATTGGGATTTCATTGGTGGGTTGCTTTGGGTAGCATTGCCATCCTGACAATATTAAGTCTTTCAGCTCATGAATACAGATGTCTTTCCATTTATTTAGATCTTCTTTGAGCAATGTTTCGTAGTTTTCAATGTATAAGTTTTACACCTCCTTGGTTAAATTTATTTCTATATATTTTATTGTTATTGATGTGATTGTAAATGGAATTCTTTTCTTTATGTCATTTTCAGATTGTCCATTGCTACTGTATAGAAAGACAACTCGTTTTTGTGTTTTGATCCTGTATCCTGTAACTTTGCTGAATTTGTTTATTAGCTAGCTGTAATCGTTTTTTTGTGAATTCATTAGGCTTTTATATGTTTGGATCCTGTCTTTTTTTTTTTAAAGACAGATTCTCATTCTGTCACCCAGGCTGGAATGCAATGATATGCTCATAGCTCACTGCAGCCTCAAACTCCTGGGCTCAAGCAATTCTCTTGTCTCAGCCTCCCGAGTATCTGGGACCATGGACATGTGACACCATGCCCAGCTAATTTTTCTTGTTTTTTTAGAGATGGGGTCTGGTCTCACTATGTTGCCCAGGCTGGTCTCAAACTCCTGGCCTCAAGTGATTCTCCCACCTCAGCCTCCTGAGTCATTGGGATTATAGGTGTGAGCTACTGCGCCCAACTCAGGATCATGTCATTTTTGAACAAAGATAATTTTACTTCTTCCTTTCCAATATGTATGCCTTTAATTTCATTTTCTTGCCTAATTGCTGTGGAGGTGCATGCATTTTGCTGATAGTAACACAGACTGGTACATCAGACATTCCTTCCCTGTACATATCATACCTTGAAAAACAGCACTCCAACCCCGTACGGTGTCATCTTCAAGCTGATGACTTCACTGTGTCTTTAAGAGGCCATTCCAACATTTTATCAGGCCATTAGCTTTCAGGTGGTGTGATACATGTAGGATTCCACGGTCACATGCCCATTGTCACACTCCTTTGATCCTTGGTCTGAGGCAATGCATGTGGGATCTCATGATGTTGTATCAGACTCTGTGAGCCCTTGATTGGTGATGCTGGCTGAGGCATGGAGGGCAGGAAAGGAAAAGCCAAACCTTGAATGCATATCAGTCCCAGTAGGGATAAAGTAGTTATGCAAGTAATTGGTTGATCTTTTTGAGAGATGGTATCACACCGAGGATAAGCAGCTTAGTTAGATGGCTGTGATGGCTCCCGTGCTCTTGGACACATATGTAGCTTCCATTCCTGTTGCTACTGCTGTGGGTCCATTATGCAAGCACTGCTGTGGCTGAGCATGGAGGCTGGCTGACACCCACTGACAAGTCGTCCTGTGCTGTCCACATGGTCATTCAGAGTCTCTACGATGATACTCCCTGGTAGGTGTTAGTGAGACGCAAAGATTTATTCACACAAATATAGACCCTCTTTCTTCTCCCAGGGACCTCTGTGTTTCTAACTTTCCAATCTTCTTGCAGTCTCCCGCTTGACCAGATGAGCCATTTGCCACTTCCCAGGAGTTCAAGAACATCTTTGCTTTGGGTCACTTCTCCTGCTACACCAAGCTGCCCGCCAAATGTGCTGTTCAAAATGCTGCTTGCTTAGAGGAGGTCCCTTCCCTGCTTTATTTCAGGGCCACCCCTGAGTAACACAGCAGTGTACCCTCAGTCCTTTTCAAGATTGCACCAATACATTGAGCTGACATATCTGTGATCCAGTCTTAGGGTTTTCCCCCTTCATACGCTGGTTGTGGAGAATCCACCCAAAAGTCTATGGCTATGAGTTGGAGAGGGATTGTTTCAATGAAGGTAGGTGACATGGGGTCTGGGTTTCTTGTTTATGTAACCTATTTTTGCCCTCTGGACCAATTCAGGCCTTATCTAGAACATGCCATTTCCATCACATAATGGATTGCTGCTTTGCCCACTCAGCAGTATAACTTGGTGGGTCTGGTAAAAACATGATGGCAGCTCCAGTCTCATCGTCACTTGATGCCCCATGGTCAAATGCTTAGTTTCTCCTAGAGACTTACGGCATGCACAGAGCTGCATTTGAATCATGAATGTGCCAAAGAGTGAGGCTTTGTCTATTAGTAGAATTCTAGGTATTTCAGCTGTAGCTTTTCTATCAGGGCTTGCCAGAGGCTCCGCACACCACCGTTAGCTCTAGCACCATGGATCTTCCACGGATACATGTAGTGCCTTGGAATACACCATTAAATGTGGCTGAGGCAGCAGGAACATTTGGAGCACACTAGAACCCGCTGCAGAGCTCTCTTCTGAGACGGCAGCACTCAAAAGTGTCATCCTTCTGAATCACCTAAAAAATAGTAGCACTGTTCTCAGGTGTGATATGTTTTGAGGTGGATCAACAAAATCTAGAGGCCTATCAAATGCTCAGCCTGTTTCTTTTTTTTTTCTTTTATTTTTGGGACAGAGTCTCACTCTATTGCCCAGGCTAGAGTGCCGTGGCATCAGCCTAGCTCACAGCAACCTCAAACTCCTGGCTCAAGAGATCCTCCTGCCTCAGCCTCCCAAGTAGCTGGGACTGTAGGCATGCACCACCATGCCTGGCTAATATTTCTATATATTTTTAGTTGTCCAGCTAATTTCTTTCTGTTTTTAGTAGAGATGGGGTCTCGCTCTTGCTCAGGCTGGACTTGAACTCCTGACCTCAAACTATCCACCTGACTCGGCCTCTCAGAGTGCTAGGATTACAGGCGTGAGCCACTGCACCCAGCCTCAACCTGTTTCTTAAGAGTAGAAGGTATAATGTGTAATAACTTGTCGTTTACTTGGGATGAGATGTCCTGGTGTGACAGATCCCTGAATATTTATGATATTTATCTCTCATTCTTGGCATATATTGCCAGGGCACCCAGAGTGCTTGCTACTTTCTGCTCACTGGGTTTGTGTAAGATAACACTGCCAATATAGTGGGCCATCATCATATTTTTGGAATGTTCGGGCAATCAAGGTCCCTTTAGCTTGTGTTGAGACAGGAAGCAGGAGAGTTAACAAGGCCTTGGGGAAGATGGTGAAGGTGTCCTGTTATCCAGCTCAAATAAATGGAAACTGCTTTAGATCCCTCTTCCTGCGGGAGATAGAAAAGAATGTGTTTTCCTGATCAATAGTCTTATAAGTCCCAAAGCTGTGTTGATCTGCTCTAGTAAAAATATACTTTCAGCAGAGCAGCTGGTATCATGGTCCCTCTGGGTTTTGTAGGAGCCAGACTGGTAAATTAAAGGGGAAATTATGACACCAGTGTCCTTGCATCCTTTGCCTCTCAGCAGGTAGCAGCAACTCTTGTCATTCCACTGGGGATTCAGTAACAGTTTCTGATTTGCCATCTTGGCTGGGTGGGGCGAGGGGTAGTTCAGTAGGGTCTGACATGGCCTTTCCTACTACGATGGCTTTTACCCCAGAGGTTAGCAAATCAATACGAAGGTGTGCCAGCTGCTGGGTACATCCAGTTATGTGTCCAGAGACAAGGACACGCAGGAGCCTGCTGGATCCACTGTGAGACTGATTTGCACTAGGAATCCACCTGCCACCTGGATCTGATATCTCCCTCTCTACCAGGGGCCATATGAATGGCATTTCGAGTCCACTGATACTGTAGCCACTCCAGAGGTGGATTGGATCACCCCTCGAAATTTGGTTTGGATGTCAGCACTGATGACGTTACACACACACACCAAGAAGGTATGGAGAGATTATTATTCACACAATGAGGCTTTTGGGAGAGAGCAGGGCAGGTCTACCAAGCTGGTCTAAAAATGCCTTGAGAGAGAGGGAAAGGAGACTGGCTTGGAGCTTTTATGGTGGGTGTGGGGTGTGGGTGGGGAGAGGGTTTGTGTGCGCTCACAGGGGCTTGTGTGATTTGGACCTCCCATTGCTGGCAGAGGAGGGGGCACCTGGGCTTTCTGAGTCACAGGGGAAGAGGGAAGGGTGAGGCTTAAAAGCTTTCCGCAGTATATATGATAAAAAAAAAAAACATAAAGAACGTGTGTTTCAGCCAGGCATGGTGGCTCACGTCTGTAATCCTAGCATTCTAGGAGGCCGAGGCAGGAGGATCTCTCAAGGTCAGGAGTTCGAGACCAGCCTGAGCAAGAACGAGAACCCATCTCTACTAAAAATAGAAAGAAATGATCTGGACACCTAAAAATATATATAGAAAAAAATTAGCCAGGCATGATGGCATATGCCTGTAGTCCCAGCTACTCGGGAGGCTGAGGCAGAAGTGTCGCTTGAGCCCAGGAGTTTGAGGTTGCTGTGAGCTAGGCTGACGCCATGGAACTCTAGCCCCGGCAACAGAGTGAGACTCTGTCTCAAAAAAAAAGAAAAGAAAAGAAAAAGAAAAAGAAAAAGAAAGGTGTTTCCTATTCCCACACCACTCGACACTCAACACAACACTTCTGACACCAGATGTAGGGTTTTTTTTTTCTTCACACCTAGCAATTCTCCCGCAGACACCAGCCAGCGTCCCCTAATGCAATTCAATTCTGACACTATCTACCTGGAGTTGGAGTCAGACCCCACGGGTTAAGGGCTCTGTCCCACAAGAATGCCCCCACGTCAGATGCCAATCACAAGCCCCAGGTTGTCACCTGGACTTCTGACCGGTTTGCTATAAACCAGGGTTTCCGTGACCCCCTCCTCAGGTTTGGTTAATTTGCTAGGATGGCTCAGAAAAGCCAGGGAAACACATTTAGGGCATTACAACGGGTACAGATGAACAGCCAAATGGAGAGATACACAAGGCCAGGTATGTTCTGTGCCCCTCGAGGCACTCCACCCTCCAGGCACCTCCACGTGTTCAGCAATCTCTAAGTTCTCTGAACCCTGTCCTTTTGGGATTTTATGGTGGCTTCATTACACAGGCACGATTGACTAAATCCTTGGCAATTGGAGATCAACTCAACCTTCAGCTTCTCTCCCCTCCCTGGTGGTTGGGGCTGGGGTGAAATTTCCAATCCTTTAGTCATGTGGTTGGTTCCCCTGGCAACCAGCCCCCACATCCCAAGACTGTCCAGGAGCCCCCTAAGAGTCACCTCATTAGAACAAGAGATGCTCCTATCACTCGGGAAATTACAAAGGTCTTAGGAGCTCCATATCAGGACACAGAGAGCAAATATTAGAACGAAAGATTCTTCTAGTGCCTCTATCTACAAGACTTTTAGGAGCTGTGTCTCAGGAACCAGGGGCAGAGAACAGATACATATTTCATGTTATATCACAATGTTCCGAGCAGTTAAGCATCTGGTATCAGTGTCAGTTGAGGCTCTGATCCAATAGCCGTCAACAGATCTGGGCATTCTCTTCCCTACGGTGTACAGTTGCACCAGCAGAGGGTAGTGGGTCCCTTTGGAGAGAAGCTGGGAGAATCATGACCATAGATAATTCTTGCTGTGGCATTTCAGGTCCTACTTTGAAAGGACCTGCCTCTCCTTTGATGAGCTGCTTGCTACAGATGCGGGATTCATTTCAGAGCCCTAGAGATCTGTGATGGGACCTGGCAGAGATCTGGAAAGGGGGTGAATTTCCATTCTCCATTGCAGTGGCTAACACTGGCCGTCATCTCACCCATTCAGGACCTTTGTTTTTGCTGTGTGTCTGTCTGTCCATTAGGGACACCACGGTCTGTCACCCTTGCACAGACTTAGGGTTAGGATGCACACAGGGTTAGGATGCCCTGATTGCCATTCCAGCCTGGCTACCCAGGTGATCATTATACCAACCTCACCTCTCATGGCTAAGTGCCACCTCCTGGGATCTGATACCATGAACTGCTATCATTTCCACCTGCCCCAGCAGTGGGAGAGTGCCATCATGTCACTAACCTCTTCCTTGTCCATTTTATACTCTGTGCGTCTCTCCTGGCCCCAGGTCTAGCACTTCCAAATTCGACATCCAGGCATGTTCTGCTGCAGCTCTGTTGATGAATAATCCCTTTCCTCTGGTGGCAGGGACAGTACGGCCCTAGTCAGGTCATACATATTCAAAGGGCAACAAGGGGAGGAAGGGCCTGATCTTCGGAAGGGCCAGAGCCATCTTGCAAGAGGTGCACTCTAGGCAAGCCCTTTGCATGGTCTTGGTGAAGGAGAAAGAGGCTCCTATCTCTCAGCAATGAGAAGGGGGCCACGACTGATGGGCCACAGGGTTCCAGGGGATCTGAAGAGTCAAGGCTCTTATCATACGCAGCCCAAGATCTGTTCCTTCTGGCCCCTTCCTCCTCTCCCTCACCCCATCAGATCCTTCTCTTGCAGTTGCCCCCAGTATCCAACCCTATTTAGTCTGAATCCCGTGCCCAGCAGTTCCCTACAAGTGTGAGGTTCTCTTCTTCTAGAAGGAAATATTTCCTAAGATTTATAAGCTTTTTAGGAAAATTAAGATTCTAGCCAGGCATGGTGGTGCAAACCTGTAGTTCCTGCTACACAGAAGGCCAAGGCAGGAGCATCGCTTGAGGCCAGGAGTTCAAGACCAGCCTGAGCAACACAGTGAGACCCTGTGTTTACAAAATAAAAAAAAATCAGCTGGGCATGGTGGCATATGCCTGTAGTCCCAGCTTTTCAGGAGGCTAAGGTGGGAGGCTTGCTTAAGCCCAGGAGTTCACTCCTGCCTGGGCAACAGAGTGAGACCCCGATCTCTAAAAAAATAAAAATAGTCCCAGCTACTTGGGAGGCTGAGGCGGGAGGATCGCTGGAGCCCAGGAGTTCAAGAGTGCAGGGAGCTATGATGGGGCCACTGCACTCTAGCCTGGGTGACAGAGCAAGACCCTGTCTCTAAAAAATAAAAATAAAAAATTAACATTCTTCAGCCCCTTCCTTGATCTTCCTGTGCCCTGGTCAAGGTCCCCCTGAGCCACTCCCGTTCAGAGTTGCCATGGGCAGCACTCCCCACACCTGCAGGTGCAAGGTTCTCTCCCCTTCTCGGTCACCCTCGGTCACCCATCCTGCTGCCTGTCTCAGGCCCATCCACAGCAGCTGCTGCCCAAGGGCGGGGGTCTTCTTCGGGAAATATCTTTGCATGATTTCTGTGAGAGATGCATGTGCCCTGTCCCTTTTCTTACCAATGCTCACTGTGTCTGGTATTTTTTTTTTTTAATAGTCTGTAGTTTTTAGGCCGGGCGCGGTGGCTCACGCCTGTAATCCTAGCACTCTGGGAGGCCGAGGCGGGTGGATCGCTCAAGGTCAGGAGTTCGAGACCAGCCTGAGCAAGAGCGAGACCCCGTCTCTACTAAAAATAGAAAGAAATTATATGGACAACTAAAATATATATAGAAAAAATTAGCCGGGCATGGTGGCGCATGCCTGTAGTCCCAGCTACTCGGGAGGCTGAGGCAGTAGGATCGCTTAAGCCCAGGAGTTTGAGGTTGCTGTGAGCTAGGCTGACGCCATGGCACTCACTCTAGCCCAGGCAACAAAGTGAGACTCTGTCTCAAAAAAAAAAAAAAAAAAAAAAAATAGTCTGTAGTTTTTAGATCAATTTTAGATTTGTAGCAAAATTGAGCAAAAGGTACAGAGAGTTCCCATATATTTCCTGCCCACACTAATAGCCTCCCCATTATCCACATCTTCCACCAAAGTGCTACATTTGTTACAATTAGTGAGCCTACATTGACATGTCATTATCACCCAATGTCCACAGTTTGCATTAGGGCTAACTCTTCTCCCATTTTATGGGTTTGGATGGGTGGATAATGACATGTATTCACCGCTATGGTATTTTACAGAGTAGTTTCACTGCCCTAAAAATCCTCTGTGCTCTGCCTCTTCATCCCTCCTTCCCTCCAACCTCTGGCAACCACTCATCTTTTTACTGTCTCCATAGTTTTGCCTTTTTCAGAATGTGATATAGTTGGAATTATACAGTATGTAACCTTTTCAGATTGGCTTCTTTCACCAAGTAATATGCCTTTGAGGTTCTTCTGTGTCTTTTCATGGCTTGAGAGCTCATTTCTTTTTAGTGCTGAAAAATGCTCCATTGTCTGGATGCATACCAGTTTATTTATCCACTCACCAACATCTTGGTTGCTTCCAAGTTTGGGCAATTATGAATAAAGCTGCTATAAACATCACGTGTAGGTTTTTGCATGGATGTAAACTTTCAGTTCATTTGGGTAAATACCAAGGAGATTGGTTGCTGAATCACATGATAAGAGTATACTTAGTTTTGTGAGAAACCACTGAACTGTCTTCCAAAGTGGCTGTACCATTTTGCATTCCCAGCAGCAATGAATGAGGGTTCCTGTTGCTCCACATCTTCGCCAGCATTTGGTTTTGGTCAGTTTTCTGGATTTTTGCCATCCTAATAGGTGTGCAGTGGTATCTCATTGTTTTGATTTGCACTTTCCTAATGTCATATGATGTAGAACATCTTTTCATATGCTCACTTGCCATCTGTGTATCTTCTTTGGAGAAGTGTCTGTTAAGATCTTTTGTCCCATTTTTTAATCAGATTGTTTGTTTTCTTATTGTTGAATTTTGACAGTTCTTTGTATATTTTGGATAACAGTCTTTTATCATATATATCTTTTGCAAATATTTTCTCCCAGTCTGTGGCTTGTCTTTTCATTTTCTTGACAGTGTCTTTCACAGAACAAAAAGAATTTTAATTTTAATGAAATCCAGCTTATCAATTCTTTCTTGCATGGATCCTGCCTTTAGTATTGTATCTAAAAAGTCATTGCCAAGCCCAAGGTCATCTAGATTTTCTTCTGTTATCTTCTAAGAGTTTTATAATTTTGAGTTTTACATTTATGTCTAAGATCTGTTTCAATTAATTTTGTGAAGGGTATAAGGTCTGTCTCTAGACTCATTTTTTTTGCATGTGGATGTCCAATTGTTTTAGCATGATTTGTTAAAAAGACTATCTTTGCTCCATTGTCTTGCCTTCAGGAGGCACAAGCTTCCCCCACCTCTTCAAGGAGAGATGGCACCAGAGGTCTCCTGCTATTAAGAAGAAAGAAGAAACCAATTCCTGTTATCCACTTGCCACGTGAGAGACAGAAAAGGTCAAACTCAGCAGTTTCTCAGCCAGGCTATGATAGTAAACCTCCCCCTGCCGTCCCCAGCCTGCCCAGTAAAGAGTTATCCTCATTTGGTCTCAGGGCCAACACCTCTCTTTATTTCTTGGTGCTGTGCCTTCTTTCTTTTGGAGAAAGAGTAAATAAACTTGGGGCTAAACTCTGTCCGAGAATTCTTTCTCTTCCCATGTGTGAACTTCACCCCCTAACATTGAGTATTTCTCTCCCCTAGGTCAGGTAGGCACTGATTAAACCCAGCAGGTTAGGCTCTGGTTAACTGGTTTCTCCTGAGGGCAGACCTTGTTAAGAACAGAATGTTCTGGCTTGTTAGTTTTTCCCTCCCCCTGCTGCAAGCTGGAGGAGATTTTTCCCTAATATTCACTGTGAAAACCTGGTGGAGCTCCTGGAGTTGAAACTCACAAATGCACGCGGTCCCCGTGGGGTTTTTGTCTCTCTGACTTGTCCAGACGGAGCTACAGCCTTGGTTCCTTACAGTTCAGGTGTTCCTGTCCATCGCTGCTGGTGAGTGTCTTCTCAGGTAAGTTGTGCTTCTCTGTGTTCCGTCTGGCTCTCCAATTCTGGGGCCAGCAGTTTGCCCCGTGACTCCACTTCTCTGATGGATCTAAGAGGAGTTGTTGGTTTTTCAGTTTGTTCAGCTTGTTACTTGTTAGCACAGAGTGGTGACTTCTAAGAACCTTGCGTGTCGAACTGGAAACCGGAAGTCCTACCTGTCTGTTTTTAGGCAGTTTGTCCACCTGTGTGTGAATTTAGAGGTTTGTGGGGATTTGATGAAGTATAGTTGGTGGATTTTCCCACCATTATCCTTGGTGGCTTATGTTCAGTTTTTGATGGAAATGGGGATATTTAAATCAAATATGCTCCTGCCACACTAAAACATAGTTTTTTCAGTACCCCATATATGCCAGAAATTGTGCTAGACACTGGGGCTGCAGCAGCAGCTAAGACAGAGCCTTTCCTGCCCCCATGGCATTTGCCTGCCTGGATCCATGCATCCTGCATTTGCCAGCCCCAGATGCTCCCTGCTCTGGGAATCTCAGTTTGGAGCGTGCTCCTAGGGAGGCCATTGAGCTATCACCCGGCACCAGAGTTCTTGGTTTTGAATTAGACCAAGAGAGCAGATATCAGGGAGGGGTATCGAACCTCTCCAGATCGCGAGTTGACATTTCATATTGTTACCCTTTGCCCTGGAGAGCTGCCTCGAGGCCAGGAGTTGGTGTTTTGACTGTAGAGAAGATATTTTCCTATTACAATCTCTAGCTGATAAAAAAAGAAGGTCATTCTTTGCATGCCGACCTCAAAGGCAGAGGATGATTCAATCTCGCTTATGAAGACACATTTAATAAATGGATGAGGAATTCTTGCCACGGCTCTGTGGTCTCTAATATCAACATATCTATATTCAGCGCTGGTGGACTTGCTCTTCCTCCATCAATCAAAAAATTCTCCTTTGTTCCTAATAATACGGGGCAAAGGCTCAGATTTAAATCAGCTGAAGAATCAGCAGCCCAAATGGGTACTCTCTGCTTATTGTATTTGTATCAACATTCCACCATATTTCCAAACAAAAAATATGTACAAAATGTATGTATGAAAGCTATCTGGGCAGTAAATTACTTTTTATTTGTTTCTGTTTTTGTTTTAATCCAAGAGGTTGGACAAAGCGAGCACGCTGTCACCGCTTGGCTCCAAGGGACCGTGATTCTGTGATTCTTTGTTGCTATGGGGATGAGATTACATGATTCAAATGCACAGCATGTTCTGTTGCTAAGGTAATTACAGGCATCTTCACCCTCTCTAGTAGGGCCTGCTTTGTCACAGATTTTAGCTGTGGAAAAACTGAGCTTGAGGTCTTACATGCTGAGACAGAAGGAAAAATAAGCTTTGTGGAAAGTTTTCGAGGAAGTGAAAAAGTCCTCTTGCTGCTTGATCTGGGTGGCCTCATGGTGACAGCAGCAAAATGGATAGCGTGGTTACTCGTGACTTTAGGGCACTGGCTGGCGACTGCCATTTCACAGGGGCCTGGTGGCGTAATGGATTAGATGGTTTGCCCAGAGTCACCCAGAAGGCTTGAGTACTCCAGAATGCCTTAGGACCTTTCAGACTTGCAGTCCAATGGGGATTAGAATGGAGTAAGAGGAGACAGGAAGGAACTGTCTGAGACGACGGACGGTTCTACATGCTGATTCGATTTTAGTTACATAGGTGTACGTATTAGTCGAAACACATCAAACTGCACACTTATGTTCTGTACCTTCACATAAAATATAAATTCTATCTCAATAGAAGCAATCCTTCAGCTCTCTCAGGATGGAGAGGGAGGTGGGGGATGAAGATAGAGGTGGGAATGTGACAATGGTGGTGATGGGTTGATGAAGATGAGACTGGAGTTTTAAATTACAGCGTGGTCACCCATTATATGCGGTTTCAGTTACGTGTGGTCAACCACCGTCTGAAAATGCTCAATGGGAAAAATCAATCCTTCAGACTAGACAGGGAGAAGGCAGCCTTGAAGAACCACAGGAGAACAGCTTAGAATATCTGAAGTTTTTTTGGTGGTTGTTGTGTAGTGTGGAGCTAGGTTAGCATTTGCTGCAGTGGGTGTTGTCTGCTTTTTCAAGGCAGGCCACGGAGCTCGGACTTGTTTTTTGTGCGCTCAGTCCTGCTGTAACTTCTGAGGGTGACCCTGCCAGCCTCACACTCCTTCTCCCTCAGTCCAGGATATCAAGTGTCCCCCAAATTTCTTATCCTTTGTTGTCATCCTTCCAGGGCGTAGACAAGGTGTCCAGAGAGCATAGCATTGGATCAGGAATTCAGGGAGCGGAGTTCTAGTCCCCATCTGGTCACCAACCCACTGAACACTGGCTAAACTCTCTGGGCTACAGTTTCCCCAGGTTCAAAATGGGGTTAGTAGCTCTCAGGGCTACTGGGAGGGGATGAGGCACAAAGGCAAGGCAGGAGCTCTGCAGAGGAGACCGGAGGCTGCCTTATGATAAAGAAGATATGGGCAGAATGCCAAACACATGGGCAGCAATCGGGCGCTCAGGGGCCTCCATGGCTTCTGTTTTGGGGGAATAAAGAGATGAATCAGGTGAGGCGGGTGTTTTAGACCAGGGCAATCAAATCCAATTCCAGCTGCCGCTTCTCATCTTTGTGATTGGATCAAGGTCACCACTTTAAGTTTCTCCTAGTCTCTAAGTATTGCCTGTTTCAGAGTACACATTTGTAAAATGAGGATAACAATAACATCTGTGCAGCTGACTGTGGAAGCAGTTTAATCAGTTCACGTATGTGACAGTGTTTCACAGGTGTTAAGCACTCAATAAATTCTCATTCTCCCCCACCTTCCTTCTTGTCTTTCGTCTTCACCTTTTTGTGGTTGTTTTTGCAGTACTGGCTCTTTCCTCCTCTTTCTTCTGTGCTTCCTTTGTAGATCCATTCATAGTTTACAGTGGGGTTTGTGGGGAGTCTCAGTGTTTATGGGCTGCGCTATTGACCTCTGTACAGAAGGTGGAAACCACAGGGGGAGAGGAGGGAAGTGAGGAGTGAAATTCAGTGGGAGGCCTTCCTCGACAGCCGAGCCATAATCCTTTGCTCGGCATGCAAGTGATTTGGGTGAGCAGAGACAAAGTAATGAGTTGGGGGTGGGGGTGAGTTTTCAAAGGAGAGAAACCATGCTCCCCCCATCCTGCAAAGAAAGCAAGGGGGAAAAGATTTAGGAGCACTCACACACATGCCAGGTTCCCCAGCCTGGAGAAGGGCACCTCTCTCCCCCTACCTACCGCTGGACACAGGGGCTAGTATACCTGCTTAAGCTATGACACCGCATCCACCTGTCTGTCAGAGGGGCTGAAGGACAACGATGAGAGAGAGACTGAGGAGAAGGAAGAGTCAGGAGCCTTGGTCTTCCATCTTAGAGCCAGGACTGTCAGAGATCCAGGGCTGGATCTTGTCGTGGGTATAACTTTAAGGGTCTTCTTGGCACATGGCCCCTGATAAAATGCAACTATTTCTGTTGCTATTTTTGTCCCCAGAGGAGACCTGGAAGCAGAGGATGGTACAGAAGACACACAATATGAGCCAGTGCAGTTAAAAGAGAAAGCAACAAATTGGGAAAGAAGTTAGATTAGCTCTATGTTTACATATTAATAATAGGATCCACAGAAGGTCGACAAATGGCCAATGATTAGTGTGTTCCTTAATTCTCTTTTGATCAATAGATTCACCCTCCATCCCTTCCCTCCCTCCCCCCTCTCTGTTTTATTTGTTGCAGAAACTGTAGAATCTCCCACAGCCTGGGTTGTGCAGATTGTCTCATTGTGGTATCATTTGACATACTTTTCCTGCTGGTCTTTGTATTTCCTGTGATTTGGTAGTTAGATCCAGGGGGTTGGTTAGATCCAAGATCTTTTTTTTTTTCAAGATTACTCACAAGTGATATTGTGTACAACCATATAGAGGGACAGGATGTCTGGTTTTCTTATTTTCTCAAAATGATGTCAGTAGTCATCGGTGATCATTGCCTAAGGGTTCATTAGGAATGGCAAAGTAACAAATATTCTATTCCCATCAAGACTTAATTCATTGGTTCCCCCTTATCAGTTACATGGTTACTCCAAAAAGTAGCATTTATATAGAGGAAAGGCAAGATAAACATTTGGTTCTTCTTTTTCCCTTTTATATACCAATTTTCAACATAATGACCTGGTTTCCTTGCAACTTCCAAAGATAATTCATGTATATTTTTTGAATGCGTCGTCAAACGTTTGGATTTTTGCTTTTCATTGAGTTTCTCTTATAATGAATGAGATTGAGCAACTTTTCATGTTTAAAGGAATTTGCTTTTTTTCTTCTTTCTGTGGACTCTCTGTTCCTATCCTGTGCCCATTTTTCTACGGGGTTTTTGTCTTTTTCTTCTCTAATTTTAAGAGCCCTTTATGTGTTAGGCATAGGTACCGTTTGTCTATGACATATATCACAGATATTTTCCCCAGTAAATCAATTGCCTTTTTAATGTGATCATAGTATTTTATGCTACGTTAATGTTTTGGTTTCCATTTTTATGAAGTCAGATTTATTCATCTTTCCTCTGTTGTGTCTGGATTTTGAGTCATAGTAGGAAAGTTTTCCCACTCCCAGTTGTGGAGGCATTTATCCATGTTCTCTTCTAATACTCGTATGGTTTCATTCTTTAACTTTACATTTAAATCTGATTCATTTAAAACGTACTGGATATATGATATGAGGAACAGATCTAATTTTATCTGTTTCCAAAAGGCTAGCCAATTATTCTAAGGGTGCATATTAAAAAGTCCTTTATCCTTCTCACTGGTTTGAGATTCTGTCTTTAGTGTATATTTGCTTTGCATCTGCAATGGGTTCTGTTTCCAGATTTTCTTTTCTGCTTCCCTGCAGTGTCTGTCTATGAACAGGCCAGTATCTCCTGGTTTTAATGACAGAGGCTGTATGTATGTTCTAAGTACATGGGAAGCTGGCTGTCCTTCAGACGTTATATGGCTACTCTTTTTTTTTTTTTTTTTGAGACAGAGTCTCACTCTGTTGCCCAGGCTAGAGTGCTGTGGTGTCAGCCTAGCTCACAGCAACCTCAAACTCCTCGGCTCAAGCCATTCTTCTGCCTCAGCCTGAGTAGCTGGGACTACAGGCATGCGCCACCATGCCCAGCTAATTTTTTCTATATATATTTTTAATTGTCCATATAATTTCTTTCTATTTTTTCAGTAGAGACGGGGTCTCGCTTTTGCTCAGGCTGGTCTCGAACTCCTGAGCTCAAGCGATCCACCCACCTCAGCCTCCCAGAGTGCTAGGATTACAGGCGTGAGCCACTGTGCCTGGCCTATATGGCTATTCTTATTTGCTTTTTCAAAATTATAATCAACTTGTTTTTAACTCGAGGGAGAAAAAAAATGCATGGTATTCTTATCGAGCTTATATTATATTTATGGATTAACCTAAGAAGGATGGACGTCTTTAGGAATTTAAGTTGTCTTATCCAAGAATATAGCATGTCTTTTCATTTGTTCAAGTCTGCCTTTTTGTCATTCAAAAGTGTTCTTAGAGCCAGGTGCAGTGGTGCATACCTGTTGTCCTAGATACTCAGGAGGCTGAGGCAGGAGGATCACTGGAGCCCAGGAGTTTGAGGCCATGTGGCCAACAGAGTGAGACCCTATCTCTAAAAAAATAAAAATGAAAAAAAAAAAAATTAAAATGGGCAAAGTATTTGGAAAACAAATGTTTTTATAGTTTTCCTCAAATGAATTTTGAACATTTCTCATCCTGCTTTATGGCTTAGTATATTTATTTTATTTCTAAAGTCGTAAGTAGGGCATCTCTTCCATAATAACTTTTTTTTTTTTTTTTTTGAGTCTCTCTTGTTGTCCAGGCTAAAGTGAAGTGGTGTCGTCATAGCTCACTGCAACCTCCAACCCCTGGGCTTAAGCAATCCTCCCGCCTCAACCTCCTGAGTAGCTGGGACTCCAGGCATGCGGCGCCCAGCAAATTTTTCTATATTTAGTAGAGGGGTCTCGCTCATAATCAGGCTTGTCTTGAACTCCTGAGCTCAAGCAGTCCTCTTGCCTTGGTCTCCCAGAGTGCTAGGATTACAGGTGTGTGTGCCAATGTGCCTAGCCTCTTGCATAATAACTTTTAAGTGGCTTTTGTTTATACATAAGATTTTTTTACACGGTGATATTATAATCGGCTTCTTTTAAAAAGTTCTCTTACAGTTTTTCCATTGATTTTTTTTTGTGTGTTTTCTAGATATATGATCATATCATCTGAAAACAGTTTTCTCTTTCTTTCCTACTCTTTGCCCTAATTTGCTTTTTCTTGTTTCATTGCCGTAGTGAATATCTCCAACACAATGTTACAGTGTAGTAGTCAAAGTGGCAAGCTTATGTTAGTCCTCGCTGTAGTGGGAAAGCCTGTAATATTTCTTCATTAAGTAAGATGTTGACTTTAGGCTGAAGTACATCTATTTTTTTATCACATCAAGGAAGTATTTATTGCCCCTATTTACATAGCATTTTTATCGTGAATGAGTGTTAACTTTTATTAAATGCCTCTTCTGCCTCCATGAAAATGGTCATAATTTTTTCCATTAGTTTCATTAACATGATATATTAATGACTTTCTGTGTGTGTGTGTATACAGTTTTTTTTTTTTTTTTTTTTTTTTTTTTGAGACAGGGTCTCACTCTGTCACCCAGGCTTGAGTACAATGTGTGATCATGGCTCACTGCAGCCTTGAACTCCTGGGCTCAAGCGATCCTCCTGCCTCAGCCTCCTGATTAGCTGGAATTATAGGCACTTGCCACGAAACCTGGCTAATTTTTCTTCTTCTTCTTCTTCTTATTTTTTTTAGATATGGGGTCTCACTATGTTGCCCAGGCTGGTCTCAAGCTCCTGGCCTCAAGTGATGCTTCCACCTCCGCCTCCCGAAGTTCTGGGATTACAGGTGTGAGCCACTGTGCACAGCCCAAATTCCCCAATAATTAACCACCCAAATCCTGAAGGAAACTCCATTTGATTATAATTTTTTACTTTAAAAATAGAATTCTGTTTGCTAATATTTTAAGATTTTTGTGTCAATATTTCATAAGTAAGATTTGTCTCAAGGTTTCTATTTGGTGTGTAATCTTTGTCAGCATTTGACAGAAATGACACACTTGCTTCACAGAAATATTTTGGAAATTTTCCTTCCTTTTCAATGTTCTGGAAATGGTTTGAGAATAATCAGCATTATGTGGTCTTCAGAGGTTTGGTTTAATTTCTCTATGAAACTATGTGGACTATATATGTAGGAGCTCTTTACTTATTTTTCTCTGTTTCTTCTATGGTCATTGGTCTCCTTAGACTTTTTGTCTCCACTGGAGTCAATATTGAAAAGTTATATTTTTCTAGAAAATTACAAATTTCTTCTAGGTTTTCTAATTATTTGCATAGAGTTCTAGTTTTTCTAATTTATTAGCATAGAGTTGTGTAAAATCGTCTTCTGACTTTGTAAAATTTCCCTGTTTTGATAGTTGTTTTCCCCTTGATTTTTTTTTTTTTTTTTTGAGACAGGGTCTTGCTCTGTCTCCCAGGCTAGAATGCAGTGGCGTCATCATAGCTCACTGCAGCCTCCAACTCCTGGGTTCAAGTGATCCTCCTATGTCAGCCTCCCAAGTAGCTGGAACTACAGGTGTGCACCACCATGCCTGGCAAATTTTTTCCATTTTTTTGTAGAGACGGGGGTCTCGCTCTTGCTCAGGCTGGTCTCGAACTCCTGACCTCAAGCAGTTCTCTCTCCTGGGACTCCCAGAGTGCTAGGATGACAGGCGTGAGCCACTGTGCCTGGTCCCCTTTGTCATTTCTAAAGGAGACTCATCAGATTGAACTGAAAACACCCTGCACGTAAAGGCCATGGACGTGTTCCTAGGTAGAGCCTGATGTAATTCCACCTTACTCAGGTGCAAAGAATAAGGGCCGCAGTGGGAACAGAAACTAAGAGGTCTAATTTAGGTGGGAAAATACATTAGGGAGAAGGAAGCAGCCTCAAGGCGACCTGAGGACTCGAGGTGCTGTTATATAATATTCAAGAATTCTTCAAGAAGATGAGAGTGTTCAAATGGTGTGAACATCACCCGAACTCCATCCACGTGGTATATGGGAAGCCTGGCATCACTGTTAACCTTTTGAAGGGGTGTATTTCTCTCAAATGAAATTGTAAGTTCATAGGTTACAAATTCCAGGTAACTGGTATCTTGATGAAGATGAAACCAGGAAACCAGGAACGTGTTCTCTTTCATTCCTGTTTTATCTCCTCTCGTCACATTCTGCTCTGGCCCTTGGCTGGCAGTTCAGGTCTAAATGACAGGGCATTGTCCCTGAAGGTGCGGGTTTGGGAGTCAGAAATCCTTAATTTTTAATCTTGGCTTCTAACTATGTAAGTAAGTGTGGAAAAATCATATCATCTTTCTAAACCTCAAACTCCTCATTCGTAACTGAAGATTCTTTTTTTTTTTTTTTTTTTTTTTGAAACAGAATGTCGCTTTGTTGCCCGGGCTAGAGTGAGTGCCGTGGCGTCAGCCTAGCTCACAGCAACCTCAAACTCCTGGGCTTAAGCAATCCTTCTGCCTCAGCCTCCCGAGTAGCTGGGACTACAGGCATGCACCACCATGCCCGGCTAATTTTTTCTATATATATTTTAGTTGGCCAGATAATTTCTTTCTATTTTTTTAGTAGGGGCGGGGGGGTCTCGCTCTTGCTCAGGCTGGTCTCAAACTCCTGACCTTGAGCGATCCACCCGCCTCGGCCTCTCAGAGTGCTAGGATTACAGGCGTGAGCCACCGCGCCCGGCCTGGAGATTCTGATAATACCTCTCTTACAGGGATGCTGTGAAAATTCAATAAACACTGTGTGGAAAACAATTAGCACAGCATCTGGCATCTGTTAAGGAGTCAATTAATGTTAAGTAGTGATTCCAGTGCTAGTGACAGCAGCATGGCAGGCCCGCAGGATGCCATTTGACCTAGGACATGGCATTTGGATGTTAGCTTTGAAACTGCTGTGATGGCCATGACTTTGCTGGTATTTTCTTGGTTTTGTGAGTGCAGGGCTAACACTGTGGTATTTTTTTTTTCCTTTTTTCTTTTTTTTTTTTTTTTTGAGACAGAGTCTCACTCTGTTGCCCAGGCTAGAGTGAGTGCCGTGGCGTCAGCCTAGCTCACAGCAACCTCAAACTCCTGAGCTCAAGCGATCCTCCTGTCTCAGCCTCCCGAGTAGCTGGGACTACAGGCATGCGCCACCATGCCCGGCTAATTTTTTCTATATATATTTTTAGCTGTCCATATAATTTCTTTCTATTTTTAGTAGAGATGGGGTCTCGCTCTTGCTCAGGCTGGTCTCAAACTCCTGAGCTCAAACGATCCGCCCACCTCGGCCTCCCAGAGTGCTAGGATTACAGGCGTGAGCCACCACGCCCGGCCTTTTTCTTGAAATTATTCTTCACATCTCTTTCTCTTCCATCTCAAATCACATTTGTTAGCAAATCTTGTTGATTCTGATTTTAAAATATATAAAATATGCAATCTCACATCTTTCACTACCGTCACCATTAATTGATGGCACCAGGATTATTGCAGTAGTCTTCTAACTCAGGGGTCAGAAAACTATTGTCTGCTGGCTAAACTATTTGTTCATATCATTGGTGCTTTTTTATTTGGATAAATTTGTAGGATACAGGTATAATTTTGTTGCATGGATAGTGGGGAGGTCAGACTTCTAGGGTATCTATCACCTGAATAATCCATTGTACCCATTGAGTAATTCTTATGATCCACCCCCCACCCTTCCAAGTCTCCAGTGCCTGTCATTCCACACTCTATATCCATGTGTACATATCATTTAGCTCCCACTTACAAGTGAGAATATGTGGTATTTATCTTCCTGTGCCTGGCTTATTTCACTTAACATAATGCCTTCCAGGCTCATCTATGTTGCCATGAATAACAGAATTTCGTTGTTTATTATGGCTGAATAATATTCCATTGTGTCTGTATACCAGATTTTCTTTATACAGTCATTCACTGATGGACATTTAGGTTGATTCTTTGCTATTGTGAATAGTTCTGTGATAAACATAGGAGTCATTTGTACATTTTTATATGGGTTGTTTATTGATATGTAGGTGCTATATGTATATAATTTGTCTCCTGTATTTTTGCAACTATCATCTCCTAAACTTTAGCTTACTTTTTTACATTGTTTATAGTGTTATTGGTATGTAATTTTTCACATTTTTTTTTAGTACTAACTTACTAAATTTTAAGCTCTCTGAGGGCATGAGCCTTGCCTCGTATAACTGAACCTGCATTAACATATCATTATCGCCTCAAATCCATAGTGTATACATTAAAGCTGATTCTTGGTATTGTACATTCTATGGATTTGGACAAATGTATAATGACATGTATCCACCATTATAGTATCATATAAAGTAGTTTCCCTGCCCTAAAAACCCTCTGTGCCCCATCTGTTCATCCCTTCTTTCCTTCAGCTTCTGGCAACCACTGATCTCTTTACTGTCTCCATAGTTTTGCCTTTTCCAGAGAATCATACAGTATGCAGCCTTTTCAGATTGGCTTCTTTCACTTAGTAGTATGCACTCAAGTTTGTCTTAGTCTGTTAGTGCTCCTATAACAAAATACCTGAAAACTGGGTAATTTATGAAGAACAATTTATTTTTTTCACACTTCTAGAAGCTGGGAAGTCCAAGATCAAGGCATGTGGCTGTTCAAGACAACATTTGAAATCGAGGTGGAGGGAGCTGTGCCTCCACAGCTCTTGCACTCTGTGCACCTGCTGAGTTGGCACCATGTGGGTGCTGCCAGGGCTCACCACTTGTGCCAGTCAGAGCTGCAGCTCAAGCCACAGCTGGGCGTGCCTGTGAGGTGGCCCTGGGCAGTGCGTGCTGAGGTTCCAAGGCACCCTGGGCCCCTCCCTCAAAGCGCTTCTAGCCTCAAGGCCATAACACTCTGGGCCTGTGATGGGCCTGGCAGCTTCAAAGATCTCCAAAATGCCTTCCCCCTTCTCTTGATTCTCCCTTCATCTTGATGAATAGCATCTGGCTCCCTTCTATCCATACTAATCTCCTTATCACATGGGCACTTGGCCACACCCTTGTTTTCTCTCCTAAACATGTTTTTTATTCCTTACATGGCTAGGCTGAGAATTTTCCAAATATTTCCATTCTACTTCTCTCTCTCTCTCTTTTTTAAGAGACAGGGTCTTACTCTGTCACCCAAGCTGGAGTGCAGTAGTACAATCATAGCTCACTGCAGCCTCCAACTCCTGGGCTCAAATATCCTCCTGAGTAGCTTGGACTATAGGCATGTGCCACCATGCCTGGATTGGATTTTTTTTTTTTTTGGTAGAGATGAGGTTGTTTTTTATTTCCTTCAATGATCAAGAGCAGGTAGAAATGAAGTCTTGCTATATTGCCCCAGGCTTATCTTGAACTCCTGGCCTCAAGTGCCTCTCCCACCTTGGCCTCCAAAAGTCCTGGGATTACAGGTGTGAACCACTGTGCCTGGCCTACTTCTCTTTTGATTATAATTCCATCTTTAAATTGTTTTTCTCTTCTCACATTTTACTATAAGTAGTTAAGAGAAGCCATGTAGCTCCTTTGACATTTTGCTGCTTAGGTCAGATATGGTGGCTCACGCCTATAATTCCTATACTTCGGGAGGCTGAGTCAGGAGGATCGCTTGAGGCCAGGAGTTAGAGACCAGGCTGGGCAACAAAGCAAGACTCCATCTCTACAAGATAATAATAATATTAAAAACTAGCCTGGCATGGTGGCCCATGCCTGTAGTCTTAGCTACTCGGGAGGTTGAGGCAGGAGGATCACTTAAGCCCAGGAGTTTGAGGCTGCAGTGAGCTATGATTGGGCCACTGTACTCCAGCCTGTGTGACAGAATGAAACTCTGTTGCAAATAAATAGTTTTGCTGCATAGAGATTTCTTCCACCAAATATCCTAGTTTATCACTCTTAAGCTCTGCCCTTCACAAAGTTCTAGGACGTGGATATAATTCAGCCACGTTGTTTGCCACTTTATAACAAGGATGGCCTTTCCTCTAATTTCCAATACCTTGTTCTTAATTTCCATCTGAGACCTCATCAGAATAGTCATTACCGCCCATATTCCTACCAGCCATCCTGGTCATGACCACTAAGATAATCTCTAAGAAGACTGAGGCTTTCCCGGCAGCTCTCTTCTTCATCTGAGCCCCTGCCAGAATCACTCTTAATGCTCCATTCATGTCAATTTAGGCTTTTTGCAGGATTCACTTCAAAACCATTCTATCCCTCTACCCATTATTGAAGCCACTTCTGCATTTTTGGGTATTTGCTATAGCAACACTCCACTCCTCTGGTACCAATTTCTTAGTCTATTATGTGCTGCTGCAACAGAATAGCACAGGCTGGGTAATTCAGAAAGAACAGAAATTTATTTTTCATAGTTCTGGAGGCTGGGAAGTCCAAGATCAAGGTGCTGGCAGATTTGGTTGTCTGGTAAGGGCTGCTCCTCTCTTTGAAGATGGTGCCTTGATACTACCTCCTTGGAGGTGAGGGGTACACTGTGTCCTCGCAAGGTGCAAGGTGAAAGGACGAGAGAGCTGAATGCTGCATGAAGACTCTTTTATAAGCACCTTAATCCCATTCATGAGGGAGGCTCCCTCATGGCCTAATCGCCTTTTAAAGACCCCATCTTTTATTATTTATTTATTTATTTATTTATTTTTGAGGCAGAGTCCCGCTTTGTCACCCTGGCTAGAGTGCTGTGGCATCAGCCTAGCTCACAGCAACCTCAAACTCCTGGGCTTGAGGGATCCTTCTGCCTCAGCCTTCCAAGTAGCTGGGACTACAGGGATGTGCCACCATGCCCAGTTAATTTTTTCTGTATATTTTTAGTTGTCCAGCTAATTTCTTTCTATTTTTTTTTTTTTTTTTAGTAGAGACGGGGTCTCGCTCTTTCTCAGGCTGGTTTCAAACTCCTGAGCTCAAACGATTTGCCTGCCTCAGCCTCCCAGAGTGCTAAGATTACAGGCGTGAGCCACCGTGCCTGGCCTAAAGACCCCACCTTTTAATATGATCACATTGGCAACACCTGAATTTTGGAGGGGACACATTCAAATCATAGCATGGTTCCTCCATGTCTTTTCATGGCTTGATAGATCATTTCTTTTTAGTGCTGAATAATAGTTCATTGTCTGGATATACCAGTTTATCCATTCACCTACTGAGGGACATTTGGTTGCTTATAGGTTTTGATAATTATGTATAAAGCTGCTATAAACATCCGTGTGCAGCTTTTTGTGTGGACATAAGTATTCAGTTTATTTGGGTAAGTACCAAGGTGTGTGATGCTGGAACATATGGTAAGAGTGTGTTTAGTTTTGTAAGAGATCACCAAACTGTCTTCCAAAGTAGCTGTACCATTTTCCATTCTCAACAGCAATGAATGTGAGTTCCTGTTGCTCCACATCCTCATCAGCATTTTGTGTTGTCGATGTTTTGGATTTTGGCCATTCTAATAGATGTGTAGTGTTAACTTGTTGTAATTTGTAATTCCCTAATGGCATATACTTGCAAGGCAGGTCTATTGGCAAGAAATTCCCTCAATTTTTGTTTGTCAGAGAAAGTCTTTATTTCACCCTTCACCTTTGAAGGATAATTTCTCAGGGTGCAGAATTGTAGGTTGATAAGGTTTTTTTTCTCTTGACACTAAATATTTCACCCCACTTTCCTCTTATTTTGATGGTTTCTCAGGAAAAGTTAGGTGTAATTCTCATCTTGGCTTCTCTATAGGTGATCCGTTTTCTTCCTCTGGCTTTTCTTCAGGGTTTTTTTCTTTATCTTTGATATTCTGTAGTTTGACTACAGAAAACTTGTAGTTTTTTGACATTTATCCTGCTTGGTGTTCTCTGAGCTTCCTGTTCTGTGGTTTGGTGTGTGACATTAATTTGGGGAAATTCTTGGCTTTAATTGCTTCAAATATTGCTTCTATTCCTTTCTTTTTTCTCCCTGTGGTATTCCCATTACAAGTATGTTACACTTTTGTAGCTGTCCCACAGTTCTTGGATATTCTGTTGTTTGAGTTTTTGTTTTTTTTTCTCTCTTTGCTTTTTTGTTTTGGAATTTTTTGTTGTTATATTTCAAGTTCAGAGATTCTTTCCCCAGTCATGACCAGTCTCTTGGTGAACCCACCAAAGCCATTCTGCAAAAGTGTCTTTAATCTCTAGCATTTATTTTTTTATTGTTCCTTAGAATTTCCATTTTTCCGGTTACATTATCCATCTGTTCTTGCATGTTGCCACTTTTTCCATGAAAGCCCTTAGCCTGTTAATTATAGTTGTTTTAAATTCCTGTTTTAATTCTAACATTCCTGCCATATCTGACTCGCATTCTGATGCTTGTTTTGCCTCTTCAAACTGCGCTTTTTGCCTTTAAGTATGACTTATCATTTTTGTTGAAAGGTGATCGTAATGTACTGGGTAAAAGCACTCGCTGTAAATAGGCCTTTCGTGTCTATTGCCCTGCCAGCAGGTCTCAGTCATTTAGTGGATTTAGTGAACCTGTTTCTCTGGACTGTGAACATCATGAGTACTTACTTCTCAGTTCCCTGCCCCCTTAAGTGGGACAGAGTGTCTAGAAGGAGCTAGAGTTGGGTATTTTCTTTCCCCCAGCAGGCTGGGCTGTGGTCAAGGGTTTCTCCTGAGGGCAGATCTTGTTAAGAGGAAAAGAATGCAATGCATCGGTGTGCTTCAAAATGGTTACTTTCCCCCACCCTAATGCAAGCTCAAGATTTTTCTCTGATGTTCACTGTGAGGACCTGGAGATAAACCTCACAAAAGTGCGGGCCTTCCTTGCACTGGGGCCCCTGGAGTTTTTATCTCTTAGACTTGTCCACACAGCGCCCCCAGCACTTGGTCAATTACAGGTCAGGTTTTCCTATGCTGGCATGGGGTCCGTGGAGGTTTCTGCTACGGACGGTTTTGATTCTCTGCACTTGCTTGTCAGTCTCTTTAATTTTGGTGGCAGGATTTTGCTCTGTGACCTCATTCCTCTGGCAGATCTAAGAGTTATTGATGTTTCAGATTGTTCAGCTTTTTACTTGTTTGGATGGAGTGGAAACTTCTGAGCTCCTTTGATCTGCTGTATAATTTTTAGATATATAGTTGATTGGAGTTTGGAAATGTGGGGACACAATAGTCTTGGGGAAGAATTAGTCTAATTCTGGAGTTGTTGAAGGAAACATCAGCTCTGATGGAGGATGGTGTGGGCTTTAGAAGGAGGGAGGCAGATTCTACCTAGGCACCTGACACCTGCATAGGTAGGGCTATACAGACTTTTTTTTTTCTTTTTTAAGTAAGGGACAGATTTAGGTGTTTACATTTTTCCAAGAAAGGGATTTCATTATGCGTCATTGATTCTTCAGTTAAAGCTTATGATACCAGGGGTTCATATTACTGAAATCTGGGACTTTTTGTAAGTGTTGGCGGTATGTCATTTTAACTATGCTGTTATTGGTTGCTTGTTGAATTGTTACTGATTGTCTCAAGACATTTTGGGGCTACCTTATCAACTTGGGTGAATTTTCATATTTGGAAAGAGATTTGAGGCTGACCTATGACCTGGAGCTGCTCTCCAGGGCAATATTTCTCACGAGAATGAGCGACAAGCCCTGTTTTATAGTTCCATTCCAAGTTGAGACCTCAAAATGGAGAGGCTGAAGGAACCCCACCAGTTCCATGGAAGATGGCCCAAGCTCCAGCTCTAGAAGAAGGAAGGCTGATTCTACCTTGTGGGGCACTTGCTCGGGATAGGAGATAAGTTGCTCATTATCTAAGTCTCAAGTCTGAAGAGGCTACAGCCCAACTTGCATAAGCCACTTACCACTGTTCACTGCAGGGCAAATTCCCTCCACCCCACCGTGCCCCCTCTCCGCTCCATCACACACATGCCGGGGACATTTGGCAATATCTGGCAATGTTCTTTGTTGTCACAACTTGTGGGTGGTGCTATTAGCATCTGAATGCTGTTTCACATCCTACAATGTACAGGACAGCCCCTTACAACAAAGAGTTATTTGGGCCAAAATATCAATAGTGCTGAGGTTGAGAAACTCTTCTCAACAGTATATACGTACAGGTGGAATCGCTGGGGCACAGGGCACATGTATGTTTAACCTTCCTAGATAACACTAAAATGTTGTTCCATGTAGTCGTGTTGATTTCCACTGTCACTGGCAATGAGTGTTCGAGTCGTTCCAGTTGCTAGTCCTTGGTGTAGCCAATACCAGTGTGGTGGTTTGTAATTTGCATTTCTTGGATGTTTACTGAAGTTAAACACCTATTTATATGCTTCACTGGCTATTTAGATTTTCTCTTCTGAAAAATGCCTGTTTAAATTTTTGATCATTTCTCTTTCCTATTGCATGATCTGTTTTTTTTAAGTGATTTGTAGGAATTCTTAGTTCTGCACATAATTTTTTGTAAGTTATATTTGATACATATTATAGATATTGTCTCCTACTCTGTGGCTTGTTCATTTGGTCTCTTTATAGTGTCCTTAATCTTTTCCTTTCTTTTTTTGGAGACAGGGTCTTACTCTGTCACCCAAACTGGAGTGCAGTGGTGCAGTCACAGCTCACTACAGCCTCGAACTCCCAGACTCCAGCAATCCTCCTGGCTGAGCCTCCCAAGTAGCTGGGACTATAGGTATGTGCCAACATACCTAGTTAATTTAAAAAAAATTTTTTTTTCCAGAGACAGGGTCTTGCTGTGTTGCCCAGGCTGGTCTCAAACTCCTGGCCTCAAGTGATTTTCCTGCCTTGGCCTCCCAAAGTGCCATGCTGGGATTACAGGGGTGAACCACTGTGCCCTGTATATCCTTAATCTTGATACATTCTTACCAATCTATTTCTTTATAGTTAATATTTTTGTGTGTTTTTCTTAGAAAATCCTTCCCCATTCTAAAAACACAAAGATACTGTCCTATATTATCTTCTAAAAGTGATATAATTTTGCCTTTCACATTCAGGCATTTTGGATTTTTACCCTTCCTACTTTAATTTCTATTTTATCAATTTATCCTCCAATCTTCTTTTCCTTCTATTTCCTTTGGGTTTGCTATTCTATTGCTGAAATTCTTAGTATGGAAGCATACAAATATTAAACACAGTAAAAAATAAAGGCAACTTCTTTACAGAGGAACAAGGTAAGAAACTATGGAAGCCAGAAGAAAATGAAATGACTTTTTAAGTGCTGGAAGGAAAACAAATGTGTCAACCTAGAATTCTATTCTCAAAGAAGAGAAGCCAGATAAAGTCTGGTGGACTCCCTGAGATGAGGAGCTGGACCTGAGAGCCCAGGGAGACCAAAGTAATTCGAGTTCTCAGGACGGAGTGCTCTCGAGGGGTATATGTGGTGTGGCAGAATATCACTTGAAGATAGAGTGGGGTAAGTTAAAATGGCTACTATGAACCCTATAGCTAACAGTGATATAGCAAACCACAGAATCATAGATAATAAGCCAACAAAGAAATTAAAATTAATCTAAAAAATATTCAGTTAATCCAAAAGGAGGCTTTTATAAAAAGATGAAAAAGAGAACAAAGAATAAAAATGGAACAAATAACCAAGATGAGAGAGTGAAACCCAACCATATTAACAGCATATTAAATGCGAATGGTCTTTGCATGATTTTGTGATTGCATGGAGGCAGGAGAATAATACAGAAGAATACATACTAGGCCATTTATATTCATTACTTTGGGATATGGAAGCAGGGGAATTAGCTGTCTCTATATATTTATATTTGATTTGTTACAACACATATTTCTTACGCTTTTCAAGTAAATTGAAAAAATGAAAATCTATAATCAGAGAAATTGAATTCCCTCGTCTCCAGCCCGGTACAGCATACCCAGGCAGCTATTCCTGCTTACCCTTTCTTCTCCCAGCCCTAGAACAGTGACGGCTTATCCTCTGGTGAAATGGAGAAAATAGATAAATAAAATTCATTGCTGTGTATAGTCTAATTTGGCGAGGTGGGGGGAGGTTTGTGGTTAAAGTCACTCATCAGCTTCACTTGTTCGGATGTCATTCTCTGTGATATCCTGCATCTTCTCTTATCTCCTGCAGTACAGACTGCTAGTTATCTACCAATATCTGTTCTCTCCTCCTAAAGTAACAGAACCCTCAATTTTTAGCTAGGGAACATTGCCCTCCCAGAATAAAGACTCTATTTCCCAGCCTTCTTTGTAGATAGTATCGGTTACATGACTGAGATCTGTTCAGTGGCGTATGAGCAGAAGTGACTTGTGCCCCTTCTGAATCATGCCCTTTAAAGAAAGGGCTTTCTATCTACTTCCTTTTTCCCTTATACTGCTGGCTGAAGTACAGATGTGGTGTTGGCCATCTTTTTTTTTTTTTTTTTTGAGAGAGTCTCGCTCCGTTTCCTGGGCTAGAGTGCCGTGGCATCAGCCTAGCTCACAGCAACCACAAACTCCTGGGCTCAAGCAATCCTATTGCCTCAACCTCCCGAGTAGCTGGGACTACAGGCATGTGCCACCATGCCTGGCTAATTTTTTCTTTTTTTCCTTTTTTTTTAAATTTCAGCTTATTATGGGGGTATAAAAGTTCAGGTTATGTATATTGCCCTTTCCCCCCATCCCCCCCGCCCCCGCCCCGAATCAGAGCTTCAAGCGTGTCCATTCCCCAGACAGTGTGCATCGCACTCATTATGTAGGTATACACCCATCCCCTCCCCCCACCCCCCCACATCTGTCCGACACCCAATTGGTGTTATTCCCAAATGTGCACTTAGGTGATGATCAGGGAAACCAATTTGCTGGTGAGTACATGTGGTGCTTATTTTTCCATTCTTCGGATACTTCACTTAGTAGAATGGGTTCCAACTCTCTCCAGGAGAACAAAAGAGATTCTGTATCACCGTTATTTCTTATAGCTGAGTAATACTCCATGGTATACGTATACCACATTTTACTAATCCACTCATGTATTGATGGGCATTTGGGTTGTTTCCACATCTTTGCAATTGTGAATTGTGCTGCTATAAACATTCAGGTGCAGGTATCTTTTTTATAGAATGACTTTTGTTCTTTTGGGTAGATGCCCAATAATGGGATTGCTGGATCGAATGGTAGGTCTACTTGAATCTGTTTAAGGTATCTCCATATTGCTTTCCACAGGGGTTGCACTAGTTTGCAGTCTCACCAGCAGTGTATGAGTGTCCCTGTCTCTCTGCATCCACGCCAACATGTATTGTTTTGGGACTTTTTGATAAAGGCCATTCTCACTGGAGTTAAGTGATATCTCATTGTGGTTTTGATTTGCATTTCCCTGATGATTAGAGATGTTGAGCATTTTTTCATATGTTTGTTAGCCATTCTTATATCTTCTTTTGAAACATTTCTATTCATGTCCTTTGCCCACTTTTTGATAGGGTTGTTTGATTTTTTTCTTACTGATTTTCCTGAGTTCTAAATAGATTCTTGTTATGAGTCCTTTATCGGATGTGTAGCATGCGAAAATTTTTTCCCATTCTGTAGGTTGTCTGTTTACTCTGGTGACTGTTTCTTTGGCTGTGCAGCAGCTTTTTAATTTAATCAGGTCCCATTTATTTATTTTTGTTGTTGCTGTGATTGCCTTAGGGGTCTTCTTCATAAATTCTTTGCCTAGGCCAATGTCTATAAGAGTCTAATTTTTCTATATATTTTTAGTTGTCCAGCTAATTTCTTTCTATTTTTAGTAGAGACGGGGTCTCGCTCTTGGTCATGCTGGTCTTGAATTCTTGAGCTCAAGCGATCCACCCACCTTGGCCTCCCAGAGTGCTAGGATTACAGGCGTGAGCCACTGCGCCCAGCCCAGTTGGCCATCTTGAACCATACAGATGGGGAGAACACCCTAGAGATGATAGAGCAGTAATTTAGAAGGAGTCTAGTTTTCTGACTCCTTTGGAGCCACCTCAATGGTTTTATGAGAAATAATTGTCGATGATTTTTAAGGCACTTTTTTTTTTTTCTTTAAGGGACCAAGTCTGGCTCTATTGCCCAGGCTGGAGTGCAGTCGCATGACCAAAGCTCACTGCAGCCTTGAGCTTCTGGGCTCAAGTGATCCTCCTGCCTCAGCCTTCTGAGTTGCTGGGATTACAGTTGTGAGCTACCACCCCAGATTTTAAGGCATTTTTGTTTTGGGGTCTCTATTCCAGCGGTTTTATCCACATCCCAATTAATATATTTTATATATTTTTTAGTTATCCTTTTGTAATTTGTTAGAATTGCAATGTTCCCCTTCCTCAGTTATTTTAAAGTAGTTTTCATGTTATCTTGATGTTAGAAGATGATAGCTATAAGAGTTTTATTTTCTCTTTTACCAGGGAAGAAAAGGAAAAAAAGCAATAAACAAATCTAAGATTTTATATTTGGAAAAATAAACAAGTGCTTTGTTACCACTCTGGTTACACTAATCAGTACAAAAAGAAACCAATTCTTGGAAACTTCTAAAAGTAGATTCAGAAATTTTATTTATTGTTATTTTTTTAGAAACCATGAATTTATTGGGAATGAAAACATATTTTTTTCCCCACCATTTTAAAATACAGTCAGCCCTTGGTATTTGAGGGGGATTGGCTCCAGGACACACACAAACTGCCCCATACCAAAGTACACCATACTCAAGTCCCGTAGTCGGCCCTATGGAACTGTGTGTAGGAAGAGGCGGCCATCGGAACATGTGAGTTTCACCTCCCTCAAATGCTGTATCTTTTTTTTTTTTTTTTTTTTTTTTTAGAGGCAGGGTCTCATTATGCCACCCAGGCTGGAGTATAGTGGTAAGATCGTAGCTTGCTACAGCATGGAACTCCTGGGCTCAAGCGTTCCTCCTGCCTCAGTCTCTGGAGTAGAATACTGTAATTTTGATCCAAGTTTGGTTGGAAAAAATTCACATAGCCAGGTGTGGTGGCCTGTGCCTATAGTCATAGCTACTCCAGCAGTTGACGTGAAAGGACTGCTTGAGGCCAGGAGTTCAAGGCTGTAGTGAGCCACAATAAATTGCACATGTGAATAGCCACTGCACTCCAGCCTGGGCAACATAATGAGAGTCTCATCTCTAAAAAATGAATAAGAATTTTAAAATCTTCGTGTAAATGGACCTGTGCAGTTCAAACCCTTATTGTTCAAGGGTCAAGTATAGTGTATTTTTTCCCCGCTGATCTAAAATGCAAATTTATACAGAAATTGTAAATAATTATAGTAATAGATAAAAAAACTGAGTCAAGCACTTGAAAATACTGCTTAAAAGGCAATTTGGAAGAAAAAATATATTACCAAAATGAGTTAAGAAGAAAAGAACATCCCAAAAAGATTATCCTTAAAAGGTTCTACACTCAGAAGATTCATAAATGAATCATTTTTATGGAGATGATTTCTACTGTTTATAATTTTCTCTAAAACAAACTATAGGGTAGGAATCTATGTAGTTTAATGTGCAAAGGACTCAAATCCCTGATATCCAAACCTGATACAGGAAACCTGATGCAAAACCTGTTTCCTTTTGTAGAAACAATAGGATTCCTTTTCCCCCCCCCCCCCTCTCAAAAAGAGCATGAACTGGCCGGGCGCAGTGGCTCACACCTGTAATCCTAGTACTCTGGGAGGCCGAGGTGGGCAGATAGTTTGAGCTCAGGAGTTCGAGACAAGCCTGAGGAAGGGCGAGACCCCATCTCTACTAAAAAAAAAATAGAAATTAGCTGGACAACTAAAAAAATATATATATAAAAAATTAGCCAGGCATGGTGGCACATGCCTGTAGTCCCAGCTACTCGGGAGGCTGAAGCAGGAGGAGCGCTTGAGCCCAGGAGTTTGAGGTTGCTGTGAGCTAGGCTGACGCCATGGCACTCTAGCCCGGGCAACAGAGTGAGACTCTGTCTCAAAAAAAAAAAAAAAAAAAAGAGCATGAACTGAATCTAATGGTATACTTAAAAAATACTCACTGGCTGTGCACAATAATGCAAAATAGATTAATTGATACAAAATTTACTATGTGAACATATTAATAAGTGACTAAAATGATCATTTTGATTTATTATTTTTAGAGACAGGGTCTTGCTGTGTTGCCCAGGCTGAAGTGCAGTGGCATGGTCATAGCTCATTGCAGTCTGAAATTCCTGGGCTCAAGAGTTTCTCCTGAGTCAGCCTTCTGGGTAGCTGAGCCTACAATTAATAGATTTTTATAAAATCACATGGAGACATTCATTGCCCACTGCCCCCACAATACATGACACCATAAAGAATATCTATTTTAGACCAACATCATGTATGTTTGTTCAAACTCATAGGAAATTCCATTAACGCTGCAAAACAAGAATTCTAATTTATTAACACTGTTATGTAACACAAATGATCCCAAAGTTTTTCATAACTTCAAAGGTATAAATGGTCAAACATACAAAAAGCAGCATTTTAAACTTATTTCTTTTACCTTCACTTAACTTTGTAAATTTTGAATAAACTTTTAATGTCAAATAATGTAAAATCACACAAAAGGAGCAGGTTGATAAGCTGGCCACAATATATAGAATCTTCAGAAAAATACTGACATTTAATTATATCTATGGAAATAAACAAAGACTTCCTAAACAAGAACAGGTGAAGGCTATTTAATTTATTGAGAGCTTGCTATATAGTAAGGGAGCCAGCCACCCTCCCTTGCATTTCGGCATAGACTCAAAGGCAAGCGGAGGTGTAGGAAGCTTTATAATGGAAAAAGGGAAGGGTTCAGATGTTGCCTGATTGCAGGCTATTGGCTTAGGGAAGCTGGAGGCAGCTGATGTGATTGGTTAGAGTTATTTGGCTTTCTGTGGTTGGTCCTACCTTGGAAACCAGAACAAAAATTAGGGAAGCTGTTCCTTATTGATCAAGTCCTGGCTGTGTAGGGCCTTTAGTTACAAAAGTTATTGTTTAGCTTACTGGATTTTTACTAGAGGTAGCAATCTGCATTTCTGTGCTATTTATTCTAAGTAAGGGTTTCCTAGTTTTCCTGGGTTAGTTGCAGCAGGGTGGGTCAGAGTTCTTTTTTTATATATGGTCTGGCTGTTGTTCATTTGCACATCATTCAGTCTCTTATATGTACTACTTCATGATCACCTTTTTTTTGTTTTGTTTTGAGACAGAGTCTTGCTCTGTTGCCCGGGTTAGAGTGCTATGGCGTCAGCCTAGCTCACAGCAACCTCAAACTCCTGGGCTCAAGTGATCCTCCTGCCTCAGCCTCCAGAGTAGCTGGGACTAGAGGCATGTGCCACCATGCCCGGCTAATTTTTTCTATATATATTTTTAGTTGACCAGATCATTTCTTTCTATTTTTAGTAGACACGGGATCTCGCTCTTGCTCAGGCTGGTCTCAAATTCCTGACGTCAAGCGATCCTCCCGCCTCAGCCTCCCAGAGCGTTAGGATTACAGGTGTGAGCCACCGCGCCCAGCCCTTTTTTTTTTTTTTTTTTTTTTTTTTTTTAAGAGGCATGGTTTTGACTGGCGCCCAGGCTGGAGTGCAGTGGGAGTCACAGCTTGCTTACTACAGCCTCCAACTTCTGGGCTCCGGCAATCCTGCCTCAGCCTCCTGAGTAGCTGGGACCACAAGCATGGGTCACCATGCTGGGCTAATTTTTCTTTTTGTTGTAGAGACAGGGGCTTGCTGTGTTACCCAGAATGGTCTGTAACTTCTGGCTCGAGTGATCCTCTGAATTCGGCCTCCCAAAGCGCTGGGATTACAGGCGTGAGCCACCTGGCCCAATGATCACCTTATCTCATCGTGAGCTGCAGACATAATTTTTATGCAGGGAGTCCTTGAGATTGTTTCACAGGTTCCTGGAGGGCAAAGATTGAGACAGGCTGCCTCTGATTCCTCATCTATGAAATGAGGATAATGACGCCTATTTGGGGGGCTTGTCATGAGGACTGAAGGATAGGCCTTTATTTAAAAATAAAATTCTTATGACGAGACCACCCAGCGCCAGGCCCAGGTTGGACTGAGCTCGTAGCAACCATAACCCACAAGATGGCGCAGGGCTGGGGACAGAGCAGACCAGGTCAGCGTGGGGCCCGGGGGTCACCGTCAGTGGAGTACGTGGGAGGGGGCGTGTCCTCTGGCATACCGTGGACACCGTGGAGATATCGGGGTCAGTCCACGGCGCCACGTCCTGCCTGCCCATGCCAGCCTCCTGTGGCTGTGGCCGGAAGCACGTCCCGCTGACCGGAAGCGGGGTGATGCGGTGGCTTCTGGGAGTTGTAGTGCCCCCTCCCGGGAGGGGGTCTCCTACTCAGTGTTTTGGGGTGTTGGACTGGACGTGTACACTTCCGTACCACGCCGTTCCTACGGCGACCGTGGCACCGTGGACCAGCGCTGTCCTAAAGCCCTCGTGTAGCGTCGAGGAGGCGGTGCCTCGGCTCGGGGCTGCTTATAGAGCCCGAGCGTGGCCGGACCCACTTGCAGAGACGGCACGGCGCGAGACGGGCTCTGGGCGCGGGCTTGCAGACGTCCTCGCAGGGTATCGGGGTGCCCGCAAGTTGGGCTGGGGGACCCTACAGGTAGGGGGTCCTGGAGCAGCGGCAGACCTCCCGTCTCACGGCTCCTCTCTCCTCCCGCAGCTCTGCCTCGTCGGAGCTGACCGTCCCGGAGGCTGGAGCAGGGGACCCCGAGGTGACATCCTCGACCGAGGTGAGCTGGGGGCTCGTCCTCTCTGCCCAGACGACCCCGTTCTTGCCCAGGGTGGGTTCGTTCCCGCTCCTTGACCTGGAGCTTCTCCACCTGTCCGGGCCCCTGAACTCCACTCCACTCGAGCCTCCTCCCCTGAACTCTACTCCACTCGTGCCAAGTCTCTGGGTGGCAGGATGGACGCCGCGGAAAGCCTCCTCCCCTTTCTCTCCAACCTTCCATGGCTCCCGCAGACCCCACGTCGCGGTGGGTGGTAGGCACTGAGATGCGAGGGATACGGAGCATGTGAGATGGTTGTTACCACAGGGGTCTCTGGGCATTCGACAAACGTTTGCCAAGCACTTGGGTCAGGTGCTGGGGAAGCAGAGGACTGGGTTCCGTCCTCGCTGGAGTCCTGTAGAGATGCCTGTCACGTTAACACATACGGGCCACTAAGGGGTAGGCGTCCGGAGAGTTGTCCCGGCTGGACGCGTGCACATCCAGGGGAGGGAGGGTACCTTCTGACGGGGGCAGGGGTGACTTCAGGTCAGATTAAATAAAAATAAGGTCTGGATAGGAGAAAGGGGCAAAAGAGAATTCCGCGACAAGGGAGCCACATTTGTAAGGGGTAAGAGGCGCAAAACGGTGGGCGCCGCCTGAGGCGACGAGACTGGCGGCGGTGGGCTCGGAGCGGGTCTGGCAGCCCGAGCAGCGCGGTCCTGCTGGGCAGCCCTCGCACGGGACGCGGTCGGTCGGTCGCAGTGCACCGGCAGCGCGGAGGTGCGAGGGCTGGACAGGGCGGTGAGAACGTCGAGTGGGGAGATGGGGCGCAGACCGGGCAACGCCTGGCCGGGGTGATGCGGGCGGGACAGTGTGAGCGCGGCGTCTGCAGACTGCTGGGGAAGGCAGGCGGCTGGAACAGTTCAGTGTAGACTGTTCTTTTCCAACACATGGTGAAGGGAGGAGCGCGACAGGGTGGGCTGCGATGCAGAGATGAGGAAGATTTGTTTTTGATGATTTTTGTTTTAAGATGCAACGGACTTCAGTTTGGGGGAAAATAGGAGACTGGTACTATGATTTTAAATCTCGGTAGGGCCAAATGTGTCCATTTTTTCCACCAGGACTTGCGCTGGGGTCTTACTGGAGGAGGTTTCCCTGCTACACGTCCATAGTTCTTTTTTACTATTTTTAATTAGTTATATTAGAAAATATCTACATACAAAAGTAAAAAAAAAAAAAAAAGAAAGAAAGAAAAGAAAAACCTTTGTACTCATCCAGACTGAGCAAATGTTGAAAGTGTACATGCTTCAGATTTTCTAAAGAACTAAAACCTTGTAAATGCCACTGGTGTCTCTTTGCACTGTTCCCAAAAGCAACTGTGTATCCTTCTATGTTTATGTTTACTTACTAGGTGTGAATGTAACAATGAACAGCACATAAAATTGTTTTGTGTGTTTATCACCTTTGACTATATTTCTTTTGGGCTGCCCTTTTCTTATTTTTAGTATTTTTTCATATGTTCTAGATATAAATCCATTTTGGCTCTTACACATTGCAGAAATTTTGAATAGAATTTGATAAAATTCCTGGTGTTTCTCTGGGTGTATTTTTTAGTATGGATCCATATCATTTAATGTTTACTGGTTTATTCTGGTTTTCTGCTTGTCAGTCAATTTTAGTAATTTATATTTTTCTAGAAAATTGTCCCATTTAATTTCAAATTTATGGCATTAAATGCTTTATAGTAATCTCTTATAATTAAGAAACTGTATTACATCTGAAATTGTCTTCTTCACATCCAAAGTGGATTTTTTTTTTGCCTTCTCTTGATCAATTGTGCCTGATTTGTCTATTTTATTAGTTTTAAGCAATTAATTTTTTGTTTTAAAATCATTTAAATATTTGTTTTAAATAATTTAAATCAGTAAAATACTAATTATTTCATTAGTTTTAATAAAAACCTTCCCAATAATTGATTTTAGTTTTTCTTTTTAACTTATTATTATAGCCCTAAGATATATATTAAATAAAAGACTGAAAATTAATGGCATTCAACTCAGGAGGGGAACATAGAAAAAAGGAGTATACCCCCCTAAAAGTATGAGCAGAAATTTAAAAAGAAGAAATTATAGAAATAATATAGCAGGTTAAAAAAAAATCCTGCCACAAATGTATCTAATCATGATGAGACATTACATAAACCTAAATTGAGGAACATTCTACAAAATAACTGGTCTGTAACTCTTTTAAAAATATCAATGTTATGAAAGACAAAGGTTGAAGAACTGTTCCAGACTAAAGGAGACCACAGAGACATGAAAAGAAATGCAGTGGAAGATCTGAGATCCTTTAGTGAGAAAGGATATTTTGGGGACAGCTAGTGAGATCTGTGGCTTAGACAGTGGCATTGGATCCGTGCTCACTTCCTGATTCTGATCATGATGCTGGGGTTGTGTGATAGAATGCCCTTGTTTTTGGGAAGTGCACATTGAAGTATTTATACACACATACACACACACACACACACACACACATACACACAGAGCAGAAAGAGAAGGATAAAGTAAATTGATACGTAAGTGAACCAAAGATGGCTTCTGTGTAGTCACCCCTAGGTGGTTCCTTCACAGGAGGCTGAGACCCATTAGCTCAAAAGCCCACCAGCACTAAACTCAAAGTTCAAAACATCCAATTGTTTTAATCATAGCCCAGATATAGGCAGATTTTTGGTCATTTAGAGCTCTCAGTCTTTGCATACCCCAAGAAACTGCATGCAACATCTACCTGCCATAAATAAGACCCCAACAGCTGTGACCCAGAGATACCTAGGAGTTGCCTTGCCCCCTCCCATTTTTGGATAGTAGCCCCCCTTGCCAGGGCCCCACCTTCGCAAAACCTCACCCAGCTAACACTCGCAGTGGTCCTGCCACATCATGAAGGAATCTTTATCAGCGCTGAAATCCATCCAACCCCCTGTGCAAATGTGGTAAAATATTCTATTTGGGGGGATCTAGATGAAGGGCATTCAGGAATTCTTTGTAATATTCTTGAGACTTTCCTTTAAGTCTAAAGTTGTGCACAAATTAAAAAAAAACCTAAGAAGAAAAACCTAAAATCCGTTCTTCAAAAGGCTTTGCTAAAACTAATAAAATAATTCATTTGTATTTAAAACTAATAAAATAGACAAACTTTGAGCCCAATTGATGAAGGGAAAGCAGAAACAAACCATTTCTAGACATGGAAAAGGAGATAATTTCAGATATAGTTTTTTTAATTATAAGAGATTATTATAAATTGTTACTACAAATTTGAAATTAAATGGGACAGTTTTCTAGAAAAATATAAATTACTAAACTTGACTGATAAACAGAAAACCCAAATAAGCCACTTACACATGTTACAAAAATCTCGTGGAATTTGATAAAATTCCTTTAAAAAATGTGGGTGTGGTGTTTCTTTGATGGGAATATTTTTGAGCATGGATTCATTTCATTTAATGTTAAGTGGTTTAGGTATTTTTTGCATTCTTTTATTACTTTATAATCTTATTGCTTTTTGTTATCAGAGAGTGGGGTCTATGCCACAAATGTTTTTTCTTTTGGTATTGAGGTTTTTTTGTTTGTTTGTTTGTTTAGCTTGTCAATTTTTATAAATATTCCAGATGTGGTTAATGAGAATATATTCTCTAATTACTGAGTGTATTCTTCTCTCTGTATCCAATAGATCAAGCTTTTAAGTTGTTATTCATATCCTACATATCCTTACTATGTTTTGTGTTCTAGATCTTAGTTTCTAAAAAATGTACATTAAAATCTTTTACTGTGAGGGAGGATTCATCAGTTTCTCATCGTGTCTTTTTCTGGTTTTTGTATGTTTGTGGCACCTGCAGACCTAAGATGAAGTTAGCGTCTGTTCATGGCTTTGTCTCTTTGCAGTGGGTTGTATTTTCTTGCTCTTTGCACATCTTTTTTCTTGAAGGCTAGATGCTGTGCGTAGAACAGCGGAGACTAGGACATGGGCACGATTGTGCTGGGCTGTTACTGCTGTGAACCAGGGAGGCCAGGAGGGCGATTGCTCCTGGTCCAGCCAGGAGCCAGTGGGCTGTGGGCTTGTTGCTATGGCTACCTCCAGTGGTCCCCTAGCTTCACAGTTCTGTAGCATTACCCTGTGCTTCGAGTGGGCCCTTTAGCTCTTGAATCTCTCCTCGTGCTGTCCGCTGTCACTTGCTTCTGAGCACTTGCTAGCTTGGCGGTGGAGGGGTGGGCCCCAGGTCTCTTGGTCTCAGTGATCCTTCCCCTCCCTCAGTGGGAGGAGACCTCTAAGCCTGAGCCCAGGACACATTCCTGCCCCTCTCCCATGGGGAAATGCAGACGGTCTCACCTGTCTCTGGGGGCAGCAGGATTGGCTGCCGTTCTCCCAGCAGCTTAAGCCTTTGGTTCCTCAGAAGAGAAAATCCTGGATAGGGCTTCATGTGTTTCCCTCCACGGCAGCCACACCCTCCTCCAGACCTTCACTCCCAGGGAGTCCCTCTGGTCCCCTGTCCAGCCCCGATCTTTCTTGTGAGCACTCAGGGAAGGTCTGTACTAGTTTTCTATTGCTGTGTAAGAGACAGCCACAAATCTAGTGATTGAAAACCACTCCCGTTGCTAGTTCACAGTTCCGCAGGTCAGAAGTCGGGGTGGGCTTGGCTAGGTTCTATGCTCAGAGTGTTACCAGGCCAAAATCAAGGTGTTGGATGAGCTGGGCTCTTATCCAAGGCTCCAAGGAAAACTCCGTTTCCAGGTGTGTTCAGATGGTTGGCAGAATGTGGTTTTAGGCCTCAGGTTCCTGATTCCTTGCTGGCTGTCAGTGTGGGAGGGCTTCCTCAGCTCCTTAAGGCCACCTACTTTCCTTCTCACGGGCTCCCTGTCTTTTCAGAGCCAGAAACAGAGGATTGACCACCCCGTCTCAACTTTCCAGTCTCTCTGACTTTCCCTTCCACCACCAGTTTCCGACTCAGAGGTAAAGTACCTGCTGATGTTTCCGTGGGAGCCTCACCATGTCGTTTTATTTTCAGGTTTTCCTAGCATCTTTGCAAAAGCTTAGGATCAACTTTGTAGCTAAGGCGGCTCCCTCCTCTCTGCATAGCCAAGCTCGTTTCTACCCCACAGAGAGTCTCAGAGGCTGAAGCTGAGCCTCCAACTGAAGGTAAGTTCTCAGCAGGACAGCAGAGCTTTGGCAACCAAGTGAATTTGCCCAAGTTTTCAAGACCCAGGCATTCCAGGAATAAAATAATTCTTGTAAAGACCACACCCTGGGGAGCAGGAATCTACTTTGGAAAGCAAGATGCTTTCTGAGTCCTTTTTATGTAGCTTAAGGCCAAAGCTGGAGAGTCACCCAGAGGGTGGCAGCAGCTCCTGGGGTCAGAGAACGTGCAGCAGCTCCTGGCCTGCATGCTGGCAGAGCAACTTTGGGCGTTATCACATCAAGGGATCATTTGAGATTTAGTTTAGTGGAAAGTTTGCTAGGAGGAGACAGGGCGTCTTGCTTTAGGGTACACGAGGGCACGGGCTAGGAGCCAGAGGATCTCCCCAACACTCGGAGGAAACCCCCACCCAGTCTCTAAACTCACACAGTTACTTTCACCCTCTCCTGTCTGTGTAGCTAGAGCGCTAGCTCGGTGCATGGCACGGCCACCTCCATACTTGGTTTCTAGCAAGATATAAACCCCTTTATGCTATAGTCAAGGCGTAGAAGTTGCTTTCTTAACCTAAGAGTTTTCTGTTTTTCCTTCTTGTGTTAAAGACTAAAGAAAATGGGCGTGAGAGAGGTGTTCAGAGCCACCCAATTCACTAGAGGCTGAGGCAGCACTAGCACCCAGGGCTCTTGTCCTTCAGGCAGGGGCTTCTTCCACTGTTCCACAATCCAGCGCTAAAACTTGCCCCTTCCCACCTTCTGCTCCTTCAGACCTCCTCATGGATTTCCTTCCTCCAGGGGAAGGACTTTGATAGGAGCTCATGGGGAGAAAACACAGTAAGATGATGTATGTATGTTTTTTATGAAATATTTAAATACAAACGATGAGCACATGTTTACTGTTGAAAACAATTTGAAAATGCCACTGTGTTTAAAAAAAAATCTTACCGTGCAAAGATAACCATTGTTAACATGATTAACATGTATTAAAGCTTCAGAATTTTTTCTTTATAGATATATGCTTATGAAAACCCACTAAATGTGCTGCAGTCAATGTATACAAACAGGAAAATGGACTGAAGTGTCTCCAGCTACTGTTTTTGACCCACACTGTCGGGCCTACTTTCCTGTATTTAGTCTCCTGGGGCTGCCATAACAAAGCACCACACACTGGGGGCTTAAACAACATACATATATCGTCCCACGGTGCTGGAGGCTGGGAGTCCAAGATCAGGGTGTTGGTAGAGTTGGTTCTTTGTGGGGCCATGAGGGAGAATCTGCTCCAGGCCTGGCCTCTCACTTCTGGTGGCTGCTGGCAGTCTCTGGTGTGCCTTGGCTTGAGATGCATTATGTTGACTTCTGCCTCCCTCCTCAGCTAGTGTGCTCCCTGTGTGTGTCCGTGTCCAAATTTCCCTTTCTGATAAGGGCACTGTCATATTGCATTAGGGCCCACCCTAATGACCTCACTGTATCTCCATCACCTCTGTAAAGACCCTGTCTCCAAAGTCACATTCTGAGGTTCTAGGGGTTAGGACTCCGGCATGTCTTTTTTGGGGGGGGGGCGGGGGATGGACACAATTCAACCCATAACACTTCTCTAGCAGGGAGACCCCATAGCTGCACGGTCACTTCAAGTTATGACGAAGGGTTGCCTCGCCTTGGTTACTGAAAGTCTCCTCGAACATTCTGCTCATGTCCAGTTTCAAGCTTCTCTGCTCCTCCCTGCAAGAGCTGCGGGCCTGGGACCTCCCCAGGGGAAGGACCTGCAGTCTGTTCTTTCACCACCTGTGCCATCCCCGCCCCTCCTCAGCCTTTAACTCTTCCTTCTTTTCACAGGCTTTCTCCTCCAGGCTCAGGCTACGAGGAAGGGGAAATAGAAGAAAGTGGCAGTTTTTTCTTGCTTGGTGTTGTAGCTCCCCCCTGCCTGTCGCTGGCTGCCCTCACTTATGCGGGAGGCCACGTGGTGGCTCTCTGTCGGGTGCACAGCCTGTGACACCGGGAGGGGGTGGGACTCTCCAGCAGACTCTGTGGGTCCCCACCCCTCAGTTCCTGCCGCGGTGGTGCCCGCCCCTCGGGGCTGGCTCTCCTCCCATTTGGTTTCCCTGCGTCCTCTGAACCCCCAGGAAATTCTTACATCTTTGTTCTAACAAATGCTGGGAATGCAAGAGCTCCCCTCTGATCCTCTCTCCTGGCAGGCACCCTCCCAGCTCCTGGACTGGCTTTCTTGGAACGCCCCTCCCTTCGTTGGGGAGGGGAGGAAAAACCACCTTCGCATTCAATACTACCCTTTCCATAAACAACCCTTCTTCAACTAGTTTCCTCTCCCGAAAGAAGGAATTTATGTTAAAGTGTGTCTCGCAGCTTCTCCTTAGAATCTGGGGTATTTGGGACTTAGCTAAAATTCCAAGTTACCTGGAAAAATCCCATGGAATCTCCTGTTGCCCATCTGTGAATCATACTCGTGTACCTTGGTGTTTTGTTTTTTTTTTAAGCTACTGGTATTGTTGGAAGATCTTCCCATGTCAAATATATTTTAAATTGATTCCTAGCTTGGCATGCTTTAATTGTTTCATAATTTTTTAACCAATCTCTATTTTTTTTTACATAATTTTAATTAATTAATTATTATTATTTTTTTGAAACAGAGTCTCACTCTGTTGCCCAGGCTGGAGAGTGCTGTGGCGTCAGCCTAGCTCACAGCAACCTCAAACTCCTGGGCTCAAGCGATCCTCCCGCCTCAGCCTCCCCAGTAACTGGGACTACAGGCATGCGCCACCATGCCTGGCTAATTTTTTCTATATATTTTTAGTTGTCCAGATAATTTCTTTCTATTTTTTAGTACAGATGGGGTCTCGCTCTTGCTCAGGCTGGTCTCGAACTCCTGAGCTCAAATGATCCTCCCACCTCGGTTTCCCAGAGTGCTAGGATTACAGGCGTGAGCCACTGCGCCAGGCCACCAATCTCTATTTTTAAGCTCTTAGATAGTATCCAGTTTTTTAAAAAATACCCTCAGAATTCTTTGCGGAGTTACTATAATTCCACAGTTTTAATGTCTCTGCAGAATTTTTGGATCCAACTCAGGGCTCAAGGCCACTTGGGTGACCTTGCTGACTCTGGCCTGTCTGTCATGAAGGGACCACTCCTGAGGTTAGCCTGCGGTCTGCTCAGGAATGATGGGTGTGGGGCTGGCTGATGCTTCTGGCTACAGCACGTTTGCTTCTGAGCCCTCCTGCTCCCTGGGAAGTGAAGAAAGGAGGGGAGGGTGCCAAAATCCTCAAATCTTGCCGCATATTTTTTGTAAGTGGCAGAGCCAGTCCAGGACCACTTCCTGGGCACAGATCAGCCCAATTTAGCCAGACTGATTCTTAATAAGTTACTTTTGACAAACTGCAACTACGAGAGGACAAAACTTAGCAGGCTTCGTGGATAGAATGGAGAGCCCCATGTTAATAAACCTCCAGTTGCCTCAGCTAACCTCCATTTAATGACCTCTGCCTGTAAGAACCCATTTTTATATTTTCCTGTGAATTTCCTCAACGCCAAGGGCATGGCTGGTGGTAGAAGCTTTTGGTTGGAAGATTGGTAGGCTATAAATATTTTTTAAATAACTTTAAAAACTTGATCATCATATCTGAAATATGTTTGTCATAGAAAAGCTCAGAAATTCATCTATGTACAAAGAAGAAAATTTAAACATGATCATTATCTTACTCCCCAAAGCTAACTACTACCAGCATTTTGTTTTACATTGTTTCAGAGGTTATCTCGTGAGCGTGCGGGTGTGTCTGTGTATTGGATCAGACAGTTTTCTCCCACATTTTCAAGTGTCAGTATGCTGTCAAATAGTTTCCTATGACTTTATTTTTATTAACTACATAATGTTTTTTTTTCCCCTTTGGATGTTGTATATTTATTTATCTAGTCCTCTAAAGTTGGATATTTAGTTATTTCTGTTTTTTCAGGGTTTAACCAAACTGTAATAAATCTCTTGGCAACTAAATCTTTGCCTGAATTCATGATTGTTTCTTTAGAATAAATTTCTGTTAATTACATTTCTGGGAGTGTGAGGGGGTGGGGGAGAGTTATCATAAATTGCATGTTGATTACCCAGACACAGATACACATATTCAATAAATGGAAAAAAAAGAAAAAGTCAAGTTCAAGCCTCACAAGAGTAGGTCTCCATCACATTTTGAAGGTGAGGGCTTCACTCTGATAATGGGGCTCCTTCAGGGCTCTTTACACGTGTGCCTGGGGTGTCTCGGCAGTTGCTTGGGAGGCCACCAGACGAGCCTGGCCTCTCATATCCTCTCTCTCCCACCCTGATGTCTACATTCACAGGTGTCTGCTTTCCCAGAACAGCAGAGAAGAGCCATGTCACAGGTGAGTGTGGCATTTCCTTATACTACACTTTGTTTTACGAGAGATTTCAGGATGCTTATAAGAAGGTATCCAATAAAACAAAATGCAAACAGAAATCAGAATCAGTGAAAATATGAAGGGAATGGGAAGTCAAGATATAAGAAAGGCAGGGTGGAGATGCTGAAGAGGCTGCTGGACTTATTAGGCACCCTGAAAATTTATGTCTGACATTTCTGTCACTTTAAAAAGGCAGGAGGATTCTATCTAATATATGACTTGTGTTGTCTGTTATGGACAAGCACGTCCACTTCTCAGGGGAAATAAAGCTTTTTCAGGCATTTAGAAATTTATTTGATGGATCTTCGTATTCGAGATGTAGCAGGCGGGTTCCTCAATAATAACAACCTTGAAAGAAACACAACAGCAAATCTCTTGTGACTTTCCTCCCCTGTATAAACAGTAGATATTATGCCAAAGCAGACATCTATGATTCCAGTTGTTCAGGGATTCAAAACACTCAAGTCTACAGAGACAGCCTCTTACGGTTCAAACTGTCCTAGATACACCACCACATTATCTAGAGGAATGAATGAATCGCACGTTCAGATTATTTTTCATAATGATTTTTGACACAGATGGAGAGCGAACTGCTCGAAGTTTCAGTCTTTGGCAGAGGAATGAAGGGAAGAAGATCTGAGGTCTTCCAGCTTTTTCTCCTCGAATCTGAGGAGGTGATCTCCCCTCTCTTTTCGGGGCTTGGTCCTCACTCATCTGCCCTTGGTCTCCTTTGAGTGCTTTCTCGATTGTCATCTTTCTTTGGACGTCAGTGACTTTGTGTTTTCAGGGAGCCCGTCCACATTCTCAGATTCCTCTACTCCTTGCCCTGGGTTGTAGGAACGTGTGAATGTGGAGTGCACTGGTCAGAACCCTTGAAGTTATGCAAGAGCCAGAAATCCAACTAGAACTAGGTTAGGATTGGGGGAAAACAATCTTACGAGGCAGGCAGCACCCTGAACTCTGGAAGAGCAGGTTTTTAGCAGGGATCAGAGGCCCTCATACCCAGGAACCCAGCTATTCTCGGAAGCCTTTCTTGTTCCTTTGTCTCTTTGTGACTTCCTTCTTAAACCGACTTTATCTGTGTGGCCAGAAAAAGCACAGCTGCAGCCTCCCCGCTCACGTTTACTCGTTCTGCCTTGGAAAGGGACCAAGTCTCCTTTCGCAGATCCAGTTTGAAAGGTCTTGGGGAAAGATATGTTTGGTCCAGCTCAGTTCAGGTTTAGGCCCTCTCCGTCCAGTCAGCTGTGCTCAGGGGCTGGGACCACTATGGGGAGCTCCCAGGAGCACCCCGTGCTAGGTGGGGGCAGGACGGGGTCAGTCCTAGAGGAAAATGAGGCCTCGTGGACAAACACCACAACCGTCCACTCCAGGCAGGAGAGCATTCCCAGAGCCTTGGTTTCTATGTCTGTGCTTACTAAAGCCAGGGCTAGCTGGGTGTGTGACATCAGAAACCTCTCAGGCCAGTATGACAGATTGAAAACAAGGTGGTGGCTCCACACGCAGCCTTCCCAGAGGAGAGAGCCGATTCCACCTGTCTGCGAACCTGGAAGCTGGAGGTTTCATTTGGTGTCTTTCTTGGAAGCTATTATTCTTTAGGAAACGAAGTCTCACTGGGAACTTCTCCCTGGTAGGGCAGTCTGTAATAAAGGTAATAACAAAAGTTATAAAACTCTATCTGTTGAGCACTTACATGCTGGTTTCTGTGCTTTTTCATATATTATTTCACAAATAAACCTTTGAGAGAGGGGAGAGGGTATTATGTGTAACCCACCTCTCCCTATTTTACAGATGGATCAAACTGAGTCTAGAGATGTTAAACAAATTGCCTGAGGTCTCACATCTATTAGGCTGAATGCAGACAGACTACAGAACTGGGCCCGTAATGACTGACCTGAACTGTGGTTTTATCTACCAATACCTTGTGCCCAGCAAAGGAATACCCTAGTATTTGTGCAGTCTAGACCACACTGTCCATTAAGGTAGCCATTAGCCACATGTGGCTACCAAGCACCTGAAGTATGGTTAGTGTGACTGAGGACCTGAATCTTTTTTTTTTTTTTTGAGACAGAGTCTCACTCTATTGCCTGGGCTAGATTTAGCACCGTGGCATCAGCCTAGCTCGCAGCAACCTCAAACTCCTGGGCTTAAGCGATCCTCCTGCCTCAGCCTCCTGAGTAGCTGGAACTACAGGAATGTGCCACCATGCCCGGCTAATTTTTTCTATATATATTTTTAGTTGGCCAGATAATTTATTTCTATTTTTAGTAGAGACAGGGTCTCGCTCTTGTTCAGGCTGGGAGGACCTGAATTTTTAATTGACATTTAAGTTTTAAAACTGGGCCAGGCACAGTGGCTCACACCTGTAATCCCAGCATGTTGGGAGGCCAAGGCGGGAGGATCACTTGAGCCCAGGAGTTCAAGACCAGCCCAGGCAACATAACAAGACCTCGTCTCTATAAAAAATAGAAAAATTATCCAGTCATGGTGGTACGTGCCTATAGTCCCAACTACAGGGGAGGCTGAGGTAGGAGGATAGCTTGAGCCTCAGAGTTCGAGGCTGCAGTGAACTATGATTGTGGCACTATACTCTCCAGGCTGGGCAACAGAGCAAGATACCATCTCAAAAAAAAAAAAAAAGTTTTAAAACTGAACCACAGGAAAATATTTTTCTGTTAAACACCAATTTATCATTTTAATGGGACTGCATTTTAATATAAACATTTAAAATATGATGTCTTAATTGGGATGTGCTATAAGTATAAAATACACACCAGTTTTGAAGATGTGGTATGAAAAAATGGAAAACAGTGATTTTTGAAATAATGCATATATGTCAAAATGATATTTTGGATATATCAGGTTACATGAAAGATATTAAGGACAATTTTACCTGTTTCTCTTTTTTACTTTTTAGGAAAATGTGACTAAATAGAAAATTTTAACACATTAACTGCCACACTAGACAAAAAAAAAAAAATTCCTTGGGGCCACAATGTTTTGTTACGAAAATGGAATAAAAACTTTGAAAACAAAATCCTTTCTAATTTAAGGACAAATTTATTTTTAATTGTTTTCTGTGTGTGAGTTATATGCAACTTGAAAAATAGTTCCCACGGCTCCCAAGGTAGAGAGACGTGTGAGTTACACTTGCTCCATGCAGGAGGCCCCAGGTTCAAAACTATTGCGAGTTAAATACAACTCACCACAGTTAATGTGTTAAGTTCTGGCTCACATTCTATAGTTCTGTATATCTGTGGGACAGTAGAGGTTTAGTGTGTGATAGGTCAATATTGATTTAAGAAGCCACTGCCTTAAGCAGACTTCAGCCCTTGGTCGCATGTGTGCTAGAGATCAGGGCATCATCTTGGAAGGGAGCCAGGCTCCTTAGCACGGCCTGGGCTGTGCTGTTCTTTCTGGCCCCCTCCCCCAACAGCTGCTGCTCCAAGGCCTTGTGCTGCTTCCTGTCCCTCTGCTGCATATTCTTTTCTTGTCCTACTGTCAGGGACACTTTGGGCCACCCAGTTGCCTATGCATGTCCTGCCCATCCTTCCTCTCCCTGCTGACGCCAGGTTTCCGGGGTGCCTTCCCCTGACCTCTGTCACGGTGAGGAAGGCCCCCCCCCAATACTTATCTGCATACTTAATGCAGTTTGCACTCACACTTATTTATCATGTGATAATGTCGGAATCCCCCAAACAATATAATTTTGCTGTTTCATCTTTTTAACACTTCAATCTTAATTGGATTTAGATTTCTTTCTTTCTTTCTTTTTTTTTTTTTTTTGAGACAGTCTCGCTTTGTTGCCCGGGCTAGAGTGAGTGCCGTGGCGTCAGCCTAGGTCACAGCAACCTCAAACTCCTGGGCTTAAGCGATCCTCCTGCCTCAGCCTCCCAAGTAGCTGGGACTATAGCCATGCGCCACCATGCCCGGCTAATTTTTTCTATATATATATTTTTAGTTGGCCAGATAATTTCTTTCTATTTTTTTTAGTAGAGACAGGGTCTCACTCTCGCTCAGGCTGGTCTCGAACTCCTGACCTCAAGCGATCCACCCGCCTCGGCCTCCCAGAGTGCTAGGATTACAGGCGTGAGCCACTGCGCCCGGCCTAGGGATCTTTTTTTTAATCTTGAAAAATTAAGAAAAAATGCATAAGTACAAAGAATAATATATCAAGAGACCTTATACCTGTCACTCAAAATGACTAAATGTTAACATTTTGTCACGTTGCTTTCAGATCTTTCATTTTAAAAGAAACCATTTTAGGCAATAATAACTGCAGCTGACACTGAAGACCACAGTAACAAATATTCTATGCGTGTTGACTCCTTTAGTAGGCAATCTTCTAGGAGATAGAGTAGTTATGAATACATTATTCCCATTTAGCAAAGGAAGCAATTAAGGCCCAGAGAGGGTAAGTAACTTGTGAAAGGCTACGCAGCTAACAAGTGTCAGGGCTAGGATTTGAACTCAGTCTGTCTCCGGAGACTGTGCACTTAGCCTGTGCTAGTCTGTTTCTCAGCTGACATGCTCTGTCTTTTTTTCCCATTCCATATGTTCCTCTTTTCACTGAGGCAAATGCTTCTGTGATTTTATATTTTTCTGTCCATATGTTTTGTTTTTGTTTTGAGACAGAGTCTCACTCTGTTGCCCAGGCTAGAGTGCCGTGGCGTCAGCCTAGCTCACAGTAACCTCAATCTCCTGGGCTCAGGTGATCCTCTTACCTCAGCCTCCTGTGTAGCTGGGACTACAAGTATGCGCCAACATACCCAGCTAATATTTTCTATATATTTTTTTTTTAGTTGGCCTGCTAATTTCTTTCTATTTTTTTTTTCAGTAGAGATGGGGTCTCGCTCTTGCTCAGGCTGGTCTCGAACTTCTGACTTCGAGTGATCCACCCGCCTCGGCCTCCCAGAGTGCTAGGATTACAGGCATGAGCCACCGTGCCCAGCCTCTGTCCATATTTTTAATATGTTTATTGCATAGATAGGTATCTATGAACAATCTATGGAGTTTGCGGTGGTTTTAAAGTTTCATAAATGGTATCATTGTAATATCCGGCAGTGGACTATTTTTTCCCACCATTGTGTTTCCAAGAGTGGTCAAGGTCAGGTTCTTTCATTCTAGCCCCTGTAGATTGAGATGGTAGCTGTCTTTTCATCTTTTGTTATTGCAAACACTGTCATTGTCATCTTTGTTCAGCTCCCTCTTTGGGCAGCTAGCATTGTGAGGGTTTAGGGAGAATACACCTAAAATCAGAAACCTTGGTGTTTCGCTCATACTTGCTGTTGCTAAGTTGCTCTCTGTGGTACGTGCATCCGTGTACGCTCCCACGTAGGGTTCAAGCTTCCCTTTTCCCCACATTCTTGGGAACTTTTGTTTCTTCACTGTGAAATATCTTGAAAATGTGTTTGCTGATTGGATAGATGCAAATGGTTTTTTTTTTTAATTTTGAAAATTTGCATTTTTCCTATTACTATTAATAGTTACATTGAGCACCATTTCATTTATTTTTCTTTTTTCTATGAATTGACTGTTCCATCCTTTATGCATTTTTCTGTAGAGTTGCTTGTCCTTTTCTTATTGGTATGTTGGAGTTCCTGTTTCCAATTCTAATCCTTTGTCACTTACATTCTTAAAAATTTGTTTGTTTGGTTTTTTTTTTTTTTTTTTTGCTTTTAACTTTTATTAAAGTGGCCTCTGTATAAATTAAGATGTAGGCAAAACTGCCCACCTTTTCCTTTATGATCTTTGTCTTTTGTGACTAAAATCCTCATTTCTGGTCCACAAGTATATTCTCTTTTTTTCTAATAGATATAAGTTTAAAAATGTAAAATTTGGGCCTTTAATTCATGGAGAGAAGGGGCGGGCGAGCCAAGCCCCGCTCTGTCTATGGAATCCTTTCTCTGCTTTCCTCTTGCTGCCGCCTTAATTGTGACCGTCTCACGTTGAGGATTAGGATTGTGCCCTAATTTATCTCCTGCGACGTCTCCCTCCCAGTAACTCCCCCCCCACCATCAGATCATCTCTTGTACTTTTTCTCTGTAAATACTGTGATGTGGCAGTCCGTATGGCCCACAGGAAAAAAAACAAAAAAACCTTAATTTCTCCTGTGATCTGCTTGCGTGATCTCTGTCACACACGCCTTACTCCTTACATTGTCACTCTCACCTCTTTGCAGTTCCTACCCTACTTTGCAGCGAAGTGACTCCTTTGCTCGTGCCAGGACTGTTGACAGGAATATCCTCCAGACATCAGATCACTGTTTGTTTATCTTTCATGACTCTGCTCAAACGTGATCGCCTTTGAAGCACTGTGCTCATGCTGTACGTAACTACACTGTGTCTCGGCCGTCGGTGTGATCTTACCGTACAGCTTTCACGTTCTTCTTGTCCCACCGGACTCTAAGCACCTTAGAACAGGAGTGATGTTGTGTTCAATTCTTGCCCCGAAGCACTTAGTAGGACGCCAGCAGCACACAGGTCTTCAGTAGGTGCTCGCTCACTGAAGGAACGAATGGAGACCCAGTAGTGAGATTCTTTTCTAAGGATCATTTTTTTTTTTAAACTCTCCCACAAAGTATAGCCCAAAGTTAGGGGTGTGCCAAGCTTTCTATATAACTTAACACGGGCAGCCTGACTCCGAAGGCGGTAAGATCATCTCCACGCCTGTGCCGTGGTGCTCAGTGCCGGCCACGCCAGGTTAATCAGGAACGTGCTTTTCCAGGGGTCACTGTCATTCGGGGATGTGGCTGTGGGCTTCACTCGGAAGGAGTGGCAGCAGCTGGACTCTGCGCAGAGGAGCCTGTACCGGGATGTGATGCTGGAGAACTACAGCCACCTGGTCTCCGTAGGTGAGGACGGCTTCCCGGTGGTCCGCAGGCCTGTCTGAGCTCCTTTCCTCGCTCAGTTCTGTAAAACCGGGAAACCTCTGAGATTCTAAAAGTGCTTGGCCTTGGGTTTCAGCGCTCAGAGCCCCCATCTCACTTGGATTATATTTGTGAAGTTACCTCCCAAGTGAGACATCTGTTCTTTGGCCGAGACGTCCCGTCTGTTTGCTTAGAGGACCTGGCTCGGCACAAATCCTGTACCTATTTTTCACGAACAGGGTGTCAAGTCAGCAAACCAGCTGTGATCTCCAGGTTGGAGCAGGGGAAAGAGCCATGGGTGGAGAAGGAGGAGATGCGCAGGTGGAGCTTCCCAGGTGAGTGAACAGCCTGCAGGCGCCACAGAGCAGGACCTCGGGGGATTTCTGTACTCCAGGCAGCCATTCTTCATGGCCTTGGGCCTTTGCAAGCAGCTGTGGACATGTGGCCCCAGACCTCGAGATGCGTAAATGATCCTGCCACCTGCACACACCATTCACTACACAGTTACTTTCCTGTCCCTGGAGTGTGGAGAAAGATGTAGTCTGTCTTCATTTATCCTTTTATTCTGCCCTGCTGTGTCTACCAAGACTTTGATTGTTCAGTCTTTCTCTAGAATCTGTCTCATGCTTTTCCCCTGGTTAAAGAATAGGCTTTCCCTTGTGTTCAGGGAGTCATAGGTTTGCCCTGTTTTAAAATAGCTGTTATTTTGTGCCATTTATTTTTCTTTTAATCTTTTCTCCTCCTTTCTTTCACTGTGAAATGCCTTGGGAACTTACTTGCTACACCTATATTTCAGTTCCCATTTTCTTCACACCTGCAAGCAGGTGACAGCCATTCCTGTCCTTCAGTGCAAATTGATGGCTTTCAATCACCATTGTGTCCCTTAGAGTTTGCCTTTGTGTTGCATTTACTCATATTGATTGCTGAGTTTCTGCCATAGAAAAATGAAAGGGCTGGGTTATTGAGAGCTGGACGTCTTTTCTGTTAAATGCTATTTCTTTCTTGCATGCTCTGGCTTAGTCACCACAGGGCCACATAATCTTCTCATTGTGCTGTCTTTTCTTTCTAATCCCATAGGTCCTTTTTATTTTTTTATTTTTTGAGGCAGAGTCCTGCTGTGTCACCCTGGCTAGAGTGCTGTGGCATCAGCCTAGCTCACAGCAACCTCAAACTCCTGGGCTTGAGGGATCCTTCTGCCTCAGCCTCCCGAGTAGCTGGCACTACAGGCATGTGCCACCATGCCCAGCTAATTTTTTTTGCTGTATATTTTTAGTTGTCCAGCTAATTTCTTTCTATTTTTTAGTAGAGACGGGGTCTCTCTCTTGCTCAGGCTGGTTTTGAACTCCTGAGCTCAAACGATCTTCCCACCTCGGCCTCCCAGAGTGCTAGAATTACAGGCGTGAGCCACTGCGCCCGGTCCCGTAGGTCCTTCTTAAAAGACATTCCTTTAATTTCCTTCCATATTTTCTGTTTCTTCTCACATATCATATGCTTGGAGGGTTTAATTACTAGTTGGCTGTCCCGATTCTATTACTGGTTCTAGTTGATCTTGGCTGTTAATGCCAACTTAATTTACTTAATGCATCTGGTTACTCTGCTACCCAGCCTTAGCTTACTTTTTATATGACTTTTAAACTTCGCTTTCAAAACCATGTAATACGGTCCTATTCTGTCTCATAGTTATAAGTGCAGCTTTCCCCATCTCGGTATAGCCCCCGGGGAGCAGAGCCTTTCTTTCATTTGTTCTCATTGCCACGGGAAGCTTGCGGTGCGCACTCACTAAATCCCTCCTCAAGGGAAGGATTTTCCTTTCCTTCCAGGACAGAGATTCTTTGCCAGGCATTTGTTCAGGGCAATTGTTATTAACTAGGGCTCCACACCAGAGTCACGTAGGAAGCTTTAAAAATACCCCTGGCTGGGCCCCACCCCAGACAGTTTGATGGGGGGAGGGCAGTAGGTGATGGTCTTTACCTCTCGGGAATTCAGCAGTTGGGCTCAGGAACTGAGCTTCTAAACAGAAGGGTGGCAGGGGTGCCATAGGTGAAACAGCAGGTAGAGTTTTTGGTTTAAAATGTAAGTAAAGATACAAGCATGTAAGGATCTAAGTACAGAGTGAAGACGCTGCCATTTAAGATTCTCAAAGTGGATTCCACAGTGGTGTCAAAACCAATATGTCCAAGGACATACAACATGTGTGGGTTTAGTGGGAGGCTGGTCTGAAGTCGAGTCCATCAGGCATACGGAAACAGGCCCAGTGAGGGTCTGGCTGTCAGCCAGGTGTGGTGTCCTTGGAGGAAGTGGCAGTACAGGCGTCAGAGCAGCAGGGAACCTGATTCTGGGGCCAGGATGGCTTGTACTTACTCTCGTGTCCTTATATTGGACATAATAAAGATGTGTAGGTCCATGGCAGGGTAAATCACTGCAGAGTGGACAATGAAGGATGTAATGCTTTCAGAAAATTAACTTGGTATGCAGAATGAAAGGGAGCTTAAAGGGGAAAGGACACAGGAAGTGCAGACAGTGAGGAGCCTTCCTGTACCCCAGGAATACAGCAAGGGACTGGCGTCGCTTTTACCTCTTTCAGCCTGAGTCCCTTGCTCAGATTTCTTATACACTCTTCTCTCTCCCTTCCCCTGGAAACCCTAGTCTGTCTTTAATCTTTGCTCAAATTTCCTAAATGCATACCCGCATCTCCTGACGGGCTGTCTTTGTCATGTCTCCCTCCTCACAGAGGGATATGCCAGAGCTGTCTGGGACTGGCCTGTCATAGCCAATTATGTCGGAACCTTCCCAGCTGTGCACTCAGTGATATCACTGTGGCAACTTGAAGCCAGCCACGGTGTTTCCACCAGGGAAGTGGGGAGCCACTGCAGATCAGGGGCTCCCCCTTGCAAGCCGTTCAGTGAGCTGGCTCATATCAACATGTCCCTGCCTCAAAGCCACTTCCCTTGCAGTGTCTCGTGCTGGCTCACTTCGACTTGTCTGTTTCTTCTGCCATATAGTCTCCTGTGTGAAACTCAGTAACAGCAAAGCTACTTACATTCATCGATGTTTTATCCCTTTCTGATGTCTTTTTTTTTTTTTTTTTTTTTTCAAAATCCAAGTGACTACAAAGTTGTTGTCATGAAAGAGTTATTATTTTAGCCTGGGAAGTTAGGCTCAAAAGCACAAAATTAATCCACCTCCCAAACATTTCTGAAATAATTTAATTTTGTGATATGATACTAGCACGATTAACAAGTTTGTCATTTATTTTTTTCTAGAAGTTTGGCAAGTAGGTAGACAACAGCAACACCAAGACAAACGTTCAGGTGATGCAGACCTAGACCAGAAAAACGTGAACAAAAAAGATCTCCAAGGATGCAATGAACTTGGAAAAAATTCCCATCAGAACACAAACATTGTCTCTTCAGGACAACCAGCCCACACATGTAAGTCGTGTGGAAAAAGTTTGAAATGTAATGTGGACTTCAGTCCTACTGCCTACCTTGCAAGAAGGAGATTTGAGTGTGACAGACATGGGAACTTATTTCTCTATTCTAAGCTTGAAACTCCTCCTCCTGGAGAGAATCCACGTGAATGTAACCAGTGTAGAAAAGCTTTAAGCCACGACAAAGCCCTTAATGTGGGTCAGGGAAGCAACAGCGGTGAGAAACCCCACAAGTGCACCAAGTGTGGGAAAACCTTCCCCCGCAGATCACAGCTCATCGTACATCACAGGGTCCACAGGGGTGACAGAGCCTATGGGTGCAGCGAGCAGGGGAGTGGGTTCAGCAATCAGGGAAATCACACAAAAGAAGGACCCAGTGGAGGCAGCAGTCTTGGTAACACGACCTCCCAGAAGCCAGGCCTCTCTGGATCTGGGACGATTCGTGCTGCAGAGAAGCCTTATAAGTGTTCGGAATGTGAGAAAACCTTCTCCCACAAGTCACGCCTCGTGGAGCACCACCGGTCTCACACCGGGGAGAAGCCCTATGGCTGCCAGGAATGTGGGAAGTCTTTCTCCCGGAAGTCCTGCCTCATCATACACTACAGGATCCACACAGGAGAGAAGCCCTACGGCTGCGGCGAGTGTGGAAAAGCCTTTTTCCAAAAGTCACACCTCATTCTGCATCAGCGCACGCACACAGGCGAGAAGCCATACGGGTGCACTGAGTGCGGGAAAGCCTTCTCCCAAAACTCGTGCCTTATCATCCACAAGAGGACTCACCTGGGAAAGAAGCCCTACGCGTGCTCCGAGTGCGGGAAGACCTTCTCCCAGAAGGCCAACCTCATTCGGCATCACAGAATTCACACCAGGGAGAAACTGTATGGGTGAGTGCGAGCAAAAGTCATCGTCAAGAAGTCACAACACATCTGGGAATGAAAACCTGTGGATGTTCCAGGTGTGGAAGAGCCCTGAGCCAGGCAGTCATGGCCACCATCTGCAGAGTGCCACACCAACTTGAAATTCTGATAATTTGGTAGATTTAAGGAAAGCTTGTTCTGTTAACACTAACGATGGGAGGATAATAGCGTGCTAGAGTGATATATTTTTATAGGATATGCTTAATTATAAAGGGTATCTATGTCAACTGTGGATATTAAGCTTTTAAATATGGGAATAGATTATTATAGCTGTTGTCTTAATGATTTACGCATCAGAACAATCCCAGAGGTAATAGGGGTTATGTTCCTGAGCGTGCTACATAAAAATAATCATTATTTATTTTTTAGTTGCATTGGTGAGCTGAGCGTAATTTTGAATTTATAGAGATACACACCATACTATATAGAATAATATCTATCAAGACTTACTATACTAAAGCACACCCTTGTCTTTGTGTTAGATATTATACCTGGAACAAGATGAATTCATTACCAAACCCGAGGTCCATCTGCAGCACCACCTGCCATTTGTCCTGCTGTTTGCTGGCAAGTATTCCAGAGCCCCGAGTCTGGAAGCTAGCAATCTCGTGGCATCTTCTGATACTTCTCAATCGACCAGTTTATAAGTTCTGTTTACATGTTAAACGTGTAAGGTTAGAGCTCCCATTTCGGGCAATCTAGTGGACGAAGTGGAAATCTTCCATTATAAGCAGCTAGAAATGATGGGTAACACAAGGCTAACGTTCTTTTCAATGTGTAATTCAGCTCGTAAGAAAATAAGAGAAGTTTCCAGATGCCAGCTACGCAGAGGGAACTGAAAACCAGAAATAAAACGCGTGAGTCGATGCTGCAGCTGCACTGTGGGTTTAAGTGTGACAGACTCTAGAGGACAAGCAACAGGCCTTGGGGCCACACCAGGAAGGGAGCTGGTCCTGACATAACTCACAAATTCAGAACTTTCAAAAGGCTGTACATCCAGGGAGGAGAGGTAGACCAGAGAGAACGAAAGCTTGTCTGTCTGTCTCTTGGTAGGGCAGGAGCTTACCTGGTTGAGTCAAGCTCTGACCTGCATCTCGTGTAAGTTAGACTTTTGACTTTGTTCTAGTCCTGTCCAGTAGAAAAACTGAACAATTAACATAGACATTTGTTGCAGTCTTTGAAATAACTTTCAGAAGCAAACACAAACATTCTGGGAGGAAGACACATTCAACCCACATTTCTCAGGATTCTGACATATAACCTCAAGTGGAGTTCATCTTGTGTGGGGGCGGGGTACACGGGAGATGTCTGTATGTCCTCTGAATCGTGCTGTGAACCTGAAAGTACTATAAAAAATAAAGTTTTATCTTGTGCTCTGTCTGGCCTGCTTACAGCTTCCAGATCAGCCTTGATAGACATACACCTTCTCCAGCCAGGAGGGCAGGTAGGCCGAACTTACCTGCACCAATTCTGCCTCTAAGATTCCTGGTTCCTGAATGGGCCCTTCAGGAAATGTTTTTAGGCTGAGGATGGTCCTTAGTCATATCTTAGGGAAAAGTTCCTCCCGTGGAATCTAGGACACTGGCCTCAGAGATATAATCAGGGTGTGTCAGGTTTTTTGAATGCCGTTATTTATACCAACTTACATGCCTGTTACTTGCAAGGCCCCTTGGCATTGGTAAGTTGGGCCCCAGAGTTGCCACCTGGGGTCCTTCCTCATAGCCAGCTCAGACCCTCTTGGAGAAAATACTCAGAGGAGGATTCAGTCTTGGAGGCTTCAAGAGGTATGTCGCCGGCCCTATAGTTGGTAGGCGAGACCCCAGAACTACTCAGGGCTTTTCTATGGTTTATTCCTCTGTCAAATATTTGTTAAGAACTGCCAAGTTCATGGATCTTGAAATGAAATAATAGGGTCTATCAGAGATCTGGCTGTAATGAGCTCACAGTCTAAGGCAGATACCAAAATTATTTTTTAGAGTAACAGTGGTCACTGAGATGAGGAAGGAAAGGTACCAAGGAGGGCTTTGCAGAGAAAACGGTATCTGGGCTGATCCCCGAGTAGTGTAGGGATTGTCATAGGAAGAGAGAGGATACAGGGGCCTAAAGCAGCCCGAGGAGGGCGTGACAGTCTGGAAGTCCTGCCTCTGCTCCTGACTCACGTGAGTCAGCTGCAGTTTATTTTATATACAGTCGGCCCTCTGCATCTACAGGCTCAATCTACCGCAGATAGAAAATAAGTATGTTTTAAAAATCAAAAATATAAATAAATACAGCATAATGACTAACAGCATTTACATTGTATTAGGTATTATAAGCAATCTAGAGGTGACTTAAGTATATGGGAGGATGTGCATAAGTTATATGCAAATACCACACCCTTTTGTATCAGGGATTCGAGCATCTGTGAGTTTTAGGGGTTTCCTGGAACCAGTCCCCTGTGGATGCCAAGGAAAGACTGAATAGTAAAGTGCACACATCTTAAGTGTGCATCTTGATGGAGTTTTACACACATACATAGCCAGGTAATTACCACCCAAATCAAGATATAGAACGTCTCTAAGCGTCCAGGCAATCTCCCCTGGGCCCCCGCCAACACAGATCCTTAACCCAGGTAACCACCATTATGACATCAACCATCGGCCACCGTCAGTTTGTCACTGGCCTTTGTTTAGATGAAATCACAGGGTAGGTACTCACTGTGTCTTGCTTCTTAGACTCCATATTACATCTGTGTTGTCATTATTATTATTATTATTTTTTTTGCTGGTAGCCGCAGTTCATTCTATTTTATTGCTGTGTAGTGTTCCATCGAGTGAATATGCCACAAGTTGTTTGCTGTATATTCATGGACATTTTCAACTTCTGTCTATTATAAATAGTGCTGCTGTAAACTTCTTGTACATTAATACCCATTTCTCTTCAAAAGATACTGTGTGGCCAGAGTTTAGAGCAGTGGTTCTCAGCCAGGGGTGGTTTTGCCCCTCAGGGGACCTGTGGCAATGTCCGGTGACATTTCTGATCATTGCATCTGGGGGTGGGGTGAAGGATGCTACTGGCATCTAGTGAGAAGACGCTTGTGGGGCCTGAACCTCTTACAGTGCTCAGGAGATACCCTCACAACCAAGGCCTGTCCAGCTCAAGCCGTGAACAGAAGCAGAAGGACCAGGCTGGGGTCAGCTTTTAGAGGTCCTCGTAGGCCGTGCTCAGGTTTATGTCCAGCAGGCACTGGGGAGCCACGGATGGCTCTGGAAGGGCAAGATTTCCATAGAGGGGAAAGTCTCAGGCAGACGCCACCACCTGGACTCAGCGTCAGGTGAGATCTGCTTGGTGGGCCAGCCCCGGGGTCCTCTGGCTGATCACTCGTTGCAGGGCCCCCTGCATGTCCCGGTTCCGCAGCGTGTAGATGGCCGGGTAGAGCAGCGGTGTGAGGTTGATGTAGATGAGCGAGACCAGCTTGTCCTCCTCCAGGGAGCGGCTGCTCAGGGGCCTGGCATACATGGCTGTGGCACAGCCGTAGTGGAGCACAGCCACGGTGAGATGGGACGCCACCGTGTTGAAGGCCTTGCGGCGGCCGGTGGCACCCCCGACTCCCAGGATGACCACCAGCACCCGGGTGTAGGACAGCAGGATCAGGACAAGAGGCAGCACGAGCAGCAGCAGGCAGGCCGCCAGGAGGACGTGCTCCTGCAGGTCCCGGTTCCCGCAGGCCAGCAGCAGCACGGCCGGGAGGTCGCAGAAGACGTGGTTGACCAGGCCGCCGCGGCAGAAGGGCAGCTGGAATACGGCAGTGGTGAGGCCCAAGGCCAGGATGGAGCCGCCCGCACAGCAGGAGGCCAAAAGGCCCCAGCAGAGGCCAGTGGTCATGAGCTGAGGGTAGTAGAGGGGGTGGCAGATGGCCAGATAGCGGTCCAGGGCCATGGCAGCCAGCAGCAGGCACTCGAAGCCCCCCAGTGCCACAAAGAGGCCCATTTGGGCGGCGCAGGTGGAGGGGGCGACAGCCTGGCCCCCGGGGGGCAGGAGGAAGCCGGCCAGCATGCGCGGGGTCAGCACCAGCGTGTAGGCCGCCTCCACGGCAGATAGCGCCCCCAGGAAGAAGTACATGGGCGTGCGCAGGGCCGGGGCCACCAGGGCCAGAGCCAGGATGAGCAGGTTCCCCGCCAGCGTGGCCAGGTAGAGCGGCAGGAGGAGGGCGAAGAGCAGCACGCGGAGCCCCTGTGGCCACCCGGAGAAGCCCAGGATCACAAACTCCTGTGGGCTCGTCCAGTTGGACTCAGGCCAGTGGCGTGTGTTGGGGCCTGGGTGAGGGGGAGCAGACAGGAACACGGGCTGGAGGAGTCACCGTGACACCTCCCTCCCAGAAAAATGTGTGCCTTTTGCCTCTCTTGGGCCCAGGAGCCCCACACCCAGCCTTCCATGGCCCACCCCCTGCCGCCACATCCCCAGGGACTCATGTCCTCGCCCCAACCCAGGCCGGCCACCCTGCACTTCCCAAGGGCTAACGGCCTCCAGAATTCAGATGTCAGAACCTCTGGCCACCCCTGCCCTGTGCACCTCCAGGCCCTGCCCAGCCTCTGCGCCCCACCTCGTCTGTACCCAGGGAGCTGGGCATCCTGCCTCCCGGCCACGGTGAGCGAAACTGAGCACCTGGGGTGGAAAAGTTACTGGAGGGACTCCAGCTTCTCCCGGTGACCTCTGCAGGGAGCAGGCTGGTTGCCAGTGACACAGATGGCCAGTCCTGCAGACAGAGCCCTGAGGGCTAAGGGGCTGCAGCAATGCTAGAATCTTCTGCTCGTAGAGGCCCATCTGACCCCCTCCCATGCCTCCCAGCTCTACGCTGACGGACCATGTGTGTCTCTCTTCTCACCTGCCCTGGGTCGGTTCATTTATGTTTTCCGTTTCTTCTCCCTAGCTGCGTTCAGGACAAGCCCATGGTGATCCTGGGTCTGTCATTTCTCTCTCAGTTATGGGGGCAGAAAACTATAAAGGAAGAGGGTCCACCTTCTCCACGGGGAATGGCCGTGGTGGGGAAGTACAGGTGTATCATCCTGCGTGAGCAACCGCACCTGCTCTCAGGGCTCGGGCTGCAGTGACGATTCCCAAATCCATCTCGAAACCCAGTGCCGCCCCTAAGCACACTTCTGCCACCCCTTCCAACCCCGCCTGCCTCAGCTCGATTCTCAATCATCTCTAACCCACACCTCCCCCTCCGCCTGGGAGTGGAGCTGGCCCAGTGGCAAAATCAGAAGTCGAGAAGATTCTAGATGAATTCTCTTTCCCACACCCTCAAGTACGACTGGGCACCACATCCTGTCACGCGCACCTCACCCTCCAGAGCTTCTCCCCTTTCGTGATGCTCATTTTCTCCTTCCTGGTGACTCTGACAGATACTCGCTTTTTCTCACCACCAACTTGCCTGACCTTCACTGCCCCGTCCTCACCATCAGCATCGAGTCCATGCCCCTTAGCGCAGACTCTGGGCCTTCACGACGCTGCCCCCCTGTGAGCACCCCTCACTCCGACTCCCCAGTGCACCTGTCTTTGGACAGGCTGTTCTCACGTCCTGGTATTCCCTGGAGTCCCTCGTCACCCACCTGGAGAAGTTCGATTCATCCCCCGAGGCTGCTCTCCTATGCCACGTCCTGAATGCTGACAGGTGTCATCCTCCAGTCCCACGGTTGTTATGGCAACTCCACTAAACTCAGTTTCCTGGAATCAAAGATTGGAGTTGGATTTGTGCTGTTTGCTGATTTTAAGTAATTGACCGAATCACTCAATCCTCATTTCTCCCAAATTTGTGCCTCCTCTCAATGTCCCTATTAAGTCCCTAGCAGGGTTGCTGGCCCTGTACTCAGAGCCAGAGGCCCCACCCCCGTGCCACCGCCGGTTGCTCTGGATTCTGTTGGATCCTCCCCTAAAGATGCCCCTTGACATTTACCAACATTGCCACCAGTCTCAGATGAGGTACACGGAATCTGTCACCTTCACGATCAATACCTCCCCAAACCACTGGAATCATGGCCACCTCCCCACCCCGCAATCAAAGGTCAATCACCCTGCCTTCCCCTTGACTCCCTCAACTAAGAGGCACATTCTCCTCTTCTTTCTCTTCATATATCCCAAGCCTTAAAACTTTACTCCTTTGAAACCCAAACTCAAGCTCACATTCCCTAAGAGGCCTCACCTGGCCAGATCAAATTATTGCTTCTAGGCACTTACATACCTGCACGGCAGGTGTCCATCAACCCCAAGCTGCCAGGTCAGGCTGAGGTTGACGTCGCATCAGCGTCAGAGCCTTGTTATTTAGCCAACGGCTCCTCTCCCAACAGGAGGCTGGTAGTGCATTGAGGTCAGTTGGGTAGAGCTTAGAGCAACAGTCACTGCGTGGAGAACCATGAAATCTGCCCTTGAGCATCTGCTGTGTGAGGGTCAGCTGATCACAAGGTAGCAGAGCCCATTTCCTCACCTGGAAAATGAGAGAGAGTTGGACCAGACGATCTTTAAGTCTCTTCGAGTTCTGATATTTTATGGTTCTATCAAAAGTTGTGTTTGTGATCATATTTTTATTCCCCAGTAAACCATCCTCTTTGCGAAAGTTATTTTGATGTTTCAGGAGCCTATAAAGAAATTTGAAGACATCAGTTTAATTTAGAATTGTAAGTCAGTAAGGGAGATGTTAAATTAGGCACAAACATGATTGATGCCAATCTACAGATCTCAGAAGGGCCTTAGGCCAATATATTAATACTTATCTAAAAGGCTCTATTAGCCAGGCACGGTGGCCCACACCTGTAATCCTAGCACTTTGGGAGGCTGAGGCAGGAGAATCTCTTGAGGCCACGAGTTCAAGACCAGCCTATACAACATAGCAAGACCCCATCTCTACAAAAAATAGAAAAGTTAGCTGGGCGTGGGGGCGCATTCCTGTCGTCTCAACTACTTGGGAGGCTGAAGCAGGAGGATCGCTTGAGGCCAAGAGTTTGAGGTTTCAGTGAGCTATGATGAGGCCACTGCACTCTAGCCTGGGTGACAAAGTGACACTCTGTCTCAAAAACAAAGGCTCTTTCTAGCTACACCAATGTGTTTGTGTAAGTGTCCATTTGCACACGTGTGTGCCAGTGTACAACACGTTTTGGGATGTCTGCTTCGCCATCTGACTCTGGGGTAGCCTCAGGTAACAGGGAGCTTGGGGGCTGGAGTCAGAAGGTTTGGCTTCTAATCCTGCCTGGCTTCCCAGATGGTAGGTGATGTGCCTGAGTCACATTTTTTCCTCTGGGTTTAAGACTCCCCACTGGTCCCCCTTGATGAGGGACTCAAGTGTTGTGGCCCCCAAGAGAGCCCCAAGATATAATTTTCCACTTTCCTGAGGGCAGGAGCATGTTGTTTTCCTTGGAGCCAGCACGGCACAGTGGGACACACAGGAGCTCTGGGCTCACGCACGTCTGGGTTTTAGTCTCAGCTCTTTCACTTGCAACCTCTCCTAAACAAGAGCTTAGCCAGAGTTTTTAAGCTTTTCAAGCATCAACGACATTCTTGGTCCCACAGGAATGTTTTCATGATTATTTTAAGTGACGTAGGGAAGCGTCTGGTGCAGCGGGCCCTGCATTTAGGAGGTATCAGTGAATGAAAAATCCCCAAATAGCAAGACATGCTCAGTCCTTTCACTTTGCTCCCTGCTCACCATGCACCCATCACAGTCTACCTCTTGGATGGAAGACTTATCTGGAGAGATTAAACGGTGCAAGAGGAAGGAAACACATGGATCTGGACGGCAGAGGCGGGCAATAGACCAGCGTTACCCTTCCTGGCTGCTCTGAATCCAACACCTGAAATGCCTTTGCGTTCCCGCCCCCCCCCCCCCCCCATCTCTCTGTTCCCTGCTTTCCTGGACAGCTGGCAGGAGGCACTGATATTTGCCTCCAACTTACCCGTTGCTGGCAATATCCCCATATTCCCTGTAGACACTGATAAGAGTGAGATAACAATAGAAACAACAACACAACCACCACTGCTGCTGTAACTGTCACTGCTGCGACCATTACTGCTTTGTTGAGCCCTTACAGTGGGCGAGTGATGTTCTAAGCACACCACAAGCACAGTATTATTTAATCCCTGCAAGACCACCATGTGGTAGTAGGCATCATTATAAATTTACACGTAAAGAAGCTGAGACTTAGAGACTGACTTGTTAAAGGAGTCATACAGCTTCGCCCTGGGCCAGGATCGGTCCCTAGGTTTGGTTTCAAGGTCTGTCCTCTTACGTAGGCAGACTCTGCTTCTCTGCAGCACTCTTATCTGTCTGCATTTCCCCACTCAAATGAAGGGAAACTGAGAAGGGATGAAAGAGAAAGACCCAGCGGACCTAGAGGCGCCCACGGAGACACAGAGGTGCAGAGCCAGAGCGAGGCATGGACCAGGGGCCGTATGGGGCAGAGGCATGCCTGCCGGCGGGCAGTGACCAACACACTAAGAGTGAAGACATTTGATGGAGCACCCCCAGCTCAAGCGACTCACCAGGCTTTGGGCTACAAAAGAGGTGGGGAGGGAGACGGAAAGGAAGGTATATCTGGAATCTTCCGTGTCCCATCAGCCTTCTGGACCTAAGACTCCCTTCCTTATAGGAATTTCTCTACTTTAAACGTGAGTTCCAGCTAGTAAATTCTATCAGGAGCTTTGAACTCAGTCCCCAGCACCCACACCCTACAAGGACACACTTTCAATGGCCTCTTCTGTGCCATCCCTGGAGGGAAAAGACCAGAGTGTGGGACATTCATTTTAGAGAAACCTGTAGACCCAGACCACCATACCCCGATGTCCAGCCCTCTCTAACTCTCAGCTCTTCAGTTGACCAGTCTCACTGTCCCCACTCCTACCCTGGAGCCAACATAAGTCTTAGCAACGACTCCTGAGAGAGAGCAGGGCTGATTCTGGGTTGAGGAGAAGGTGACTTGGATTCTGGTTGGAGCAAGTCCAATTCCAGTCATCACAATGTGGGCCCACCATAGAGTTTAGGTCTCACCCCACACCATCTTCTGCCTTACTCCTTGCTGGCAAACCGCACGACAACCTGCATACGCCACAACCACCCGTTACTCCCTGATCTTCCACATACTTCTCCAACATCAGAATGTCCTTTCCCCACCTGGAGATTTGCTCATTCTTTCAGGCCCAGATCACACATCAGCTTCTCTGTAAACAAAATAAAAAAGTAGCAGAGTTGACTGTAGAAGGATTTTGTAGGCAGTGGGAGCAGACAGACTCCACCACGTCTTTCCCCCTCATCTCCTCTTATCTTCCAACTTCTATTCCAAGTAAGGAGGGAATACTTACTCCCAGTAAGAAAAGTTGCTTAATAGGTTTCCCAGGGCCCACTTAAGGGTCTGGCTTGATCCAAAAGCCCCAGGGCCTCATTAGTGATCTTCTCCCCACATTGCAGTACCTAAGGAGTATGATGGTCTCAAAAGGCTAAGGGCTGGAAGCAGGAGAGGAATTGGGAATTCTGAACTGTGATATCCTGGGAGAGTCTGAAACTTCTGGGCCAAGGGAACAGGAGGCTACCTCCCTGCAGTGATGAAGAGATTGTCTGTAGGAAGAGGTGGGATAAACTTGAACCCAAGGGAATGAATAGACCAAAACACTTTGGTAGACAGCTCCCTGGAGAAAAGAGAGGAAAGTTACTGTTTTGTCCACATTTTCCCAAAATTTGAACCAAGGGGTGGCTGGGAGACTGATGACCTCAGAATGAATTGCCTGGGTATATGGAGGACTAGGAGGTCCTGGCCCTTGTACCCCCAACAAAAACAATGATTTAGCAATTATCCACAGACCAAAATGACTCTGGGAGAGCTCCAGAGTCCAGTTAAGAAGGCACATCAACCCAGTACAACACAAAACCCAAGAATAACTGCATACAAAAGGATAGGAAGGGGCCGGGCACGGTGGCTCACGCCTGTAATCCTAGCATTCTGGGAGACAAGGTGGGTGGATGGTTTGAGCTCAGGAGTTTGAGACCAGCCTGAGCAACAGTGAGACCCCATCTCTACTAAAAAAAAAAAAAAAATAGAAAGAAATTATATGGACAACTAAAAATATATATAGAAAAAATTAGCCGGGCATCGTGGCACATGCCTGTAGTCCCAGCTACTTGGGAGGCTGAGGCAGGAGGATCACTTGAGCCCAGGAGTTTGAGGTTGCTGTGAGCTAGGCTGACGCCACGGCACTGTAGCCTGGGCAACTGAGTGAGACTCTGTCTCAAAAAAAAAAAAAAAAAAAAGGATAGGAAGGACCATTTCATTTTTCCTATGTCACCACATTCCCCAGGCACAGCTCAGGGCTGAATCTTCTTAGCTTCAAGTTCCCTGCAGGGGAAAAGGAGAACAAGAGGACTCCAGAAGCCCTGACGACTACCACAACCCCCCACGCCATTCACTGCTGAGGATGCATACAGTGTTGACTGACATGGACCCTACCTACCAGAGCCACCTAGAGCCTGTGCCACCATGCCTTCCCAAACTGGAGCTACTGCATCCTCCCCCCAATGTTGGCACCCGTGTGTACCCCCTCACCCCTGGTGAAGCTAGTACCCTCATGTCCACCTGCAGGGAAAAGTCTTTACCTACCGAGGCCAGTCCCTAAAGTCTGGAAATGACAACTGCTTCTTCAAAAGAATAGAAACCAATAAAAAGCTACAAGGAACACACACACACAACACACACACACACACACACTCACTCAAGGAAACATGACACCACCAAAGAAAAACAATACATTTCCAGCAAACAAACCCAAAGAAAAGGCTATCTATGAATTACCTGAATAAGAATTCTAAATAATTATAAAGAAGCTCAGCTACTTATAGAGTAGCTCAGTGAGCTGCAAGAGAACACAGATAACTCAACAAAATCAGGAAAACTATACAAGAACAAAATGAAAATTTCAACAAAGAGAAATCATAAAAAAGAACGAAACAGGAATTCTGGAGCTGAAGAATACAACAACGGAAAATTTTAAAATACAATATAGAGCTTCAACAGCAGACTCAATCAAGCAGAAGAACCAGCCAACACAAAGACAAGTCATTTTAAATTATCCACTCAGAGGAGAAAAAAGAAAAAAGAAGCATAAAGAGTGAAGGGCCAGGCATGGTAGCTGATGCCTATAATCCCAGCACTTTGGGATGCTGAGCAGGGAGGATCGCTTGAGCCCAGGAGTTCCAGGTTGCAGTGAGCTGTGGTCATGCCACTGCACTCCAGCCTGGGCAACAAACTGAGACTCTGTCTCAAAAAAAAAAAAAAAAAAAAAGTGAAGAAAGAGGAAGGGTGAAGAGAGATTGATAAATGGTCACAGAAATCACAAAAACACAGACAGAATAAGTTCTAGTTCAATAGCGCAGTAGGGTGACTATAGTTAACAATCTATTGTATATATTTCAAAATAGCTAGAAGAAAAGGTTTGAAATGTTTCCAACACAAGTAAATAATAATTTTTTCAGGTGATGGATATCTTAATTACACTGACTTGATTATTACACATTGTATGCAAGTATCACAGTATCACATGTACCCCCATAAATATGTACTATTATGTACTAATTTAAAAAGTGAAGAAAGCCCACAGGATTTATGGGACACAATCAAACAAACCAATATACACATTGTAGGAGTACCAGAAGGCATAAGGGATGGACAGAAAAACTAATTTAAAGAAATAATGACTGAAAAAGTCCCAAATCTGGGAATGAAAACAGACATCTAGATTCGAGAAGCCCAAAGGACCCCAAATTGGTTGAACACAAAGAGGTCTTCACTGAAACATAATTAAATTGTCAAAATTCAAAGACAAAGGGAATTTTGAAAGCAGCAAGAGAAAAGTGACTCATCACATAGGAAGGAACCTCAATAAGACTATCGGAAGATTTCCCAGAAGAAACCCTCAGAGACCATGAGAAAGTAGAATGATATATTCAAAGTACTGAAAGAAAAAATTGTCAACCAAGAATACTATACTTGGAAAAGCTATCCTTTAAAAATGAAAGACAGAAAAAGTCTTTCCCAGATAAAAACCTAAAAGAGTTCATCACCACTATACCTGCCTTATAAGAAATGCTGAAGGGAATTCTTCAAATTGAAATAAAAACATGCTTAATAGCAACACGAAAGCAGGTGAAAAATCTCACTGGCAAAGGTAAATGTACAGAGAAATATAGAATAATATAACACTGTGATGGTTCTGTGTAAATTACATTTAACACTAAAAGTTAAAAAACAAAAATATTAATAATTGTAATGACAAAAATTTGTTAATGGGTATGCTATATAAAGGAAGTAAACTCTGACCTCAGGAACACAGAGTGTGGAGGGGGAATAAAAGTATAGAATTTTTATATGCAATTGAAGTTGTTAGAAACTTAAAATAGATGGTATAACTACTTTATTCAAGCTAACCACAAAGACAAAACCTATAATAGACATACAGAAGATAAAAAGAAAAAAGCATCAAAGCAAATCACTTTTAAAAAAATCAAATAACAGGCAAGGTGTGGTGGCTCATGCCTGTAATCCTAGCACTCTGGGAGGCTGAGGCAGGAGGATCACTTGAGGTCAGGAGTTTAGGAGCAGCCTGAGCAAGAGCGAGACCCTGTCTCTACCAAAAATGGTAAAAATTAGCCAGGTATGATGGTGCACGCCTGTAGTTCCAGCTACTGGAGAGGCTGAGGCTGGAGTCTAGGAGTTTGAAGTTGCAGTGAGCTATGATGACTATGATGATGCCACTGCACTCTAGCCAGGAAACAGAGCAAGACTCTGTCTTGAAAAAAGAAAAAAAAAATCAAATAACAAAGGAAGACAGTAAGAGAGGAAGAAGAGGAATAAAACAACTGCAAAACAGATGAAAACCAGGTAACAAAATGGCAACAGGAAGTCCTCACCTGTCAATAATTATTTTAAATGTAAATGGATTAACTTCCCCAGTCAAAAATCATAGCATGGCTAAATGGATTTTTAAAAAATCCAGCAATCAGTTGTCTACAAGAGAGTCACTTTAAATTTAAGTATTCATATAGCCTGAAAGTGAGGAAATGAAAAAAAGATACTCCATGCAAACAGTAACTAAAAGAAAGGATGTGTGGCTATACTTATATCAGACAAAATAGACTTTAGGTAAAAAACAATTCTAAATATATATGCACCCAACATCCTAGCACCTAAATATATAAAGCAAGTATTGACAGATCTGAAGAAGAAATTGACAGTAATACAATAATAGTCTGTATTAGTGAAGAAGACTTCAATACCCCACTTTCAAGAATGGATTGAACATCCAGACAGAAAAAAACTAAGAAATAGCTGACTTGAACAACACTATAGACCAAATGGACCTTACAGACATACGCAGAACTTTTTACCCAACAGGAGAAGAATACACATTCTTCTCAAGCACACATGGAACATTCTCCAGGACAGCTCACATGTTGGGTCACAAAACAAATCTTAACACATTTAAGACAACAGAAATAATACCAAGTATCTTTTTGAGCACAACAGAATGAAACTAGAAATCAGTAAGAAAATGGAAAAATTTACAAATATGTAGAAACAAAACAATACACTCTTGAACAACCATTAGGTCAAAGAGAAATCAAAATGGAATTCAAAATATATCTCGAGACAAATGAAAATAAAAACACAACATACCAAGAACTTACGGAATTCAGCAAAAGCAATATTGAGAAGGAATTTTATAGTGATAAATGTCTACATTAGAAAAGAAGAAAGATCTCACTGCATTTCAATAGGATCTTTCTTAGCATCAAACAATGACTTTAAAATGTCGACTGAGAGCTCAATCAATTCCGTCTGTAGTTCTTTAGGTGCCTTGGTGATAATCAACTAGGTGAGGCTGAAGTGCTAATTTGAGTGGGATGTCATGATTCTCAAAGTCAGTGAAACTTTCATTGTATTCTCCAATTAATAGGTCTATAACAGCTGCGTATTCAAATGATTCACATATATCATCCTGCTCATCAATGACCTTTGCTAACTGGGGAAAATGTTCATCTGAAATTTCCTATTCAATAAGTGCTTTGAAAAAAGATAGTTTTTGAAATGCTTGGGGTTTTTTTTTTTTTTTTTTTTTTTGCCACATATCATATATAGACTTAGTTTTACCTTATAAAGAATATTCAAGTCATTTTGATCTGACATGATATCACACAGAAATGCTGCATTCCTATAGAAATCTGTCAATAATTCACATTGCTGATTCTGTTCTTCATAAAATTTAGCTATCTGTTCTCGCAGGGATAAAATTTTGGCTTACATCTGTCCCTGTCACAGCCAATGGACTTTAGAATGATATGGCAAATCCACATTGAGTACCTCATTATTCAACTTTAGCATGTTACGAAACTGAAGATGCCATGTTGCATTTGCATGAATATAATAAACAATACTTACAACTTGTTGCAAAGGGTCACTTAAAACAGTAGCTTTGGCACAGAGATTTTGCTGATGCAAGGTACAATGAAAACAAATGAGAGCATCTGGAATACTTTTTTTTTTTTTTTTATCTGTGCAATAAACCCTTCATGTTTTCCTGTCATGCAAGGCACACTAACTGTACATACACTCACTAAATTTACCAAATTCAGTCCAATTTCACATTTATCTTGAAAGTTGAAGATATCTATTCCCTGTGTTCTGTTTGCAAGAGTGCCCAAAGCAAGTTAACTCTTCACAGCAAAGAAAATCTTCTGTTATGACCTGAATGAAGTATAAAACCTGTGCTAAATCAGTAGTATCAGTTGATTCATCCAAAGCAATTGCATAGTATGTATTTTCCTTTTGAAGTATTGCATGAAGTTGTTCTGTGAAGTTGAAGGCTAATTCATGCTGCCGATCAGTTATGGTTCTCCTTGAAAGAGGCAGTTGTTTGTACTTTGAAACATTATCAGTCACTAACCATCTTACAACTTCAACAATGCATTCTTTCACAATTTCTGCATATTTGAATGGCTTCCCTTTTTTCTCCGTGTATATAAGCCACTTTATAAGTTGCTTCAGTGGCATTATATCCAGGTCTTATTGCTGCTTGAAATAATTGTCTTTGCTTTTGCTTCTCATCTTTTAATTTCTGAAATACAACCCTTTTGCACTTCTCCCTCTAATGTAAAATATTTGTGGTCCTTATGAGTGGTATAATGCTGACGAGCACTGAGTTTCTTTAATGTTGATATTGCAGTATCACAAAGCAAGCATATCATCTTATCTTTAGCAGAAACAAGATAATAGTGCAATTCCCAACCCTCATCAAAAAAATCTGTTTTCTTCCTTTAGCATTCTCTTGGTCTTCTTTGATATGATGGGCTGTTAAGCAGACAGAATTAAAAAATACTGTTGAGCTGTGCAACTATTTACAAATTCCACTTCAAACAGAAATGCAGTGCACCATTATCAAAAGCTGATAACAGACTGGTGTACTTGACCCCGATAAACTCTCACCAACCAGCCCTGTGCGGCAGTGGTGTCAGGCAGGTGGGGGAAGTTAGAACTAAATCATGAGCGTAGCAGTTGTCACTTTAGAACATTAGTAAGCCATATTGTGCCAGTCAATTTGGGAGGATTATTTCACTGAAACTTATTTTATTCTTGGTATTTTAAATACACTCAATTTAAAACTAAAATAAAAATATAAAAGGTGCACCAAAATGTATTAATAAAAATAAAAGAATTTGTTCTGTAAAATTTGGATTCAGTCAAAAGGCCACACTTAAGGACCTAGAAGGCCACATGTGGCCTTAAGGCTACAGGTTCTTTACCCCTGGTGTATATAATAGTATGTTCTGTCCCAAGAACCCTGCCTCCAAACTCACCCAGAGGCAATAGCTTTTCTGAAGTCCTTATTTTTTCTTACAGAGATATTCAACTGTATGTAAGATGTTATGCACATGTATGTGTTATTTGCTATTTGCCATTCTTAATTAACAAATTATTAGCAGTATCCTCAATTAAGTACATGTTCGTTTTCACTTAGCAATATTATCTTGGAAATCATTCTATATCAATATATTTTTAGTTTATTTAACAAACACTAATATAGTGTTTACTATCGACCAGACACTGTTCTATGGTGATTCAAAAATACTAATCCATTCAAGTCTAATAACTCTAATTTTATATGTACTATTCTCACCACTAAGGCATAAAGGCGTTGACTCACTTGCCCACGCTCACACAGCTACTGAGTAGGAACAGGTAGTGTGCCTCCAGAGCCCATGCTTTGGGTTTTTATTATTTTTATTATTTTTTTACATTCCAGAGAGGAGTGGGTCAGTCTCCACAAGTGGAGAAGGACCCAGAGCCCACGCTTTGTAACTACTATGCTGTGTGTGTGGTCTGTGGCTACACTGCACTGCCCTGCACATGGAGATCACCCTTGTTTATTTTTTAATCATGGTTGCGTTACATGCCATTTTATGTATTAATAGATGTCATAATTTCTTTAACAAGTCCCCTTTTGAAGGACATTTAGAATGTTTTCTGATCTTTGACTATTATAATCAACACTATAACAAATACCCTTGTTCATCCATATGTTATTTGGCATGTGTACAATTATTAGCTCAAAGGGTCTGTGCATTTTAAATTGTTATTTTTTTAGTTGTTGACATATTGCTTTCCACTGTAGCACTTCATGCTTTCCCATGGAATATATGAAAATGTTTATTTCTCTACACTTTCACCAACAGTGCTATCAGGTTCTTTTGTCATTGATAATTTGATAGAAATGTGGTGTCTCAGTATCATTTATATGTGTATTTCTCTTATAAAGTTCAGTTTTCTTTCATATTTTTAAAAACCATTTGCATATTTTGCAGCATTTAATAATATACATTGCTCATTTTTTTCTGTTTGCTTTGGCTCTTTTTCTTATTGATTTTAGGTAGTTTTAAAAATAGGTATTAAGTGAATTAAAGTTTTTTTTTTTAATTTTTTTATTTTTTTTGAGACAGAGTCTCACTTTGTTGCCCAGGCTAGAGTGAGTGCCATGGCGTCAGCCTAGCTCACAGCAACCTCAAACTCCTGAGCTCAAGGGATCCTCCTGCCTCAGCCTCCCAAGTAGCTGGGACTACAGGCATGCACCACCATGCCCGGCTAATTTTTTTTCTATATATATTTTTTAGCTGTCCATATAATTTCTCTCTATTTTTAGTAGAGATGGGGTCTCGCTCTTGCTCAGGCTGGTCTCGAACTCCTGAGCTCAAACGATCCGCCCACCTTGGCCTCCCAGAGTGCTAGGATTACAGGCGTGAGCCACCGCGCCCGGCCTTAAAGTTTGTTTTTAATAGGAATTGTAAATCTTTTCCCTAGTTTGCTATTTGCCTTTTGATGTTGTTTATAGCAGATTTTTGCCATGCAGATTTTTAAAATTTCAATAGTCAGATTTATCAATATTTTCTCTTATGGCTCCTAGGTTCTGTGTCATACTTGGAAGATTGCTTTGGCATGGTATATATTTTTCCATCATTTTACTTTCAACCTATTTTGTCTTTGAATCTAAAGTGAGTATGTTGTAGATGGCATATAGCTGGATCAAAGATTTTTTAATTAATTCTGCCAATCTGTTTTTTGATTGGAGTGTTTAATACATTTAAAGTAATTACCAATAAGGGCGGACTTCTGCAATTTTGTTGTTTTCTACATGTCTTATGTCTTTTTGTTCCTCTATTCCCCCATTACTGCCTTCTTTTGCACTAAACAGATATTTTCTAGCACGCTATTTTAATTCCCTTGTTGTCTCCTTTACTACAGCTTTTGGAGGGTGAGTGATTTTCTTGAGGATTGCAATTAACAACTTAAATCAATCTAGTTTGGATTAATACCAACCTAATTTAAATAGTGTACAAAATTTTTTTTTGGAGACAGGGTCTCACTCTGTCACCTGGACTAGAGTGCAGTGCAATGGTGTCGTCATAGCTCACTACAACCTCAGACTCCTGGGCTCCAGCAACCCTCCTGCCTCAGCCTCCCAAGTAGCAAGGACTACAGGCATGCACCACCATGCCTGGCTAATTTTTATATTTTTTGTAGAGACGAGGTCTCACTCTTGCTCAGGCTAGTCTCGACCTTCTGGCCTCAAGTGATCCTACTGCTTTGGCCTCCCAAAGTGCTAGGATTATAGGTATGAGCGACCCTGTCCAGCCAATACATCTCCTTGAACAGACCAATTTCAAGCCATGAGATTGAAGCAGCAATAAAAAGTTTCCCATCAAAGAAAAGCCCAGGACCTGATGGCTTCTGTGCTGAGCTCTACCAAACATTTAAAGAAAAACCAATACAAATTCTTCTCAAACTCTTCCAGAAAGTTAAAGAGGAGGGAATTCTTCCAAATTCATTCTACAATTCCAGCATTGCTCTGAAACTAAAACCAGACAAGGGCATCACAAAAAAAGAAAACTCTAGGTCAATATTCCTGATGAACATGATGCAAAAATCCTCAACAAGATACTAACAAACCAAATTCAGCAACATATTAAAAAGATGATCATGTGGGATTTACCCAGGGAAGCAAGGATGGTTCACCATATGCAAATCAATAAATGTGATACATCACATCAACAAAATGAGGGCCCCAAACCATGTGATTATCTCAATAGATGCAGAAAATCATTTGCCAAAATCCAACTTCCATTCATGATAAAAACTCTCAACAAATTGGATATAGATGGAACATACATCAGCACAATAAAGACCATAGATGACAAACCTACAGCTATAACATCATACCAAATGGGGAAAAGTTGAAAGCCTTTCATCTAAGAACTGGAACAAGACAAGAATGCTCATTCTCACCACTCTTACTCAACATAATTACTGGAAGTCTTGCACAGAGCAATTAGGCAAGAGAAAGAAATGAAAGGCATCTAAATAGAAAAAGAGGAAGTCAAATTGTTCCTATTTTCAGACAACATGATCTTATAGAAAAACCTAACAACTCTACCAAAAAACTCTTAGAACTGATAAACAAATTCAAAGTTGCAGGATACACAATTAACATACACAAATCAGTAGTATTTCTCTATACAAACAAGGAACTAGCTGAAAAAGAAATCAAGAAGGCAATCACATTTATAATACCTATAAAAATACCTAGGAATAAATTTAACAAAGGCAGTGAATGGTCTTGACAAGGAAAACTATAAAACACCGATGAAATAAATTGAAGAAGATACAAAAAAATGGAAAGACATCCATATTCATGAATTAGAAGAATGTTATAAAAACTACCATACTACCAAAAACATTCTACAGATTTAATGCAATTCCTATCAAAATACCAATGACATTCTTCACAGAAATAGAACAATCCCTAAATTCAGATGGAACCATAAAAGGCCCTGAATAGCCAAAGCAATCCTGAGCATACAGAACAAAGCTGGAGGCATCAAACTACCCGACTTCAAAATATACTATAAAACGATAGTAATCAAAACAGCATGGTACTGGCATAAAAACAGACACATGAAACAGAATAGAGAATCCAAAAATAAATCCACATATTTACAGCCAACTGATTTTTGTCAAGGGAACCAAGAACATTAATTGGGGAAAGGACAATCTCTTCAATAAATGGTGCTGGGAAAACTGGGTATCTACATGCAGAAGAATGAAACTAGACACCTATCTCTCACCACGTACAAAAATAAACTCAAAATGGATAAAAGACTTAAATGTGAGACCCAAAACTATGAAACTACTAGAAGAAAATATAGAGAAAATGCTTCAGGACATTGTTCTTTACAAAGATTTATGAATAAGACCCCAAAAGCAAACATAGATAAATGGGATTATATTAAACCAAAAACCTTCTATACAACAAAGGAAATGATCAACAAAGTGAAGAGACACTCTGCAGAATGGGAGAAAATATCTGCAATCTATTTATCTGACAAAGGATTAATATCCAGTATATACAAGGAATTCAAACAATTTAACAGCAAAAAAAATAAAAGAATCCAATGTTAAAAATGGTTAAATAAGCTGAATAGATATCTCTCAAAAGAAGACATACAGGTACATGAAAAAATGCTTAACACCACTAATTATCAGGGAAATGCAAATCAAAATCACAATGAGATATCATCTCACTCCAATAAGAATGGCTATTTTCAAAAAGACAAAAAATAACAAATGCTGGTGAGGAAGTGAAGAAAGAGGAACTCTTATACACTGTTGGTGGGAATGTAAATTAGTAGAGCCATTATAAAAAATAGTATGGAGGTTCCTCAAAAAACTAAAAATATAACTACCATATGATCCAGTAATCCCACTACTGGGTATATATCCAAAGGAAAGAAAATCCATTTGTTGAAGAGGTATCTACAGTCCTATGTTTACTGCAGCAATATTCACAATAGCCAAGATGTGGAATCAACCTAAATGTCCATCAACACATGAATGGATAAAGAAAATATGGTATACATACACAATAGAATACTATTCAGCCATAAAAAGACTGAAACCTGTCATTCTTGGCAACATGGATGAGCTCAGAGGGCATCATGTTAAGCTAAATAAGCTAGAAATAGAACGATAAATACCATGTGTGCTCACTCGTATGTGGAAACTAAGAAAGTGGATCTCATAGAAGCAGAGAGTAGAATAGTTGTTACTAGAGGATGGGAAGCAGGAGGTAGAGAGAGGATGATGAACAAATAGAAAATTACAGCTAGATAGGAGGAGTAAGTTCTAGTGTTCCATTGCACTGGAGGGTGATTTATGGAGGGTCAATTAATGATTTATCATATATTTTCAAATAGCTTGAACAGTGGATTTTGAACATTCCCAACACAAAGAAATGATCAATGGCTGAGCTTATGGATATGCCAATAACCCTGATTTGACCATTACACATTGCATACATGTATCAAAACATCATACTGTATCACCCAAATATGTACAAGTATGTGTAAATTAAAAATAATAAAAGTGAAAAAAACCCTTCTGTATTACAGGTGCATTCTCTTCCCCCTTGTTTGTGCTATTGTCATGCAAATTATCTTATACGTCTATCCATATGTTTTTTATAATTGTTTCTTTATGCAGTTGTCTTTTAAGATAAGAAAAGAGATACTAACAAAAATACACTATTTTTTACATTTACCTATGTAGTTACATTTACTGGTGTTTTTTATTTTATCATGTGGATTCAAGTTACTACCTAGTGTCCTTTTATTTCAGTCTGAAAGATTCACTTTAGTAATTTTTATAGCACAGCTCTTCAAGTTTTTCTTTATCTGGAATTATCTTTTTTGCTCCCTCATTTTTGAAGGATAATTTTACTGTAAATAGAATTCTTGGTTGCCAGGCTTTTTCCTCCAGTGTTTTGAATATATCATTCCACTGCTTTTGGTCTCCGTGGTTTCTGATGAGAAGTCAGCTGTTAGTTTTATTAATATTAAGGATTCCTTGCATATGATTTTTTTCTTTGCTGCTTTCAAGATTATTCCTTAGTCTGTAGCTTTCTATACTTTGATTATGATATGTCTAGATATGGATCTCTTTGAGTTTATCCTACTTGTAGTACATTGATCTTGGATATGTAAATTAGCATCAGACTTGTTGAGTTTTTGGCCACTATTTCTTCAAATATTTTTTATATGTCTTTTCTTCTCTTCCTACTGGAACTTCCATTATGTGTATGTTGGTCTGCTTGATGGTACAACACAGGGCTCTTAAGCTTTGTTCTTTTTGTGCTCCTCAGATTGGCTAAGCCCAGTTATGTCACAAAGAGAAAATCTAGATCGAGAACATAAATAAACATAGAAATTATGTGAAAGATCAAATAGAAATCTAGCATTAAACTTCACTAGAAGGGTTCAGCAGCAGATTTGAACTGGCAGAAGAAAGAATTGCCATATTTCTATATTTATTTATGTTCTCTATTTTGTGGAACATTGTTCTCATAGTTTTAATTCTTTAGATAAAATTTCTTTTAGTTATTTGAACATATTTATAATAGTTTATTTAAGTCTTAGTCTAGTTAAGCCCATCACTGGGATTCTTCAGTGTCAGTTCCTCTTGACTGCTTTTTAATTTTCTCTGCATGGGCCACACCTTTCTGTTTCTTTGCATGTATTTTTTCCCATAAAACTGTATATTTTAAATACAGTAGTCCCTCTATACCTGAAGGGGATATCTTCCAAGACCCCCAGGAGATGCCTGAAACCACAGATAGTGCCAAACCCTATATACACTATTTTTTCCTACATATACACACCTAAAGTTTAATTTATAAATTAGGCACAATAAGATATTAACAACTAATCATAAAATAGAATAACAACAATAGGCCGGGCGCGGTGGCTCACGCCTGTAATCCTAGCACTCTGGGAGGCCGAGGTGGGCGGATCGTTTGAGCTCAGGAGTTCGAGACCAGCCTGAGCAAGAGCGAGACCCCATCTCTACTAAAAATAGAAAGAAATTATATGGACAGCTAAAAATATATATAGAAAAAATTAGCCGGGCATGGTGGTGCATGCCTGTAGTCCCAGCTACTCGGGAGGCTGAGACAGGAGGATCGCTCAAGCTCAGGAGTTTGAGGTTGCTGTGAGCTAGGCTGATGCCACGGCACTCACGCTAGCCTGGGCAACAGAGTGAGACTCTGTCTCAAAAAAAAAAAAAAAAAAAAAAAAAAGAATAACAACAATATACTGTTCACAATTTCATAGATTGAAGATTTGTTCTTACAGTAGATCTTAGCAATCTCAACATATGATTTTTTCCTTTCTTATTCAGTCAAGAACTTTCACCTTTTCATTTAAAGGAAGAATTTTATGGCTTCTCTTTGGAATATCCAAATTGCCAGAATCACTACTTTTGTTCTCTGGGGCCATTATTAAGTAAAATAAGGGTTAAACACGAGCACTGTGACACTATTATAGTCAATATGATAACCCAGATGGCTACTAAGTTATTAAACGGAGAGTAGCATATACAGTATGGATATACTGGACATAGGGATTATTCACATTCCAGGTGAGACAGCACAAGATTTCGTCACACTACTCAGAATTGTGCACCATTTAAAACTCATGAATTATTCCTGGAATCTTTTATTTAATATTTTTGGACCACAGTTGACCAAACATAACTGGAACTGCATAAAGTGAAGCCACAGATAAGGCGGGGACTAGAGTAATATAACATGGTAACTCTGGTATTCAGATTCCCCCCTTACTCCTCAGAGTTCGTGGTTGTTGCTCTTTGTTGTTGCCTCTGCTCAGTTACTAGTGTTTAGTCAATGACTGGACAGAGCTTTCCTTATGCTAGTAAGTCTTCCAGTTTTTGCCAAGGGGTCCCTTTTGTGTTAGGATCCACCTTCACACACCCCGGCAGTTGACAGCTCTGCCTTAGCCTTCACTTCCTGCTTGCTCAGACTCTCAGAGTCAGCCAGATGTGACAGTAGAGCTATTCAAGACACTTTCTGTGCATGTCACAGCCTCACGCATACGTCTGGCCTTCTAGATCAATGGGGTATGTCAGAGCTTTTAAAAGTCCCTTATGGACTTCTCATTCTCCAAAATTTCCTTTTAAGTTCTTGTTTGCCTCAACTGGTATTGTCACTGTAGACAGCTGCAATGTTATTCAATTACCATTGATTGTTTTAGAAAAATGCCCCAGGGATCAGGCTTTACTCACCAAATGAGCCCTTAGGGCAATTCAAGAGAAGCCCTGGGAACGAGGCTTGCCTAGGGGGCTGCCTTAAGGTCGAGTATTGACAAGTCTCCGGGCATAGGGCTTTTTGGGGAATTCAAACCTACTTGCTCTCAGGTGGCTGCCGGGATGCTGGTTGTCACAGCTGCTGTAGTTGGAGGCTGTTGTTCTTTTAAGGCTCCCACAGAGCTAGGAAGAAAGGAATGGAAAGTTAAAATGCCACAAAGCTCACAGATCTTACAAATATTCAGCTATTTTTCTTAAATCAATGCTCCCCAAATTGTTGGAAGTCTTAGGTTAATTTCTAAGGTTCTTGAAAGGGGCGGCCTTGCAAAATTTACAGGAAAAGACCTAATCCCACAATTTCCCCAGTCACAGTCAGAGAGCAATCCTATGAGTTCTCTCACTAACAGCCACCCTGCAGGAGTTCTGTTTTGCACAGCTTCTGAAAAGAGCTGAAAAGATAGAAAAGAGATGTAAATCTTTCTCTTGAAAATTGTCTTTTTTTTTTTTTTTTTTTTTGAGAGTTCCTGAGAGAACAGCAGGGTGCAAGCTCCAGCCCTCGGCCATATCTCCTGTGATAATCCCTTCTCCAAGGAAAGGCGGGACAGCCAGCTCTTGGACTTGGACATCCTAGCAGTTTTTGTTATCCACCTGCCACCAAGAAGAAAGGAAGGAGCAGATGTAGCAGTTTCTCGAATGTACCTGCCATTCTACAACCCCCTTTAAAAAGCCTCAATAGCTAGTTTTCTGGCCAGCACATTCTTCCTTTTGCACCTCTGTGCCTGTCCTCCCCACCCCCGGGAAAAGTAAATAAACCTCTTCTTTCTACCCTAATCTTTGTCTGGAGAAATCTTTCTCAAAATCCATGTGCACTAGTGTCTCCACCCTGACAGTTCTGAAAACGTTGATCTTGACCATTTTCCCCCAGTATTTTTATTGTTCTTATGGAGGAACAGATCTTCAGAGGTTCTTAGGCTGCCATTCTGGAAGTGATTCTCCCTCTCAATTTGCTTTTGATTCAATACATGAAAACAAAAAGAATATAAAGGCAATATTGAATTTTTGCAAAAATATCAGCAAAAATTTTTGAACTTTCTAACATCCAGTGCTGGCAAAGGTGAGAGGAAATGAGTTTTCTCACCATTGGTGGGAGTGTAACTTTGTCAAACTTTCTGGAAGGAAATTTTGTACTTGTTCCTACAAATGTGAATTTTTTTTTTTTTTTTTTTTTTTTTTTGAGACAGTCTCACTCTGTTGCCCAGGCTAGAGTGCCGTGATGTCAGCCTAGCTCACAGTAACCTCAAACTCCTGGGCTCAAGCAATTCTCCTGCCTCAGCCTCTTGAGTAGCTGGGACTACAGGCATGCACCACCATGCCCGGCTAATTTTTTCTCTATATATTTTTAGTTGTCCATATAATTTCTATTTTTTTTTTTTTTTTTTTTTTTTTAGTAGAGACGGGGTCTCGCTCTTGCTCAGGCTGGTCTCGAACTCCTGAGCTCAAACGATCCACTCGCCTCAGTCTCCCAGAGTGCTAGGATTACGGACGTGAACCACTGCGCCGGGTCCAAATGTGAATCTTGAATTTCATGTTTGTCTGGGGGAGCCCCTTGGGTCAGAGATTCCATTGAGATGGAGAGGGAGCATTTTCCTCCCAGGCCTGAAGGCATTCAACAGAGTCAAGGTGAAAGCCTGGCCCCTGGGAACCTAGCACTTTGAGAGGCTGAGGTGGGAGGATAGCTTGAGCCCAGGAATTTGAGGTTGCAGTGAGCTACGATGACGCCACTGGACTCTAGCTATATAGGACAGAGACTTTGTCTCAAAAAAAACAAAAAACAAAAACCAATAGTGCCCAGCTCCTGGGAACTGCAACTCCAGTTTGCCAAAAGAGGGCAGTGTTCCACCCTGTACCCCTGCGGAGAGGAGGGGCTTCCTCCAGGTGTTTTCAGGAAGCCCCCATGGATGGCTCAGGAAATTGGGGACCTGGAAGGGTCCCCTTTTCTTCACAAGCCCAGACTCCACACTTCTGATCCAAAAATACCAGCCTAGGAGGGCGGGAATCCCTCTCCTGTGGGAGCTGCTATTCTTGTTCCCATTTTACAGATGAGGAAATGAGATCCAGATGGGGGTAGCCAAGGAGGGGTCATTTCTCAGCAGAGACCATCCTGGGGCAGGATTGAAGCCAGGTGTCTGTGCCTGCAATATTGTTCCCATTTCTCTCGCACACACAAACACTAAACCATACCCTGCTATTCTTGTGATGGACCGAATGTGCCTGCAGAATGTGCCTGCAGGTGTGTTGAGACCCACCCACCAATGTGACGGTATTAGGAGGTGGAGCCTGTGGGAAGTGATTAGCTCACGATGGGCTTAGTACCCTTATAAAGGGGACTCCGGAGAGCTCCCTCCCCACCCCACCATGTGAAGACACAGCAAGAAGGCTGCCGTCTGTGACCCGGAAGAGAGCCCTCACTGGAACCAGACCATGCTGGCACCCTGATCTCAGAGTTCGGAGAAATAGTGTCTGTTGTTTATAAGCCACCCAGTCTATGGTACCTTGTCACAGCAGCCCAAGTGGACAAAGACAGCTTGAGGGGCTATGTACCCACGAGGGGACAGATCGCTCTCTGCTTTACCTCTCAACTACGAATGTTCTCCAGCATTCTTGGGCTTCCAGCCCTTCTCCGGGCTCCCGGGAGTCCCATCTGGGTAGAATGGGCAAGCACTAGACACCCCCTCGACCCTAGCACAGTCTGTCCCCTCCAGGGGCTCTGGGCTTTTTTCTAGGGCAGCCTGACCTAGGGGTGGCACAGGAGTCTCCTCAACACAGGCCCCATCTCTGAAAATCTCTGCCTCCATCTGTCTGAAGGCTGGTCCACAGCATCAGTGACTGGGGTCCCCCCTTTCCCCAAGACACTTACTCCAGCTCCTGCTTTTCCCCAGGCTCAAAGATCCTGCAGGCAGGTAGGGCCTGTGGAAGAACCCTGTGGGTCCTCCCTGTGTGGCTTCAGGAACCCGGAATTTGCAGGCACAGGTCTGGATATTGACGGGAGATGTGAACAGCTACTGCCCCGCCCCCCACGCCCCAGGGCTGAGGTCGAGCAGACGCTGCGCCAGCCATTCCTGGCATCTCCCATAGGTTTGGTCCCTGCTCTATCATCTTATTCACACACCTGCTCACCTGGGTCTTCTTGGCCCAGAGCCTGGCCCTCACTACAGGGCCAGAGCCAAAGAGCCCAGAGCCCGGTACTAGACGTGAGCCCCTGAGCCCAGAGGAGAGGCAGAACTCAGGCCTCTGCACAGCAGCGACAGAGACCCCCACACCCAGGGAGGGACTGAGCCTGCAGCCCACTGCTCAGAGCCTGGAGTGAGATGTCCAGGTAAGAGCCTCACACTACAGCCCAGGGGAGCACCCGGGACAAAGCCACGTTGAGCTCTGCGCTGGAACCCGGAGGCCACCTTTGAGTCTCATAGCTCTTATAGACATCACCCTGTCCCCAGTCTTCAGGTGGCCCCTCTGAAGTTACCTCCCTCAGCCCCTCGTTCTCTCAGCAGCAGTAATTGGTTTGATTTTTTTAGAGACAGGGTTCGCTGGACTCCTGGCCTCAAGTGTTCACTTGATTCTCCCAAAGTGCTGGGATTACAGGTGTCAGCCACCGCAGCCTGGCCAGTAATTGGTGTTAATAAAGCTTTTTCCTGTCTTCCTTGTGAGGCTGTAGCCCACAAAGGCACTGCTGTTGACTGTGGCATCGCCAGGTCCCACCCCTGTCCAGCGGGTATTTCTGGAAGGAACGAGCAGGAGTAGGTGGCGCAGTTCTGCATGCGGCCACCAGGGGGCAGGGCCGCCCAGTGTCCTCCGAGACAAGGCGCGTGGCAGGCGGCCTTTTCCTTCAGCGAGCGGGTCTGTACCTACGTGTCCTCCGCGCTCCGCCTGGCGTGCGCAAGGATGTTTTCAGCTCCGGGAGACAGTCGTGGTGCCGCTGTTGGGTGCGCAGCTCTCTCGTGAAGTCCTGTTTTCACCCTGATCCTCAGCTGTGCCAGTACCCTAAGCTGGCTGGGGCGGGCAGCCCGCAGCCTCGAACTCCTGGGCTCCAGCGATGCTCCCGCCGCAGCCTCTTGAGTAGCTGGGACTACAGGCATGCGCCACCACACCTGGCTAATTTTTAAATTTTTTGTAGAGACGGGGTCTCACTACGTTGCCCAGACTGATCTTGAAGCCCTCAAGTGATCCTCCTGCCTTGGCCTCCCAAAGTGCTGGGATTCCAGGCGTGAGCCACTGTGCCCTGCCCTTCCCCCGCCCCTAGTCCCCTCCCAAGAACTTGGGCTCAGACATTGGCCTTGGCACATCCAGGTTTCTCCTAGCGCGGCCTAGACATCTCTCTTCTGCAGTCAGCTGTTTTCATGCCCCCTTTATCTTTGTCGGGGGGAAGAAGCTATTTTATTTTTAAGAAAGTCCTTGTGGGTTTTGAGATGGAGTGGGGATAAATGTGTGCGGAATCCTCCAGATTGTACAGGCTCCTCAGCGGGTTTCAGGGGCAGGGCCGATGTTGCCTGGCTGCAGGTTCCGGGCAGGAAGCGCAGCTCCGTGCTGCTATTGCTGCGAGGCGGTGGGATGGAGTGGGGAGAGCGAAGGTGTTGAAGCCGGTCGCCACGTCCACACATGCAGGCAGGTGACAATGACTCGAATTTGAGGGTTTGAGGAAGGCAGCTGATGTCCTCCCCCTCGCCCCTTATAGTCCCCTGAGAGACAGACACTGGAGTCAGAGGCACAGAAGTCGAAACATTAGTTTCATTATAAACAACACTGAGTTGGAGGAAGTAGTGGGGCTGGGGCCGCATGGGTTTCCCAATATTTTGCACCTGCCAGTCACAGCTGAAGTTAGAAGGCCACAGGTGTCTTTTGTTAGGAAAAGCAGACCCGACAAGACTCTCCCTGAGGGACTGGTTGGGCAGGGGGCAGGGTGTGCTCAGTCCTTCGCCACACTCACGCTGAGTCCAGGTGAGCAAAGGGCTAAGGGACAGGAAAATATTCCACGCTCACTGGAGGGCATGAGAATCCCCTTCCGGAACCATGAGGAACAGGAGCTCATGCCACACGTAAATTGAGCTGCATGCTGATGGCCTGAAAGCCACCGATCTTGTGCTCCAGTGGACTCAAGGGGTGGCAGCGACCAGCTCCATAAGTAAAAATGCCTTTTTATATAGTTCTCTTATGTTTCAAACTCCCAGGCCAGTGAGATTTGCAGACCAGAACTTTGTAACTTTCTGTTGCACCGATGCATTCCCTTTTGAGTCTTCCCCACCCCAGACATGGTGGAACTTCCTTGCAGCCACGAGGTAACTACAAAGCCTCACACCACCTGTTTGTCCGGAGAAGACAAGATAAGCGACACCCCACCACAGATCATGCCCAAGGACCCACCAAGCAACCTACTCCCTGCATCCCATCTGCACACAAGGCTGAAAGAATGACCAGTGTTAACCCCTAGCTCATCATACTACTAAAATCTCAGCCCTGGGGGGACTTATCTACCGTTGTTTGATCACACGATGTCTGTACTAGCATGATCTCTTACTGTGCTTGCGTGCCCTGCACTCTGCCCCAAACGTGTAACGATGCTCACTCCCCTCATGCATTATTTATTTCACCTCCAGGAAAAACCCTGACCCCATTGGTCAGGGAGGTGGATTTGAGGTAGTCTGTTCCTCCCGCCTCCCGGTTGATGCATCCTCCACGCTAAATCTCCTTTCTTCCCCGACAGTCCTCTTGTCTCAGTAACTGGCTTTCCGTGCAACAGAGAGAACCCCCCTTGCAGGTTCATTTAAGGGGGTGGGATGTCTTTTCCCAGGAGGGGAAGAGAGCTGAAGAGCTCTGTTCCTTTAAGGTGACCGTCGCCGCCCCCACCCCCCAGAGAGAGAGTCCTGCCACGCTGTGGGTCAGAGGGTGACACGTCCCCTCATTCACTTGAGGAAGAGCCAACTAGCTCCTCGGGGGACCATTTCCTAAGGTCTTAGGACATGTTTCAGGAGACCAGCCCAGCTGTGCCCATTTCCCTTGAACAGGAAGCCTGGACTCTTCCCTCTTTGTGCCTTTGCAAACACCTGTGACATCGCTCCCAGAGCGCCTGGGGAGGTGAGAAACAGATGGCACCATCCTGAGCACAGCAGTCTGAGGTGTGCTGCAGCTGGCCCTGCTTCCTCGGGAAAACCAATTCTTCCCAGGATTTTGTGAGCCAGTTCACATCACATCCGAAGCTTTAAATGGGCCACTGTGGGATTAGTTACATTGTAGAAATTGGCAAATGCTTCAAACCAGGGATTTTTGTTTCTTCAAAGAGCCAGCTGTTGACATTTACCGTCTTGCACTACTGCCCACTATGCTCCCCTGGCTGCTCCGGGCTCAGGTACCACCTGGACCCACAGAAAGCAGTTTCCCTGCTACTGACCAAGCCCCAAACCTGCTTCCCCTTCTGCCTGCAAGAACACACACAGCGTGTGTGTGTGTGTGTGTGTGTGTGTGTGTGTGTGGTGTCTTCCTCTCACAAGTTAGGCTTATTTCTCTTGCAATAAGAGCCTAGGCAGGTTTCTTCCCAATCATAAAGAATAAAAGCTGCCCTCCAGGCAGAAGAGATTGCAAATCAATGTCATCAATTAGAATTGACACTAGTGACTTGCTTCTCTGTCCTGGAGGGAAGCCCAGGGGCCTGACCTCTGTGGGAAGTGGGTTGTGGATTCTTTCCTGACAAGCAGGCTCCATTCTGGAGTGAGGAGTCATGGGTAGACCACAAATGAAACCTCTTGAGATGCATCTGTTAGCAAATCTGAGTCTTGCAAAATATCAAAACCAGACTACAAGGAAAGAATCTGCCATGGGTCAGTTTCTTCCTTGCTCTACATAAAGTTCATATTTCGTGAAAAAAGGTGATGATGTTTATCTCAACTGACCCAGCACTCAAGTTCTACAACCTGTGAAAGCTCATTAATATCTTCAAGTCCTGGATCCTGTTCTATATGGGTAGCTCCTTACAGCTGAGCTTAATTTACCTAATTCAGCCATAATCCCCACAATTATCTGCCTTATGAGGGTGGATTCATTTTGCTAATATGCTGTTTAGGATTTTTTGCACCTGTGTTTATGAAAGATACTGAACTGAAAATTTTCCTTTCTTCAATTTTACTTTCCAGGTCTTAGCAACAAGGCTATTTTGGCTTCCTAACCCAAGTTTACTGTTCTCTGAAGGAGTTTATGTAGGACGCCAGAAATATTTTCCTATAAGAGTTTTGAAGAATTTACTAATGAGGTCATCTGAGCATGTCGATTTCTTGGTGGGAAGATTTTAAGCTGCAGATTCAATGTCTTGTGAAAGTTTCAGTAAGTTGTGTTTTCGAGAAAGTTGTCCATTTTATCTAAATTTTCAAATTCATGGAATGTTGATATTATCCTCTTATAGGCTCTGTAACGATGTTTCACTTTTTCCATTCCCAAGGGACTGAGGTGAGGACGAGCTGGCGTTCCAAATGGTGGAACAGAATGAGCAAAGCTCCAGCACGGAGGCTGGAGCAGCGGCCGTCCCTGCTTGTCTGTCTGGCACACACCAAGGATGCAGAAGGTCCCAGTACCAGGTCCTGCTGGTACTCGATGGGTGTTCACCTGTTGGCAGAAGTACCTGCCGTTTGACTGGGTGGTTCTATCAGCCTGGGATCACAGAGGCAACCAGAGAGCAACCTGAGTCACGCTGTGGCCTGAAGCCAAGGGACCGGTGGCTATGACATCTCCTACAATACACATCCTCCCCCCTGCGCCATTCTGGCCTCCCTCCTTGTGTCTGGTATCTTCCTTATGCCTGCTCACCCCGGCCTGGGTGCGGGCTGCTCCTCCGCCCCTGTCCCTGCTGTCTGCACAGTCCCATACTCTCTGGCCTCCAGCTCAGGGCCCCCTCTTTTCTTGATGTCCCCACATCCCCTGTGCCCCACCACCCAGCCTGAAGGCAGACATCCTCTGGGCCAGCGCCGCTGGCTTGGCTCAAGCCCGGACCTACCCAGACAACGGCCAGGACCCCCGTGGGCTGGAAGCAGAGCTGGGTGTGTCTGGGCTGCCGAGGAGCTCACACTCCAGCCCTCAGGGCCTAGGGTTGGACCCTGGCCCCCAGGACAGAGAACAGAGCCAGAAGAGGAGACGTCATCACTTTAACCTCAGGACTTTACCTCCCCACAGTGACCAACGTGCTCCTTTGTGAGAGACCCACTTATTTTCACTCACTGCCAATGTGCCCACTTACATGTGAGAGCGTTTGGACTTTCAGTCTTGGGACATTAGGACTCTGGTGCTTTAAACAGTCCCGCATGATTGAGCTTGAAGTGACACTGAAGTGGAAACCGGGGGTTGGAGCATCAGAGAAGTGTCCCCCGCCACACAGTGCACGGTGACAGTTACCGGCACAGTTTCCAAACATCCGCCAAGCTCTCTAGAAAGCGTCCTGCAACACAGCAGGAAACGTGGCCATTCCTGCCCCGGGAGCTTGTAGAGGCACCGTGGGAAAGTAATCGCGTTAGAGCCCCCGCCGCCGGGCTCTGTAATGACGTCTACACACACGCCTGTGGGCAGAAAACAGCCCGTCCTGGGTTCACAGCTAAAACCACCAAACACCCAAACCCCATTTCTGGAAATTATTGGCCAGACGTTTCATTACAACGGAAAACAAGTCCGCCCGAGACCTGTGAGGAAACTCTGGGGTCTGCACGTCCCTCAAGAGCCCCACGCGTGCCCGTCCGGGTGAGGGGAGCCCCGCCCCGGCTGCGCAGGTTGCCATTTCCTCCTACTCTGGTCCTGGGGTCTCTCTAGAGAGTGGCTAGAAACTAGCTCCAACAGGGTTCCAGGGGAGGCGGCTGTGGGTGGTGACTATACCTTTCATGGGAGACTTCCTTGTCCCGGCAGGTGGCCCGATGCCTCAGTGTCTGACCGGTGGTGACCGAGTGGCCCTCTCTCGGGAAGCTTGTTCATACTGGACGCCCTGTGGCTCTTGGCCAGTTTGTGCCTTCCGAGACAGCCACTGCTCTGACCAGGACAGAAGTCAGGTCGGGGCGTGCGAGGGACACGAGGCCCGGAGGAGGTGGCACAGCAAAGCGGGTGAAGTGACAGAGAGTCTATACTACTCACACATCCGGAAGTGGACGGACCGAAGAGTGCGCCTTTATTAAGGGCCCCGGGGCTGGCCTCAGGTGGGGGTGTGGCCTGGCGGGTTTACAGAAAACACGTGTGAAGGAAACTGATTTATGAGACTCTGGTGTTAGCCATCAGGTTTTCACTGTGGTCAGTGGCTGTGGGGTGAAAGCTCATGCCACAACCAACCACATGGGGAGGGGACATTTTAATGAGGTCAAAGGTGCCTGGGGTACGATTGGGTTCCAAACACTTAAGTCAGGCCTAACAGTGGATGCAGAGGTGGCATCTATATGGAGCAAATGTGTGACACCAGAAGATGCCAGGCCTTGAGGCAGGGTCCCCTAAATCGAATCCCTCCTCGGGCACTCTGGTGGGCCAGGGAGGCCGGGGGAGGCCCAGCCAGACCCACAGGGTGGGCATTCAACAGAGGAGAGCAGGGGCCCTGGGAGCAGAGAGACCAGCAGTCACAGCCTCCCGTGATGGCGGGCAGGGGGAGGGTTGGGTGCCACCGCCCACCCGTCTTTCCCCATGGTGTAGAGGCAACTTGTCCCATGTTTCCAGAGACCAAGGGGACTGGGAGGGGCACAAGGTCCCTCTGGGTTGGGGGGGGGCAGACTGATACACAATAAACTACATCTGTGTAACTGCACCATTTCTGCAAGTTTTGAGATCTCCCTGCACCTGTGAAACCATCACCACAATCAAGAAAATGAATCAATCCACTTCCAAAGCTCCCCTGTGCCCCGTTGTAACCCCCACCCTCCCCTCGAGCCCGTCACAGGCGACCTCCGATCTGCTGTCAATGTAGACTCATTTTGCCTTTTCTAGAATTTCATAAAAGATGGACTCATATATAATCTTTTTGATTTGGTTTCTTTTGCTCAGGATAATGTTTTTGCGGTCCATTCATGTTCCATATGTCAGCAATTCTTTCCTTTCTATTGCTGATTAGTATCCATCATAAGGATATATTATAATTTATCCATTCACCTGTCGATATTGGGTTGTTTCTCAGTTTTGACAATTACAAATAAAGCTGCTATGAGCATTCGTGCACGTCTTTGTGGGGACACGTGCTTTCATCTCTCTGGGTTAAGTGCCTCCATGTGGAATGGTTGGTGGTGCCGCAGGTGTGTGTTTAACATTTTAAGAAACCACTAGGGCTGGTATATTTCAGTCTATGGGACTGAAAGTAGCAGGGGCTACCCCAGTGTAGGATGGCACAGAGATGCTCCTCGGAAATCACAGGTGGTCTTGGGTAAAAGGAAGTTAAGTTCCCAGCCATTGGAAAGATTGGGGACCACAAGTGGGGCAGCCACAGTCTGCAGCGTCTAGAGATGACAGGACCAGGGACTGGGTGCACAGACGGGGCTGCAGGTGACTGTCCGGCGGGGCTGGGGATGTCAGGTGGAGACTGAGGGATAGAGTGGCTTTGTCAGATGACAGTGACAATACCCGAATGGGAACACTGGCCCAGTGCTGGTACCTTCAGATGTCAGGTCAGGCCTGGTGGACCAGGCCTTGGGGGCCCATCCCCCCCAAAACCAGCACTGCTAACTAAGGAAGAATTTCATTTCTAAATGGTGCTGGGGGTGGGCTCTGGTGAGGGGCCATATCTGTCTCCCTCCACTGCCTTGATGTCCACCCCCAGCCTCTACAGCAGCTGATGGGCCTGGGAAGGAACAAGAGGCGGGCTCAGGAGTCGGGTAGTCCCAGGATCGCCCAGCCCGTGATCTCCTTGGATGTGTCTCTCGGAGCTGCAGGTCCTCTCAGGGGTCTGCGCTGCACCGCCGACGCAGCCACCTCAGGAGCGGGGAGGACAGCCCGAGCGGTGGGCCGGGTTTGAGTCCGCCCACAGCTCTCCGTCTGCGCCAGCTCGGGCTCCTGGCAAAGGGGGACAGGCTGGCCTTCCTGGTGCTGGCTGGAGAGGGTGCCGCCCCCCAGCCGGGGGCCCCGGTCCGCTGCGCAGGATCAGGGCCTGGGGAGGCGCTGAAGTCCAGCCCGCAGCTGGGCCTCCGCGGAGGGAGCAGGCTCACCCCCTTCTCTGTCCACCCCCGGCCCTCAGGGCCGCTCGCTCCCGCCACTGTCCCGTCCCTCTGTTCTGTCCCCTCGTCCTGTCCTGTCCGCTAACCCTCCACTCTTGCCGCTCGTCTGTCCCGCTGCATCACCTGGTCTTTCTGCCCTGGTCCCTGTCTCCGCCTCCGTCCCTTCTCCTCTCTGGGTCCCCGACTAGAGAGGTCCTCCTCCCTGTCCCCGGCCCTCCCCCAGCGGGGCGGTGGAAACCTTGGATCAGACTCTGAAGGCCTTCCTGGGTGCCGGCGTCTGGGAGCGGAGCGGCCTCGGCAGTGGGGATGGGGGCGGCGGGGAGCAGCAGCAGCAGGACCAGCGGGGGCCACATGGCCGGCGGGCAGGGAGGCTGGCAGGGGGCAAGCGGGCTGTCAGGGCGCCCCCCACGCCCACCCTCTTGGTCCCCTTCCTCCCATTCCCTCCTCTCTGCGCGCCAGGCCCACATGTCCGTGCCCGCCTGCGATAGCCAAGCTGCCCAGGGTCAGCCCCCGGCCTGGTCACCGTCCTCCAGCTCCGCAGGACTATTAGGTCGGGACAGTTCTAGCCTGGAGCTGTCCTGGAGCTTAGACGCCCCCTCGAGCCCCGGCCACGCCCTGCGAACCCGAGCCACGCCCTACTCACTGTTAACGTATCACCCTAACTCTCTGCACAATGGCCACGCCCCAGGGCGGCACCACGCCCATTCCTTAGCCACGCCCCCAGAGGAACACAGAGTCCCCACCCACTGGCCACGCCCCTCTCGATAAGGTCACGCCCCCGAAGCCAGGCCACCCTCTGGCCTGGAACAGTAGTTCTGGTCCCCTCAACCTTGTCCATGCGCCATTCTCCTTGAATATTCGGAGTATAGTCATGACAGCTGTTTGAATGTGCTGATCTACTAATTCTATCCCGTTTCATTTCTACCCATTATGAGTTGTTTTTCTGCTTCTTTGCATACTTGGTACTTTTTAATTGAAAGTTAGACATTGTAAATTTTATGATGTTTAGGAGCCAGAAGTTCTTAAAAATTTCTTTAACTATTTTTGAGCTTTCGACTGGGATGCACTTAAGTTATTACGTGCAAGCAGTTCGGTCCTGCTTGGGCTCGTCTTTGAGCCTTCTAACCCGAGGAAGGCGCTGGCGGGCAGCGCAAGCGGCGGGTGACGGGGACGTGCAGCCGTGGAGTGGTGGCCAGCAGGGGCGGCGCGGGGACAGCAGACCCGGGAGGCTGGTGGCGGCGGAGGCTTTGGAGCTTCTGAACCGGGACGGGGAGACGCTGCTGAACGTGGCGCTGGGGGCGCTGGAGGCGCTGGGGACCTGCTGGCTGTGCGTGCGCCGGGGAGGGCGGGCGAGAAGAGCCCCGCCGCCTTCGTGCCTCGAGAGGAGAAGCAGGACTTGAGCTCCGAGCAGCTTGCGCCTGCACGACGCGTCCCGCACCCTGCGCATCCTGCTCGCGGTCGACAGGAGAGAGAGTCTTCGAAGTGACCAAAGGCAGCAAGTTCTGAGGTCCGACCCGGGGGAGCTGGAAGCGGAGCGGGGAGGAGCCCCTGCAGCTCACGCACGACCCCCTTCTGGCAGGGAGGCCTCTGGGCGCCGGGCTGGCTTGCCCCGCCTACTCGTCGCCCGGACTCTTGCGCCTTGGCTGCCGCACCTGGCCCTGCCCGGCTGTCCCCCGCCAGCTGCCGGCTCCTCCAGCTTTCCACCACCTGCCCCCAAGTCCGGGTCCCCGCGGCGCGCCAGGGACTACTGTCAGCATTCATCTTTCTTCCATCTCATTTCTCTTCGCAGCCTTTTCTTGTGCCCCATTGTTCAAAATCCTTACAATTGTCGCCGGTCACTCTGGCCTTCAGCCCTTCCTGAGTTTTCTGATCTCTGGGATGGGTGGGGCAGGGGGAGGGAAGATTTCTAAAGTAAGGAGCTGAAGTTTTAGGCCCTGTAATTCACAGCTTTCTTTTCTTTACTCTTTTATTTTCCCCCACCGATCTCCCTGTCCCCCTCTCTCTATGACTCCCCATAAGGCCACGTTTAAGGACACGTAGTTCCAAGTCCCAACCCTCCGTCTGCGAAGTTCGGGTGTACAAGCAACACCTCAGACTCATTTTTTAAAACCAGTTTTAGTTCGGAGATGCTTTCCACGGTTAACAATGTTGCTGGAAAGGCTGTCACTGGAGAGTGAGTCCTTCACTGTCCCCAGGAATTGGCCAAACCTGGGAAGGGCGGTCCCTCCGGGGTCAGCCAAGCCCCAGAGGTCAAACCTGAAACATACAGAATATAAAAGCCATGACTAATATGCATACATTCTGCTGTGTCAAATAGCATTAGTCTCCTAGTTGGGAAAAAAGAGGAAAATATGTTTATTTTTGGAAAAAAAGAGGAAAAAAGAGTTAACATTGCAAAGTGTCACCCGCTAAACACTCTCCCTATTCTGTAACAAGGAACTTTGCTAATCAGGATCCTCACATGTTATCCGCAGATTTTTTTTTTTCTTACAGAGGTCCCCTGAGTATGCTCTTCTGCATTTGTAAAAGCATCTTCAGTTCGGATGGCTGACACATCTGAAAGAGAACTGCGGTGCAAATGGTTCTCAGATCCTCACTGATCATCCTAGAAGCTTAACTAGTTCCAGGGCTTCCATGATTCCAAATGCAAAGGACTTTGAATCAAAGCATTCTCTGCTTATTTTGCGACCCAAGAACACTGCATTTATACAACCTCTGGAGCTGTCAGCAGCTGGTGAGCTACCTTAGGCTCTGGTGGCACCCTCCATTAGTGACCTTTGACCTTCTATTCTCCTGAACTGATGAAAACATAGCTGTGTTAGCTGAAATATTTCTTAACTGCCTCCCCCCAAAAAAGCCCAAGATTAATAACATATGTGGGATGAGGACAGAGCAGAATGCAGACCTTGTTAAAATGAACAACAAGGAGTTTTGGGGGTGGAGCCCCTATATCCAGCAGGTATGTCTGTCTGGCTTCTGGCTTATTTCCTTTTTTTTTTTTTCTTTTTGTGTTTTTTTTTGTTTGTTTGTTTGTTTCTAGTAGGATAAAAGGAAGGCAAGTATTCAAATACATGTTGATAAGGTGTTTTCACTTAGCAGAACTGAGGAGAAAAAACGTAGAAGAGCCAAGCTTTCTAGGCAGGCCAGAGTGGCCTTTAGTCTGGAGAATCAGCATCTTCTGAATATTGGACCCAGCGCCTCCTGTACTGTGAGATTCTCCCACTCCGGCTGTCAGGAAGGCTATTCCTAGCCTGTGTATGTTTCATAAAGTCTTTCCTGCCTCTTTCAGGTAGTTATTTCCATGGCCTCAGGTAGGTTCTGGAACCCACAGCAGATCTCTGAAGCTCTGTGCAGCTCTCTCCCACTGGGCACTGCCCGGCGATGTCCAGCTTTCTTGGACTTCCTGGATGCTCAGCTGTCTCATGTCAGGGAGACCATCCAGCTCTGTCTGGGTCCCCCTTCCTGGCAATGAGGCCTGGCACGTTTCTCTAGACAGTAACCTTGGCAATCACAGGGGTCACCATCTCTCTCAGCAATCACTGTCCTGCACCTGTTGACTCATATCTGGACTCATTTTCTCCAGGGAGGTCCTGCAATCTTGACTGGAAGAAAGGCCAGTCACATTTCTATTTCCTAGTATGGCAGAGGGTCAGTCCCATTTCTGCTTCTATAATGGGTTTACGGAGAACATACACAGCCCAGAAGAGACACACAGCAGCACAGTCTGGGACGGATGAGCTGAATCTACCAACCCCTTTCCAGACAAGCATCCACAATCCAACTACAAAGGGATCTCCCACCCCCCTTTTAAAAATCACCACTAAGACACGTCAAATTTCTTCCACTGTCATAAAAGCTTAGCTTTTGGAGTGAGGAGGAAGCACTCCAGCTAAACATCCTACCTGTGCTCGCTCCACCTGGCCCCCACTCCGGCCCGGCTCTGCCGATTCAGGTAGTGCTGAGCTACTAAGTGCTTGTGTCCCTGTCCCACTGTGTCTCAGGCCAGGGGATAAATTGACTTGGGTAATGTGTGGAGAAAAGAATTCATGTTGGACATTTTGCTCAGATGCCATATTTGCACCAGCGTCTTCATTGTCACATCTTGCCACATCTTCCTCCCGAGAGACCACAACTGTCCTACCTTCCCTCAGAGGATTTTCAACATTACATTCACTCCATGCTCTTTGCTCACAAGCAATTCAATGGGAGTTCACCAATTTGACAGAAACCAAATTTCTTCCTTTAATGTGAAAGGGAATTTATTTTTTGACATGATTACCTATGTGGCAATTGGGGGGCGGGGCGGTGGAAATTATATCCGGTTTGTGGCCTTCACATAATTAAAGTTGAGGCATACTGTAACACTATTGTGCTGTATGTCATAGACGTCCCCTCTTTAAAGAGCTTGGTTTCCTCATATCGAGACATAATTTGAGATAGAATAAGGAACAGTGGGTGAATTTTTGGCCTCAAGTAGTTGTCTTGCATCAACGTCTTTTAACATATTTTAGAGACAAAACTGAAGAGTTAACTGACCCCAAGTCAAGCAGTAGTAACATCCCCTGATTAAACGAGCTGCTTTCCGTGGAATTGAAGGCACAGCCACAGCCTCACTTGTAGTGGTTACACCCAATGGACTGAGAGTGACATTTGCCCATGTGGGGGAATCACACTTCCAAGTCCCACAGTCTTCCTCCTCCTTCAGCATGCAAAGCATCGGTAATCTGTTCACACCTCAAGCTTAATCCCCTATGAGAAAGGTGAAACAAAAGGCAGGTAATGTCCACACCGTCAGGTGTCATGTGTAGTCCCTGCTGTGCTTTAAAAGCTCAGCCAGCACCCACCCAAAAGGCTTCTATTTTTTACAGTGCAAAGTTCTTGTCACCTGTTTCTTCACTCACACTTGTGCTGTTAACAACTCTGTATCTTACATTTGCTGAGAGGGTTAGCTGAAAATTTTTTAGTATAATTTTTCACCAAATCATCCCAAATTCCAAAATGTGAAAAACAATGTCAGAGAAAACATGAAATGTTATACATTTGCTTTTTTATTGAAGAGGCAGTTCACACCCATTTATATATGCAAAAGTGTAGGATGACAAAGTATGTAATGACCCTTTAACCTTTCCAAATATTTTATTTAAAATATACATTATGCTAAGCTTTAAGGACACAGTGTAGGAAATCTTAGTAGTTGCCATTGAAACTACTATAGAGTATGCATTTCCTGTACAGAATTCTGCAAAATCTACCATTCGATTTCTGTTATGCAGCATATTCACATACATTTAGAAAAATATGATGAAAGAGTGCTGAGCAACACAATGTTAGCCATTTGTGGTTTTAGAAAATGTTTATGGAAAGTATAATACACATGCAGAAAAATACACTTAAGCACACAGCTCAGAACACACTCAGATATTCAGCACCCAGATTTAGAAACATTATTTCCAGCACCAGATAAATACCCCTTTTCAGCCTTGGTCAAAGCTAACCCGTATCCTGATTTCTAATTGCGTAGTAGAGAAGTTTTGCCTGTCCTTATGCTGTACATAGATGGAATCACACACTACGTTTGCTTCTGTGTCTGGATTCCTTCATTTAGCACTATTTGTGAAAGTCAGCTACATTATTGCATGGACTTACAGATCATTCATTCTCATTGCTTTATAGTATTTTACTGTGGAAATAAACCCCTTAAGTCTATTGATTCTACTGCATATATGTCATAAGATAGTTCTGTTTTTTGCAGTTTTACACTATGACTATTCTAGTGCATGTCCTTTGATAGACATACCGTGTGTTTCTGCTAGGTTTGGGCACATGGGTATACACATGCTTGGCAGTAAGTGCCAGCTTTCCAAAATGGCTTTGTCAGTTGGCAATTCCCCCAGTAGTAAAGAGGTTCTGTTGCTTACATCTTCACAAAACTTGATGTTTCTTCCTGCTTTTCATTTTAATCATTACAGTGGGTGGGTAGTATTAATAGTACTACATGGTGTTTCAAATTTGCACCTCCCTGATTACTGATAAAGGTAATACACCTTTTAATATTTATTGGCCATCTGGATATCTGTTTTGTTAAGCCGATGGGCCAAGCGTTTTGTCTTTTCCATTTTCCCCCCGCCTTGATTTGCAGGTGCTCTTTATATATTCTAGATACACAGGGGCCAGAAAACTATGAGCTATAGACCAAATCCACACTGCCATCTGTGTTTATGAATAAAGTTTCACTGGGAAACAGCCACGCTCATTTGTTTATGTATTGCTTATGGCTGCATTCACACTACAATAGCAAAGTTGAGCACTGTGACAAAGCCCAAGATTTACTATCTGCCCTCTTATGAAAAACTTTACTAACTTTTTTTCTTATTCAAGCCTGTTGTCACATATATGAATTGCAAATATCTTCTCCCCTTTTGTGGCTTCCTATTCATTTTCTTAATGGTGTCTTTCTGATAAACAAAAATTCTTAAACCTAGTATATTCAAATTAGCAAGTTTTCATTTTTTTAAATCTTATCCCAAAACCACATCTTCATAATTTCTATAGCTTTATAACAGGTCTTGATATTTAGGACAATATAATCCTCCAGCCCTATTATGCAACATAGCCTTGACTATTATTGGCCTTTTGAATGTTCCAATGAACTTTAGAATCAGCTTGTTAATTTCCATAAAAGAACTTGCTAGGATTTTTAAATTTGACTATATGAACTAAGTTAGGGAAAACAGACATCTTTTTATATCGTCCTGGAATCCCATGAACAAGATACATCCCTCTGTTTAGTTTTTTTTTTCTGGATACAGTTCTTGAAAATGTTAGACATTTTTCACCTAGGCACTTGAGGATTTTTATAAGTGGTACTGCTTTTAAAAATTTCACTTCCTATGTTTTTTGCTGGTGTATTAAAAATAATTTTTGCATAATAACCTTGTATGCTAAATTTACTAATTCTAATTTTCTGTATATTCCTCAGAATATTCTATGTACAAAGTTATGTCACCTGCAAATAAAACCTTTACTTCTTTTCCAATATTTATGCCTTTTGTTTCTTTTTCTTGCCTTACTTTCCTGGCAAGGTCCTTCTGTATAAAGCTGAATAAAATTACTGACAGCAGATGTCATTGTTTTGTCTTGTTTTTTACTTTCTGAGAAAACTTTCACTATTTTACCATTAAGCATGCTGCTTATTGTAGTTTAAGTTACTCTTTGTCCAATTAAGGAAGTTCCTTTCTATCCAAAGTTTGCTAAGATCATAAATGCATATTAATTTTACCACATGAATTTTCTGCATACCAGATTACTTTCCTTCACATGATGTATAACGACAATTGAGTTTTTAGTATTAAACCACCCTTGCAATCCTGGAAGATCCATTTGATCACCATTTTATCCTTTTCCCAGAACCCATCTCCATTTTGTTTACCCAGGATTGGGTCATACAACCATTATAAACAATTCATCAGAATGAAATTATCATTATTGGTTTAGACTAATCAGGATTTACCCTCTGTGTCATGTGAGGAAATGCTAGGTACCCAAACTTTTCGAGCAAGGAATAGAGAAAGGACTTTAATTGAGCAAAAACTGTCTGCTAGAAACTTCTATTAATTTGTTCCAAAATACTGAGAATAAGGGGCAATGCACAAAATAATGACACTGTATTTATATGAAATAAAAATTCAGATAAAATTTCTGAATTACATAGTTTTGGCACCCTGCACACTCAAACCTATGGATTAAAAAGAGTGGTATGAGAGTTGGAGATATTTTAGAGAGGATGAGCAGTAGTATGCTTGTTCTTTCACCGAAATAGAGTTAAACGATTCCAAATTACGTAAGTACGTATAGTTTATCAAAATAGTATTTTTAAAATCTTTTTTTGCTCAAGTGCAGTTGAAAACTTTACAAAATCCACTGTCTCCTCTACTGATGAGGCAGTCATTAAAAACCCATTTGTAAATTCCTCTAAAGAATAGAAAATTATACATTTCACTCTTATACCTATCAAATATTATTTCACCAACAATATATCCTGTGTTAATACATTTTGCCATCCTAATAGTCAAATAAGAATACTGCCTTTTCACAAATTATTCAAATCCAAACTTGCATAGAATTACCATTAGACTGAATTTTAAAAACATGATAGGAACTGCCAAATACTTAATTAACACTACTGTCCTCATGATCAGCTCCTGATGATTCCATAACTTCATTTTATATAATGAAGGTTTATTCAGAGCTGTTAGCTTCTAATGTCTTTCCTATAAACATCTGATTTTACATCAGAAATATGGCTTTTACTATAATTCCAAGATTATATATTTTCCACATTCATCATATTGACAGATTTCTCCTTAGTATGATTCCCTGATATATAAATACAATTTGAATCCAAAATAAATATTAAATATTTATAAAATTTCACTCCTGCATAAATTATCTTGTGTCCAATGAATTATACAGTCTTGCCAAAGGCTTTGCTTCTTGCTGCATTCTTGGGGAGTCTTCTCTGTGAAAATTCAGATTAAAATGGATCTAATGCCTCAATGCTTTTCTCTATTCAGGAACATGAACTCTCAGATGAACAATTACATCTGATTCCCTAGTGGATTTCCCATATTCATTATATTCAAAAGATTTTCTAAAAATTGAGATTTCACTTCAGAGATTTCCTACATCAAGTACATTCATATTTCCTCTTCTATGAATTCTCTGATGGCTATTGAAGGCTGATCTGTGGTGGAATTTTTTCCCACACTCATTACATTCATAAGGTTTCTCTCCTGAATGAGTTCTATAATGTACGGTGAGGTATGATTTCTGAGAAAAGACTTTCCCACATTCATTACATTCATACGGTTTCTCTCCTGAATGGCTTCTATAGTGTACAGTGAGGTTTGACATACGAGAGAATACTTTTCCACATTTACTACATTCATAAGGCTTCTCTCCTGAATGAATTCGATGATGTATAGTGAGATATGACTTCTGAGAGAAGAACTTCCCACATTCATAACATTCATACGGTTTCTCACCTGTGTGTACTCTTTGATGTCTAAATAGGGATGAATTATGGGAGAAGGTTTTCCCACATTCATTACACCCATAGGGTTTCTCTTCTGAATGACTTCTATAATGCTCAGTGTAGTACGACAACTCAGAGAATAATTTTCCACATATATTACATTCATAGGATTTCTCCCCTTTTGGAAGTGACTGGTGTCCACTGAAGGCTGAATTTACAAGGAACGTTTTTCCACATTCATTACATTCGTAGGGTTTCTCTCCTAAATGAGTTGCATGATGGTCACTGAGATATGACAATTCAGAGAACTTTCCACATTCACTACACTGATGGGGTTTCTCTTCTGTATGTACTTTCCGATGTCTGATAAAGGCTGAATTTAAATTGAAGGTTTTGCCACATTCATTACATTCATACGGTTTCTCTTCTAAATGACTCCTATAATGTATAGTGAGGTATGACACCCGGGAAAAGAATTTTCCACATTCACTACATTGATAGGGTTTCTCTCCTGTGTGTGTTCTTTGATGTGTAATAAGGGTAGACTTTCGGTAGTAGGATTTTCCACAATCATTACATTTATAAAGTTTCTCCCCTGTGTGTGTTCTCTGATGGTCACTGAGAGCTGACTTGCGGGAGAAGGACTTCCCACACTCATTACATGGATAGGGCCTCTCTCCTGAATGATTTCTCTGGTGGAGGGTGAGGTGTGTCTTTTGGCAGAAGGTTTTTCCACATTCATTACATTCATACGGTTTCTCTCCTGAATGAGTTCTCAGATGTTGAGTGAGGTGTAACTTCTGGCAAAAGGTTTTCCCACATTCATTACATTTATAGGGCTTCTCCTCTAAGTGTGATCTCCGATGTACCGTGAGGGTTCCCTTTTGACTAAAGGATTTCCCACATATGTTACATTCATAAGGTTTCTCTCCTGTGTGAGCCCTCTGATGTATAATAAATTTTGACTTTTTACAGAAGGATTTTCCACATTCATTGCATTCAAAGGGCTTCATTTCCATTTGTGATCTCTGATATGTGTTAAAATTTGACATCTGTATGAAGTCTGGTCCAGAATCATTCCACTCATAGGGTTTATCTCCCATGTAAGCCCGCTTGTGCGTAATGAAAACAGCTTCACTGTCTAAGGCTTCCATGCATTCATTGTATTCAAAGGGTTTCTCCAAAATATTAATTTTCTGAAGAACACCTTCTTCATTTTGAGAATAGGTGTCCACATTTTGATTGAATTCATATGGTTTCTCTCCATGATATGTTTTCCCACATTCATTACACTCATCGGGCTTTTTTGTGGCATAGCTTCCATCACTACTAATTAATTCTGAAGTGGATTCTAAATTCTTTCCACATAAGACACAATTATGAGCTATTACACTTGAAGGAACAAGGCTTGTTTCTATATAAGTTTTATCAAAAGTATTCTCTCTCTCTTCAATCAGGGTTTTGCTACTGATATAAACAGATTGCCTTGAATGTTTGTCTTCATTTTCTTGGATTCTCTCTATCACGTCATCAACTTTCCAGACTTCTAGAAAGGAATAAAATCAAACAAACTGTGAATCTGAACATGCCAGCTATGAAAATGGAATGGTACCCAAGAGCTCTGTCGTGAGGATGACTCTGGCTTTAGGGCCAATCTCCACATACACACAAAATAAGTACAAATGTAAAATTCTCTTTTTCCTTTGATTTCTAATACAAAATGCACACACACACACACACACACACAGGTGGGTGGACATGGGGAAATAAGGGTGGGACAGAACTAGCAATAGTGGGAAAAGCAGGAGTAAATTCACATTAAATACAAGTACCTTTGTTACTTTACAAATATTATATTCAAAACTGATAAAAAAGGTGAAATAAACCCAGGAAATTATGAGCAGAGAATAAACTCACTAAGAGTGCTAGATGTAGGCAAAAATGGGAGAACTCAGAGCAAATAGGGTCAATGGGAGAGCAAAAAAAAAAAAAAAAAAAAAAAATTACTGGGTGTATATGCAAAGGAAATATTCAAGTATGGATTATACGTGGGAGAAAGAGATTACAATTTATATTAATCTACAAGATATCACTTCATACCAAGATGACTATGGTAACATTCCCACTAGCCTAGACCCTTCCAAAATCTTTGCCTTTCTATTTTGCACATAAATCCAAAAAAAAAAAAAAAAAAATTCTAAAAGCTCCAATTTCTTCATGTTTAGAGACAGAGTCACAACCAGGGCTCCAACTCTCAAACTGGATTCACACTCACCTGGAAAAGATAACCAGGCACATAAATGTCCAAAAGAAATGTAAGATAAACCAGAAGGGGGCAAAGTATCTTAAGAATAAGATCAGATCTTTGAAGTGTTCTGATACTGTGATACTAACTGACCTTATTTGACCAACAAAAATTCTGCTTTTCCTGCTTGCACAATACAGCATAGTGGTTAAAAGCATGAACACTGGAGCAGGCTACATCAATTCAAACCCCAGCTCCAACAATTTACTGGCTGGGGGACCTTGGGCAAGTTACTTAACTGTGACACACTTTCACTCATCTGACTTGTGGATAATAGTGCCTAAATCATAGGGTTGCAAAAGGACTAAACTAATTAGTATGTGTAAACTGCTTGGAATGGTTCCTAACACAAAGCAAATGCTCATTAAATTTAGCCATTAATTTTCTTTCAATTTGCTGACTTAAATTTCCTAAAACCAGTCACATCTCTTTTTACTTGATTTTGAATACAAATAAGAGTTCCTATACTCCTGGGTTTCATTTGGTGTAAAACCTTGTATCAGATTCCGAAAGCTGCCCCTACAATATTAACTTTTATTTTTACATATCTTACATATTTTCGGATCCTTTCAACTACTGTTAGCTGCTATCACTCACATTCAATGTAACAATGACAGTACTTTGTTCAGAAATCTACAACATCCCTGAACCCAAACAACCAAAACACAAACAGAAAACACAGAAAAGTTATTAACAATATTTTCCATTACCTGGATTCACAATATGTATTCAAGCTAGCACGGCATTAATCTTCCAACAATATCTTCTGCTCCCGGAAGTCTAGGCTATGCCTTGTTTATTCCCAATCACAAGTCTGTGCTCATGTTCTTTTTCCATGTTCTTTTTCACTCATATTTGACTTCCAGCATTGACTATACTCAAAGCCTATCTTCAGGGGAAGCTTTAAAACATTTATCTAATCTCTTCCCATCTTATCGAATCTCTTCCCCTTAAATTTTAAAATAGCTTTAACACAAAGTTGTAAAATGTGCATTAGAATATAAATTTTCCATATGAAAGCTGGATTTTAAACTAGTTAATGCAGCTATGTTCTTATTTCCTAACCAAAACCTATGCTCCTAGAAAGTATTCATATTTTCTTTGAGTCTCTCCAAATAGAAATTAAAGTAGTAGTTCCTAATCTGAATCAAATGGGTACTTACAGGTTCTACTCTAACCCCTATCTGTTTTATCACAATCTATAGTTCAGAATAAATGATGTCTCAATGGATGAATAAAGGTCTTGTATTTACCTAGCTCCCCAGTTAATCAATAAAAAATTTACTGAATGCCTACTTACTATATATCAAAGAAGAACAGAAAGGTCCTTCCTCTTTGGAGGATTATACTTCAGGTAGAGAAGGCTGAATCAACAAATATATGCAACTACATTTCAGAGTATATAATCACATCTCACTTTTCTGTGGTTACAATCATTAAGTGGAATTGATATTAAAAGAAGAGAAAGACTGGAGTCATGAATGAGTAATGAAGGAAATTTCATGGCGTTAAACTGTTAAGCTTAAATTTAAAGGATGAAGTTCTAGAGATCTACTGCACAGCAGTGTGAATATAGTTAACATTGCTAAACTGGATACTTAAAAAAGGGGCAGTATGGTAAATTTTATGTTATCTGTTTTTTAAATACAATTTAAAAATAAAAGAATGGATGAAAGGGAGAGAGGGAGGGAGAGAAGGAAAATATGTATTAGCTGGGCAAGTAAAGTACACAAAAAACAAAGGCACAATGACCATCTGAATGGAAGATATTGAGAAATCTAGAACAAATGGAACGTAACAAGAGTTTGGGGAAACAGAAGAGTAATAATTCTAATAGATCAATATAGGATCATATTGTGGGGGCCTGAGGGGAAAAGAATTTAAATTCCATTTAGGAAGCAACAGAATAGTCATAGGCTTATCTTGTCAGGCTAGTGGTAAGATCAAATATATGCTTTAGAGGAACAGACTTTGCAATTTCCAAATAGGAATCACTATAATCCAGGTATGGGAGCATATTGAGGGACACTGATGTCACAAGAAACTGCAAATATGCAGACAATCTGTAAGGCATGTCACAGAGGACAAAAAACAAAAACCATGGAAAGAAGACTAGTATGATCTCATAAACAATGGGAGCTGAGGAAGGTGGACAGAATTCATGATTTGGGGACGTTCATAGTTTATCATCAGACATTCTGAGAAAGAAGGAAGTAGACAGACTATCTCACTGGTGCTTCCAAGTTGTCAGGTGAAATATTCAACTAGATTATAGGTTAAAGGTGTTAGAGATATCATTATGGATGTCAGCAGCACAAACACAAGGGGGGGAAAAAGCCTTAAAAATTGAGACTAGGTGAACCCTTTGAAGGGATACAATGAAGATGAAAAAAGTAGAAAAGAGGTCCTAGGAGGACAGTCCTGAAAAGGCAAGAGAATGAACCAAAATTAACTTATGAAATTAACAGTTGCTGAATGTCTACTATGGACAGATCATCATGCCAGTTATGGGGGAAGGGGAATGAACAGCCAGACAAGACACAAACGAGCACTTGGGGAAGGAGAGGAAAGCCTAGTCAGTGTTGTATCAGCACACCAGTGGAGGGTGGGTTTCGGGAATAATGCAGACCACTACAGGTGTGACTGAATTCACAAGCTTAGATGGAGGATGAGGTTTTGGTATCTGAATGCCTACAGAGGTAAATGAAACTGGGGGCAAAAAAGAAGTTTGAGGTATTTTACAGCAAAGAAAGAAAGAAAATGGAAGATAAAAAGAATGAACATGAAAGATTCAAGTTAATTTTTACTTCAAACTTTTGGATGCCTCAAAACAAAAGGGAGTAGTTAAGTTTTGACAATGCCAGAGAAAGAGGAAGTCATTGGATCCTCAGTACCGTACCAGTTAGCATAGAAAATCCCTACCAATGTAAATCAAATGTAAAATGAAAAAAAGAGCCTGATTATGTGTGCTGGAGGGAAAATGATATTTGGGTATCGGGAGGTGTGGTTTCAGGTACCTAATACATATACATGTAACTATCACTCCCAAAGGTCTACGAGGACCATTTCTTGATACTATGTTAACTTACCTGGATGAGTCTGACATGAGAATTCACCTTCTATTATCCATGGCTCTTCCCCCTGCTCCAACTTAATGATCACATTTGGTTTGGTAATATCATACCCTGTTAATGAGATAAGGAGAGGACTTGGACCAGCTGCTTGGCTTTAGAGCCTCTGAAATATAAGATGATGTTGCCTCACAGGCTGCATAATAAAGTACCCCATTTTTTATTTTTACCTTACAAAAATTAGAACCCTGCAACGAAGAAGTAAAGATACACACACTCTACCTAGTGCCCAAAAGGAATTAAATGGTCTTATCATTTATTTCTTCAAACTCAAGGATAAAATCACCAAAGCGAACGCACTCAGAAAGCAAGCTCTCCTCACCCACAGAAACTAGATTGCTGTAGTTCTCCAACATCACATCCCTGTACGTTATCTTCTCATCGGGGTCCAGCTGCTGCCACTCCTCCTGGGTGAAGTCCACAGCCACATCCTTGAATGACACTGGCCCCTGTAATGGCATCATGACTGCAAGTGGGTAATGTTGCACATGAGGACAAGATCTTACCACGCTCACTGGTAAAGTTAATCATGAACATTGTATACCTTATGTTACAGATTGTGGAAGGAAAACAAACCATACTGGAAACATATTTCCTTTGGGTTCTTTAATATATCAAAAACAAACAAACAAACAAAAAACCCAAAACACAATTGAGTATCTGTTTTGCGAATGAACTGAGTTTTGAGGGAATAAGATGAGTAAAATACCATTCCTGCTTTCAAAAAGCTGACAGCCTGACAAGGAGATACACATGTAAATAAACTTACATGTTTTACTCCTTGTCACTTCCTTCAGCCTCCTTTGCTGTTAGTCCCTCCCTTTCTCCTGGATCTCTTCAAGTTGGAGTGTCCACCACTCAGTCCTTGGTCCCTCTTCTTCCCAACCCCTGCTCTGGGTCTGGCTCTAACCCAGTTTCAGCTCTTTGACCCTGTGGCTCTTTTATGCTCACAGCCAGCAGCGTCTGGCTATCTGCATGGTTATATTTTTTACTTCCTTCAAGTTTTACCTCAAACATCTCATCCTTGCAGTAATAAATTTTTGATTGGATGAATACCCAAAGGTGTCACTACAGGGCTGTAAACAAGGTACAGAACGGTTTAAAAAAAGGTCATCAAATTATTCTAACTTTATGCTATCAGAACAGGGTTCACAGACTCAGTCAACTTTTATCTTTAAAGATGAATTGTGAATTCAACAGAATTAAGAGGACAGGGGAAAATCTAACGAGGTATAAAAAGCACCAATGGCAGAAGAATGGGTCAAAAAGACCAACAAGGCATGTTCTTAAGGACAGCTTTTTGACAATAAGAGTCAATTCTAATTCAAATTAGAGACTAAGTCAAACATACATAGTTGCTTTCCTGTCTGAAAAACAAACAAAAATCCAAAAGTCCAATTCAAAGATACAGAAAAATAGACAACGTTTTCAGAAAAGCACCAGAATACAGAGGTTCCCAACAGCAGGAATTTCTTAAGACGAAATTCTTGAGATACACAGTGGAGTAGAAGACAAAGAAATTAGAGCCACAGGACACAACTTTATACAGGGGCAGAGGTTGTGCCGCAGCAAAAGTGAACAGCAAACTCTCCAACAGAGCCCTCGAAACCCACCCAAAGGGGCTGCGGGAAGTAGAGTGCCTGGTTGACAGAGAAACGAGCCACAGGATGACCTGAGCAGCTTGGGTGGGGACCTGCTGTGAGCACGCACAGCAGCCACGTGAATTCGGAATCTGATGAGGACACTCTGGCTACCGCACGGCAGAGTACAGCACACCTCAGACCTCCACAATTAGGGTGACCGTGTATTCACTATCCAAATGGAAAACCTGTCTCGGACAAACGATAAACCAGATGGGATAGCAGGAACATAGGTACAATCCAAGACTGTCACACCAACCAGGACATATATTCAACACTACTCATACTGGGCATGGATTTTTTTTCCTCTAAAGGAAACTCTTAGAAAACTACTATCAATGTAAAGCAATCTGAGCAAATTAACCTTGTCTACTAATTCACCACCTGTGCAAAACGAAGCGATGCCTGTCTAATTACATATCCCTCCCTATTTACTCCCAGACTCTGCAACCATCCCATTCATAAAGGAAAGAGGAGTTAAACAGGGTTGTTAGTTGAGTACATTCACATTAGCTATTAACAATTATTCTCTCACAAATTGATACAGAAAATCAAGAACTATTGGCTAGTTGAGGAAAACAGCATAAATAAAAGATAAACATCAAGATGAACAACTCAACACTGATGGAACCAAATTCATAAAGGAAACAGAACTTAGGTTTTTTCTATTGATTCATGTTTTTGAATAAATTAAGCAGTATATTGCTTCCATAAAATGAGAACGTTCTCCTAACAAATAGCCATTGTAGAATACTTAGAAATTAAAGACAGGACGGTTGAATTGCTTTTTTTTAAATTCTCAAGTAAGAAGCCTGATTAGCAAATGGAACATAGAATATATAATTTAGAAAGTCTCTTGGAAAATAAGAAATGGAAATGATGAAAGCAAATTTGGGATATAAAATTCAGATGGAACAGATTTAACATTTTCAGAAAGAGAAAACATGGAAGATGGACAAAAAGAAATAATCAAAGATAGAACTAAAAATGACACCTGAGCTGAAGATGACATAAGCCTTCACATCAAAAGGGGCCATCTAATCTGCAAACAAAAATACTGGGGAAAGATATAGAGTTTTAGGAATTTCCTGAAGTATCTAAAATTTTAAAAATAAGAAAAAAATCCTGAAAAGTTACAGAGAGAAAAAAATGCACTTCTCTGATAACTGATATTCTATTTCTCATCTGATAGAGAAAACCAAAGAGAACTGCCCATGGACTTTGAAAGAAAAACGTTCTAGTTTTGAACCAAGAACCATATACAGGTTGAGTATCCCTCACCCAAAATGCTTGGGACCCGGAAGTATTTCGAATTTTTTCGGATTTTGGAATATCTGCGTTATACTTACAGGATGAGCATCCCGAATCAGAAAATCCAAAATCTAACATGCTCCAATAAGCATCCCCTTTAAGTGTCACGTAGGTGCTCAAAAAGTTTCAAATTTTGAATTACAGATTTAGGATGCTTAACCTGTACCAAGCCAAACTATTATTTAAGCATAAGGATACTATAAAGCCATTTTCAGAAAAGTATGACAATTTATTATCTAAGAAAATAGTTTCTTTAAAACATTCAAAGAAGCCGGGCACGGTGGCTCACGCCTGTAATCCTAGCACTCTGGGAGGCCGAGGCAGGTAGACTGCTCGCGGTCAGGAGTTCGAGACCAGCCTGAGCAAGAGCGAGACCCCCATCTCTACTAAAAAAAAAAAATAGAAAGAAATTACCTGGCCAACTAAAAATGTATACAGAAAAAATTAGCCGGGCATGGTGGCACATGCCTGTAGTCCCAGCTACTCAGGAGGCTGAGGCAGGAGGATCGCTTAAGCCCAGGAATTTGAGGTTGCTGTGAGCTAGGCTGATGCCACGGCACTCACTCTAGCCCGGGCAACAGAGCGAGACTCTGTCTCAAAAAAAAAAAAAAAAAAAAACCATTCAAGGATATACTTCATTGAAACCCAAGTGAATCCAACAAAGAGGAACATGAGAGTATGAGAAACCTTAGAGAAAGGTGGGCCAGTGCTGGTGTGAGGAACAGTTCTGGGGACTGAAAACTACAAACTTGCACTTTAGGAAAAAGAAGCACTCAGTAAACACGTTACACTTCCCTGTTCTTTGCAAAGGATTAATCAACAAAGGGTTCACACCCACTGATACAGCTCTAACTATGTAGGTCCCACGACAGGGACTCCCTGTGACAGCAGACGTAGAGCTGCTATGCTGATGGCTGAGACACTAAAGCACAACATTCAAGTTTACCCAAAGGCAAGCCAAATGAGCTGATAAAATCAGCTAGAGAAAGCAACAACCTTATGGGTCAGGTTGGCCAGAAGGCAAGGAGGTAGCAAGGGCTAAAAGACTGATCAATCAATAAACATAAAATTACATACCAATATCTCTTATATCAATGCAAATATACAAAATAAAATAAGCAAACAAAATTCAATAAATACTATTATAGATTAAAAAGATAAAATATAACAGCCAAATGGAACTTATTCCAAAAATATAGACTGGTTTAATATTTGGAAATCCATTAATATAATATGCTATTATCATATAATACATCTAAGAAAAACCTTTTATCTCCAAAAATACTTGAAAAAGCCTGACAATATTGAAAATGCATACCTAACTAAAAAAAAAAAAACCTCAAGGAAGTAGGACTGACACTTCATTAACATCAATATATATGTATATACACAAATATATACACACACATATTCTAATATGCATGTAACATATATAATATATACTTGTATATGTGACATATGTATACATATATATCTCAGTGACACACAAGCACATATATACACTTTGTTAAGTTTATACATATATATAAAAATGCGCGCACACACACACACACACACACATTTATGCTTCAGTCATCTCAGTCTAAAAGTCATGATTTTACTTAACAGGGAAACACTACACACCTTCTGACTGAGATCAAGAACAAGGTAAAATGCTCATTAACTCCAATTAGAAAAGAAAAAACACAGGAATATAATTGATAAAGAAAAAGTAAAAGCTATCTCTTTAAAAGATAACTGTTTAATTAAAAATAACAATGCATAATATATTGTAGTACTGATACCACCTATAAAATGCAACAATAGTGTAAAGACCAAGAGGGGAGAGATGGAAGTATCCTATTGTAAGATTCTTATACTTTAAGTAAAATGGTGTATTACTTGAAGATAAATGATTATGATTCAGGTTGCATACTATAAATCCTAAACTACCTACTAAAATAACAAAAGTGTTATAGCTTACAACAGAGGATATAAGATGGAATCATAAAAAAATAATTGAAAAAAGGAAGACTAAGAAGAAAAAGGAAATAAGCAAGATGGGACAAATAGAGAACAAAGACAACAGACTATAACCTAACTGGTTATATCAATAATTACATTACATGTAAATGGGCTAAACACCCCAATTAAGAGGCATAAATTGTCAGACTGAATAAAAAAAATGCAAGACCCAAATATATGCTGCCTACAACAAATGTACTTTAAACATAAAGATGCAAATAGGTTAAAAGTAAAAGGATGCAATAAGATATACCATGCCAACATCATTCAAAACAGAAATAGACAAAAGCAAATTTACAGGAGATTTCAATTCCTCTCTCTCACTTGATACAAGTAGGCAGAAAATCAGCAAGGATAGAGTACACTTGAACAGCACAACCAATCACCACTGGGTATGATTAACATTTACAGAACACTCCAAACAAGAGTAGAACAAGCCATTTTCTCAAATGTATGAGGAATTTTTCCAACACAGACCCTATTCTGAGCCACAAATTTAAAAGGTTCATTTAGTATTCCACCCCAAAATGCACAATCTAAATCTAATCATGAAGAAACACCAAGGAAACCTAAACTCAAAGACTCCTATAAAATAATTGGCCTATAATTCTTCAAATAATATAATGGCATTGAGGAACAATTCCATATTAAACAGACTTAAAAAGCTTGAAAACTAAATACAATTCATAATCTGGACTAATCTGCTACCAGAAATAAAAAAATTGCTATAAAGGAAATTACTGGGAAACTGGCAAAATTGGAAAATGAACTGTAGTTCAGAAGAAAGTATTATATCAATGTTAAATTCCCTGAATTCAAGTACTGTGCAATGGATATGTATGAGAATATTCTTGATTTTAGGAGGTACAATTTGAAAAACACAGAGTAAAGGGGTATGACATATGACACCCAGTGTCAAACGGTTCAGGAAAAAAAATGTGTATGTATACACCCATATATACGACACATATACACACGCACAAACAATAAAGCACATGTGGGAAAATGTTAACAACTGGAGTATCTGGGCAAAAGGAATATGGGATTTCTTTGTACAATCCTTGCAATTCTTCTGACAATTTTAAATTATTTTAAAATAAAAAAGAATCCTATCAAATATATAAGGGGTATTTCAAAAGGACTCAGAAACCAACTTAAAGGGATTCCCCTTGGCTAGATGAGACCACTTAAACATCAAAAAGAATCTCAACTTCAATGTGCTGCAATACTTGAAATGTGTTTAAACCCATGAGCTCATAATAGCAACAAAACAAAAACCCTGCTTCTCAAGAGCCTACTTGGTATTTTGAAAATTGTCTTTCCTGAATGAACCATATAACCAAATGGAGAGGAGAAATTTATCTTTAGAAAAGTACTCTAGCCAGTAAAAGAAGAATAAATTATAGAATTAATAGAACATAATTCTGCCTTCCCTAATGAATTAGTGGATCACAGCAAAAATCATCAATTAATAGATAGATCCTGGCCTCACAAAAACAAAGCCAAGAAGACAATTCATGCCTACAGAATGAAGTAGACAAATGCTATGTACAACAGTCTTCCCTAAAGAATTGAACATAAATCTAATGAGACTTCCAGATTAAACTACCAATTTTACAAGGCATACAGGAATAAAAAAAAATGGGTGAAAGGTAAAGCAATGGCAACACCATCTGAACCAGCAAACTGAGGATAAACAACCCAGTTGCTTCAAAAACTGAATGGCAAAGAAATAACACAAGAGACATACTAGGGGAACTACAGGGTCTCGCTCTGTCTCCCAGGCTGGAGTGCAGCGGTGTGATCATAGCTCATTGCAGCCTTGAACTTCTGGGCTCAAGTGATCCTCCCGCCTCAGCCTCCTGAGTAGCTAGGACTACAGGTGCAGGCCACCACAACCAGCTAATTTTTAAAAAAATTTTTTTGTAGAGATGGGGTCTCGCTATATTGCCCAGGCTGGTCTTGAACTCCTGGCCTTAAGTGATGCTCCCGGCTCAGCCTCCTGAAACGCTGCAATTACAGACATGAGCCACTGCAACTGGCCGGGAACTACTATTAAAAGACTTATCAATCCAAATGCACATGAACTCTACTTATATTCTGATAAAAAAGAATATACTAAAAAAAATTTTAGAAAACTGTGAAACTTTGAACATCAGGTATTATATATTAAGAAAAACTATATTGTCAGTTATCTCCATATCCTTTATAAAAGACTTCTCATCATCTAAAGACAAATACAAAAATACCTGCAGAAGAATCTTTTTAAAAGCCAAGAATGGGTCTACGGCCATACCACCCTGAACATGCCCCATCTCATCTGCTCTTGGAAGCTAAGCAGGGTCAGGCCTGGTTAGTACTTGGATGGGAAAAACCAAGAAAGGGAGACTCCATGAGGAAAATATCAGCTTGGAAGTTAACAGATATCAAAGGCAGACGAAGGGTCATGTGAGGGAAGGACGAGAAAACGCGCACTGGATTTGACCATAATTAAATCACTGGTCATCTTCACTGACAGATTCAGGAAAGTGCTAAGGACAAACCCAAAACACTGAGAGCTGAAATATTTGAAGGACCGTTGTCAGGTTATTCATTCCCCCATAATCTAGGATTAAAGGGTAAAAATGGAAATATGTCTACTCAGATCACAATATTTTGGTCCCTGGAAAAATTAGATGCACCAATTTCTCCTTGGGTAGCACCCTCTGCTTACATAAGCAATAAGTATTAATATAAAACATGAGTAGCAATAACTTAATGGTTGTTATTAGGAAAGCTATCCCCAATGATACCAACTTTAACAAAGATATTTTTCCAAGTCCTAGGAAATCTTTAAAACCCACAAGTAACAAAAATGGTTTCTTCCTAAAGTCAATGCAAATGATGTAATGTATTTTCCTTTTCCTATGACTGTTAAGAACATGGAGTGTTTTTCTCTCTGTTTACAGCTCAACTTCAACAACCCTAAGTATCATACTACCTTCCCAAACGACCTTGACAAAAGATTCTCGGTGCTGATCTGCCTCTCTAACTGTATTTTACATGATAATGTCTCTTACCTATTTCTACATTACCGTTTTAAGTACGGATCTTATAAACTTCCTAAAATGCATTACAAAACAAAACGGGGAACACATACACAAACAGGAGAACTCACCTGCGATTTGTTCATTTTCTGCTGCATTTAGAAATGTGTAGAGACTGTTGATGGTGGACCTAGGGGAGAAGCAGGCGATTGAAGTCTTGAGTACTCTGGCCTGCAGTCAGCAATCTCCTGCATAAAACCACCAAAGAAGGTGAAATAAAATAACACCCTGTGAACATTCACAGGGAGCTAAAACGGTGATGCAGAAGAAACACACACTGTACCTTTGTGACTCCAACATGATCAGGTGGTAATTAGGTGAGACTCTCATGGGTGAATATAAACATTGACTGCTTTTACACATAGCTTGCTGCCATCAAATACAATGTGAAAAAAAATCCTCCTTATATTGCTCACCTATTCTTATGTCAATTTATATTACTCAAAAATCAAAGAAACCACAGAAATGGAGAATCTGAATTCTTAAAAATGGGATTAATGTGTATAAAGTGTAGTTTTGCTTTTAAGTTATCTAACTAAACTTGGTTACCGCTGCACATAATCTTTTTTTCCTTTTTTTGGAGACAGAGTCTGCCCCGGCTAGCGTGCCGTGGCGTCAGCTTAGCTCACAGCAACCTCAAACTCCTGGGCTTAAGCAATCCTCCTGCCTCAGCCTCCCCAGTAGCTGGGACTACAGGCATGTGCCACCATGCCCGGCTAATTTTTTCTATAGATTTTTAGTTGTCCAGCTAATTTCTTTCTATTTTTAGTAGAGATGGGGGTCTCGCTCTTGCTCAGGCTGGTCTCGAACTCCTGACCTCGAGAGATCTGCCCGTCTTGGCCTCCCAGAGTGCTAGGATTACAGGCAAGAGCCACCGCGCCCGGCCTGCACATAATTTTTTATTAAGAAATCTGGGACTCAGGGGACAGAAGGCTGGCCTGGGAGAGAAATCTGAGCTCTACCGTAAGCAATCCTCCCAACAAACCCAGTGACCATGGTCAAGTCACCTATCTGCTAAAGCCCAGTCTCTTCCCCTAGCAACTGTGGCAGCAAGAGATAATCTCTGACTTTTCCTGCACTGTATAGTACGATTCCAACGGGGCAGACCTGAGGGAGAACAGAGGAGCCGATGGACGTTTAGCAGAAGACAGCTTTACAATCTGGTGCGGTGAGAGGAGGAAGAAAGGGTGTTAGGGCTGTGGAGCAAGGAGTAGGGAAAAAAACAGTCCCCAGCTGAGGCAGGTGACACGCCCCCCTCCCCGTAAACCCTGTCCTCACAGATCTTCCCTAGGAAAGCCAACTCCAATGCAGCCTGCCCCGCCCTCAAACCCAACCACTCCTCTCTCCTGGAAGCCATCAAAACTCTCCCCTGCCCCACATGCTAATGTCCTCGCCACGCGGTGACTTCAACGAAGCCCTGCTCACTCCGGGCCAGCAAAGCCACGACCTACCCCTTCTGGGGAGGAGGGCTGTTCTCGCGGGCGCTCTTCTGCTCCCGAGGTCGCCTCCTTTCCACTTCACCAAGGCCGTTCTGTTCCCGAGGAGCCGGGTCTGGGCCTACGGGACAAATTCGGGCGGAGCGTCCCTCTCGGGGCCTAAATCTGCCTTCGCTGGGACTCACTGTCCCGCGGAGCTGCGGCCGCACCGCCGAGAATGCAGACGGACCGGTCCCGGGTTCCGCCGCCCCTTCGCCGCCACTGCTGCCACTGCCCGCCCGGCCCCTCGAACCCCAGCACCGCGGGCCCGGGGCTCGCACTCGGCGGTATCCGCTCGAGCCTCTGTCCGGCCCGCGCGAACCCGGGGCCACACAGCCCGGCGCCCGCCTGGGTGTCGGCCCGGCGGGTCGGCGCTCAGCCCCGCAGGCTCGGAGATCTCGCCCAGCTGAGGCCAAAACCTGGCAACGAGGGCAATCGGTGACCTGGGGACGCGCCGGAAGCGAGGGCAGTGCGGGGCAGTGCGCATGCGTGAACACGCACACAGGGTGAGGTACACATGCGCAGAAGGTCACTGAAAGTCAGCCTCCCAGGCCCCACCACCGGCCCCAGAACTCTATTTCCCATAAATCTAGGCGCCACCAGTTTAGGGAACATCTAAAAAGTCTCTACTTCGTCTGGCGGTTACAAAACATTGTGCTATGAGGACTGGCAGTCTGGAACCCCGGACTGGATTCCGCATTTGTTTTCACTCCTTCTTAGGGCCCAGTAGCGAGCTGCGTGATTGCCTGGGAACCTAGGTCCTTTCCTTGCCCAAGACCATTTGGGTTGGAACAGAGATTGTGACAACCAGAAGGAAAGGAATGGGTGTATCATGTTCACTTAACTAAAATCCTAGAAGTTACACCCAAATACCAGGATATGATAAATGCCCAGCGATGCTTTCCAAGGGGAAAAAAATAGAAATTGTAGCCTGTTTAGATCACGCAACGAATGCATACAAATGTTACAGCCCGACCAGGTTCATTGCCTGCTGCTCAAGAGGAAGCCAATACACTGAGACAGCAGGGGTTACAGCAGAGAAAGAGTTTAATATTGCAGGCACCATGCGAGGACATGGGAGGAAGTTTTCAAATCCATCTCCCCGAAAATTTGGGAGAAAGGGTTTTTAAAGATAGTTTGGCAGGCAAAAGGCTAGGCAATTGGGTCTGCTAATTGTCTGGGTTCAGGGCAGAATCCACAGGGGTGTATAAATTGTCGTCTTTGCTAAGTCAGTTCTTGGGAGAGGGTCACAATACCAGTTGAGTCAGTTCCTTGGTATGGGCCACTGATCCCATACCCATGGTGGGTCAGTAGTTTCACCAGAATGCAGGGCCAGGATGATAACCTCAAAAACTAGCCTTGGGTTTCACAAGGGTGATGTTATCTATGGGAGCAATGAAGAAAGCTAAGAATCTTTATGACCATCAGCTATGAGACTCCTCAGTAGTAAGCAATTACAGGAAAGCAAGCTAGGGAACAATGCCTGGTTATATACATATTTCTCCTACCACAGTTCCCACCTTGTGGACCTTTATTAACTTTATAAAGGGTGGTTTCAATCTCCCCGAGCTTCATCCAACCTCATTCTTGAGGTGTGGGCTAATGAGATGGCAAAGGGCAGACGACTGATCTGGCTTCTTCCTGCTGACAAGCAGCATAGTTGGGGTGGAACCCAGGGTAAGAGGAATGAAACCATTTTGCAGTTGTCTTCAAGTATTCACGGTGCGCGGTTGCAGAACTTAGGTTTGCATGATAAGAACATTACTACTTTCATTTACAGTCTTAGCACAGTACTTAAATGAACAGCAGACTATATAGACAATGAGCCCTTGGATAAGGAGTGAGAGTCCTAGCTTCAGGAGTTCCTGCAGAACTGATCTGGAGTTCTGGGGAATCCAAGTGAATAACCCCCAAAACGAATCAGGTATGAGGTCACTAGTAGAGCCCTGTTGTAGCCATGTAGCTTGTTGGGAAACTTTTTCTATTTGGGTTTCCATTTTTCGTGAGTATTTATATAGATACAGCAGGTAGTGTTTAACATCACACAGACTCCCCCTTGTTTAGCCAACAGGAGATCTAGCACTACCTGATTATCTAGGATGACCTAGGCTAGAGAGTTGAAGGATCTTTGTTGAGCTCTAAGGTTCTTTGCAGTTTGTTCTGCAATCAGTCCTAGAGCCACAGACAGGCTTTTAATCATGTCTCTGTTGGCACATACTCTGTAGATAGGGACTAGTATTTCCAGCAAGCTTTGCTACCAGGTGTCCCGGTATCTTCCTGGCAACCCTCCCTTAAGAGGTCTATGGGGAAGTGGGTGGAAAAGACCTGACTGTATTAATGGAGAGTCTACAGATGCAAATCTGTCCCCAAACTTACACACAAAAGATAGCTTTGCAGTGTTACTTCTGTGGAAGCCATTCCAAAACATGTCAAAGAAATGTATTTTGGGATAAAAATATTTCTAATTTCTTCCAGGCCTCTCTTTGAAATGAAAAAAGGCTTTACATATTAAAATCCAAGCTGTTATCTTAGGACTAAGAAGTGTGAAAAAAACAAATTGGAGCAAATTTAAATATATCATCTTATATCTTATATCAAGATACAGTCCAAATTGTAGGCAAATAATAAAAACTCAAAAACAGTGAACAAGGATAGAATCTAATTGCAGGTGGACTATAGTTTCTTATTTCTGAACTATGTTTTTTGTTTTGTTTTGTTTTGTTTTGAGACAGAGTCTTGTTTTGTTGCCTGGGCTAGAATGAGTGCCGTGGCATCAGCATAGCTCACAGCAACCTCAAACTCCTGGGCTTAAGCAATCCTTCTGCCTTAGCCTCCCGAGTAGCTGGGACTACAGGCATGCGCCACCATGCCCGGCTAATTTTTTCTATAGATTTTTAGTTGTCCAGCTAATTTCTTTCTATTTTTAGTAGAGATGGGGGTCTCGATCTTGCTCAGGCTGGTCTCTAACTCCTGACCTTGAGCGATCCGCCCGCCTGGGCCTCCCAGAGTGCTAGGATTACAGGTGAGAGCCACTGCGGCCCGGCCTGAACTATGTTTTTCTCCTCCCTCCAGTTTCCCAATTTTGTTAAAGACAAATCTTCCTAGGATCAATTTACTTGCAAAAATAGACTTTACTCTCATTATACTTGGCCTGATTATTTGCATAAAGTGCAGCAAGAATAATTATTAGCTATATAGGCTTTCCTTTTTAAAAAATTGGCTTTGCTGGAACTTTTTCATAAGGAATCTCAGGTTAGACTTGAAAACCTCTTGAGTCAAGGATTCATCTGTGCTATTAGATACCTGTATGAATTAGGTAAATTCCTCTTTCTTGAGGGCCCAAAGTAACTTGGGGTTCCTGGACCTGTCAGAAACTGACATTCTTTATTTACCACAGATCAGGAAATGTTTTGATGAGGTACCTGGTCAGTTTTTCCAAAGGGCTTTTTATCAGCCTTATAAATCAACCTTAATTCCTTAATGCAGTCTGGGCACCTCTGAAAATATACCAGTCCAGTCAAAGCATTAGTAAAATAACCAATGCCTTTCCTTGTGTCCTGGTATAGAAGCACAGAGATTCTTATTGATCTTATGCAAATAACTACATTACCATTAATTAAGAATACTTAGAAATATAATAGTTTTCAAATTCTGGAGAAATCAAGTAGAGAGAAAAATAAATGCTCCAAATTTTGCTTACAAGTATATACTTTATTATAAGCTGTAAATAGCTCAAAGAAGAAAAGATTTTCTTGACTTCTGGAAAACAAAACACAAAACGAATCAGCAATATTTCAAACAAAAAGTCATAAAAAATTAGTTCAGTCCCATGTAATTAATTTCTGTTCTGTGTGAAGCTGAGTTAGCAATACTCATGGATACATCAGCTTTTTAATTCAAGTCCTGGAAGTTTGTTTTGTTTTGGTCCAATAGTATATAATCTCCAAAGTTTTCAGAAAACTGTATTCAAGAGCACTTGTCAGTCCTTTCCATGACTTTCCTTGAAGAAGCAAAGTTTGGGCTGTAGCCAGTTTACAAACCACTTTTTGAGAAGAATCAAAGTACAATAATTGTCTATAGGTGACAAAAGTCTTAGAATAGCCATGGTTAAAGAGAAAATTGACAAAGAAAGTTGGTTATTCTTGTGGCATACAATAATTTAACATAGTAACCATAATTGTTGCTGATAACATACACCAAGACATCAATATTTTGTAATATTGGAACATATATTAATAACATGTTTATACAAACACATGCAAAGAAAGTTAAACACTATTTCATATTTGACAATGATTCTTGTACGGTTTTATCGTACCACATAAGCCTAATATGTCTCTCTTAGATTTTCAGTAGCCTTAGTATTTAAGAAGCTAGTTTGAGGCAAAAAAGACTGGATTTAGAATTTTGATTTTGGTAAGTGTCTGTGGGACATTGAAGACTTAAAACACTTGCCATCTTAAAATACTTGTTGTAAAACGGGATCACAGGTTACTATAAAATTATTCATTTAGCCAAACTGATAATTCAAAGATTTTAAAAAGCAAAAATCTTACTTTTTGATAGAGAAGAGACTCAGTTTCCCAAATAATCATAAGACCTGATATACACAAACTGAAACACAAGTTAATAAGGAGGCAGACTGAAAATCTCTCTCTCTCTCTCTCTCTCTTCCCCCCACTTTCTTACAGTTTATTCAAAAGGTAAACAAAAATCTTTTGTTATTTCTATTAATATCATATGAAAATCTTGTTCAAAAGAGAAAACCAAATTTTACCTTTACATTAGTGCATTAATGGTAAATCTAATTTGAATAAAATCTTATAAACAAATCCATCTAATTTTAATCAATTTGACCATGCGTTAAGATTTTTGTAAACCTTTTATAACCTTCATTTTTTAACTTTTACATCCATTTAGTTTTAATTATTTATTTAATCTAAAACAATTTTCACAACCTACAAATTAGACAAAATTACCTTTTCTAAAGCAAAAACTATGTCTCTATGCCTTGTAAAATTTTTTCTTTTTTGAGACAGAGTCTTGCTCTGTCGCCCTGGGTAGGGTGCAGTGGCATCATCATATTAATAGCTCACAGCAAACTCAAACTCCTGGGTTCAAGCAATCCTCCTGCCTCAGCCTCCTGAGTAGCTGTGACTACAAGCGCGTGCCACAACAACCGGCTAATTTTTCTATTTTTAGTAGAGATGAGGTCTCGCTCTTGCTCAGGCTGGTCTCGAACTCCAGAGCTTAAGCAATCCTCCTGCCTCAGCCTCCCAGAGTGCTAGGATTATAGGCATGAGCCACCATACTCAGCCCTATGTCTTATAAACTTTATATTAAAAATGTATATCTTATTTTTCATATAGAATTGTTTTTCTTCTATCTAGTAGTTTGAATTACATGTATTAATCATAACGACAACTCTTAGAAAAACCTAGGAAGTTAAAGAAACTTTGAACTGTTATCAGTCCCTAATTTTTATTAGCACAGCTAAATACGTTTCATTTTCTATATCACATAAAAAAAAGATGTCAAGTTATATAAACTTAAACTTATGTTTAGCAATTAACATTTTAGTATTTTATCTTATAAATGACTCAAGACATTTTGTAATTATCCTCTTTAACTTAATATGACTTTAAGATTTTAAGGTACTGAAAAGAATCTTGAAACTACAACATAGGTACCATCCCTAAAGTCTTTCCTGGTCCTCCTGGGTCTCAGGTAGCCATGAGGCATCAAAGATGGCTACAAAGGACAGGGCCTATCTGGTGGTGGCTGGCCAGGCAACGCTCCATGCCTCACCAAGAAACATCAAGTGATTATTTGGGTAAGCACAAAGAAAAAAAATCAACTTGGGGATATGGCGTGTATCACCAGCTAGGGTAGAACAGTTTGCTGTCAAGGTGTGGAGTGGGGGGGGCATGGCTAGTCCCCAGCGGCTTTCTTTGTTTTAACTCTTTCGGCTTCCCTGAGCGCAACTGGGAATCTCCAGTTACCCCACATTCCACCCCAGACCATGGGCTCAATCCATACTCCCTCACAATCTGCCCGTGATATCTTCCGCGAACACTCTGGAGATGGTAGAGCTCGAGCCCTGTATTGCATCCAAATCCCGCAGCGACAACACACCATACAACCCAGGCCGCAAAACAGAATAAGAAAGTTACAATCCTGATGAGTATCTTGCCCCAGGGCGAAGGCAGATTAGAGAACCAAGAAGATGTCGTGTCTACTGCAAGGGCAGACAGGGCTTTAACGTGGGTCCCAACCCAATGTAGAGCTTGCGTAATATTATGTTCATTGTCAGGAATAAAAGTAGAGCATTCAACATTCAGCATAGCACGTTCCACCCTGGGCTGCAGTCAAAATGTCCAGGGCCATTCTATTCTGTAACACCACCTTCCTGGTTTGACTTGTTTCTTGTGCTAAGAGGGTTCGTGGCTAATTTAGTATCACTGAGCACCACCGCCGCGTGGGAGGCGAGAGGTTGCACCTGGGTCTCTGCAGAGATGGCGCTGGTGCCAGGGAGGACACAGTGAGGGGAAACCGCCACCATGCCATTCTCTGCGCTCGTCTATGGTGAGGCTGCACCGCAGGCCGGTGGTCAGGCATGCGGGGCAGGGTGGTGTACATTGATGCAGAGATATACGGCCAGCCCCATGCGCAGCAGCCCAGCCACAGGCTGGTAAATGTGGCCAGCCACGCATGCCACAAACCCAAAGGGCCTCTCGTGGAGTTCAATGAGCAGTCGAGTGCTGGAGGCATTACAATGACTGTATCTACTTGAAGCAGTGACTGTGATGGTAACAGCACATAGGGAGAAAGGCAAGCTCCCTAGCAGAACGGTGTGATTACTATGGGTATCATTTAGGTTTTCTACGCAGGTCCCTGGCAGCCTGGCTGTCAGCCAACCAGTAGGGAGTACCCTAGGGTGGGGCGCAGGCGGCGAGCTCTATCGGTATTACCTTTAGCTCACTCCCGGACCGTCTGGAAAATACATTGTTTAGTGTCAGTCCATGTGGGCCACCCAGAGACATCGTACGTGCTCTTCCATTGAGATAAGTTGCTCCACTGAGTCACGTTGGCGGTCACAGGAACTTGGGCGCAGATCCAGCAGTCACTGTAGTTTAACGGCAGGGCATGTGCGGGGCCCAGTACCGGTAGCTTTTGGGAAAGCAGTAACTACAGAGCAAAAGACAGCTTATTACGAGAGACAAGAAGGGGTGAGTCTTCCCCATCTAGTAAGACACATGCAGTGGCCCTATCCCAGTTAGCACAGCGCCTCAGTTAGGACCTTCCCTGGGTGGTGCCACCATGCCTTCTGTCCTGTTGGCTGCTGTTTAAAAGGCTAAGGTGCACTGAGGGTGTTTTGATTTGCCAGAGGGACAGGAAACAGGTCCCCCTATTGATAGGGCCTCCGCCATTGTAAACTCCCATTGCGTGTGGCCAGCTCCCCACGATGGCTGGCCACATGTCTATGTCCATCCCTTTCCCCCAAGGGGCAAACAAACCACACCAGCGAGTCCCTGTGTGAACCTCCCAGGGCCAGGTAAAAGCGCTGGCTCCTTGGGGCAGGTCTTGGGGTGCAGGCAGAAGGAGGTTATTTTCTGTGCCCCAAGTTGGCTTGAGTGTGGAGTCTTCAGAGTGAATCTGTAACGGTGGGGGTGATGTCCATGTCTGTTGGAGCACAGCTAGGGCGGCCTGTGGATTTGTGGCTGCTCGCTGAGGACCCGCCAGGTCTCCAGCAGCCTGTAACATCCACCCCTGAAGTGAGGATTGTTCATTTGATTTGTCCTTTAAGACACCATTGTATCATTCCATGATGCTGGCCACTTGTGGGCTGTATAGCAGGTGGAAGTGCCAGGTGACATGATGACTGTCGGCCCATTCCTGAACACAGGTCCCTGTAAAGTGCGTGCCCTGTCACTCTCAGTGTCTGTGTGTGTGCCACACACACTGCAGATGTCTGCAGTCCTCCGACAGTGGCCCGTTGTGTGGCCTTTTTGCTGGGGATGCTTGCCGGAGCCCCGGAGCTGTATCTATGCAGGTCAGCGCATGGCGGCAACCCTTGGCTAGTGGGAGAGGACCTGTATGGTCTATCTGCCAGCGAATGAGGGGCACGTGTCCTCTCTTTACATGCCCTGATGCCATCCCTGGCAGGGGTTTGGGGTAGTGAGCAAGCATCAGCCACCTCCTTACAGGACAGTGGCAAGCCCCGGGCTTTCATGGTTTCCCACAGTCTTCTGTCCGGCATGCTTCAGTCTTCTGTGCAGCCACTCTGAGGTCGGCAGCTGTGTCGTCTTCCAGCCAACAGACCCGTGCCATTGTGTCGGCTTCACCGTTTCCTGGCATCTGCAAAGGTTGCTGGCAGTGTACGTGAACATAGTTAACATCATTTTAGTGAATAAGTTACCAGATATCCTCCCACATGTCCTGACGCCAGAGAGGCCGAGCATTAATTGTCCCATTCTGGATGTGCCATTGCTCAATCTGCAAGGCACGACCCCGATGTACAGCCCACCTGTCCGTCCACAGTGTGAGAGGTGTAGGCTCATTCGGCAAGGCCGTCCAGGCGCCCTCAGTTCACCCACTGGCTGCTCCTCCGAGCGCCTTCGCCCAACTGGGTGGGAAGCTCCAGCTCTCCGCCTTGGCAGCTACCCTCTGCAGGAGCCATCCATGTTCCAAGCCTCTGCAGGGACAGACCCCTGCCTGGGCCATAGCGGAATGGGTTGGGGGGTAGCTATTCTTCTGGGGAGGTAGTAAGGTCTGAGCTGTAAGTGACAGGCCCTAGTACTTGCTGGAGCTCCGAGCTCAAAGGTGAAGTATTGTGTACGTGCTGCTGTTGTGAATAAGCACTCTGCTTTGTGAGTGTGAGCAACTCAGCCACCCCGACTGCGGGGCAGTTGTTAAATCCCTCAGCCAGCCAGTAATCGGGTAGGTGGTTTTTACATTGAGTTCTGAACCTCCCGTGATGGGCTCGCTGGCTTGGAGGGCCACGGAAGGGGCTGCTGCTGGTTGTTCTCCTATGAGGCTGTACTGTCCCCCTGCTCCTCTCCACAGCTGGGACCAAGACCCATTGGGGCAACAGACTTTCCTCTGCCTCTGCCGGACCCCAAGAGAACCGTCCTGGGTGACAGGAACATCCAATTCTCCAGGACAGGCGGGGACATAAATGCCCAGAGCCTGCACCTGTTTTACTGCTTCTGTTGCATTTTCAAACGCTTGCTGGTGAGTTACTCCCCAATCCCATTGCGTTCTTTTCCTAGTCTGCCTACACAGGGGCCGTAAAAGTTGTGCTAAGTGAGGAGTAAACACTTGCCAATGTCCTAGAAGGCCAACAAATTCCTGTAATTGGTTCACAGTGGTTGGCTGACAGAAAGAAATCCTGTATTTTATCCGTGATTGTCTACGGAATAACTTTAGTCTTACCCGACCAGACAATACCCAAAACCTTGACAGACAAGCCAAGCCCCTGGACTTTGCTGGAGCTGATGGCCCATCCTTGAAATTCCAAATAGGAGATAAGGTTCGGTACACTTTCCTCTAAGGCAGGAGAGAGAGAGAAAGAGAGAGGTTAACATGATATCGTCAATGGAATGAAACAGGTGCCCTTGTCGGGTAGCGCCCGTGCAGCCAGGTCTTCAGCAATCACGTTACGGCAATAGGTTGGACTGTGTGGGTATCCCTGGGGGAGGACATTGAAGGTCCACTGCCTGCCTTCCCACATGAAAGCAAACTGATCTTGGCTTTCAGGGGCTACGTCGATGCTAAGGAAGGCACTGGCCAGGTCTAATACACAATGACAGGTGCCAAGGTCGCTGCTGAGGTGTTCCAGCATTGTGGGTATGTTGGGGACCACTGCAAAAAGGGGAGATAGTACTTTATTTAATTCTCTATAACCTACTGTCATGTGCCAGGTGCCATTGTGCTTGTGCACTGGCCATACAGGAGAATTGTAAGGGCTGTGGGCAGGCGGGATTACACCAACCTTTTCCAATTCAGGGATGACAGCAGTTATTTCATCATGACCCCCAGGGAGTTGGTATTGTCTGGTAGCAACAACCCTGTGGGGAGAGGGTAGCTGCAACAACTCATGCTTTGCGCAGCCCCGTAGAATTTGCTGCACGGCGTGGACCTTCATTGTCCTAACACTTAGGTGGAATTGTCCAACTGTAGTCTATAAGACTTTTCCTAAAAGGATATCCGCTCCCAATATGTATTCATGGACAGGAGCTACATGCATGGTATATTTCCCTGGGGACAGTCAACCAATGCCCATGGTCAAGGAAACCCTCCTAACACTAGGTCACTGTTTTCCTACCATATCCATTAATAGCAGCAATGTGTCCCTTAAACCTGGTGGGATTTCACATAGGTAAGAGAACACCATGGTCCCGTACCTACCAAGGCTAAAATTCTCTGCTTGTTTTTCTGTGACCAATAAATGGTAACTTCTACGTGTGGCCTCTGGTCCCCTTCAGGGCCCGACTGGCTGGAGGAGACGTTGGCCACCCTCCTAGTCCTGGGCAGACCCGAGACAAGGCTTAGCAAGGCACATGTCAGTCACCTTGGGGGTGGGGGCGGGGCGGGGGTGCTGAAGGCTAAGCTTTTTTTCATGAACACTTGGAAATTGGGAGTTTTTTGTTTGAAATCGGAAGCCATCCGTTTCATTATTCTCACAGCCAGGTTCGGTTTGGGGTTTTGGTGCAGGCTGTGGAAGTGGCTGAAACCATTTTTCCTTCAGTACCTGTTTCCAAAGGAACCGCTCTCCACTTTGCTCTAGCCTGGTAAAAAGTAACTCTTTCTTGTCCACTTGGGCCAGCCAAGTGTCACATTCTAACTCGGAGTCCGCCCTTGCTCTATGGAGGGCAGCTTTGGTGGCCAACTCAGCCTCCGTCGCAGCTCGTGCCGCCTGCAGTAGTGGCCATGCCCCTGCTGCCACAGCTTGCTTTAATTCCTCCCTTTTTCCAGGGGCAGAACGAGTGGCCACGGCTTCCAATCTGAGAGCAATCTCGCAGGCCTTTTCGGGGCACTGTAACAGAACAGTCATCCCTTCTCCCATAGCTGTGGAAGGGAGATATTGAGAGTGGGGAGTATGTAAGAGAGGGAATGGCCTGGAAAAAAATTGGCAAAAAATATTTTCTGTCTGTTTAAAACATCCTCCACTCCTTTTTCTGAGAACTAAAAACCTGCGTTCGTGCTGCAGGCCAGTGGTTGAGAGGGGCAGGGTAGTGTCTTTTTTTTTTTTTTTCCTTTGAAACAGAGTCTCACTCTGTTGCGTGGGCTAGAGAGCAGTGGCAACAGCGTAGCTCACAGCAACCTCAAACTCCTGGGCTCAAGTGATCCTCCTACCTCAGCCTCCCCAGTAACTGGGACTACAGTCATGTGCCACCATGCCCGGCTAATTTTTTTGTCTATTTTTAGGAAAGACAGGGTCTCGCTCTTGCTCAGTCCGGCCTCGAACTCCTGACCTCAAGCGATCCTCCTGCCTCGACCTCCTAGAGTGCTAGGATTACAGGTGTGAGCCGCCGCGCCCAGCCTAGGGTAACATCTTTTGTTCTTTGTGCTATAGGAGATGGCTCAGCCTGACCTGGCGAGGGAGGTCCTGGGCAGAGTCACCGGACTGTCTTCAGAGGAGATGGGACTGAGATGGGACATTCAGGATCATCAACTGTAGTTGAACAGCAATTGCCTGAAGCTGAGAACCCACCCTTTAAAAGCTCTGTACTTCTGCTTATTATTAGGACAATGGCATTTCAGACAGGAGTCTCCATCCTCCTCAGTTGCCAGCAAATTAATAAACTCCTCTTTCCTTCTCCCCAGACCACTTGTCCTCTTTCTTCCGATGCAGCCTCAGGGACAAGTGCCAAGCTTTCAGTAACAGTTTTATTTACCAAACATAACCAAAGTCACGAGAACTAAAAGGCATTTGAGTTCCTTCCTACTTTCCTGATACAATATTTGATTTAAGCACTTACTTTTTGAAGCCAATGAGTTAGAGCTCTTTTACATCTTTTAGTAGTGAAATATCACATACATATGACATATATATATACACAAACATGCAGACATACAAATGGAAGCAGATCTTATAGCTTTTATGAAGAATTTTTATTTGCTAGCTTTTAAAAATATATATATTTTTATTCAGACTATGAATTTTTTAATTACTTATTTTATTGCCCTAAGCAATTGTTAGTGAGGCAACAATTTGCCTTCTAAAAAGATGATTCTTAGGTGAAACAAGGCAGAAAATGTATATTTTGAAAGCACAGAGCTAGTACTTTAGACCTAAATATGGTACCATCATTTGCTCATACCAAGGGGAAAAAAGGTTTTAAGTAAAGTCCCAGTTAAGACAAGATGACCAGGAAAAGTACCCTGAACAAAGGTAAGACTTTTCATATAATTTAGAACAATGGTAAGAGTTTCTAGTGACTTAGTCCTCCCTCTCAGACACTCTTATAAATGGAAATTTCCTTTATAGATAAAAATTTATTTTATAAAAGGGTTTCATAATATCCAGTTAAGGGCCTGGTGCAGTGGCTTGTGCCTGCAATCCCAGCACTTTGGGAGGCCAAGGCAGGAGGATCACCTGAAGTCAGGAGTTCAAGACCAATCTGAGTAATAAAGCGAGACCCCCATCTCCACAAAAAAAATTAGAAAAATCAGGCAGGCCTGGTGGCATGCACCTATAGTACCATCCACCTGGGAAGATGAAGCAGGAAGATTGCTTGAGCCCAGGAGTTCGAGGTGTCTGTGAGCCACTGCACTCCAGCCCAGGCAATAGAGCCAGACTCTGTCTAAAAAAAAAGATACCAATTAAATGCCAGAGAGGTATGTTTTAGGTAGGCGGTCTTTTTAACTCAGCTAGTGTTTTCTAGCTAAAATTACTGAGTTCAGGTGGAATCCATTAAGGAATAGGGTTAAAAAAATGTATTTCTATACCTGGATTCAGCATGGATAAGTCTGAAAAAAGCAGCAAATCTATTTCATCTGAAGGCTTGCCTTTTGTGAACACTTTATCCAAGATAGCTTTCTTTTTGCCTTTGGGGCAGGATCATAACTAGCCAGAAGATTAGTAGATTTAATTTTTTATATTAATTAGTCATTTGAAACTTTTTATTTGCCTTTTAAAAAGAGACTTCTAAATCTTTTTACAAGTTTCTAAGCATCAATAGACATCCCTACATGAGACTAATTTGAGGGCCCTCATTTTATTTATTTATTTATTTTTATTTGGGGCCCTCATTTTTAAATGCACTTCTTAAAGTTGTCCATTTGGAACATTTTTCTGTAAGCATTTACTGCTTCTGGGGCCAAATACTCACAGGTGTATAGGAAAGTGTAGGCAGAAAGTAGAATAGTCAGTTCTTCAGAAATTGAGGATCATCACATTTTGACCTTGAATCTTGGCTTTGGCTTTCAGATCTCCAAGATCAACTCAGGCAATGATTTTTCCTTACCCAAGGGTGCAGGAAAAAGGAACAAAGGGATAGAACACGGAAATCTGCGAATTCCTGAAAGCTGGAGTTCTCACTCCCTGTCGTGTCGCCATTTACTGCCAGTTTCTGCCTGATGCAGTCGGACATCTGAGTCGTCTAACTGGATCTAAGCCAGTGAATTATCAGATCCAATCTGATCCCACACCCAGTACAGTTTCTATTGTGACTTTCAAACCAGTTAGGATCCAAAATTTGCCCAAACCGACGTGGTGAGCTCAAAACACAAATCTGTGGAGCTTCAGAATCCGAGAGAGAACCTACCCAGGAGCCCCAGTCGCTTTGAGAGAGCAGTGGGCACAACAGTGGGGGGGGGGTTCGCTTGTTCTCTCGGTGCTCCTGGGGGTCTCTGGGAGCTCTATTTTGGAATCCACTTCTGACAAATTAAATTTAACAGAGTTTAATTGAGCAAAGAACAATTCACAAGTTGGGCAGCCAAACCAGAACAAGTCAGGAAAGCTCCAGCGCTGCCACGTGGTTACAGAAGATTCGTGGACAATATAGTTCAGCGTTTGCCTTACACATTTTGAGCCATTGGCCACCTTTGCTTGGCCAAAGCTCAGGGATCAGCCAAGAGGAAGGAACAGAGAGGGGTGAAGGTAAATGGAGCCGACTCTAGCTGGGACAAGCAGCTGACATTTTTTGCTTTCAAACTTTTTAACTAAAGTCCCCTTCCAAGTTATAACTTAATCAAGGAAGCAAGAGGTGTCTCCAAAGAGGTGGAAAACAGTTTTTATGAGATCCAAAACAAAAGCCACAAAAATGGCTCAAAGAAAGGAAACTGGCCATAAACCACATCTGCCCCACATTTCTGTCCAGCCGTATCTTCTAGGCTGAACATTTACACACAAATGTCTAAAAGCCCCGTATGTCCTCACAGAATCAAAAGCTGTGCACTGAAAGGAAAAGAATCAACCAATGGCACAAGATACACAAATACCAAACCAGAACAAGCTCATTCCCTGCCTGAGAATCTAACCTAGGCTGCTGGGGGGAAAGAACAGAACTTTTAACCCCTAGGCTATGAGGTAAATTGGCCTCTGCCATTTTTCCCACAGGGGCCGTGTTCCAAGGATTGTTTTGTTTTGTTTTGAGACAGAGTCTCACTCTGTTGCCCAGGCTGGAGTGCAGCAGTGTCATCATAGCTCACTGCAACCTCAAACTCCAGGGCTCAAGCGATCCTCCTGTCACAGCCTCCTGAGTAGTTGGGACTACAGGTATGCACCACCATGCCTGGTTAATTTTTCTATTTTTTGTAGAGACGGGGTCTCGCTCTTTCTTGTTCAGGCTGGTCTTGAACTCCTGAGCTCAAGCAATCCTTCCACCTCAGCCTCCCAAAGTGGTGGGATTACTGGCGTGAACTACCATGCCTGGCCATGATCATTTCTCCTCTTTTTATTGCAGAAATTTCCTCACTGTTAGTGTTTATATTTCAGATAATCTTTAGTATACTTTGCCAAATTCCCCCCAAAAGAACTCATTAATATCATAACAGATTGTATCTGTTGAATGACAATAATCTTAGTTCTACTGACTTCACATAGATTTGTGAAATTGATGTGAAATTTCTATGATATAGTCTCCTAAGCCTAAATTATAAAACTGGGTTGCTTAGTGGGGAAAAAGAGATGAATTTTACTTAGGTTTAAAAAATGTTAGGAAGTGGATTGGTTATAATCTATAACCTCTGCAAAATTTTGTTTTATCTCCCTTTAATCATCAGCTTCTTCTAACCATACTACTATCTCAGCCACTTTCTTCAAAGAGATGCAACAAATGTAAGTTCAATATTCTGTCCATATGCTGTGTAAAGGAGAAATCAAGGGAAATACCATATTGTTTACCAGGCTGAAAAAGTGCTCAGCATCTGTGAATACACAGAATGAATGAGACACACACCGTACTCACGTAGTTGCACACATGCAACTCCAGTAGCTAACCCAGTGAAGAATAAAAAGTGGAAAATGAACTTATGCCAATGTTTCTCATTTTGGCAACTTATATGATACTGCTTTGCATAAATTTGCCCTTTATTTTTTTATTTCTTTGGAGACAGAATCTTGCTCTGTTGCCCAGGCTAGAGTGCCATGGCGTCAGCCTAGCTCACAGCAACCTCAAACTCCTGGGCTCAAGCAATCCTTCTGCCTCAGTCTCCTAGTAGCTGGGACTACAGGCATGTGCCACCATGCCCGGCTAATTTTTTCTACATATTTTTAGTTGTCCAGCTAATTTCTTTCTATTTTTAGTAGAGACGGGGTCTCGCTCTTACTCAGGCTGGTCTTGAACTCCTGACCTCGAGCGATCCACCTGCCTCGGCCTCCCAGAGTGCTAGGATTATAGGCATGAGCCACCTCGCCCTGCCATAAATTCGCCCTTTAAAGCAGATATCTTCTAGGCAATCTCGGGAAAATATTTTGGGTAGATTGACAGGTAACACTTAAAAAAATCTAGCATTTCTAAATGTCAAAATCTTTGGACAATTTTGCATAATCATATAAAATCAGAATACACTAGGTTATGCTATGGAAACAACTCAAAAATCTCAATGGCTTAAAACAACAAAGGTGTAGTCCTTGTGCGCCTTGTATGTCCACGGTAGATGCTCAGGAAGCCTGTTCATCTTGTCTCTGAGGGACACAGGCTGACTGAACAGCCATGACCTGGAATCCTGGTGGTTTCTCCTTCTCATGCCAGAAACTAATCAGTGTCCACTGCCCTAAAAGTTAAACTCATGCTTTCTAGGCCTGAGGCACTGACAGGAATTAGTCACTTAGTTCCACCTGACCCACTTAATCCTCACAGAAAATTGTAAGGTAGATACCACTGTTATCCTCATTTTAAAGATGAAAAAACAAAGATCTAGAAAAAAAATCAAGTAATCTGGCTATGGACACACGAGTTTCGGTACAGTAAGTCTTTCTACAAAGGCCAAAGCACATCTGGCAGCTCAATATAATTCAATCCCTCCCTCCTTTGTTCCAAGATTTAGTCAATCCTCCAAAACAAGGGTGACAATCCCTCCCTTGAAGGATGTAGCATTTTGTATTCAGAATCTCTGGTCAACGCATCCATATTCCTAATGTAGTCTGACTTAAGATTGGATTCTTTCCTTCTTGCTCAAGTATCTATAGATGCCTCCAAATATTTTTTTCTCTAAGTTACTAAGTTAGTGAAGCTGTCCAATTCCTTTGGTGTGCAAAATTTCTCATTCCGGATTGGCTGAATGATTAACTCCTCCCCCCATCTCCTCGCACCTCCGTGCTGGGTTCTGATTTGGTTATATTTTCACGGATCGTGTGGGGTAGACATAATTCAGGGTCGGTGAGCCTCAAGGACTGCAGTTACAAAATCTGCCAGCAAGGCAAGGTCATCCCAACCAGAAAAAAAAAAAAAAAGACCAGGGGTTAATTCATCTGGTGTGGGAGGATCGACAGTTGTTTGTGTTCGGCAGGAAGGAAAGATCTTGTGTATGTTTCAACAGATCCCTTTTGATTATTGAGACAACTATGGTTATTAATAATTGGCCCAAATTATACACAAATCACCACCCAGTTTCTGTTTAATATAACCTGATATTTGCTGTCAACTTTTTCAGCTCTACAGCTAAAGGGGAAAAAAGATGATTTCAGCACAAAGAGTTTTAAAGCATGCCTGGGTTGAGAATTTGGGGTTTTCCTTCCATGTGCTATTCCGTGTCTTTATAAGATGCTATCACAGCATCAGTCCTTGAATTCCCCACGGCTTTCCTGCTGCTCTGAAACAGTAACAAAGCCTTGAATTAAACAGCCATTCTGCTCAAGGTAACCACGTGCATCATTTGATTATGCAATTTGTCACTGGGTGCCACAGCTGTCTAGATACTACTCCTGAGTAACAAGTGCTGGTTCATCGAATGAATGGGCACAAAACCCATCCTGATTTCTCTTGGGCCCCCAGCTGATCTGCTGCATTAAACTAATCCTGGACAAAACGTGCGCTTCCCCAGGAATTGTCCTTCCCGCTCTTGCTGCTGTTTTAAGCACGTTCTGCACCTGAATTCTCACCAATGGGATGAAAGTGCAAATGCAGTGGCAGCAAGACAGGAGTCAGACACCCTGCAGGCAGTGAGGGCAGGGGTCAGAGGGAGAAGGCCACCAGGATAAGAAAGTCACAAAAATGTGAACATGCTTAGCTAGGAGAGATGTAACCAACAGGGACCCTTGAGTTATTTTGCTTTAGCCATAACATCTTTAGCTAAAGTAAAAGCAGGAATTCCTTTAATTGGGGCATGTGCACAGTGGAGGTGACAGTGTCCCTAAGTGAACTACCCTCATAACATAGTAAAAATCACACTCACCGGCGCTGTAGACAGCTTACAAATGCCATGGCAACTCCAGAAGTTACCCTATGAGGTCATGGAAGGGGAGGCTTCCCAGCTCTAGGAACTCCCCAGTCCTTTCCCAGAAAATCCATGAACATTTGTCCCTCAGTTTGGCAAGCATTAAGATTTAATATAAAAGACCAGCCCCTGACCCTGGGTGGCAGTGTTCCTCTCTGGATCAGTCTGCTCTTCTCCTTTCTGCCAGAGAGCACTTTGCTTTCAATAAACCTCTCTGCTTTTGCTCATAGGCCATGTCTGAGCTCTTTTCTTTCACTCATGCCCCTGTTCTTGAATTCCTTCCTGTGCAGAGGGCAAGAACCCTCTCTGATATCAAAAGTGACCACAGCTCCAGCCTCCAGGAGGCATTTCTCTGTGTGCTTTTCCATTTTCACCAGGTAGAGGATGGCAGCCACCGGTGAACATGGGCACAGCACACAGCCTGGGTCCCAGCTCTCAGTTCTCACCTCACATCCATGCAGACCCTGCTTAGAGGAGGACTGGGGAACCCACTGTACCTCATTCCTCTCTGGTTCTCTGCTCTGTGACCTCCAGCTGTGAGGCCTCCCCAAACGCCCAACTCTGTCCCTTCCACTCAGGGACACTGCTACTGCTGGCTCCCCTGGGCTCCCTCCTGCACGGTGGCCTGCAGACTCAGGGCTGGCCTGTCTCTCAGGGCTCCAAATGCCTAAAAACTGTCTGTCATTTCATATATTTTTCCATCTTTCTGAACTTGTTTAAATTGGGACAGCACATCTGGACTCTGCGATTCCATCTTGACCGGAAGGAGCAAGAGTCCACCTTTTGGGTTGGATTCATGAAGATCTCTGCATTTGTCAGTATTTAGAATATAAAGCTTTCTTTTTTATATATAAAATACAATTATTCTTCCCAATTTATCATCTATCTTTTTAATTTAATTTTTTAACTTTTGTTTTCTGTTGGATAGACTTTGCGTGTGTGTGTTCAAATCTCTCCATTTCTTCTTACAATTTTTATTTCCTTAATTGTTTTGACATTGTACTTAAAGAAGCTTTTCCTACTCCTTAAGCCTCTAAGCAGTTGCCTGTGTTTTCTTCTGTTTATTGTGTTCTCTATAAGGTGTCAGTTTTTTAAGACAACTGGCACACATCTTCCAGATTTGTAAATCATTCTCCTCTTACTTAGAGAAGAAAGCTAAAGCTTCTTTTTTTCCCTGTCTTTTGAGACAGGATCTTTCTCTGTTCCCTGGGCTAGAGTGCAGTGACATCATCATAAATCACGGCAGCCTCAAACTCCTGGGCTCAAGTGATCCTCCTGCCTCAGCCTCCCAAGTACCTGGGACTGCAGGGGTGCACCACCACATCCAGTTAATTTTTCTTATTTTTTGTAGAGATGGGGTCTCCCTGTGTTGCTCAGGCTGGTGTTGAACTCCTGGCCTCAATAGATCTTCCCACCTTGGCCTCCCAAAGTGCTAGGATTATAGGCAAGAGCCATGGCACCTGACCGCAAGCTTCTAATCTAATCAAAGAGAACAGGTAATTCTTTTAATTTTCTCAGGATGCATCTTCTTTCCTCAAGGAGGGGGAAGCCAGAGTGTCAGGAAAAGTGACTGTCAAATCTGGATCCTCCTCACTTAAAATCCTGGTGTTGCAGAGCAGCGGTAACAAAGTGCCACAGACTAAATCGCTCAGACAAGAGAAACGAATTTTCCATTCGGGAGACTAGAAGTCCTAGATGGTTCCTTCTCAGGGTCATGAGGGAGCATCTGCTCCAGGCCTCTCTCCTTGGGTTGAGACGGCATCTCCCCCCTGTCCCTTCTCATCCTCTTCCCTCTCCGTGTGTCTCTGTGTCCCAGTTTCCCAGTCACATTAAATAAAGACCAGCCCTAAGGACCTCACTTTCACTTGATCACCTCTGTAAAGAGCCTACTCCAAATAAGGTCACATTCTGAGGTGGGGGGTTAGCACTTCATGACTTGGGGAGCATGGGGGCGGATACACACTTCGAGCCACAACACTGGTGAACCCGGTTATGTCAAATTTGCTACAGCGGCTCTCTCGCTCCCTTGGATATGTTAACGTGGAAAGGACCCTTAAACGTCAACTTATCTAAGTATTTTTTTTATAGATGAGATTTGAGGCAGTTCATACCTCCCCCTCCCAGCAGACATGTCTTCTGAAATAAATCTTTCTTCCTTGACAATCCTTGTTGTCTCAGGACTGAACCCCCTTTGTGGGTTCATTAACAATTTGGGGGCTTGTCCTGGACCTGTTGCTTGTGGCTTGGTGGCCACGGAACAGGGAGAGACTTTAAAGCCCCCTTAGCAGCTGTCCGGCTGAGTTTCTGCGGGAGGCTGGTTTCGGTTTCTCCCACTGACTTTGCTGTCACCAGCCCCAAACACGTCCCTGATTGTCAGGGAAGGAGGGACTTTTGACCTTTGGATTTTGGCATTTGCAGCCAGACAGGTGAGTGCTGTTTGAAGGTACCGAGCAACAGAGAAACTCCTCTCTCCATTTGGGGAGATTCTCTGGAATTCCCATTAGGGTTGGGAGCCTCAGCCATGTGGGAGAGTAGGACCTAAAAACTTTTCTCTCCATCTGGGGAATTTCTCGGGAGCTCCTGCGTGGGTTAGAGGTCTCAACCATCTGGGAGTTTCAGTGGGAGTCCCATTTGGGTTGGAAGCTTCAACCATTCATTTGGGAGAGCAGGACCTCTGACTGTTTGTATTTGGCACGCCCTCGGCTTATCTGTTGGAGCTGCAGTCCATTTGGTGTGTGAGTGTGTTTATGTGTGTGACTGTGGAGAATAAGAATTCAATTTCTGGCCAGGTGCGGTGGCTCACGCCTATAGTCCCAGCTACTTCGGAGGCTGAGGCAGGAGGATCGCTTAAGCCCAGGAGTTTGAGGTTGCTGTGAGCTAGGCTGACACCACAGCACTCCAGCCTGGGCAACAGAGTGAGACTCTGTTTCAAGAAAAAAGAAAAAAAAGGGGGGGGGTGCGGGTCAGGGAACAACAAGCCAGATCTAAGAACCCCGTCTTGCCATCAGAAGGAATTGCCCATGTTGAAGAAGACCTTGGGGCAGCCGTAGCAGCGGCTCCAGCTGTGGCTGTGCCGGCTCAGGCTCAGGCTGTCGCTGAGGCACCGAAGGGAGCTTTGGCCATGGCGGCAGATCCCACTACAGCTCCGATTTCTTTCAGAGATCCCTCTCCTAACTCTCCTGTCCCACTTGATGGCTCTGGACCCCTTCTTCACCCCTGCTGGCTCCTCCAGCCATCTATCTCTCACTTCTGTCCTTCTCTGAGAATAGTCACGGGAAGCACGGGGACATGGTCTCTCCTTCACACACCCAGCAGGGTACACAATGGTCGGGGTCCTCCCTCCATCCCAGCAGGGCAATTTCCTTTGAGACGGGTCCCTATAAGAGGAGTACATGAGAATGGACAACTGGCTGGATGGATGTGGGTTTATAACCCATTTACCACGTCTGATTTGTACAATCGGAAACAGAATAGCCCTGCCTACAGGGATGATCCACAGCGTGTAACTGATCTGCTTGAATCTGTTTTCACTACACATCGCCCCACATGGGCAGATGGTCAGGGCCTGCCTAACACACTGTTAACTTTCGAGGAGCATCACATTGTTCTAGAAAAGGCTGGGGAGGAAGCTGACTGGGTGCATGCAGAAGACCCAAATAACCAGCTGAGACCTGCAGCTAATTTAGCCATCCCAACGCCTGACCCCAACTGGGACCCAAACAATGGAGATGAAAGTAAGATTCAACATTTTCTACACTGCATCCTGGTGGGGCTTAAAATCAAAATTAAAAGCCTGAACAAGGTTCAGGAAGTAAGACAGGAACCAGATGAAAATCCATCAGCTTTCCTAGAAAGGATTATGGAAGCATATCGGAAATATACTGACATAGATCCAGAAAGTCCTGATAATTCAAGGTTCATTAACATGACCTTTGCTGCCCAGAGCATGCCCGATATCCAGCAGAAGGTACAGAAGTTAGAGGGGCTTCTCACTTGCCCCATATCTAATTTGGCTGAAGTGGTTTATACGATCTTTGTAAGCCGTGAACAGACTAAAGAAAAGCAAAAGGAGAAAAGAAAGGTATATGAAATGAGACAACTGGCTGTAGCTCTGACAGAAAACTCTAGGGGGTCCCCTCAACAGGGACCACTGCCCCACAGAGGAAAAAAGATTAAGAGGAAAAATTCCCTTAAAAAAGGACCAATGATCCCAAAGGATCTCATGTCAGGAAAAACAAAACAAAACAAAAAAGGACCAACGTGCCTACTGCAAAGAGATGGGTCCTTGGAGAAAGAATTGTGCTAAGTTACAACAAAAGAGTGACAGGAACGTACTGTACAGTGGATGGGGCTGAATGCAGAAGACCCGGAATGACAGGTCCCTAGGGCTCCCCAGAACCTGTGGGAAATACAGCCTGTGATTAACATCTCACACCAAGAGCCCAGGGTACCCATAAAACTGGGCGAAAAGCTGATTGATTGGCTGACGGATACCGGTGCAACCTACTCAGTTTTAAACCTTAAATTGGCTAAGCTTACTAAAGACTCAATGCTGGTGACCAGGGTAAGCAGAGAACCCTCCAAAAAATATTTTCTCCAGCCACTGGATTGTGCTCTTGGGAATTCCTGCCTCACACACAGCTTTCTGTACGTGCCTGAGTGCCCTCTCCCACTGCTGCGTAGAGAACGTCTCTCTAAATTGCAGGCTCAAGTGACCTTTCAGAATAAACAAGCGCCTATTGCAGTTCCCCGGAACATGCCTGTGCCTTGCAAGCAGCTCTGCTCGCTCCCTTGGCTGTCCCTCAAGAGCTGCCCGCTGAAGTCCTCAATGAAGCCAACCCCAAGGTATGGGCTACTGGACAATCTGGAAGGGCACACGTGGACCCTGTTCATATTAAGGTAAAACCAGGAATTTCTCCCCCTTGACTCAAGCAGCATCCATCAAAGCTGCAAGCTACGGAGGGCCTTGAACCCCTAGTTATGGCCTCTTTAAAATACGGACTTCTCTGGCCTTGTCACTCTCCTTATAACACTCCCATTTTGCCAGTTCAAAAACCTGGAACTCAGGAATATCCATTTGTTCAGGATCTGAGAGCAATAAACCACATAGTGGAAGACATTCATCCTGTGGTACCTAATCCTTATACTCTTCTCACGGCTCTATCTGGCAATTTTGCTTGGTTTTCAGTGACAGACTTAACAGATGCCTTCTTTGCACTCCCCTTGCTCCGGAATCACAAGAACTCTTTGCTTTCGAACGGGAGAACTTAACGACTAAAACCAAATGTTAATACTGTTGGACTGTCCTCCCCCAGGGACTTAAAAATTCTCCAACCATCTTTGGAGAAATTCTAGCTAGAGATGTAAGAAAGATAATTCTAGAAAAGGGAGTAATTTTACGGTATGTAGATGACATTTTCATTGCATGCAAAACTGAAGCTGAATCAAGGCAACATGCTATAATTGTATTGAATTTCTTAGCTGACAAAGGATATAAAACATCCCAGAAAAAGGGCCAAATCTCACTGCCCATTGTCGAATGCATGGGATTTGAATTGTCTCAGGGACTCAAAACCTCCTCCCAGACCAGAGGAGGCTGTCACCAGGTAGCAGTCCCCACCACTCGCAAGCAGCTGCCAGGATTCCTGGGAATGGCAGGATTTTGTCGAATTTGGCTTCCTAGCTTTGGCCTAATAGCCAAACCTCTCCATGCAGCCTCAACAGGACAGGAAAAAGAGCCCCTTCCTTGAACAGGAGAATGTCAAAAAGCTTTTTTGACTATTAAAGAAAAGCTGATGACTGCCCCTGCCCTGGGCCTCCCGCATTTGTGCAAGCCTTTTGATTTGCTCATCCAAGAGAGACAAGGAATTGCACTGGGGGTATTAACCCAACCTTTGGGAGCTAATAAGTGTCCCATGGCCTATCTCTCTAAACAATTAGATATAGTAGAGAAAGGATGGCCCACTTTTCTAAGAGCAGTTGCCACCACACTTGTGATATTTTACAAGAAGCTGAAAAGTTTACGCTTGCACAGCCAGTAACTGTTCATACTGCACATTATGTGTTACCCCTACTAGAACAGAAGGGGGTTGTTGGTTGACGGCTGGCCAGTTGGGCAAATATCAAGCTACCCTGTTAGATATTCCTAATGTAACTTTAAAGGCAGCATCCACCTTGAATCCCACCACCTTGCTGCCTATGGACTCTCACTCCCCGGTTCACAATTGCATACAAATCATGACCAAGTATATTCTAGCCGCCCGGATTTGATGGATCAGCCATTGGCAGACCCAGGTGAGGAATTCTTCACAGATGGGAGCAGCTTCACGTAGCATGGACAATGCAAAGCCAGGTATGCTTTGGTGACCAGCCAGCAGGTAATTGAGGCACAAGCCCTACCCACAGGGATGTCTGCCCAAAAGGCAGAATTGATTGCATTGACCAGAGCCCTACATCATGGGAAAAATAACCATATCAATACATACAGATTCTAAATATGCCTTTATGGTGGTTCATGCTCATGGAACTCTTTGGAAGGAGCGAGGATATCTTACTTCTGAAAATAAAGAAATTAAATATAGGCCTCAGATTCTTGAATTATTAAAAGCAGTTTTACTGCGTAAGGAGACAGCCATCATGCCCTGCCGGAGACATCAGAAAACAGACACTCAATGTTACAAAAGGAAATACTATGTCAGATTTAATGGCAAAAAGGGAAGCCCAACAAATTGTCAATTGACTCTAATTCTCTCTCTACAATTAGATAAACACGATTTCCGATATTCTGAGAAAGATCCAGAAAGAGCTAAAGAAAGGGGATTTTAAAAGTATAATGGTCAAAATTGGCTCACAAACATGGAAGGGAAGGTCCTCCTTCCTGAAACTCTTGTCAGAACAGAGCTTGAGCAGATTCATTAAAGCACCATTTTGGACGAGATGCCACCTTGCAATGGATACAGCCTCATATGACTGGGCTCAACTTACACAGAACTATTCAGACAGTAGTTCAAAGCTGCCCTATGTGCTTGAAAAATAACCCAAAGCCTTCTGGAACCTCACAACCACCCCTAAAGGAAGGAATGCAATGGAGAGGGAGTTTCCCAGGAGAAGACTGGCAGGCATACTTTACCATGATGTGCCAAGTCCCTGGAAATTTTCAATATTTGCTGGTCTTTGTTGACACTTTTTCAGGATGGGTTGAAACTTACCCCACCAGGACTGAATAGGCATCAGAAGTCACTAAAGCCCTTTTAAAGGAAATTATTCCTAAGTTTGGACTTCCATCAACTCTCCCAAGTGATATGGCTCAGGCTTTGTTGCCGAAATCACCCAAGAAATATCAAGAATTTTAGAAATCAATTGGAAAACTGCATTCATCATGGAGACCCCTGTCTTCGGAGAAAACTGAACGGATGACTAGAACTTTAAAAAAGACTCTCTCCAAAATTTGTCAAGAGACCAATTTAACTTGGGACAAGGTGTTATCCCTTGCTCTGTTGAGAATTCGGGTGGCCCCTAGAAGGAAGATGGCTCTTAGCCCCTTCGAAATTTTATATGGGAGACCGTGCCTAAGAGCTTCCAGCCAGGACTCAGTCAATGCTCGCCTGCCCCCAGAGATGGAAGTTTGCTCGTATGTAAAACAGCTTGGTAACACGCTAAGTCCTGTTTCTAAGTTTGCTTCCAACAGGCTCCAGTTTCTAACGGATGTGCCCCTTCATAAAGCCAGGAGACACGGTGCAAACCTGGAGAAACCAGCATCCTGAAGATCAACCACAGCCACAGTGCATCGGCCTGTTTGAAGTTCCCCTGCCAACTCACTCATCAGTTAAACTCGCAGGAGTTAAGCCGCAGATTCATCACGCTCAGATAAAAGAGGCACCCCTACGAGAGACCCCGCGCCTGCAGGATTCACCACCCTCTGAGAGACTGAAGGACCAGTGGGCTTGTGAGCCCTTAGAGGACCTAAATTAACTCTCCTGAGAAAGAGATAAGTAACATGAAATTATATACCCTATGCATCTTATTTGTTCCTTGGGAATTTTTGCTTGCCTGGTGAGACGATTCTTTAGTTAGGATTTCTCAAGCTATCACCTCCTGTGCTAACCTGTCTAGCTGCTGGGATTGTCATCCTAAACTTCCTTCGGTGCAAGACCATTCTGACCGTATAGTTGTCCCTGTATACAATTTCACTAATGCACCCTCCTGTATGTTGAACTTACAGAAGCCTGTCTCTCCGATCACCTACAGGGTACGACTAATAACTCCAAACTCAGAGGTCCCATGTGTTATGGTCTGAGACGCAAGAAATGACCACCTAAAGACCGAACTGAGCCAAATTAGGAATCCTTATTAGCTGGCCAGCGACTACTCCCTGCACCGCCGCCAAAGGCAGCGGCACAGAGAGCAGCCTTGACCTTTTGAAGCAGAAAGCTTTTATTGTGAGTGAAAAATCATTGGGGCAGAGCAAGCATGATTACAGGGGCAAAAAGCAGCATTATATCACTCTCATGTCCTGGTGCAACAGGATCTGGGCAGTTTAGGGCTTGGTCATGCAGAACATGGGTGTCGTATTCCCACACTTGGGGCACTGTCTTTAGCAAGCAGTTTTACAGAAGCGAGATAGCAGGTTAATGATTTTTCGGCACAAAACTCACATTATGACATTATAGAAATAGCTTTGACAATGTTAAAACTTCAGCTTTTAACATTATATGGCCAAAAGTTGTAACAGTCAGTAGTCTTGAAGCTTTTGGCCCTTAACACCATGTTTCTTTCTCACCCAGCCCCTTATCAGACGTTATGTACAAGGTGACAGTAGGGACACATACTCTCATAAGTGTACTTTCTACTGGGCAATCGGTCTCTCTAAATTGACCACCAATTATAAAAATTCGACTATTACAGTCTTTTCTGCACCATCCTCTTTAGATTATCTCATTAAGAAATGTTTTAACCCCTCAGACACGGATCATGACCCTTGTCTATACCATAGTACATCAGCAAAAGCTGTATCCTCAAGGCTTTGGAAACTGGCAGCTTGTCAACTCCCAGACGAACAGGATCAACTCTGTATAAGACCCTTGGTTTAAAAGTTTAGCCCTAATGTTACCTAATAGTGGTTCTATAAACCTTCAAGCAGGAGCAGGTACTGTTTGTGCACGTCTTGGATATATTTTTGTCTGTAGAAGCAAGGAAGGAACTCCTTGGGCTTATGATTGCTTAAACAGCTGGACAATGGGGGGTGATTGTTTATTAGGACTCCCTTTTTGATCCATAACAGATCTGAAGTGGCTCATTGGACCAGCTCCCGAAAATTGCTTTCATGAATAACTAGGGGAATTTTAGACCGAGATTCCATCTGGGAAGCCCCAAGGCAGTACCTCCCAGCGGGAATCCCAGATGGAGATGACTTCTTTGGGTACACCCTACTGCCCTGGTGGGGAGTGGCAGCTCACTAACATGTGCTTCACAACCTAGCTATAACCTTGGAAATGATGGCTAATGAAACTGCATTAGCAATAGCTGCTCCACAAAAATCTTTAAACTCTTTAACTCAAGTGGTTCTCAATAATTGCATTGCTCTTGATGATATTTTAGCAGAACAAGGGGGTGTTTGTGATATAGCCAACTCTTCATGTTGCAAAATTATACAGATACCTCCACAGAAGTGGGAACATGTGTTGATAAAATCAGACAACAAGCTTCATGTTTGGAACAGGTTAACAGGGATGATTTAGAGATGGGAGATTGGTTCTCAAGATCCTCTCTTGCATTCCTCAGGGTAAACCCTCTATTCTTTCAGGGATCTTGAAATTTAGCCTTTCCTTCTTACTACTAGTTTTTTTTTTATTTGCTTCCTTACAAATATATTAATTAAATGTGGACTAAAATGTTGTTTTGAAAAAACAAACAAAAACACTCAAGTAATGGTACTAGAGATGTTCAATCATTCACCTGTGACTCATGAGCACTTTCAGCAACAGGCTCGAAACTTCCCTTCCTCCTGCCCCAACTGCACCCCACTTCAGCAGGATGCAGCCAGATTGATCTATGCCCCCCAGTCCCCAAGACTGAGGAATGAATGAAGAAAAGGAGCAAAATGGTAACGAACTCCATAAACAAGAAAATGTTTTCTCAATAATGTTTTTAGTTCCCTCATACTTCAAATGAGTTTTCAGGGTTCACATCATGGCTGGGGCTGGCATCGCCAAGTGATCTGGACAGTGAGTTTTATCTCAGCCCTGGTAGCTTAGCAGCTACAGTCTCAAAATAGGCAGAAAATAGACCAAGAGCTCTCGGTAAGATTTGCTGACCAGAACTCTGTAACTTTCTGTTGCACCGATGCATTCTCTTGAGTTTCTTTCCCAGAAATGGTGGAACCTCCTTGCAGCCGGCAAATAACTACAAAGGCTCACACCACCTGTTTGTCTGGAGAAGACAAGATAGGTGACACCCCACCACTGACTGTGCCCAAAGACCCACGGAGCCTGCACACAAGGCTGAAAGAATGACCAATATTAACCCCAGCTCACTATAATGTTAAAATCCCCACCCTGGGAGGAACTTATCCACCATTTTTGATGATGGGACATATGTACTAGCATGATTTCTCACTGTGCTTGCGTGCCCTGAACTCCACCCCAAACACACAATGATGCTCACCTCCCTCATGCATTATCCATTTTACCTAGAAAAACCCCTGACCCTGTTGGTCAGGGAGGCAGATTTGAGGCAGTTCATACCTCTCCCTCCCAGCAGATGTGTCTTCTGAAATAAATCCTTTCTTCCTTGACAATCCTTGCTGTCTCAGTTATTGGCTTTCTGTGCTGTGAGCAACATTGAAACCCCCCCTTGTGGGTTCATTAACAAAAATACAAAATAAAACTTTAGGCACAGCCTCAATAACAGATGTGCTTCTTGTCAATAAGTTCCACCAATGAATAAAAGTAAGACTTAGAGCCAAGATGTGGAAACAACCCAAAGGTCAATGGATGGATGAGTGGATGAACAAAAGGTGGTATATACACAATGGGCTATTATTCAGTATTAAAACAAAGAAGGAAATTCTGACACATCCTACAACATGGTAGAACCTTGAGGACATTACACTAAGTGAAATAAGCCAGACACAAAAGGGCAAATACTGTATGATCCCATAGTGTGTGAGGCATATGAGGTCCTAGAGTAGTCAAATTCATGGAGACAGAAAGCAGAATGGCAGTTGCCAGGGGCTGGGGAGAGGGCTATGGGGAGTTGGCGTTTCATAGGAACAGAGTTTCTGTTGGAGCTGAAGTTCTGGAGATGGATGGTGGTGGTGGTGGTTGCACAACATTGTGAATGTCCTTAATGACACTCAACTGTACGCTGAAGTGGGACAGCACGGAGGGAGAAGAGCCCAATATGCTTATCTGAGTTTAGAGTGGAGAGAACACAGCTTCTGCTAGAGAGGGGGAAACAGGGATCTGGAGACCCCAAGGACAGTTGACCTTGGACAATGGTCAGAGGTCAGTGGCAGGAGGTACTGTTTACCGCAGATTTCCAGACAAGTGTGCACATCAGTCTGGAAGTCACTTGTGTTTTCTTTCAAACGTATTGCCAGGTTGGAGGGACTGATGACATCAGAGGCTTCTGACCTTCCTGCTTGGAAGGACCCGACTCCGTGGGTGCCTGGCAGCCCAGTGGACAATGCATCTTCGCAGAGCTGGTTTCCACGCCTGACTTCTCCCCAGCTTGGAGAAGAGATAACAGGCTTGGTGTCAACCATAACCCAGAAGAAGGCTTTGGCCAGAACAGGGTTTGGGTTCTGTGGAAGGGAAGAAACAGTTTGGGAGAAATCATGGCCACTTATCAACCAGACTCTTGGTCTGAGGACCAGAGCCCCCAGCCCAATACCTCAGGCTACTACCCTGAGGGCACTGAAGTCAGGAAGACATGTGGAAAAGAAAAGAAGGCCTCAGAAAGCCAGGATTGGAAACAGCACAGGATGTGGGACAAGGACGTCCACATGAAAGGAAAAGCTGGGGAGCAAGGTAGTGGGGCTGCGAGGTGAGTCTGAGACAAGGGAAGAGGGACTCAAGGAAAGCCTTCCTTTTCTTCCCCAATGGAAGTAATTCTCTACAGTGAGGAAGAGTTTGAGGACAGAGAGATGCAATAGCGGCCAGGCAGATGTGGGGTGGATGGATGTCAACAAAGCAGAGAGACGGAGAGATGGCTCGGAGAAGGCCTCAGTCTGTGGGGCTGGAGAGGGTGGAAGAGAAGTTTGGTTTGAGCACAGGGATCAGTTAGGTGATCAGTGGCTGAATTCCAAAGACAGAGCTGGACACTGTAGCCTGGTTTCTTTACTCAGCCGCTCGGGTAGATCCCAACCCACTGCCTCAATCTCCTGGCCGGAAAAGGAAGAGGGAGTGGTCATCCCATTCCGAGAATCAGGAGCTGGAGGAGGAGCTGTTGGTCCCTGAGCCTAAGGACATCTGGGCCGTGGAGTCGCTGCATGGGCTGAAGATGAGACTGAAGAAGCAGCGAGTGTCCTCAGTGCTTCCCGAGCACCATGAGGTCTTCACCAGGCTGCTCGGTAGGAGGAGACCCCAGATAGCACCCTCCAATCCTATCCTTTTGAAAAAAAGAAGAAACTTCTAATCACTACACTTTTCTAGCGAAAAAGAATGCCCTGATAGTGGGCAAGCTGTCCGTCCTTGGAGGACGCAGTACGTGTCACTCAGCAGGGACACTTACAAGATGGTAGAGGATGAGGCTAGACTTGAAAAAGCTCTGCCCTTGGGATAAGAAAGCTTCACCCTCTGAAACTTACCAGGCTGGCTGACTTTTGGGGAATCTAAGTGTCGGCATCTGTAGAGGGGGAGAGCAAGGCTGTGTCCTTGCCCTGATGTGACTATCCAGTGGGAAATGGCCCGAGTCACTCTGTGACTTCTGCAGTGGTACACTCCCGTAGGATGAGGGGTGTCCAGGATCTTCCTCGTGCACATATGCCACTGACACCCAACCCTCCCTCGGTCACTCCTCAGGGGAATCTCAGGGCAGGAGCCTCCGTCCCTTGCCCAGGGAATGTTCTCTCTCCTCTCTCCACTCATCTAACCCTTGGCCACAATCCAGAACCTTCTCTTAAGGAGGCACAGTTCTCTTCCTTGCTCAGAGTTGCTCCCACCACGGCAACTCTGTCCCACTTCTCAGCCTAGTGCATGCTCTCTTTTCACAGAGGATCCTGTCATTAGAAACTTCCTGGCCTGGGACAAAAATCTGAAGGTATCTGACAAAGTAAGGTGGTTCTGCTCCAACACAGAGCCTGGGGGGGGGGGGGGGGGCGGGGCTTTCTAACCCACAGTTCCACTTCTCTCTCCCTCTGCGTCTCTCCCACCGGATGCTCCCACAGTCCTGAACCTTGTAGGACTTGTCAGCATCTCCCTTTCTGGGCCTGGAGGTCTCCTGCAGCTGAACGCGTGGCCCTGCTCAGGTGGGGTCCTTTGGCATCTGAGCCCTCGGCACAGTCTTGTCCTGGGCATTGCCTCATTGGTCATCGCCAGTCTGAGCTCCTGGCCCCTCTCCTCTCAGCTCTCTGGGACAGTCTTCTGCCACAGCTCACCAAAGGCCCTCCTGACACCAGCCTCGCAGAACACCTTCCCCCCGGAGATCCCGGCAGAACTCGCCATCCTGGGAGCACCGTGGACCTCGCTTCCTCTGACTTCTGTGATTTGTAACCGACCCTCAGACATATCCTCCCCCACTCAAATGAGCACGGTGTCACCCAACACAGGGGTCTCTTCTCTGAGCAGCAACCCCTGCCCCGGCCTACCATTCCTTTGTCCCCATGTTCTTCCTCTTCCACAAGGGACCCTCTCTTACTGCTTTTCCTCTCTCCCAATCAGTATCTCCTCTCTATGGTGATAGCCTACTTTAGCCGGGCTGGCCTCTTCTCCTGGCAATACCGACGCATTCATTTCTTCATAGCGCTGTGAGTACTTTGCCTCGTCCCTTCAATCAATATTCTTTACCCTGGGAGGGGGAGAGGTGGGACTCTAACCTGTCATCTACTTTTAACCTCTCTGTACTGTTTACTATGTGTATAAAAATGAGGGGATTATACTGAGTGCTCTTCCACTGTTCTTTCTAAAAACAAAACACCCAAATGTCACTTAAAAAAAAAACTAAACAAAATGAAAGGAAACATAAACTCCTCCTATGAGGAGAGGAAAAACAAAACTGACACAACCCTGCCCTCCAAGAAAACATTTGTTTCTGCTTCCTCTGTCCCTGTCCCTCCAGTGTCAACACCAAATGTGAATGTCCATCTTCTTCCTCTGGATTCCCGTGCCAGATGCCACAACTCAGCCCCCCTTCACGACACAAAGAGATTGCAAAATGCTCCCCGCTGGTGTTTCTTACAAGCCTCTCTCCCTGAGCCAATGGGCTTTATATGTGTTGCCCGCACATCCTTCCATAACACACGCCTAACCCCCCACTGCCCTCCTGAACCCATCGGCTAACAACTGTCTCCATCAAGGCCAAGGTTCTCAGTTTGAATTCTACCCTTTCGACAGTCTCTTCACAACCAAACCTGCTCACCATCTCGGTATTTCATTCCTGTGTTTCCTGCTCCGTCCAAATGCCCTTCCCTCTATTTTTATGTGGTGTTTTCTGTCTGAGTGTTTTCCACACGTACAGAAAAACTACTCAGCCTTAAAGTCAGTTCAAACACCACAACTCCAGTGATGCCTTCCCCGATCTTCCAACTGCTGCATACCAGTAGCACTTGAGTTAAATCCTATCACAATATGACATTGTGGGTTATAGTTTCTGATCTCCCCATCTCTTTCCTCAACCCCACTAGACCAGACACCTTTTGAAGGCAGGGTCTTCTCAAAATATCAAGCATTCTTAAAACAACACAATTCTTTTCATTTTACAAGTGTACATGTTACATTGAGCCTACGAGGTCACTAGTCTGGTACTTGGCTATAAGATCCAACTTTCACTCATTCACTCATCCACTCATTTATTCAACAAACCCTTGGGAAGTGCCTCCTACGTGCCAGGGAATGTGAGGTGCCGGGAAGAGGGATCCAGCAAATGCTTGTTCACTTAAATGCACCAACAGGAACCAAGTCCTGTCTTGGCCATTTCCTAGGAGAGGGATGAATACAGAGACAAACCAGTCAGTCCCTGTCCCCTCAGGGCATTTACGATATAGTGGGGGAGATGGGTGTGTGCACGTATAGCAAGTTGATGGGAAGGGGGATGGGGAGGGGGCTGGGGAAATCGTGATGCCAACTGCCTTGTGTCAGGACGGCAGGAGACAGCCTCAGGTCTTGCGGGGGCGGGGGTCTGTCTTCACCCTCAGCCTGTGAGAGGCCCCTGCACAAGGTCTCTGTCCAGCAGCGGCCTCCTGATGAAGGGGTGGAGCTCTGTGACACTGGGTGGGACTGACATGGGTCCTGTGCTGAACACGGGCAGCCTGGCCTCCCCTCTGCAAAGCTGACCTCAGGCACAGTCCCTTCTCTGCCTTCCTGCTGGGGTCCCTGACAAGCCACCTGATTTCTCTCTCCAGCTACCTGGCCAATGACATGGAGGAGGATAACCAGGCCCCCAAGAAAGCCATTTTTTCATTTCTGTATGGGAAGAGCCACTCCCAGCATCCTCTGTTCCACAAGCTGCGCTACCAATTCATCCGATCCATGCGCTGCAGGGCTAGAGTTTCCCAGGAAGAGTGTGAAGAGGTGAGTGGGCTGTGGGAATTTGGGGGTGGTGGGAAGGGATCGGGCTGGACTGGAAGCTGGACACGGGGAGGAAGGGGCCTCCCCTGGGAGTCGCCATCTTTCAGGAGGCTGTTTATCTCTCCAGATCCAGGCTTACGATCCCAACCTCTGGGTGTGGGGGCGAGATTGCACCCTCATTCCCTACAGCTCCGGAGACCGTGGAGGCCCAAGGTCATCGATCTGAAGAAAGGTACGTCTATGTCTGCATTCTCCAGCCAAAGACACAACGATCTGTTGTCCTCTGAGGGCATCCGAGGCACCGAATTGCTTGGCCCATTCTGGAACCCCCACCCATATCCCCCTCGTACACGCTGGGAAACAGCCCGGCCACACAACACAGCCAGACCCTCCGGTCAGCTTCACGGCCACACACTGACAGCCACACACAGGCGCAGCCTCAGGGAGATGTGCTGGGAGCCAGAGAGGCCACCGGCCACACCCTGGGAAAACCAGTTTGTCACAGAGGCACAGATCTGGTAGAATCCTTTAACCCAAAGTAATTGGGACCAAAGGACAGCTTTGATGAAATAACAATTTTAGTCAAAAGTGAATATCCTTTCGTGGTAAATTCCCATTTTTTCCCCATGTATTGTATTGTGTTTTCACTTTCTCTTTTTAAGTCATTTTTGGCCTTTAGTCCCTTAGGGGTACCGACTATACAGATTTATTTATAACAAAGTAAATGTTTAACAACAGGATAGGAGATGCAACAGTCTGCATGTGCAATGACAAAATGGAAATTACAACTAACTATATATTAATCCAAATTTGCTTCCAAAGAAATTGCTGTGATCAGCCCACTCCCAAATTTTTGCTTTCCCCTGACTCATCACGTCTGGACCAATTTCTCCTCTTATACAATCACAACTTTCCCCCTCAAGTTCAAGATATTAACTCTGAAAAATAATCCTGAATTAGAAGAGGAGGCAGATCCTAAGCTAGGAAACATGGGGAAGAGATTGAGGGGAGAAACCCAGGAAGCGTACAAAGGAAGAAAACTCTGCAGATGCCTGGATAGCAATCCAAGATGCTAAATAAACGAAAGTGGTCTCAGCAAGAAATGCATTCCTGAAATGGTCCAAAGTAAGGGAACATACAGGCACAGGTCGCATTTGCTGGTTTAATAATAATACGAGTCCTTTTCCAACCTCAAATTCCAGTTTTATGTAATAAAAGGAAAATCTACAGCATGTGATGAAATAAAAAAAACTAAAAAGAAATGAGGGTAACGAAGCAATTTCTGATCAGAGGAGAAGATAGGAAGAGCTAACGCTGTAAATAAGATAGGCAGGGAGAGGAAAGAGCTAACACCAGGGATATTGGGTTACTGAGGAAAAGCATCTTGGGAGATGGGAGCATCAGAGAATCTGGGAGCAGCTGAGGACAGGAGCAGCTGGAAGCTACGTATCAGCCAGAAGCAAAACAAAACTAACAAGAGGCAAACAATGGGGCAATAGGCTTCTGAGGAACAAGAGCCACCGAGGAGATGTGAATGGGGATAGGAAAAAAGTGATAGAGATTTTAAGGGTCTGGGAAGGGCTGAAGTGTAGCGTGAGCTTAAAGTCTGTTGCATGCAGTAGAGAGGAAGGCAGTTAAGGGAGTGGAGCAACTGGAGAGAGGAAAGCTGCTATGAAGGTAGAAGCCGTTAAACACAAGCCCTGTGCAAGGCAGTTCTGACGCCAGCTCCCTGGAGTTAGGTCAGATGTCAGAGGCCCCACTGGGCTGCCCTCCCTTCAGATGCCAGCTGCAAGCTCGGGGGTCCCTAGGCTACATGCACTTCTGACCAACTGGCTACAAGGTTGGGGGTTCGCATGGCCCCCTCAGGTTTGCTAATTCCAGCAACTCAGAATCCAGCAAAGCAGGATACTTAGAGTTACAGTTTTATTCCAGAAAAAAGGACACAAATCAGGACCAGTTAAAAAAAAGAGATGCATAGTGTGAGGTCTGGGAGGTCCCAAATGCAAAGTTCCTATGTCCTCAGGATGTGCCATCCTCTCAGCACAGCCGTGTGGATCACCAGCCGGGGAGCTCACCGGGGTTTCAGCATCCAGAGTTTGTATTGGGGGTTACTATGTGGGCACAATGATTCCGTCACTGGCCATGAGGTTGAACTCCATCTCTGGGCCCCTCTGCTTCCTGGAGGTGGGACTGATACCATGGGGCTCAAAGTCAGAACCCTCTAATTACGTAGTTGGTCTTTCTGTTGCCACCACGGCAAGTCGCCTGGTCAGCATAAACCCAGGTGGGGTCTGAGGGCCCACCATGAGTCACAGACACTCCTATAACCCAGGAAATTGCAAGGATTTAGAGGTTCCCTCCAGGAACCAGAGACGAAGGCCAGCCACAGTCTTCTTTCTACAATGCACTGACCATGGTCGGGAGCTCTGTTGGAACTCAGAGAGTCAGGCCGGTAACAGGTGTAGGTGCAGGAACATTTTACGACAGCACTGTGACCAGGGAGATGAGAAGCAGGAGAAAGGAGGAATGAAATGAAGGGGTGCACACAGGCCACTACAGCAGCTTAGGGGGCTGAGGAATGTGGAAGATGAGGGGCTTTATGCCTAGGAGCAGCTGGTGGCAGGTGAGCCACCAGGCTAATTTAGAGAAATTAATTTTCTTACTGTTCTGGAGGCTGGAAGTCCAAGACCAAAGGGCCATCAGAGTTGGTTTCTGGTGAGGCCTCTCTTCCTAGTTTATAGACGCCCGGCTTCTTGGTGTGTCCTCATGTGGCCTTTCCTCTGTGCACAAATGGAGAGACAGATAGAGAGCTCTGGTTTCTTTTCCTCTTCTGATAACAACACCTGTCCCATCAGATCGGAGGCCCACCCTTATGACCTCATTTAACTTAATTACCTCCTAACAAATACCACTGTATTTGGAGGCCCTGTCTCCAAATACAGTGACATTGAGGGCTGGTGCTTCAACATATGAATTTGGGGAAAATACAGTTTAGTCCCTAACACTTACTAATGGTCAGGCATATGCAAATTAAAACCACAGCAACAGGCTATTCTTTTCCTAACATTTAATATGTTTGACAATATTCAGTGAGTGGAGTGTGATGCATTAATGCACTGGATAAAGTGAAGAAACAGAGTCTCCAAAATCGGCATTAGGTCTAAATGAAATGGACACTTTTTTCCTACCTCCTGTGATAGTGCAATGATGAGAGGAAAGTATTAATAATTCTTTTGTGAAGCCAACCAGGGACGATGGTTAATGGCTTGGCTCTGCCAACGTTGATATGTGGCTCCTATTTCTGGGTCCAAGAAGGCTGTTGTAACTGTCACTGTTTTTTTTTTTTGTTTGTTTGTTTGTTTGTTTGTTTGTTTTGAGACAGGGTCTCTCTCTCTCTCTCTCTCTCTCTCTGTCACCCAGGCTGGAGGGCTGGAGTGCAGTGGTACAATCATACATCACCCTAGCCTCAAACTCCTGGGCTGAAGCAGTCATCCTGCCTCAGCATCCTGAATAGGCCAGACTACAGGCACACACCACCATGCCTGGCTAATTTTTAAAAATTTTCTGTAGAGACACGGGTTTCACTATGCTGAGCAGGCTGGTCTTGAACTCCTGGCCTCAAGGGATCCTCCCACCTCAGTTTACTAAAGTGCTGGGATTACAAGCGTGAGCCCCCATGCCTGGCAGCAATTGTCACTCTTTGCAACTAAGGGGGAAGAAGGAAAAGAGAAATTCTAGGACAAGTGTCTTTGCCTTTAAGAAGATGACCAAGAGATGACTCAGTTTCTTTTCTCTCAAATGTCTTCAGTCTGAACTAATCATATGCCACACTTACTGTTGTCAAAGTTAAAAAAATAGGGTTGTATTACCAAAAGGGAGAGGAGAATGAATATAAGACAGTTTATCAGTCATTGCTACATGCTAATCACCACGTAGATGTTAAATAATCTGGAAAGATCGTTTTTTATTCTTAAAATCAACTTTATTAAGATATAATTAATATATATAACAAGAAGCATTCATTTTATGTGTACATTTTGGAAAATTTATATGACCATGTAACTACTACCAAAATCAAGATATATTAATAGAACAAATATTCCACTGTCTCTTCCCAAACAATCCAACCCCAAATCATAGCCCTGTGACACCGAAAATCTGCTTGTTATGACTATAGATTAGACTTGTCTTTTCTCAAGTTTCATAAAATTGCAATTACACAGCATTTTCTTGTGTCTGTATTTTCCCACCAACATACTGTGCTTTGTTGAGAATTTTCGGTTTCTTTTTCAAAATAATTGTAGATTCACAGGAAATTGTGAAGACAGCACACAGACGTTCCATGTACCATTCACCCATCTTCCCCAATGGTGTCATCTTATATAACCATAGTACAAAATCCAAATCAGGAAATTGACATTGACACAATGTATGGATAGGTCTATGCCATTTTACCACATGTGTAGATTTTTATAAACATCACTGAATCAAGATATAAAAACTATTCCATCACTACAAAGATCTCCTTTGGGCTACCTCCCTTTAGATAGTCACACTCAATCTTTCAACATCCCCTTCTATCCTAACCCCTGGCAACCCCTAATCTGTTCTCCTCCTCTGTAATTCTGTCTATTTGAAAATGTTATATAAATGGGATTATACAGTATGTAATATTTTGGGGGTTTGCTCTTTTTCACTTAGCACAACTCTCTGGAGATCCATCCAGGTTGCCATGTGTATCAAGAGTCATTCCTGGCCGGGCGCGGTGGCTCACGCCTGTAATCCTAGCACTCTGGGAGGCCGAGGCGGGTGGATCGCTCGAGGTCAGGAGTTCGAGACCAGCCTGAGCAAGAGTGAGACCTCGTCTCTACTAAAAATAGAAAGAAATTATATGGACAACTAAAATATATATATACAAAAAATTAGCCGGGCATGGTGGCACATGCCTGTAGTCCCAGCTACTCGGGAGGCTGAGGCAGTAGGATCGCTTAAGCCCAGGAGTTTGAGGTTGCTGTGAGCTAGACTGACGCCACGGCACTCACTCTAGCCCGGGCAACAGAGCAAGACTCTGTCTCAAAAAAAAAAAAAAAAAAAAAAAAAGAGTCATTCCTTCTTATTGTTGGGTGGTATTCCATGGTATGGATTACCATACTTTGTTCAACCTTCACTCATCGAAGGACATCTGGGTTGTTTCAAGTTTTGGGCTATCATGAATAAAGATGCAATGAATGTTTATGTACAGGTGTTTGTGTGCACATAAGTTTTCATCTCTCTGGGATAAATACCCAGGAGTACAACTGCTAGGTTATATGGTACTTTCATTTTACTAGTTTTAAAACTGCCTAAGTGTTTTCTAGGTTGTACATTTTACGTGCCCACCAGCAATGTATGAGTGATCCAGGGTCCTCACATCCTAACCAGCCTTTGATGTTATCACTGTTTTTTTTTTATTTTAGCCATTCTGATAGATGTGTAGTGCTGTATCATTGTGGTTTTCATTCGTATTTCCCTAATAGCTAATGATGCTAAACTTCTTTTCGTGTGCTGAATTTTCCATCTGCATATCTTCTTTGGTGAAATGTCTCCTCCCTGTTTTCTAATTGATTTTCTTTTTACTGTTGAGTTTTGAAAGTTCTTTATACATTCTAGACAATAGTCAGACATGTGGCTTGCAAATCTTCTCCATCTCCGTAGCTTGTCTTTCAGCCCTCTTCAGAGGATACTTTGCAGAGCAGAAGCTGCTAATTTTGATGAAGTCCAATTTGTCAGTTTTGTCTTTTATAGATTCTGCTTTGGGTTTCAAGTCTAAGAAGTCTCTGCTTAGTCCTAGATCTTAAAGATTTTTTCCTATGCTTTTTAAAAAAATTTATAGTTTTACATTTTACATTTCAGTAAGTTATTTATTTTAATTTTTTGATGTTTAGGTTGAGGTTCAATTTTTTAGCTCTGATGTCCCATTGCTACAGCACCATTTGTTTAAAAATCTCTTTTTCCTCTATTGGATTGCTTCTCCACTTTGTCACAAATAGACTAGGCATATTTGTGTGGGTCTATTTCTCGGTTCTCTGTTCTATTCCATTGATCTATGTGTCTATCCTGCCACCAATACTACACAGTCTCGACTACTGTAGCTATATGATAATGGTTTGGATGTTTGTCCCCTCCAAATCTCATGTTGAAATTTGATCCCCAGTGTTGGAAGTGGGGCATAGTGGGAGGAATTTGGGTCATGGGGGCAGATCCCTCACGAATGGCTTGGTGCCCTCCCAGGTAATGAATGAGTTCTCTCCCTAGTAGTTCATGAGGGAGCTGATTGTTTAAAGAGCGGGGCACCTTCTTCTCTCTCTGTCTTGCTCCTCCTATTATCATGTGACACACCTGCTCCCCCTTCACCTTCTGCCATGAGTAAAAGCTTCCTGAGGCCCTCACCAGAAGCAGATGCTAGTGCCACGCTTCTTGTACAGCCCGCAGAACCGTAAGCCAAATAAGCCTCTTTTCTGTATAAATCACCCAGCTTTAGGTATTCCTTTGCAGCAGTGCAAAACAGACTAACACACTATACATTAAGTCTTGAAATCAGATAGATGAGTTCCTTCCATTTTATTTTTCTTTTTTAAAATGGTTTTAGCCATTCGAGTTCCTTTTCCTTTCTGAAATATAAAACTTAGAATAATCTTATCTATATCTACAAAAAAATCTTGCTGAGATTTTTCAGTTTGAAGAAAACTGACATCTTCACTATGGTGTTAAACTTTAGTGGGCTGAGTCGGAGGAACATGGGCAAAACCTCCTCCCTCTTAGAAGTGGCCTCAATGATATGACCCAGCGACCTAGGTGAATTCCAAGGCTAGGACATCAAAGGCAATTCACCTTCTGCCTGGCCCATGGGAACACATGATTTGGGAGTCCTCAACTCCCCATGCAACTCATCAATAGTAACACATCCAACAAACAATCACATCTAGCACTTCTCTTTTTATAAGGTGAAAGAATAAATCTTGGAATATTCCAGGGGCCCCTTGGGAAATTTCAAAGAGTTCAAATACAAAAGATATTCTGAAAGTTTTGTTTTATTGTATATACTTTTACATTTAGGATTCAATTTGGGGAAGGCAAAAATCAAAAGTTGTCAGGAGATTTTGAACACTTAAGAGCATGGGTGTCTAATCACACAAAAAGAACACAATTCTAAGGAAACTTAACTTTCTCAGAAATGTAGAACTTTTATTGTTTTATTTTATTTTTTTAAATTGTTTTTATTTTTTTGAGACAGGTTTTCTCTAGGTTGCCCACACTAGTCTCAAACTCCTGGGCTCAAGAAATCCTCTAACCTTAGCCTCCCAAGTAGCTGGGATGATAGGTGCGTACCACCATGCCCTGTCTGTTTCTTTTATTTTGAAGAAAATAACCTAATGTATGAGGAAGTCAGAACAAAGTATAGAAAATTATTCTGGTAACATACAGAATCTCTACTATTCGAGCAGATTACATGGAATGTAAAGAATAACTTTTACAATCTCTCACTAAGAGCAAACCAACAGTCCATGAAAAATCCATCATTTTATTATTTTTTTTTTTTTTTATAACCTGCATTTATTCTCTAAGGAAACCAATTTTAAGTAATGCTCATTTAACCAATGGAGAAAAAATTTCTATCAAAATATACAATTTCCATTACAGACTAGAAGGCTAATATTAAAAATTGTAAGCCAAAAAGTTTGTTTATATGGTTTACAAGCATCACCCCTTTGAAGAACAGAGCATCAAATAAGGTCGTATAAAAGATCCATCTGTGACTTTCTTCATTTGTAAGTTCCTGATAAGTTCATAAAGCTTGAGTCTCAGTCTTTAGATCAAGGTATATCCATGATTCTTAACCCAGATTTCTGGAAATGGAGGAACCAAATAACTCAGAATCTCAAGTGGGATTTATGCTTTACCATGTACCTGTCTAATATTTCCCAAAACCGTAAGAAAACTGGTCTATCCAAATGACGTTTGTGATAGCTGAGTTCTAATACGGTTACATCCCATTTCTGAACATTGGGATCTAGACGAACTTCATCATACTTGAGATGGAAGGCTTTAATTTTAGCAAATATGTCAACTGGTGATCCACCAGGCAAAAGCCATGGCCAACCTTTGAACTGCCACGCAGGACCTTGCACAAAAACTGCTACAACCCGGTCCCAGTCTTGAGGCATAAGTTTAAAGGGCTGGTCTACTACTTTATAAGGTACTGTGACACTAATTGCAGTGCCCTCTGGTTGCAACTGGTCTTTTCTTCTCTGTATTAGAGTTTCATCTTCTCGTTGACAACCTTGTTTCTTCTTTTCATCTGATGGGACAAATTTCAGGTCCTGTAGAATGTCTTTTGCATTAAACATGGTTATTAAAGAGGTGGCAGCTGCGGGAATTATGATAATGGGTATTCGAGATCCTTTCTTCTGATTTGGGGGAAGTCTTGCTTGAGAAACGGGTGTGGGTAATAGCTGGGCTGCAGGAGTTTGAGCAGATGCACTCTCCGTTACAGATTTCAGTGTCAGACCATGGTAGGTGCCCATAGTGTCAATTTTGAAGCCTTCCATTTCTCCTTTTCCTTTGACTCTTTCCTGGTCATATCTGTCATAGGCAGCTGGGATAGGCTGTTTAGTACGCAACCTGGGATCCACAGGTGCTGCATTTGGGGCCTGACCCTGTTCAGGTGCACATCCTTCTTCTCTGGCTTTTAAAGAGTGAAGAATTGCAAAGACACTCTTGGACAAATTCTTCCCTGTGCTCTGTAAGACAGTTGTTCGTGTCCTCCATACTCTCTCTCTGCTAACAATAACTTGGGTCACATCTACCTCAGCTTCCACAAAGCTCCTCTGTTTAAGGGCAGTTATACCATCACCTAGGTCAGTCTTGATAGATCTTTTCTTGGCCATAATTTTGGCTTTGATTGCAGCAATTTTTTCCACCGACATAGCTACGGACAAAGACCTCTTCTGTTCAGTCTGTACAGTCCCTTCCCTGTGGCCCTCCAAACAAGCAGCCAATCTCTCTTTATCAAGGCGCACACACTCTTCATCCTCAATTTGTGGTTTCTTTGCTTCTGCTAAAACTTCATCCGCAGCTCGTTTGACTTGAGTAGATCGCCAAAGACCTGTTTCTAGGGGAGCACACCTATCTATACTTGCCGATGTCGATGCTTCACCACTGAGATATCCAAGTAGATCTTTTCGGTCAGGTCTTTTAACCACAAGAATATTTTCAGTAGCTGCACGTCGGACATAAACAGGATGAGAAAGGTGTACATTACTAAGTAGAAATAAGATGGAATCCAGTGTGTAGTACTCTCTAGGGTGGCCTTCTTTTCCAGTCCCCCAAATGGTATAGTTGGTCTTCACATTCTTGGGCCAGGAGAGCTCCCCTAAGATCACTTGGTCTCTCTTCACCACAATCTCCTTCTTCTGGATGTTGTGCTGTCGCAAGACGCTGAGCACGTCCGCCATCTGCCCCACCCTCGCCGCCGCGGCGGCGCCTGGCCCTCCTCCTCCTTCGCCGCCCCTACGAACCAACAGCCGCAGCACTAACAGGGGTCCTTGCCTACGACAGCAGCAAAAAATTCATCATTTTAGGAGAGAGAAAACCAAATGTGAGTATTATCAAGACACTTGATAATAACAGAATCGTAAACTCTCTTGAAAATCTTATGAATGAACTTATCAAAAGTGATCCACTTTTGGCCAAGGCAAGTAACATTCTCTTTCCACTAATCTATAACTTTCTATGCTCATTCAGGTTTTATCCTTTACTTTCCTCTTTCTGGTTCTGGAACAACCAGCCATTTTACTTTAGGATAAAACTATTTTCTTTTTTCCATCAATAAACAAAAACACATCTCATTTTCTTACACACAAAGTTTTATCTCTCTGTCACCATTGGTCCCAGTACTGTCTTATCGGTGTATACTAATTATAACTTTTAATAAAAGTTACTTGCAGTTCACAGAGAAAACTAGGGCTTGAAGAATTGAGAACTGTCTGTCACACATCAGCATTTTAGCAGACTAGTAGAGCTCACAAATATACACAAGACAATTCCAGAGCTATACATATCCCTAATATACCTTCTCAAGGTGGTAAAATGAACACATTTGTTAACAGACTCAAAAATATAGCCTCTCTGTAGCAACAAAAAAATAAAAAAGCAAGACAGGCACAGTAGCTTGTGACTGTAGTCCCAGCTACTCAGGAGGCCAAGGTGGGAGAATTTCCTGAGGCCAGAGGTTCCAGGCTGTGGTGCACCATGATGAATCACACCTGTGAATAGCCACTGCACTCCAGCCTGGGCAACACTGTGAGATCCTGTCTCTAAAAAAATAAAAAATAAAAAAAGGAAGAGCATATAAACTTGAAATTATGATTAATTATCAATGTTTCAGAATTCAGTCTTACTTAGAAATGACCTAGGTACCCAATGATTATCTGTGAATTAACTCAATTTAATATCAGTCCAAGGGTTTAAGTGGATATATATATTGAATATATTGTCGAGCTGACATACACAAAACATAGTTATTGGTGAAATAGTTTGTCAAAATAATAACTAAATTTGGTTAAACACAAAATTACATTCGTCATAACCTTAAACATTAAGTAGGAGTAATGCTAGTTAATTTAATCAGTGAGCCTATATAAGTTTAGAAAAACACATGTAAGTACATTAAAAAAGTATGCTTAACAATGATAAATTGGTCTTAAAAGAGGTCACGGAGGAAAAATAGAGATAAAATTATAAATAATTTAGAAAAATGTTTTAGAAAATTTAACAAAAATAAAAAACAAACAACAATGATAAATCAGGTAAGACATAGCTGTTTTCATTAAACCAAAAATACTAAACTAGTCTCATTTGCTGAAGATTTATATAAATTATGTTGTTTTAGTCAGTTTGGGCTGCTGCAACAAGTTACCATAAACTGGGTGGCTTAAAAAACAAACATTTATTGCTTACAATTCTGGAGGCTGGAAGTCCAAGTTCAGGGTGCCAGAATGATCTGGTTCTGGTTAGGGTCCTTTTTCAGGTTGCAGACTGCACACCACTTCTTGTACTCTCATGTGCTGGAAAGCAAGCTAGCTCTCTCTCTGCTCTCTTCTTATAAAGGCACTAATCCCACCCATAAGGCCCCACTCTCATGGTCTAATTATCTCTCAGAAGCCCCACCTTCAAATGCCATTTCATTGGGAGGTGAGAATTCTACCACTGAACTTACCCATAACATCCAATTGGGATTAGGGTTTCAACATATAAATTTTGGGGTGGCACAAATATTCAGTCCATGCCATACGTGAACTTGAATTCCTAAAACATTTGAGTTGGTTTCTATAGGAATACTTTGCTAGCACATTGAAAGAATTAGAAGTTCAATTTCCTTTTTTTTTAAATTTAGGCATATTCAGTTTATATAAACATTTTTGTATCTCTATAAGCCGATCAGAACAGAAAGTCTTTAAGATATTCTATAATTTAATACTATTCAGAGGTAGAAAAACATTACACACAGAATCATAAGTAAAGACTTTTTGAATTACAGACACACAGACATAAAAAGAAATCGAGTTTATAGCTTCAATTCTAAAATTTCAGACATGGGTCAAGAGTAAACGCAGAAACGAAAAAACTCACCAGTCCAGATATCATAGACCTGTTCTCCTCCCGCTGGGCATGAAATTCTTAATTGATGTGAGTTCAAAGTAGACAAACAGAAAAGACTAATAAATCTGACTTTCTCTTGTCTTTCATCTAATAGAGATTAGAGCTCTGGAAACTTTAATCCTTTTAAAGAGATTATCAAGTGGTCAGGCCATAAAGCCAATTTCGCGATCATTGATGGTAGTAATGGAAAACAAAAACCAAAACTAAACTAAAAAAAAAAAAACCTCTGCTGCAAACGAACCAAAACCAAAGCAAAACACAAAATTGGTAGAAAAGAAAATTACTAAAAAACAGGAAATCAGCAAAGCTTTTTTGCCCGGTTGGACTCACTCCCAAGAGCCAAGAAAATCTGCGCCTGGGCGCCAACCCCTCGCTTGCGCATGTGCGCCACTCTGGAGACGGTTTGGCCGGCTCAGCTTTGTGATTCCAGCGGGGGGTCTCGGTGAAGCCCTCAAAACCGTTAAAACAGAAGAGCAAGATTATGACTGCCACGCAGATAGAAAAATGAGCACATGCTAAAGATTTTATTTAACTCAAGAGGCCCTGGCAGATATTATAACCAATTCCAAAGAGAATCTGAAGAACAGACATATTTACAGATCAGGAATATTGGAATTATTAAGTAAATGGAGAAATGGAGTCAAACTAGATTTTCTCTGGAGTTTGGGGGCGGGGGGTTGTAGTCAACCAACTTCCGCCAGGCAGGACGTAATTTGCGTCTGTTAACCACAATTTTCAAAAAGGTGTAAAATAGCTCAAAGATTATGAACAGGGCTGGAATCAAATAACGGGGTCTTCCAAACAATGCTTAATTTTCCATTGAAACACAAAATTCTTTTTCTACACACTTTATCCTCTTCAGGAGGTAAAGTTATGCACAATTTTCTTCTTTCAATTCTGTGTGTAGTTTCTGATCTACAGTTATGAATTTGAAGTGGTTTGGAAAAGCTAAATTTCTTTTCTCCTTGTTGGGAGTAGGAGGGTATTTTGTTCCCGGCTAATACTCTATTTTATCGGTGGGCTCTATGTCCTGATATTTTAGTTAAATGATGTCTCATTTGTGATCATAAGCAAACGTGATATGATGCACCCCTTTCCTTTATTTATTATAGTTGTGCGTGGACACTGATTCTCTTATTTTTTAAACTTTGTTTTATTCATTGATTGATTGAGACAGGGTCTCGCTCTGTCGCCCAGGCTGGAGTGCAGTGGCACAAGCACAAGCTCACTGCAGCTCCAAACTTGGCCTCCCCCGATCCTCCCGCCTCGGCTGCCCCAAGGGCCGGATTACCAGCGTTAACACATTAACTGCCATGTGAGTTGTATTTAACTCACGCTAGTATTGAGCCTGGGGCCTCGTGAAGCAAAACCCTGCAGTTGGTTTATGAAAATCTTACTTCTTGATGTTCCTCCTATGGTTGCAATTAATATTGACAATTCTAAAAACGTGGGTTGGGTTGTATGTAACACGCACACAGAAAACAATAAAAAATAACAAATTAGAAAGGATCGTTTTGTTTTAATAAAACACCGTGGCCCCAGGGGAAAAATTTTTTTTTCTAGTGTGGCAGTCAATGTGTTTACCACCGCGCCCGGCCTAGACGGTCCCTTAAAGACGTAGCCTTAGAATAAGCAGAAATTTGAGGTTGGGGCTGGGGAAGCCAGTCTTCACAGCACAGAGACTCTCAGATCTACACGACGCAGGGACTTTTACGACGTTCCCTAAACCTGGTGGCGCATAGATTCATGGGAAATAGAGTCCTGTCACCTGTCTTGGGGTCGGTAGCGGCCCCAGGAGGCGACCTCCGGGGCTCTCCTGCGCATGTGCAGCTGTCCTTCTGTGTGCGTGTTCACGCGTGCGCACTGCCGCCGCTCTGCCCTCGCTTCCGGTGCGTCCTCAGGTCGTGGATCAACGTCGTTGCCAGGTTTTGGCCTCTGGTGGGCGAGATCGTGGACCGTGCCCGGCTGAACGCCGACCGGTGGGGCCGACACGCAGGCGGACGGGAGGCTCTGTGGCCCCGGGTTCGCGCGGCCTCGGCGGAGGCTCGAGCGGGGACCCTCGAGTGCGAGCCCCGGGCTCGCGGTGCTGGGGTTCGAGGGGCCGGGCGGGCAGTGACGGCGACGAAGGGGCGGCGGGACCCAGGACCGGCCCATCTGCGTCCTCTGAGGTGTGGCCGCAGCTCTGCGGGACGGTGAGTCCCCGAGGAGGCAGATTTAGGGCCCGGGAGGGACGCTCCGCCCGAATTTGTCCCGTAGGCCCAGATCCGGCTCCTCGGGAACAGAACGGCCTTGGTGAAGTGGAAAGGAGGTGACCTCGGGAGCAGAAGAGCGCCCGCGAGAACAGCCCCCCTGCCCCGACCTGTCGGGAACCGTGGGGCAGAGGCCGCGGAGCCGCAGGAGGGGTAGGTCGTGGCTTTGAGCAAGGCTTGGGTGAAGTCATAGCGTGCCGAGGACATTAATTTGTGGGGCAGGGGAGGGTTTTGATGGCTTCCAGGAGAGAGGGGTGGTTGGGTTTGAGGGCGGGGGCAGGCTACACTGGAGTAGGCTCGCCATGGGAAGATCTGTGAGGACAGGGTTTACTGGGAGAGGGGCGTGTCACCTGCCTCAGCTGGGAACTTTTTTCCTCCGCTCTTTCCTCTTCTCACCGCTCCAGATGGCGAACGAGTGTGTTACTAAATGTCCATCAGCACCTAGTTCTCTAATCTGTGCCTGCTGATTCCACCTCAGGTCTGCCCCTGTAGAAACAAGACATTTCAGTGCAGGAAGTCTGCAAGGATTCTCTCTTGCTGCCTCAGTTGCTAGAGGAAGACATTGGGCCTTAGCAGATGAGTGACTTGTCCAAGGTCACCAGGTTTGTTGGTAGGATGGCTAATAGTAGAACTCAGGAGTCATCTTTCAGGCCAGTGTTCTGTCCACTGTATCTTAGTTAAATCAGAGTTAAGTTTTTAATAAAATGTCCTTTTGAGCAGCCAGCACTCAAAATTTGTACAAATAAAGACTCAACCGTACTGACTGCATGTCCTTATTCAGAGCATTCTGTCCATTTTATTTTTATTTTTAAGGCAAGCACGAAAATGAGGTTTATTGAGGAGAGAAAGATAGGATTATAGAGCAAGAGCCAGATACAGGTTTACAGAGCATGATACATACACCACAGATGATGACCAGACCCATTGTTGCAGCAAAGGGAGAACAAAAGGAAGGGGCCAAAATAAGGTGATTTTCTGATCTTAAGTAGTTAAAAGACTTAGAAAATAGATGAGTGTTACAGAATTTATTGTACATTTAATGGTGGCAGATTATTTTACCAGGATCCAGTTGTCATTCGCTGTGAGAATTGCGCCCAGTTACCTGGTAACCAGTGTGAGCTACAAATGTGTACCTCCTGGTCATTTTCCAGTCCCTACTCAGGGCTTAAAGTGACAGTCTCCTACAGGGTGTCCTTCACGGACCTTTCTGTGTAGGTTTTTATGCGGGAGATTCCTGCCTTGGCAGGCCAGATCACCCATAACTTCATTGCTTGTGTTTTCCTTCCCCAGATCTGCCTCTGCTTTCACAGCCCTCCACATTTTTCCAAGAGCAGCAGAAAATGAATAAATCTCTGGTGAGCTTTTCTGTTCATGTATTTATTCCCTTCTTTGACTTACAATACACCTTAGGAAATGAATAACGGTTCAAATTTTAAAATGCAAAAGTAGAAATAGATAAGGTATGGTCAGACAGAACAGAGTAGCCAGCACCAGCATATTTGTCGTGTTCATGTGTGTAGATAGCATGATCTTTAAAGAGTTCTTAAAGCCAGAGTACTAGTGTGTCTCACATTCTTGGGATTCATCACAAAAAATGATAAATTCCATCTGTTACTTGACTTACATTGACCATAAGCAGAAACAGTTTTGTTTTTTCATGGATTTTAAAGATTTCTTTGATGTAACCATGAATAGCCTTCCTAAATGATAGCCCTTAACCCACTGCCATCCCCGTCTTTCTTGTTCTTCATGTAACCAGGGAGCATCCTGCCCACAGAGGACTTAATGCATATGACATCTCTGGTTGACTCAAATATTGTTGTCCCACAGATACATTGTTTTTACTGCTTGACCTAGGGATAAAACATGGATCATCTGCAGGAATGGCCCCCTTACTCTTAAGTTAGTGTTGGTAAATATTTCTCTCTGTTAGTCTACCTGGGTTGCACAGCAGACAGAGCAGTGATAAATCTCTGGCAAAGAAGCCCTTATCTCCCATTCCCATTTTCTCGTGTAGCCCACAGCCTTGGTTCTGTCCCTGCCGTTCCCCTGACCTTGTTCTGGTAGAGGTTGCGGGTGATCAGTTAGACATTGCCAGTCCTCGCTGTAGACCAGAGTCTCCTGTCAGTTTCCATGACATCTCCGTCCTTGTCCTCTTCCTGAATATGATGATTTCTCTGCTTTCTTCACCTGTTGTTTTCCACTCTAGGCTCATGACTCTTCTTATAGCTCTTTGAGCTCATCCTCCTATGCTTCTAACCACCAGCTCTGTGTTGGTTCTTGCACATGGAGCCATAGGTGCCTCTGTCCAGCCACCTGCTCAGCATTTCTATGGAATGTGTCCAGAGGACACCTCACAGATGCAGTAGATCCAAAAATGATTATTTGCAACCCCCACCTGTGCCTTCTCCTCTTATTCCTATTGGTTCATTCATTGTTCTATCATCTAGCCTGTAATGCTATCCAGAAAAATGAGATTCTTTCTAAACTCCTTGGCTATTCTCTTTTACCACATGAGATTGTTCGAGTTTGTTAATGTTATGTTCTAAATGGCTTTATCCTGTCCTCTGGTCCCATCCCTGCGACCGTTAAAATAGCTTATTTTTTTCATCTCTGGACTATTGCAGAGACTTCCTTTCTTTGCTGCTGCTTTGGTCCACTAGCTCAAGTATATTTTCTACATTGAATATTTCTCCTAAAGCTAAAGTGTTAATGGTATCATGCTGCATCCATGTGGAAAGCACTTGAGAAGCTCTCCGAGTAGCTGGGAAAATGAGGTTGGCTTTAACTGGGATGGAGAAGATTGTGGGAAAAGCAGGTTTGAGAAAAGGCCAGAATGAGGTCTTAGGTGTTTTAAATTTGGGCTGTTTGGTATGAGGTGAGGTGGCAACATCAGGAAGGCAAATGTATGTATGTTGGCTGGGGGCAGGGGAGCCAGGAGATGAGTCCAGGTGGGAATTGGCACTGGAAGTTGGGCAGGGGGTGAGCCCGGGCTCTCCCACACGCCCTCTCATACAGAAGGAGGAACTGGGAAGGGGCTGCTGATCAGGCAAGAGCGAGAACCAGGGGCCTGCAATTCCGGAAGCCAGGGGAAGGAGAAACTTCCGGGAGCGGGTCATCAGCTATGTCAGTACTGTTAATAGTCCAGCCAAATGAGGACTGAGAAATAGCCATGGGATTTAGCCCTGGGGAGGTCATGCAACTCCCAGAGGACTTGTTGGGCTGGATCTGCAGGGTAAATCCTGATTGGAGAGGTTTAGCAGAGAGTGGTAGAAGGATTGGATTAGGTGTATTCCTAACTTTTTTCAGAAATTTTGCCCTGAAGGGGAAAAGTTGGACAGTGGCTGGAGTAGGGGTTGAAGCCAAGAAAGGATTTTTTTGTTTTAATAGGAGAAATAACAATGCATGATCCAGTGGAGAATGAAACATAGTTGATGCGTGTGGGAGAGGGGAGCATGGCTGGAGGTTCGTAGAGTCAGAGAGAGGGGCAGGGATGGGGACCGGGGTTGGAGGGGTCTCAGGAGGTGGTTCAAGACGAGTAGACATGTGGCATTCCTTCTGCTCACATCTCTTTTCTCAGGGTAATAGCTCATCAGCTGAGAGTGAGGCTGAGGTTGGGGGTTTAGGGAGAGAGCAGGTTCATCCTGACCACCTGCACACATCGCTTAGCTGGCTGGGAGGATTATACTTTTGTCTGAAATTCCATCTTATTTGTTACAATGTGTATGTAATTTACTACTCTTGGGATTTTTTGTAATGACATTGGTGCTTCTCAGTCCAAAGTAACTGGAACATCGGTTCTACCTGTGCCGTCTTTTTCTGTTCTGGTACTTGAAGGATCCCGAAAGGAAGCTTCCTCCTTGCTTGGCTCTTTGCTTTGGTGACCCTTCCCATCATAAGTATTTTGTCTTTTTTTCATAGACATTAACATCATACCTCTTCAGGTTTGGGGACATGATTTTAAGAGGCCCTTCTTTCCCTCGAGTTTGTGTTCTCCTTGGAGGAGGTAATTCATAGACATGTTTACAGGAGACAGTGGGAATCTTTATGGTCAGTACATGGGAAACTTTGAAGTGATGACTGTAAATGTATTGTAAAGCATTGTGACTCAGTCACCCAGTGGAGGGAAAGGTGTGGTCAAATGAGGTGGGGTTTCCACAGCCCTGGAGTAATTAGGGTTCGTTGCAAAGGCTGGTAAAGGCACCTGAGAAAGGCTCCTGAAGGGCCAGTAAGAACTTCTGCTTCTTTAGGGTTTGGGCTTCCTGTTGAGGGACAGCGAGGAACATGAATGGAGATAAATACTGAGATTGACCCAGGAGTCGCCACTGCTCTAGTGATGTTTGGTTTTACACTGCAGAGAATTTGAAACCACCTAATTGGGAAAGCAAGTCATCTGATAAAAAGATACAAGTGGAGACTGACAATGTGAAATGCAGTAGGGGTTTGGAGGGCAGCAAGTCAAGGGCACACAGGGGTTTCTTGCTGAGCCAGAAAGGGAATGTGACTCAGGGTGCTTCGGCTGCTCCCGGGCCCCCTGCATGCCCACAGGCTTGGGCTTTTCCTTAACCTCATGAGTGAGGTTGAGGTTTGAGTATATTTTTACATATTTAGGAGCTGTTTATTTTTTTTTTTTACTATCAATAGACTTATTTTTTAAGGCAGTTTTTGGTTTATAGAAAAATTGAGCAGATGGCACAGAGTTCCCACATACCTCTCCCCTCTCAGTTCCCCCTGTTGATAACGTCTTGCATCAGTGGTATGTACGGTTGTTCCACTTGAACCAATATTGATGCATTATTATTACCTAAAATCCATCGTTTACATTAGGGTTCACTCTTTGTGTTTTACAGTTCAAGTTTTGACAAATGGATAATGACACGTATCTACCATTAGTGTGTCATGCAGAATAGTTTCACTGCCCTAAAGACCCTCTGTGCTCCAACCTGCCTTCCCCTTCCCCCAGCTCCTGGCAAGTGCTGATCTTTTCACTGTCTCTACATTTTTGCCTTTTCCAGAGCATCATACACTTGGAACTACCCAGCACGTAGCCTTTTCACACTGGACCATTTCTGTGTTTATGCAAAGTGTCTGTTCACATCCACTGCCAATCTTTCTATCATTGTTTTGTTTTGCTTTTGTTGACTTTTAAGTACTCTTAAATGATCATAAGATTTTCCAGTTTTGGTCATGTTAGTAAACATTTTCTTCCAAGTTAATATGTCTTTTTATTTTATTTTCCAGTATTACCATATAATTCTTTAATATCTTCATTTTGAGAAATCAAATATTTCATATTTTTAAAATTTCTCAAAGTAAGGACTTTGCATGGATAGGCTTCCTAGTTCAAGAGCACCCTCTCCACCTAGTGCTCAAGTGCCCCATCTTGAAAGATAATCTCAGTGTTGGTGAGCAGGAGGAATTTGTTTGGGGTTCTTTTATTTTTGTAGGAGTTTTCATTTTTCCCCTCCTATCTCTGGCATACTGCTTCAGTTGTTTTCCTTGGATTGGCCACATAGGTGGTGTACTAATACTGACTCTTTTGAGTCTTTGCATATCTGAGATGTCTTTTTTTCTGATGTACTAGAGCTGTGGTCCCCAAGCCTGGGCTGTGGCCTGGTACTAGCCTGTTAGAAACCAGGCCATGCATCACCACCTAAGCTCCACCGCCCACCCCCTCTCTCATCTGTGGAAAACTTGTTTTCAGTGAAACCAGTCCCTAGTGCCAGAAAGATTGGGGACCGCTGTACTAGAGGACCCTTGTTGGCTGAGTAGAGGACACTTGGAGTGCAGTCTTTTGGCCTCAGTAGGCTATGGCTGTTGTCTGACTGTTGTTAGTTCCCAGTGATGCATGTGTGATCGCTGATGACTGTAGCATACAGAGCCCCTTTGTTAAAGTCATCTTGCATCTTGCATCTTTTTCATGTTCTATTCCTCTGGGGAATACGCTTTTTCTCTCAAATTTTGCTGATGAAATTCCAGTGCTTAACTTTGAAACTACTATCCTCCCTAACCACTCCTGAAAGGAATCTCAGAAAGGTAAGGAAAACATTCTCCCTTCCCCATAAGATTGGAGAAGCAGGCACTATCTGTATCATAAACCAAGCTCTGATAAAGTAGTAAATTGAGATTTTCACAAAAGTATTCTTGCTCTCAGGTCTGGCTCTGGCTTGTGCGACAACATATAATCCAGATCAGAATTCTATTATTACAAAACTATCTTTAGAATATTGTCTCTACCAAGCGGTCTTTTAAGACACTCATCATAGGTTGTTCCCTTGTCTTATGAAATTAATCTAAAATCCCTAAATATTTGCAGTTCTGATTGGTTGTCTTAACAACTTGGTATCCATTTTCTGAAATCCATTTTCTTAAAGTTACTGCTTATAAAACTTCTTGTTTTAAGGCAGAGAAAAAACAGTGCAATTTTGTTCTTGTCCCTTTGTGCATAAAAGTGAACACCAGCAAGCTACTTAAACCCTTCACCAAATAAAAAATAAGTTTGGCTGGGCATGATGGCTCATGCCTGTAATGTTAGCACTTTGAAAAGCCAAGGCAGGAGGATTGCTTGAGGCCAGGAGTTAGAGACCAGCCTGGACAACATAGCAAGACTCCGTCTCCACGAAAATTTAGAAAAATTAGCCGGCTGTGGTGGCATGTACTTGTAGTCCCAGCTACTTGGGAGGCTAAGGCAGGAGGATCACTTGAGCCAAGGAATTTGAGGCAGCAGTGAACTATGATGATGCCACTGCACTCCAGCCTGGGCAACAGAGCAAGACCCTGTCTCAAAAAAAGAAAAGTTTGGAACATTCATGAGAATGCTGTTTGCAAGCAGCCACAGTGCATATATTTTATGTGTATTCCAAATAACAAAACCTATAATTTTTTTCTTATTGTGTTTTTCCCCATAAGTTGTAAATTTTGTGAAATTACAAATGCAAAATCAGAAGGTTAGAATAAAGTGCAATTTAGCCTGTTGACACATTAAAATTAGACTACTGCTTCATTCTCTGTTCTCTCACTCTCTTGCATTTGGTAATGACTTTTTTTTTTTTTTTTTTTTTTCATGATAAATTATTAAGTGAACAGTGCAAGTTAAAAACAATAGTTTCATATTTTTCCCCACCCCCCCCTTTCCCGAGTCAGCAGGTAATGACTTTTAATATACAACTTACATGATTGTCCTATTTGACTCTTTTGATCCCAAAATAATCTTCCTTCCCTCAGTTAGCATTCCTTATTAAGTAATCATTCATTTGTTTGTTTATTTATTCACAAATATGAGTACTCTACTAGGTACTGGGATACTAAAAAGAATTAAATATTCCTTCTCAGGAAGATTGCTTAGAATCCCTTGGTGGGAAGGATTCAAATAAAGACAAATACATTGTATATAAGATTTATAGAATAGAAGTATGAGTGAAATGGTATGTTTATTTCTAAGTATGTTTTTGGTAAAGATTGTGTCCCTGGGATATTTTCAACCCAAGAGAGATTCTGGTTTAAAATAGAGATTTTATCAGTTCACACTTAAGTCTCGTCATAGATATATATGATGTCATTACTTTTACTGTGTTTTTACTTATAACACACTCTTATTATTTCTTTGCTTTTCTTTCATGAATTTTTCTGAACTGATAACTTTCTACGCATTTCTCCTCTTCTTATGAGTGATGTGAAAGTCCGTTGCCTGTTTTTACTCATTGTACGATGGACTATGCTGACAGATATCAGGTGGACAAACTAAACAGGGACACACACTTGAGGAAGTGAAACCAGTCTTACTTTACTAAGAAATCAACAAGTTGTTATCTCTTAGCAAGGCAGAGCAATGCAGTATGTGAACTTCTGGACTGCCTCCATCCTCATCAGGGAAGCCATAGTCGTGGCCAGTGATGTCTGAATGAAGTGCAGGCAGAGCTTCTAGAAGCCTGACTGTTGCTCTCCGAGGCAGTCTCATCACCTCCTGGGGCAGTTCTGCACGTGGATTCCTCTGGCTGGGGCAGGAACCACTTCTTCCACCACTATGTGTCCCATCAGAGGTTGGATACTCTATGCCCTGATCACCCTCACCCTTACCAGGCCAGCCAGGCCTGTCCCTGGACACCATATCACCTGGAGCTGGGTGAGAACATTGTGGCATCTCAGGGAGTCCTACAGGAGGACCTATCCTATGCTTGTGGATCATTCCACATATAAAACCTAAAATACTTGGTCAACACCAGAAGTTTGTCATCATCACACCGGGCCTCTAAGCATGAAGTGGCCTTTCCTTCACCACCTTCCCCACTGCTCCTACCACCATGTTTTGTTGAAATCATCTAAACCTCTTTGTTTTTAACATACAGATACTGTTTTTTAGTCCTTTCTTGGCAATTACATAGAATTTAGCCACATTACCTTTAGTTGTTTAAACTTAACTTCTATGTCTTATGATTAATTTTCTGTCCTAAGTTGGAAAGTGATAAGATACACAGTAGATAGTTGACAATAACAGTAGATATCATTGATAAGATTGTATTATGTCCACAAAATTATGTTAAGTGCTTTCCACAGATTAGTCTATTTAATATTAGCATTATATTATGTGGTAGGTACCATTATTATCTTTATTTTAGAGGTGATAATACTAAAGGAACAGTAATAATGGCTGATCTGAGTACTTGTGAATGGGACAGTTTATTCAAAAGATACACATTTAAAGACACAGTTTTGACAGTTTCCAGGTAAGCTGTCTGCCCCTCCCCAGGAAGGTGCTTCTCCTCTCCTGGAATGTGCAAAATGGGAAGAAAGATAACTCAGGGTTCCCGGCTAGGAACTGGGGACACCGAAGCCAATCTATTACTGATAATTCATGTGGCAGGCTGTGGTCAGACCTGCTATAGGCGTACTCTTTTAATAAAATATAAAACTGGAATGTATGTTGCCAGGCTTGCTTGTTGTTTTGGTAATTGTGGCCAATATTGCAGATTGGTTCTAGTAGTAGCTACAGGAGGAGCAGGTTTGGACAGGAGCAGTGATTGAATTTCAGGCAAGTTGAGTTTGAAATCTGAGACATATGTGTCTGGAGTTCAGGAGAGTGGCGTAGGGTGGTGATATAGGTTTGGAAAATGTTGGTATATGAATGGTAGTTATTAATAAATTAGTCATGAAGCCAGGTGGGCTCACCATCAAAGTGATGAGTACAGAGAGCAAAGAGAAAAAGATCAAAGACTGAGCCCTGGGGCCCTCCAAATTCAGGATGACTTGGAGCACAGGAGGAGCCAACAAAGGACATTGAGAAGGAGTGGCCAGGGAGATAGGAGAACCAACATTGTTGATGTTCTGGAAGCAAAATGAAGAGTGTTTGAAGGAGTATATGAGTATATCCTGAGATTCCATGAGTGTTCCTCAGGCCTGTACTCCTAAGGAGCCAGGATTGTACCTGATTTACAGTGCGAGCCTAGCATTTTTTAAAAATGTCTATGGAATGAACCCCATAGCATTGCATTTCTAATATGTTTGATTTCTCTACAATTTGTAACATAACGTAAGGTATACAATGTTCATGGTTAACTTTACCAGGGAGCTTGTTAAGATCTTGTCCCCATGTGCCTTTTCCACATTACCCACTTCCAATCATGGTGCCATTACAGGGACCAGTGTCATTCAAGGATGTGGCTGTGGACTTCACCCAGGAGGAGTGGCAGCAGCTGGACCCTGAGCAGAAGATAACATACAGGAATGTGATGTTGGAGAACTACAGCAATCTAGTTTCTGTGGGTGAGGATAGCTTGCTTTCTTGGTTGCTAATATATATGGGATTCTCTCAAATTTAATGACTTTAACTTCGAATTTGATGGGACAAATGTGAGTAATCTGATTTGGGCACCAGGCAGAGAGCATTTCAGTCTTGACCACCTCCCTAGTGAAAGGTTCTGATTTTGATAAAGCACAAATGGCACTTTTGTTGTACAGCTCGTACAGAGGCCCTTTCCTCATATGACAGAGACCCTGAAGCCAAGCAGCTAGGCTCAAGTTCTCTTTCATTTCTCATTAACAGGGTATCACATTATCAAACCGGATGTTATCATCAAGTTGGAGCAAGGAGAAGAGCCATGGATAGTAGAAGGAGAATTCCTACTTCAGAGCTATCCAGGTGTGTTAGTGAAGGCAGTGAGGAGATTGGTAACTTGGTAGTGTTTTTTTCCAGAAATTTTTTAATGGTCCCAAACCTTTAGAGTTGACTAAAGATAGTTACTTCTATGCTCTAGGCACCTGAAACTCACTCCAAAAGACTTCTTTCTTGCCCATAAAAACTTTATTTATAGAGCTTTGTCATGCTTACCACTACCCAGAATGAAAATCCAGTTACTTCCTTTTTCCTCTTAAACCTTGGGTCTTTGTTTGCTCTTCTAGCATTTTCAGTAACTGTTATAGATTTCTTTTGTTTTTAGGCATTCATAAGTCTGCTATTAAAAAATAACTTATGTGACTCTTATGTTCTTATTTATAACCTTCTGGACCTTTTCATCTTTATTGTGAAATGCCTCAGACTTGTTTCTATTCCCAGTTCCACTTTTTACTTCTCTTTTTTTGAGCTCAGATTCCAAAATCCCCATCCCATGCCTAAGCTGATAGGTTGTGTCACTCGTTGTGATGTGTACCTGTGCTTTATTTGACAGTGCTGGCCATTCCTTAGATCCCAGCCCTCCTTAAGTTTGGAGATGACAGTGACTGGGTCTGCCTCTTTAACCAAGTGCTCGATTTCATCTTGTCTCTTATTTGCTATTCTATTCCCAGTGCTTTGAATGATGTCATTTCATAGAAGGTGCTTCATAAGTATTGTATACATAAGCGAAGTCTGGTTTATTTATCCGTCCACCTCTAGACATGTCTCCAAAGGATCTGCTTCTGCCTGCTGTAACTTCCTTGTTTCCTGAGTTCCTCAAATGGCTCCTCCAGTCTCCAGTCTGTAGGATTTTGTTTGTGTTTATGCTGCTCACACCGTGTGTGATGCCTCTAGCACCATTACACAGCCTGGGCTCCAGTCTGGTATTTTTGTGATAGCGCAATTGTGCTCTGCTCTCGTTCTCATCATGTCTGAATACTGATCATTAACTCTTCCAGATTATATTAATAATTACTAATCACCTTTCCCACCTCCCTTTGTTTACTAAATTATACCTCTTCTTTTCCTATAGTGGCCCCTATAAATACACTAATTATGTCCACTTCTTATCAGGTATTACTGATTTCTCCAGGATTATTGGCTTTTGTCCAGTGTGAAATATCTTAATTTATCCTCTGTATATCCTCAAGTTTCCTTTGACTTGATCTAACAGGAAGTATATTCCATTAAGCCTGGATTGCTATGAATCCTAATTGGATTTGCACAATGTCTTCATCTGAAGTTCCCAAGTGATCTTATCACTAGCCTCACAAGATAAGCCTATAACTATTCACGGTTAAGTCCTAAAGAGAACTTCAGTTCCTCATCCTTTAAGGATCACCACAATATTAGCCATGTATTGCCTGAAAAAAGTAATTTTCTGTTGTTTCCTGGAACTCTAACTATTAAACTCCGTTTGGTTCACACTCCAAACATCTTCTCTTCATGAGATTATTGTGCTTACAGGTTCACATTTCATTAGGGTATGCTTTCTTTCCCCAGATAATGCATTCTTTCAACCCCTATTTCCTTCCTAACTCTTAACATTACTCTAGTCTCTTCTACTTCAGTTCCACTTGGCAGTGATTCCATAAAGAAGTTAATCTGATCAAGTAATCTGTTATTTGATAGTATATATATTTGCTTGATCTTTTTTGCTCCCTTGGATTATAATCCTATAAAGAAAAGGGCATGTTCCCCTCCCTCAACGTAGTATGTAACGTAAGGTAGGTATGTATTTCTTTGATTATCTGAGGAGCCAGGTAGGTGAACAGACTTTCTTGTCCATTCAGAAATAATTTATAGGCATTTATTTCTAAATCTGCATGCCTGGGTCACAGACCCATATATTTTGCAAATACTATAAAAATACCCATATGATTAACTTCCCTGACTTCTTTTCTGGGGTTCAAAGGAAATACTTCCTAGGAGATAGGTTTTGGTTAAGAAAAGAGAACAGAGTTGCATGAAGTAATTTAAAACTCAGTGTTTTACGTGGAGGGCTGATGTTCCAATGTAAGACTGAATCACTTTGTGCTCAAATGATTGTATGGACAGTAATTATTTTCAACTTCAAGGGGAAATGGAGTTAATTGAGGTGAGAAAGGATTTGAGAAGTATTTTTTTAAGGATGGAAACTCCCTTTAAAAGTAGATTTTGAGTAGATGAAGGCAAGAAGTCAGGCAAACTGAGTGAAACAGTAAGAAGCAGAGACTTGTGGTTGAAATGCGCTGGGTGTCAGTTGGGCACCACAGCAATCTTAGCACAAGGTGGTGGTGCCTTAGATTGTGACTATCTCTCCCAACTAGATAGGATATGGTAAGGTATAGAGTGTTGACCCATTTCCTCCAAAACAAATCCCTACTTGGTTGTCTCTTATGACCTTTCTTGTCCAACAAATAGCTTGGTTTTTCTGGAACAGAATATTTTTGGTAGACAATGGTCATCCTAACTTGGAATCATATTGTAAATCTAGGTGGTGAAAAGTATTGTTTATTAGATTCTTTTTTCCATTTTATCTGTTGATAATTTGGGAGCAGATTCAGGGAAATTGTAGGTTTTGGAGGATAAGGTTGACATGATTTCACTTAATGTGGATGATAGCAAGTATGATAGGTTTACCCACAAATTACTAAGATAACTAAAACTAAAAGTCACTATTTTAGGAGCAGATTGGGGAATCTGATTCTTAAGGTTTGTACACTCACTCAGGAGTGAGGAAGCCCTCACATTCAGAGATAAGTGACAGCAGTATGTCAGGGACAGGACTGGCTTAAAGAAATTGTCAGGAGATTGAAAATTGGAAAAATACTTGCTAAACTTATTGAGCATGTGTTTTGTGCCAAATGCTGTTCTGAGCAGTTTATATTTATTAACTCCTGTAATCTCATAACAAATGTGTAAGGTAGATGCCATTGTCTCCATGTTACAAGTGGAGAATACTGACTACAGAAAACTATTAAGTAACTTGCCTACAGTCACCTCACCAGAGTTCATGCTACATTGTCCAAATAGGAACAAACAATTTCATGGTCAGAATGAGTTTTATATTAAATCATAGCTTCATTAGAATATTTAAGAAATCTACAACTTTTGAAAGGATGACATGTTCTATGGACTATTTTATATTTCCTGTTGGACACATATAGACTTTCCTTCCAAATGAAACAGAATTATAGGGTTAAAGTCTTGGTTATAGGACTCTTCCTTTAACATGAGGAAATTTAGTTTATTCTACTGTTTGGAATAGGGAGAAAAGCAAAACAGTTTAGAAGTATGTAAACTAGTGAAAATGCTACCACAAAAATCTCAGCGTAAGGTGATAGTGCCTTAGATTATAATCTGTCTCTCCTTACTTGACATGAAATGATATGGTATGAAGTGCTGATCCACCTCCTCCAAAACAAATCCCTACTTGAATGTATCTTATGACCCTCCTTGTCCAACAGCACTGCCCGTCACCATATTGATATCTGTCTTGTTAACTGTTCATCTAACTTTGTTTGTCTGCTGATCATTGCTCTGTGTTTACATTTTATCTTCTGTACCTGTTTTTGAAGAAAATATAAAGTAGTAGAGATCAAAGGTGCTTGCATTTTTGTCAGTTTACTTCAC